>NC_044358.1:18963518-19574312 GCF_007364275.1 Archocentrus centrarchus | reverse complement strand
ATTAAAAAGGGAGCTCAGCATGAAAGCTAAGCTGTCGATTTACCAGTCAATCTATGCCCGTACCCTCACCTATGGTCACGAGTGCAGTCATTTGGGAGGGGTTCAGAGTAGAGACACTGCTCCTCCAGACTGAAAGGCACTAGTTGAGGTGGGTCGGGCATCTGAATATAATGTCTCCTCATCACCTCTTGGGTGAGGTGTTCTGGACATGACCAACCACGAGGAGACCTCAGGGCAGACCTAGGGCATGCTGGAGAGATTATTTCTCTCGGCTGTCTTTGGAACGCCTCATTATCCACCCGGATGAGCTAGAGGAGGTGGCTGGGGAGATGGAGGTCTGGGCTTGTCTGCTTAGGGTGCTGCACCCATGATTTAGCCCTGGATAAGCAGAAGAAAATGGATGGATGGATGGATATAAAGACATACATACGTTAGTGGTTAATGGCTAATCACTACATAGAAACCTTTGAAACTAAATGCGACCACCTTACCTATAGTGTGATGATCAGAATATCAAACTTGTAAAAGCTGTTTAAAATCACATTTTTAAAATTTGTAATTGTAAATAAATTCAATAACTCTTCTCTTTGTGTCAAATATCAACAGCAGACTTCTTAGCATTAGTAAGCTTCACTTAAGCACGACCAAAAACTGAACTGCAGCAACTGTCACCTCAAATGTCTCACAATAACAAGAAACAAAATACCATTTCAGTACACGGCCTCAGATATTTCTTCCTTGACATCTTCTGAATGTCATCTGTTGTGTCTGCTGGTTTGAAGACAAGAAACTACAACAAAAGAGGATAACCCTTGGACAATATGATAAAGGAAGCGCAGGAACTAGCAGATGCTGAATATAGATGCATTGAAGCTAATGGGGATATTTATTGGGAATCTGTGGCTGCCATTAATCATATTACTTAAGTAGTAACTTAATAATCCCTGACAGAAGTTAATATTCTTAACGTTACTTCATAATGTTGCTTAAATAGTAACTGGTTTACTGCAAAATTTGCTAACCTTTGCACAGCAACTTTAAGCTTGTGCCACAAAGACGGCAAAACACAGAATATCTACAAATGCATCTCTGTAATGTCAATACTTGTGTTACACACCACATTTTTGAGTGGTTATTGACCACTTGTTACGAGCAGACAGACTTTAAACGTAGCGGTGAACATTTTAAATGCATTTAAAATACTGTTTATTAACTGATTAAGTTTTGTTTTAGACTGCTTATTGTCAGCGGATCTATTCTGACCCAAAGTAAAGCTGTGACTGGTTCTGAATGATGGCTTTATGGCAGACAGCCGTACCTCTTCCAGGAACTGCGTACCAGCGCAGAATCTTTTAGTGGTACACAGTACCGGACCGTACCAACTTACTTTCACCCCCGGCAATAAGGTTAGGAGTGATTTTATTAAAAAGTCTCTCTCAGTCTTTATAATCAGTCTGTGAGCACTCTGCTGAAATGCCTCTCACCTCTTTCCTCAAACTCTCTCCAGCTTTTCAAGGCACTGGAATGAACTGGCTTCAGTTTGGAGATGCGCAACACATCATGGATCCGCAGGTTCCTTGGCAACAGAGACAGGGTTAAGCAGGGAATTGCTTACGAATGGACCGATGAAGTTGGGTCGCAATTTCCATGATTCGGTGCGTAAAGAGATGTTTTTAAAAGAGAGCCAAACCTTATGACCTAGGATGTAAGTTCTGTACTCTGGTTGTCCTGGACCACACAGCTCAGGGCAGCCTCCAACTTCTGGTTAGTCTTTTTTGTCTCCCCATTAGTTTGTGGGTGGAAGCCAGAAGAGTGGCTGACCTTCGCTTTGAGGATGGTGCAGAACTCCTTCTAGACTCTGGAGGTGAACAACGTGGGACTGTGATCTGATACAATGTCCGCCGGAATGCCATGCAACTTGAAAACATGGTTCATGAAGAGCTTGGCCATTTCCAGGGTGGAAGGAAGCTTTGGGAGGGCCACGAAGTGTGCCGCATTGGAAATACGATCAGTGATAGTTAGGATAGCCATGTTACCTTCCAACGGGGGCAAACTAGTAGTCCAGAGCGATGTGGGACCGTGGCTGCCCAGGCACAGGCAAAGGGCAGGAGTGGACGAGTGGTTGAGGCCTTGTTCTGGGCATATACCGGACATGCAACAATGTTCTCCCACATGTCTTTGGCTAGGGATGGCCACCAGAACATTCTTTGGAGGAAGGAGATGGTCTGGCTTTGACCTGGGTGACAGAGAAACTTGGCTGTGTGGGCCCAGTGAATTACCTGTGGTCGGCCAATGGTGAGAACATAAAGCTTGTTTGGATGTTCACCTCCAGAATCAGGCCTGCTGAGTGGTTGGAACCAGGGACTCAGTCTCCTAGGATACTGTGCCAGTGACGCAGGAGGGGGAAGGATGGACACTGGGTCCTCGGATGACTCAGAGAGAACTGACGGGAATGGGCATCTGGCTTGATGTTCTGGTACCCTAGGTGGTAGGTGATAGTGAAATTGAAATGAGAAAAGAAAAGGACCCATCTGGCTTGCTGTGAGTTTAGTCTTTTTGCCAATCACAGATAGGACTGATTTTTATGATTGGTCCAGACAATAAATGGCAATTCCACCTCCTTGAGCCAGTGACTCCATTCCTCCAGGGCCATCTTCACCATCAGGAGTTCTCGGTCACCAATATGGTAATTCCATTCTGCAGGGAACAGTAGCAAAAGAAGTTGTTGATTACATAAGAACATTTGTTGAGCCAGTGGTCTGGGGTCAACTGGATGGAAAGCCAGATTCTTATAGCAGAGCCCCTCATCAGGCCACAGGCAAATGGTTGGGTAATCAGAGATGCACATCAGGTGAGTAACCCGCGAGGCGGAGCTGCCGATGACATTATCTTGTTAAATGCTTTATTTTCTGACCAAGTAACTGTAAACTGTAAAAATCTGTCCTGTTTATCTTAACCTTACTTGTGCTTTTGAAAATGTTAACATCCTCACTAGGTAGCCAAACATGGTTAACATGGTAAATTAAGTTGTAACTACTAATAATTAGCATCATAAGCATGTGAATATTTACCTCCTAACACCACCACATGTGCAGCCTCACACAGATGCTCTGGCTCCTGTTTGATAATTATAAAAAATAACTATACTCCATTATACTGCTATATACACAAACTATGCTGATACTGGATCAGTCTGCCTTGGTGTCTTTTGAGAACCAGCACACATCTGGATTGATTTGAGAATCAAATGTAATGTAGCATCACACAGCATTATACAGCAAAAGTAGGAGAAAATTCCATGAGAAGAAAATCATGGTGGAGAAAATATGCTGCAAGCCATCTGCAAATTATGCCTCTTGCAGTAGCCCCTCCCATAGCCACTGACTTCAGCGGTTCCAACCAGAGGCCTAGCAATTTTGTGGTAATGCTACTGTTCTTTTTCTTGTTTAAGTGCGTGAAACTGGTTGAAGGTTAGGAGCCACATTCATGGAAAAGAAGTATAAGTGTTACGAGGAAGGGCTCACTGCAGTTAAATCTATAATTGGACAGTGGACAACTACTTTTTTTACAGGTGCAGAAAAATATCTGCCAAGAACCAAGAAACCTGTTTCACTAACACTAATGGGCCAAGAAAGCAGCAATAGTTTGCGGTTTCACTGAATATATATCTTGGGTATAAATTTGCCCCATCGGGGAATTCAAGCATACAAGTAAGTCGTTATACAGCTACTGCTAAATATCCACTTGCATAACTGGGATCCTGCTTTAGTGTCTAACTTTGAGGTCCTGTGCCAAAATTAAAAATAATCAGTATTTGTGTTTATAATGAGCTTAAATAGATTATTAACAAACATGGGGCCATAGCATAGAGAAAATATTGCTAAAATTATACAGAAAAGAGAAAGGAATTGGGCCACCTTCATCCCAATGCCCCTCAAGCATGTGAATCTAGGCTTGCATGTCAAATAATTTTGTGCCATGAGCTTGACAGTGACCAGTTGTGACCTTTGTAATTAGGTGCATCATCATTCACAAGGATTGTACTGTATTGAGACAGATGTTTACAAATATGTCTTTTTTAGAGTTGCTCTGGTGTTTTCTGGTGTCTTGCTGTCTACTCTATCTTCTGAGGGATGCGCTGGAGGTATCGCTTGTCAGAAAATAAACCATGTGCTCAAAACAGGGTGAAAGATGACTCACTGGCATATATGGCCACTGTTCACGTGTTCTTTGCACTGCTTCACTCACAAAAAGGGCATTTTTAGGTGTAATAAGAGGTTGTGGCACTGCAACCCTACTATTGTGTTTCTTTCTCTGAAGTTCTGTTTTGATGATACTGCAAGGCCAATTGAATCTAAGATTGACATTTACAGTAAGCCGGTTTAAAGTTGCCTGACTGTGTTTCCCTCGCATGTCAAAGCACATACATTTTGGTGACCAAAAAGCATTTACCTCCATCCCAGAGTTCCTCACACTGATGATATCTTTCCTTCAGACCCACACAACATCAATAATACTGCGGTAGTTGGATGTAACAAACATGTTGTTGGCAGTTTTAATCTTCAAAGCGATTGCGAAAGAGAACTTTGTGACTGTTTTTGTGTGTTTGCAGCCAGAATAATGCGAGTCTAGCCAGGAAATAGCCCTGCATTTGTCACAGGGATCAAACCTGTGTGAAATGCATTAGATCTCATTGTACTCAGTGTCCTCTTTTAGAATTTGAAAAACCACATAATTGCATTTAATACACCAACATTTTCCTCTTATCTTATCTTCCCCTGGATAATACTAATACTAATACCTGGATAATGCTAAATATGGTTATTGACTGGATTCTTCCCAAGATGTATCATCTTATAATTTTTGGTTACACTGTGATATAATTTCCATCAATCCATTTTCTTCTGCTTATCCTTCTTAGGGTTGCGTGGGTGCTGGAGCCTATCCCAGGTTAACATAGAGAGACAGAGAACCAAACACACTCACATTTACACCTATGGGCAATTTAGAGTCACCAATTAACTTAACCCCAATAACTGTATGTCTCTGGACTGTGGCAGGAAGCCAGAGTGCCCGGAGAAAGCCCACACAGACACAGGAAGAACATACAAACTTCACACAGAAAGGTCCCAGGAAAGACCCAGAACCTTCTCGCTGTGAGGCAGCAGTGCTGACCACCATGCCGCCATGCTGCCCAGTGATATAATTTAACACAAGAAAATAAGAACTTTGAATTTACAAAATCTTGATCGCAAAGATCATTACAATTATTACAAGTTATAGACCCTGGTACATTTAATAAATAATTGGTCTTGATTTGTTACAGCCTTTATTTTAAGAGACTCACAAAGCAGTTTATAGTGTATAAAGTATCTACATTGTAACATCCATCCATTCATCCACTCTCTTCCACTTCTCCTGTTCAGAGTTGCGCGGGGGGTGGGGGGCAAAGACGAGGCAAAAATAAAACTTTTGTTAAAAAATTTTTTACTTAGGCCATTATTCTAATGAGGTGGTGTTATTGATGCTATGTAAGTATGAAAACTTTGAAATGCATTGAACAGGACCAAAGTAAATGGCTCCCTCTGTTGGTCTATTTCAGAATCAAACAACAAGGAGAATTATTGTATAACTCCCATTTCCAGACAACAATGTAAAAAAAATCTATATAGACGAAAGAAAGAAAGAAAGAAAGAAAGAAAGAAAGAAAGAAAAAGAAAGAAAGAAAAGAAAGAAAAGAAAGAAGATCATGTGGTATTTTCTGGTTCTAAAGCCACTACTAAACATGGAAACAATGCTCCATCTGGCACCTCATTATCACAATTTTATTAATCTGACCATGACTGCTTTTGGCCTTTAACACTTGTCTCAACAATGATTGCTGTGGTTCCACTGTTAATATTTCAATTTCATTCTCTCTGCAAACGTTTTAACACAACCTTTCACAGACTGATAATCAAGCTTGTGAGAGGCCTAACACCTGGGCCAGACAGGTGATGGTCCTCCTCCACACTTATTTTATACACTTTCAATGTTACAACAAGTAATCAAACACAGTCAAATGATCCTAACGTAATGTAGTTTTACTGTAGCAGAGTACTATAGACTGAGCTGGTCCACAGTGCAGCTGAGACACTGACATACGCTATAAATCGCAGGTTTATACCGCAGCAGAAACATCTTTAGAAGATCTTAGAAAAGTTGGGACAGGAGCAACAAAAGGGTGGAAAAGTAAGTGGTACAAAAAAGAAACAGCTGAAAGAACATTTTACATCTAATTAATTTAACTGCCAAAGGGTCAGTAACATGACTGAGTGCAAAAAGAACATCTTAGAGAGGCAAAGTTTCTCAGAAGCAAAGATGAGAAGAGGTTCACAAATTTGCAAAAAAAAAAAAAAAAATTGTCTATAAATTGTGTAACAATTTCACAATAATGTTCTGCAACATAAAATTGCGAGGACTTACAGTATATAATATCAAAAGATTCAGAGAATCTGGAGAGATCTCTGTTTGCAAGGGACAAGGCCAAAATATTGGATGCACCTGATCTTCATGTTTTTGGAAAACATGGACACTGCATCCTGATTAAAGAGGGGAGGGACCATCCAGGTTGTTATCAGCACTCAGTACAAAACCTCCATCTCTGAAGGTTTGTGGGTGCATTACTGCCTTTGGGATTGGCAGCTTGCACACCTGAAAAGACACAGTCAGCGTGGAAAGTAAAGGATTTAGATCAACAGATGCTCTCATTGAGACATCTTTTTCAACAAATTCCTTGCATACTGCATCTATTACAGCAGCATGGCTTAATAGCTGCAGAGACCGGGTGCTGAAGAGGCCTGCCTGCAGTCCTGACCTTTCACCAACTGAAAACATTTAGAGGTCTCTATCAGACAAGAATGGGGCATCATTCCTCTCCCAAAAGTCCAGCAATTGCTCTCCTCAGTTCCCACAGTTTTACAGACTGTTAACTAAGAGGGGATGCTACACAGTGGTAAACATGACCCTGTTCCAACTTCTTGAGACATATTGATGCCGTCAAATTTACAATTATCTTTTTTTTCTCCATGAAATTGTTAAATTTTCTCAGTTTAAACATTTAAACGTGTTCTATTGTGAATGAAATGTGGGTTTATGAGATTTGAAAGTTAATTTACATTTTACACAGCCTCACATATTTTATGGAACTAGGCTTGTATAAACAGTATGGTTTAAACTGTGCTGTAAACATGTAAATGTGAGGAAAACTATCTCTGGTCATTTATTAAACTCTATTAATTATGTTTTATAACCCTGGGTTTTCTAGCTCAAGAAGGTGGCTCACTTTTTACCGGGGTAAATCCTAACCTGCACAGGAGCAGGTTAGGCTCCCAGATTAATGATTTTATGCAGCATGCATCTGTTGTCCTTGCATTTTACTGTTACATTTTATTGTTCCTTGTAGATTTTTAATCACCATTTGATAATGTCTCTGGTGTAGGTGGCATAGGGATCATTTCAAGTGGAAAAAAAGTCCGTGAAACGGCCCTCTTAGATTAGATGGTGCCAACGCCCCCTCTTTCATGTGAACGCGCGGGGGAATCCTGGGTTAATTTAGCGAGTTGAATTCGAGCTTTGTGTGACCATTTATCCTAATCCCCAATGTCAGGGTCAAAGAATCCAGATAACGGAAAGATACCCTCGGTATGCTGAACTCGCTTCGTACTACAGAGCCCAGGTCTCCGCCAGCCATCGACGTGGCTGAGGAGGAGACCTAAACTTAAACACGGAGCTGAAGTTGGTTTCCGATTGCAGCTTCCGATTCGGGAAATGGCTAAAGGGCCATTCCACTTAATTTTTCGCTATCTTCCGCATCTTTAATCTGCTCTAGTTAAAAATCTACAACACCTACACACTTCAAACCTGGACTAGATTATTCTGCACTAATATCAGAATACTTTAAAACCAAGTGTGTGATTTGTGAACCTTTATCTGAATTGTGAAACTTCAATAAAGGGCGATTTCAGCACCCTTTTTCCGTCTGGATCACACTAGAACTGATCCAGCTCCAAAACTACAACACCTACACACTTCAAACCTTGACTAGATTATTCTATTGTACTGGCCAAATAATTAGAGCACAATGAAAAGAAAAGTCAAATTAGGCAAGTTTAGAGATTTGATGGTCTCTCTATTTCTGCTCATAGTTGCATGAGAAGCTCCCCTTTCTCACTGCAAAAAAGGCATTAAGTTATGAATCACTTGAATTCTTTTCTGTTTTTTATACATGATTATTTTTGGATTGTCATATTGCTTCAGTCATTTTAATTCTCTTACCTCTCCTCCACTTGGCCATGTTCAATTTGTTCCACTGCCTCAGCCCTGTTTAGTGCTCTGGTGTTTTCCAGTGCATTTATGAATGCCTGCGTTACATCCAAAAATGTAATGGTAAAAACTGTTTTCTAAAAATACAAATATTTACTTTACATTCTAATAAAGGTTACAAAGGGTTTACACTAACATGTTTCATTATTTCAGACCCTGCTTCACCTCACCTATTTCTACCTATCTTTGTTGTGACCAGTGGACTTTCAAACAACAGATTTATTTTGAAAAATATTTTTGTTGTGCTACTGGTCTTTTTTCATAAGTCAGTGAGCATGAAGAACAGGTGCTAATGACCTCATTATTTTACTCAGGTGTGTTAAAGCAGAGATACATTTAAAAGTTGCAGGACACCGGCCCTGGAGCCCTGGATTTGAAACCCCCCTAACCTAAAGGAAGCCTTACCTTAAAAAAAGGTCAATGAAACCTAATAATACATACATTTCAATTGATAGTAGTAATCAAACAAGCCAGTAAAGTTCAGATTATTATTCACACTTGTTCCAAGCAGTTTCTTTATCTGAGGAAACCCAGCAAATAGCATCCAGTCATGGACGTGCAACATTCACACTTTGTTCAGCATGGAGTCACAGTGGACAATGATTTGCATTTGTCTTTAACTTTGCAGCAAACCCTTATAGCAAGCAAGCATGTAGTGACAACGGAGAGCAAACACTTCTTTTACCCTGGAACAACCTTCCCATCGTCAGTGTGAACAGCCATCTACCATGACCAACTGGGAGTTTAAGCAGATACACGACACTGAAAAAGAAGCACTTATGTAGGAGTACTTTCTGTGTTAAAGAAGAGCCAAAAGTTAATACCAGAAGAAAGAGATCATGAAGTTGTTGGAAGCATTATCCCAGTTGGTATCAGAGATAAAAAGAACACAAGACCAAATCTTGCTACACTGAAGATGAAAAAAATTAGAGAAAACAGAAAGTTAAAAGTGGAAATAACAGCAAAATAATGCAAATTTCAGAGAAGGAGGAGCTCAGTTGTCGTGTGGTCCAGATGGAAAAAAAGTGCTGAAATGTGCTTTTATTGAAGTTTCACAAATCAGATAAAGGTTTCACAAATCACACACATGGTTTTCAATACTCTGCTATTAGTGCAGAGTAATCTAGTCCAGGTTTGAAGTGTGTGGGTGTTGTAGTTTTGGAGCTGGATCAGTTCTAGTGTGATCCAGATGCAAAAAAGGTGCTGAAATCGCCCTTTATTGAAGTTTCACAAATCAGATAAAGGTTTCACAAATCACACACTTGGTTTAAAGTATTCTGCTATTAGTGCAGAATAATCTAGTCCAGGTTTGAAGTGTGTAGGTGTTGTAGATTTTTAACTAGAGCAGATTAAAGATGCTGAAGGTAGCGAAAAATTAAGTGGAATGGCCCTTTAGCCATTTCCCGAATCGGAAGCTGCAATCGGAAACCAACTTCAGCTTCGTCACATAAACGCGGTGGGGGGAAAGCAAAACTACTCCAATAAGTAATCTTGTATCAACTTTTTTGTGCCGATGGAAATTTTACACATGGGATTAAACCGTGAATAAGGGTTTCAATAACACGGGTCACTGCTGGCTTTGAAGGGTCGAAATAAAGCAGTCAGAGTAGTTCCCTGTACATTTTGCGACGTCACGACCAGCTGCCTATCAGGAAGTTATTGACGTGCGCTCCTCTCACGCCGGCTTTCAAACGCTTTCATCATTCTTGTCGCACACTGACTGAGATTTAAGGTCAGCAGCAACATACAGCGCTGGATAGAGAAATACTTTTTTTCTCCTACTGAAACATGGATACCGGTGTTGGCGTAGAGAGCGCACCTATTGCCTCATGGAGGGAATGTTTTGTAATCCAGAGGGTCCGCATGTTGGTACCTGTTGGATTCAAGAGCGAAATAAAAGCGCTGTCAAAACTTTCACTACCAGTGGTGCGTCCTCTATGACATCGACTCTGGATGTCCAGTCTGTAGGATTTGGGCATCAGTGATCAGTGTTACTTTGTTTGGTATTTTGGTTTTGGCTTTTAGTTCGCTATTATTATGTTGATTCATACCAATGTAATGTAAAGATAGTACTCGTTACTAATAACAGTGTTTTTGTTGTCCCATTTTGTTTTTCCTCATCAGATGATATCCCTGCTCATGAGTTTTTCAGTGAGTTTCGTTAGTACGATATTTTGTGGCCATCTGGGGAAGACAGAGCTGGCAGGAGTGTCTCTGGCCATTGCAGTAAGTGAAATTCACACAGGCGCCTTATATTGTTAAGTTAATAAGCCACTAGAATAGTGCCACTCAAGCCACCATTGTTTTCTACTATATTTTCAGGTTATTAATGTTACAGGTGTATCTGTTGGATTTGGTTTGACATCAGCATGTGATACTCTGGTTTCTCAGGTATGAATTTTCAGTCTATCATAATTTATCGTCAGGCCTGATAGTTATTAACAGTAATAATAAATGACTAGACTGTTCTGTGCCTTTAGACCTTTGGAAGTGGTAACCTCCTGAAAATTGGAGTTATTCTGCAGCGGGCCATCCTCATTTTGCTCCTGGCTTGTTTCCCCTGCTGGGCCATCCTCATCAACACAGAGCCTATCCTGCTGGCAATCAGACAAGAACCAGAAGTGGCAAGGTCAGCTCCCCAAATCCACTCGTGCTTTCTCAATTTTTAAAAATGTGATTCCTGTTAATTTTGATGGTAAAAATCTCTCTAGGTTGTGTCAGATGTATGTGAAGATCTTTATGCCAGCACTTCCTGTAAGTATGTCTAACTTAAACTAAAAGTTAATCTGTGAACTGGCTAAAGTTAGATACCCTTTATGCAAGTGGAGTTTTTTTTTTTTTTTAAATAGCTGCTTTCAAATTGTTTGTCTGGTCTTTGTCCTCCAAGCTTGGGTCCTCTACCAGAGGCCTGGGAGCTTCAGGGTCCTGCGCAGTATTTTAGCTGTTCCCAGGACTGCGTCTTCCTTCTTCTTGATGTTACCATTGCTTGGTATTGCTACGTCTATCGCTACACTTTCTTCCTCTGCTGGTCCACTACTATGTCCGGTTGGTTAGCCATCACTAGTTTTTCTGTCTGTATTTTGAAGTCCCACAGAATCTTAGCTTGGTCATTCTTAACAACCCGTGGGAGCATATCCCATTTTGACGTCAGGGCTTCTAGGTCATGCTTGGCACAGATGTCAAGTTACTTGGTTATGGTGTTGCATGTATGCTTAATCTGCTAGCATCTTACTCCCTGCTGTTATGTGCTGGATTGTCTCAGGGGCATCATTGCACAACCTGGACCTGGGTTCTTGCCTTGTGTGGTAGACCTCAGCCTCTATCGATCTTCTGCTTAGAACTTGTTCCTGCATTGCCATGATTAGTGCCTCTGTGTTGTCGTTGAGTCCAGCTTTCTCCAACAGTAGTAGGATATTTCAAGTACCGCTTTTTCTATCTGCTTATATATATATATATATATATATATATATATATATATATATATATATATATATATATATATATATATATATATATATATATATATATATATATATATATAAATATGAGAGAGAGACACAAAAGTCACGCCCAGCACCTTGTACCAAATAAGGTATCTTTAAGATCAGAGAAGGAGGTGATCAAAAATCCCCAAATAATCTGCAGTCTTCCCCAAAGTGAACTGACTAGATAAGTTCAGACATGTTCTTTAATTAGTTACTGATTGGTTTACTTTAAATAGAAATCAGTGAGTCTACAAGTCCCTGCTAACACTTACCACAGTAAGTCAGTTACCTTGAGACATGATCACAAACATAGCTGTGCCTGCTTGCCCTTGCCACATGAATATTTCATCTGCAACAAGCTGTCACTGAACCAAATGGAAGAAGAAGTGTAACTCAGACTATTGTTCTTCGTGTGTGTGTGTGTGTGTGTGTGTGTGTGTGTGTGTGTGTGTGTGTGTGTGTGTGTGTGTGTGTGTGTGTGTGTTTGTTTTCCAGGCTGCATTCATGTACTCATTAGAAGTAAGTTATCTGGAAAACCAGGTAAATATCTCCCAGATTGAATCCAATAAACAAGGCAGATTGTGATAGTCTTCTATTTAGAAAATGATAGAGAGGATTATATATGCAACATATGTCTGTAAGTGAGTCTCCAGGCTTGTTGGCTAAAGTGTTTAATGATTAATGGTGTCCACATGCAGATAGCAAGGAGATCAGGGCTTCCTGAGCTCTGTCATGTCAGTAAAACTGTGACTCACTTTGCTTGACAAACACTGCAAATACTGCTTTTTATTACAGGAAAAGCATGAGATATTTAATCATCTTTCTTCTGTATATTGTTGGAAAACTAATGATGTCATATATTTGGTCTGTCACTTCAGTATTGCCAAATTAAAACAGTTTGTGGCATTTTTGTTTTAGGGCATTATATGGCCACAGGTAATCACAGGCTTTGCTGTCAATCTTCTGAATGCTCTCATCAACTACATCGTTCTCTTCGTGTTAAATCTTGGAGTTGCGTGAGTTTGTTTGATTGGATTGCGTATGACTTCATTAGTATCATCTTTACTGGTATCATCTGGCATCATTACATATAACCAATATCACACAATGAAATAATCTTTACAGAGGTTCTGCTATAGCCAACACCATTTCCCAGTTCTCCATGGCTGGAATTCTCTTTGTTTATATCTTATGGAAAGGTCTTCATAAGGCCACTTGGGGAGGTGAGTACAGCATGTGCATTGGACAAAGGTGATCCTTAATATTAAAAGAAACTCAAATTATTTTTTACAAAGATGAACAACTTGCAGAAATCTTTATTTAACAAGAGTTTAACAATTTAAAATCTAATTTAAAGTACAATAAGTTGTTTATACATGATCCACTAACAAGAAGCTAGTTAGAAGCTTTTAAAGAAAACCTAAATGTACCTGAGAAAGACTGTTATTATTATTAATACTGACATTGTTCTAGTGTGTAGCACAGAAAGGAGGACTCAAATACAAACACTCGAGCAGCTGGTTGTAATGACTTTTAATGAAAGGTAGATGTGGATGAGGCTCACAAATGATCAGATAAAAGTCCGAAGGTCAAAACTGAATACAAGCTGTAGGAGTGAACTGACAAGTGGACCTATTATGCTTTTTCCTTATTTTCTGTCATCATAGTTACATTGTGGTCACATTACACACGGCCAGTTTCAAATTATATCAACATAAGTACAAGTTATCCCTGTGAGCAAAAGCCCAGACTTCAGACTGATCTAAATACTCTTGGATATGTATGATGTTCAAGAGAAATGATTTCCCTCATATTATCTCAGGCACACCTCTTTGGCCATAAATATGGTGGTCCAAACTACCTGCTTTTGTAATCTTCTGTTTGTGAGGGGCAGCCAATCAGAAGGAAGTTAAAAGTTGTCCCTAAAAGGAGAGGCGCTAATATGGCTTGTTTTAGGCAGAGGATGAACTGGAGGACTGCTCCAAGACTCAGTATAAGATAATGAATAAGTATTTCAAACTGAGAATAAAGATCCAAAGCAATGGACAATTCACAAGAGAGGTGAAGAAGAGAGTGCAGGCAGTGTGGAGTGGGTGGATTTGTGACAGAACGATAACAGCAAGAGTGAAAGAGAAGGTTTCCAAGATGGTAGTGAGACTTGCTATGAAGATGTTAAGATTTTCACTGGGAGTGACCAGGATGGAGAAGATTAGAAATTAGTATATCTGAGGGATGGCTCAGGCTGAGTAGTTTGGAGACAAAGTTAGAGAAGTACAGCTGAGATGGTTTGGACATGTGCAGAACCAGGATAGTGAATGTGTTGGGCAAGAGATTTTGACTATGGAGCTGCCATGGCAGGAGGAAAAGAGGAAGACAGAGAAGATTCATGGATGTAGTGAAGGAGGACAGAAGAGGATGCTAGGTATAGGGTGAAATGGAGGCAGATGATCTCCTGTGGTGAGCTACACTAGTGGAGTCCAAAACTATATAACTCGAACACAATGGGTCCACTTTAAATGATTTGGTAGTTTGAAAAGCAGACTGACAGATGAACAGAGTGATTTATTGATTTATTAACTACTATTTGTTTTGATATATGTACTTTATTATAAATATACATTTGGAATTGTTAACCCCTCCATTATACACACAAACAGGTTGGTCTCGAGAGTGCCTCAGGGACTGGGGCTCGTACATCCACTTGGCTATCCCAGGCATGATCATGATGTGTGCTGAATGGTGGACATATGAGATTGGAGGCTTTCTGGCAGGTACTGTCACAGGCCACTTCAGGGAACTTTTATTTGAATAAAAGCTGCTATGAAATCTAACAGTTATCTGTCATTGACAGGTCTCATAAGTGAAGTGGAACTTGGAGCTCAAGCAGTTGTGTATGAATTGTCAAATGTTGCGTACATGGTGAGCTCTTTGATGTGGAAAAAAAAAACATTGTGTGAGATTAATCACAGTGCATCCATCCAATGTAGCTTGAATTTATAGTATTTTTGTTGTTAGTTCCCCATGGGTTTCAGCATAGCGGGCAGCGTAAGAGTTGGAAATGCTTTGGGAGGTGGAGAAACAGAGCGGGCCAAGCTGTCTGCTAAAACATCAATGTTCTGTGCAGGTCAGTACGCTTCAATGCTTATTTTTTTGTGGTATGTTAATGTCTGTCATTTAAAAAAAGACAATCTTCAATTAATGTTACATAATCCCAATTTCTCTGAAGAAGGAAGTACAAAAGTAACTTAGAGATTTTGAACATGAGCAGAGAACTTGAATATTCTCAGTTCTCTTTATGTACCTCTGAGGTGCCCTTGAGCAAGAGTTTAGATACTCTGAGAAAAAGATTCGTACGGCATGTTGCTGCCAAAGAAGGTTCATATTTATTTCATTATGTTTCTGTCTTTACCACAGTGTCAGTGTCTGTATGTTTGGCAGCTCTCATTGGGGGCCTAAAGGACCACATCTCTTACGTCTTTACATATGATGAGTACGTATATCATTTTATGGGGTTTTGTAATCACCATTCTTGTTACTGTATAAAAAGGACACCAGCATGGGTTATAGTTACATATGCAGTTTGCATCAGGGAGAGAGCAGGCCTCATAAATGACCTTTTGCCAGTACATTAGCCACTGCCCAGCTTTGCTTATATAATCCATTTATATTGAATTGACATAAAAGTTTATGATAGTTGCACTCAGTTATACTGATAACTCTTTACACATTTCTCTTATGTCAAAGACAGTAGAATAGTATAACAGTGCACCAGGCTCAAATATACAAAAACATGCTGTTGCTCTAACTTTTATGCAAACTCAACAGTATCACATTGTAAATTTTGACTCTCTTCATTCAGACAAATCAGGCAAAGAGTTTCTGATGTCATATCTTTTTATGCTCCTTTCATTCTACTAGATGCAACATCTGTGAGTATCTGCCACTGTACTCACGAAACATGTCATGAAGTGTGTATGTGGGTGTGTAACCATGTGTGTAACCATGTCTTTATCCTTTCTGCGTGACTAGGCTGCCTTGGGTGGTATAATAAGAGGAGCAGGTAAACAGAAAGTTGGAGCTATTTGCAACATTTTGGGATATTATGGTGTTGGCTTTCCGATTGGAGTGTCACTGATGTTTGCAGCCAAATTAGGAATCAAGGGTAAGATTGTGGCAGAGATGTTTTTAACCTTCAGCTGTTTGTATCCACATTGTTGCCTGACTGGCCTTTTTTTGTCCCCACAGTCCTTTTTTTTTCAGTTAGATTTCTGTGACACCATCAACAGCTCCTTCCTTCTCTTACAAAAAATACTTTTTGTTTTCCTCAGGTCTGTGGACAGGCTTGTTAACTTGTGTGTTCCTGCAGTGTTTCGTCCTGATTTTCTATTTGATAAAAATGAACTGGAAAAGGGTCACAGTTGAGGTTTGTGTTTAGGGATAAATATTTCATTTTGAGTGGTCTTTGGCAGTTTCTGTATGAATAAAGGATCACACACTGTTTTTCTTGCAGGCTCAGGTCAGAGCAGGAGTGCGTGGAAGCTCCACAGACACAGGTATGGGAGAGTTTCCAGCCAAGTGTTTAATATGACTAAAGAGCAAAGCATTTATCCTGAAATGAAACATTTGTGCATGGAAACAGAACAGCCAGAGAGAAACAGTATTGATCGAATTGATTGAGTTTAAAAGATGCTATTCTAAGAATACTGAATGGGAAAAATCTTGTTTGTGTTTTTGAATAATGTGTCTACATTATTCACAAAGATTTCACAACTTCATGTCTTCCATAATCTCTACAAAGAAGCTAGAGAGTGCACCCATGAATGTAACAACTGGATTTTATTTCTTGATGCTAGTGCATGTTAGTCTTATACTTGGAAAGCATACAATATGTGGAAACTAGAATCAGAGGCGTTGGGGAATCAGGGGCTAGCTAGGGGCCCTCGAGAGCTGACAAACATTAAACTGCAGATAACAAAAAAATATGATGAGCACTTATATAATTTTGAACTGGATCAGTTTGGGGGGGGTCTGGTCTCCTGTGATAGTGTGAGAATACTTAAGCACATCAGTAAAAACCACCTTTGAATTTCTATTTGTTGAGAATTCTTTATTGTAGAAAATTTCCACAACAATTCATTTTTTACCCATCTGGCTTTTTTCCATGTTAAATAATTGCTGTCATCTCCATCTACTGGCTTAATAATAATAATAATAATAATAATAATAATAATAATAATAATAATAATAATAATAATAATAATAATAATAATAATAATAATAATAATAATAATAATAATAATTGTATGATCCCATACATAGAACATTTGCATATGTATGTCCAGGTACCCAACCAGATGACTCTGGGAACTCAGAGGTTCAAGCTGACACCACTGACCTGATGGATACTGAGGAGGAACCTGCAGTGAGATCAGCTGAAGTGGAGCTCTCTTACAGAACTCTGGTCCTGCGTAGGGGCCTGGCTCTGGCTGCCATGCTGTTCATCTTGGCTGTTGGTATTATTTTAAATCTGCTAATAATCAACTTGGCTACCTGATTATGAGTAAGGTCAAACTTATTCAGTGAAATAACTCCCAAGCCTCCAGCGCCACTTTGCCAGGAGGGCTCAGCAATATGCAAGCATTTGCAAAGCAGGCAGTAACAGAGGTCACAAGCAGGCCCTAAGGCAGATGAGCAGAAAATGAAAGAGGGGTCTATCGATAAATCAGTATAAGCAATATATTCCTCGTAATTGAGAAGAATATTTAATAAATGAGTCAAACTAAAAATGGCTTGACATGATAGTCTCAGTCTCTCTGTGTTTAAAACATTAAACAGAATCATTATAATTATCTTTGCTTCACTCTGACTCTTCATTTGTCACCAATATGGTGGAGAAATTTCGATCAGCAGTATATGTAGTGTTGATTGAGTCAAAGGTAGAGTTGGTTTTCGAAGACAGGGTCTCTGGCAAAGGCAGAAACCCTGTCTGAAATCAATCATTCTGATGACATAATTGGAAAAATCAGCTATGTTGATTATGTGTATCCACCCTTGCAACATGCAATACAGTACTGTGCAAAAGTGGATTTCTCATCATAAGTGCACGTGACACCAGGACACCCTAGGTTGCAGGTCAATAAGTAATTATATAATCATATCATCACATCTGCAGTTCTGGACACTCAGGTGAAGAGAGGACCTGAGCTGTCATCTGATCACCACCTGATGGTGAGTAGGTGGCAGGGGAGAGGATGCTGAATAGACCTGGTGCACCCAAACGTATAATGAGGGTGCACTGGGAATGCCTGGCAGAGGCCCCAGTCCATGAGATCTTCAACTCCCACCTCTGGCAGAACTTCCAACAGCATTCTGAGGGAGGCTGAGGACACTGAGTCTGAATGGACCATGTTCCGCACCTCCATTGTTGAGGCTGCTGCACAGAGCTGCTGCTGTAAGGTGGCTGGTACCTATTGTGATGGTAATCCCTAAACCAGATGCTGGACACTGAAGGTGAAGGGAGCCATCAAGCTGAAGAAGGAGTCCTATCAGGCGAAACAATTCAGATGGCCTCAAAATGATTCTGGCAAACCGTCAGGCGACTCGAGAGGAAAGCAGTGTTCTACTCACATGGACTATAATGCACGTGGGTTGCTGCTGACTTCAAATGAGGCTATAGTTTGACGGTGGAAGAAATACATTGAGAACCTCTTCAATCCCACTGGCATGCCTTCTGTTAGGGAAGCAGAGTCTGGGGACGAGGGGGCCGACTTGCCCATCACTGGGGATGAGGTCACTGAGGTGGTTTAACAACTCCTTGGTGGCAGGGCCCCTGGGGTGGGTGAGATTCGCCCTGAGTTCCTGAAGGCTCCAGATGTTTTAGGGCTGTCTTGGTTAGCATGCCTCGGCAATGTCACGTAGAGATCTGGGGCGGTGCCACTTGATTGTCAGACTGCAGTGGTGGTCCCCATCTTTAAGAAGGGGGACTGGAGGGTGTGCACCAACTAGGTTATAACACTCCTCAGCCTCCCTGGGAAGGTCTGTGCCAGGGTGCTAGAAAGGAGGGTCTTTCAGTTAATTGAACCTTAAATTCAAGAGGAACAATGTGGTTTTCATCCTGGTCATCGAATGCTGGACTAGCTCTTTATCTTCTCGAGGATATTTGAGTGTGCGTGGGAGTTTGCCCATCAAATCTAGATCTGCTCTGTGGACTTGGAGAAACATTCGACTGCATCCCTTGGGATATCATGTGGGGAGTGCTGCAGGAGTATGGGATATTTGGCCCATTCAATTCAATTCAATTTTATTTATATAGCGCCAAATCACAATAAACAGTCGCCTCAAGGTGCTTTGTATTGTGGGTAAAGACCCTACAATATTACAGAGAAAACCCAACAGTCAAAACGACCCCCTAGGAGCAAGCAATTGGCGACAGTGGGAAGGAAAAACTCCCTTTTAACAGGAAGATTGTTGAGGGCCATTCAGTCCCTGTACAACCACAGCGAGTGCTTGGTCTGTATTGCCGACAATAAGTCTGACACGTTTCCTATGGGTGTTGGACTCTGCCAGGGCTGCCTTTTGTCATAGATTCTGTTAGGCCACTGCCCCTGCCCCTGCAACCCAGCCACAGATAAGCAGAAGAGGATGCATGGATGGATAGGAACAAGTTAAGAAAAATGAAACTATATCAAGAAATGTAGATTCACTTTTGCTAGTACTGACTTTAATTGGCACTTAGACTCACATTACTTGTTTGATCAGCGGTGCTGTTATCCACAGTATCTGTCATAGCAGCTGTGCTTAATAATGAAGGATTTTTCTGAACACGTTTCACAGCCTGAAAATATGAAAACTCAATGTAAGTAATAGATTTATAGATTCATTTTTGTTTAGGAAACTAAGTAGAAATTGATGTCTAAGTAACACTTAGGGACACTGCATTAACGTGATTGGTATATGATACCTCCTCAGTGACTCTCACAATTTAGCTTGAAGATGACAATAATGTAGAAGGTAGACTGTAAAATGACACAAACAAGCAGTCCAAGCCAAAATCCTGCAGAGGAAATGATAAATTACTTAACTGCATGACAAACTTCACTTGAAAAACCGCTTTTAGGTAATTATAAGAAACGATCGCTCTGTACAATTACCCAAAACTCTTAAGTTTTGCAACAAACATTAAAGTGACACTTAGGGAAAGCCCGATGCAGTAGTATCCAATGAAATTAGCCACAGCTGGAATCTTCTGTTTCCCTGTGCCCAAGAAAATGCCTGTGCACACACACTGGAATGAAAGAGACAAACTTGTGGAAAGATCAATTTTATATTAGACTTACTAGGCATGCTTTTAGTAGGATAATACAGATACACGTGTGCTGCCAAGTTTAACTGTAAAACTCACCACAAGACCACCAAAGAACTGAAGGAAACAGTAAGCATTCATCAACTGTGAGACCAGACCTATGATCTTCCTGAAAGAAAAAGGTTTCATTAAGATTTTGCAGATCTTTGCCAACAACAGTATTTAGGAGCATTACTATTATTGGAATGTGAATGCAGCTGAACTCACTCATCTGAGGTGAAGATGAAGCCAATCACTGTTTTGATGGAGCCAAGGACAAGTCCTTCAACAACTGCAATGCTACCTGGAAAACAAGAGTTTTGAAATCTGAATAACGATGGTTGAGTGCTGGGAAGCTAATCTAAACCATGATCCATTTCTAACTGGCCTGCAAGAGTGAGGGACATCTTGCTGGTTAGGAGTGCCCTGTCAGTGTCTCCTGCACCAAGAGCATTACCCACCCGGGCACACGCTGCAGCCTGAATACCAAGAGGGAACTATGGATTTATCATTGTCAGACAAAGATGAAAGAACAGGCATGACTCAGACTTCTTCGCTGATCTGAGATCATCTAAAAGAGGGGAAAAAAAGAGGATTACCTGCAAAGAATCCCCCAAACTCATAAACCCACCACTCAAAGCACTTCATTAACGTACTGGGAATGGCCAGCTTCATGTAGGAGCCCCAGTCCTGCAGTGATTCTACAGACCAGCCTGCAGGGGGCAAGAAACACTCATTTATATGAAACTTGGAAAACAGCAATATGGTCCATGAGATTAAAAACTCCTCAGCATTCTAAGTATACCTCCCCATGTTGTTACATGAAGCTTCTTCCACCAAATGTAAGCGAACAGAAAAGCACAGATGTAAATAAGAGACAGAGTATTTGCTGCTGCAGATCCACTGCAAGACATTTAGGTTGATATCAGTGTGTGAAGTCTGTTTATTCAGATTTGATGGTGTGTGTTTGAGTTGACCTACCCAACACCCAGATCCAGCCAGTGAAGAAAAGTATAGTTTGTCACCACATTTGCTATGTTTGCCTGAGCAGCAGTGTACATTTGTGGCAGTATAATTCCCTAAAAACACACAAAAAGCAGTCTTGCTGCTTTTGTTGACCATGCACCCTGCAGTAGCAGCAGCAGCTGCATGTTTCCTCTGACTGGCCTACCAGCGTAGGCCAGTCAAAGAGTTTAGTTTAGTTATAACTAACATGCCACCATGAGACAATAGCGTTTCTCTTAGTTCAATGCATTTTTAAGTTAGTCCCACTAATTTTGTAAGGTTTCAAGGGCTGTTTCTGGAGGTGTGTCATGCTGTGGAGCTCAACATCCATTTTTTTTTTAAACTTTATTTATATTTATGTAGCACTTTTTAGGACAAAGTTACAAAGTGAAGGCATTAGTGGTCTTAAAAAGCCAAACAATAAAAAAAAAAAGATTTAAAAGAGGATAAGAGTTAGCCAGCCTGAGATCAAGCAGGTAATTCCACACTCATGAGGCCTGCAAAGGCTCAATCACTTGACCAGATGAGTTGGGACCACTAACAAGGTCACGTCAGAAAATCTTAGACAGCAGCCAGGCTCATATGGAGCCAGTAGCCTGCAGATGTAGGATTTAAAAAACCAGCAGTAAAATCTTAAAATCAGTTCTAACACTGACAGGTAGCCAGTGAAGGCCTGCAAGGGCTGGTGTAAAGTGGTTGCTTGTTTTGTGCTAAAAGCTTGGCAGCAGGATTTTGAATTAATTGTAGCTTATGTCTGTTATGATGACTGATACCGGAATAAAGTGCATTACAGTAGTCTGGAGTCTGGCGGAAATAAAATCATGGATGACCTTAATCGGAATTAAATGAGAATGATATCTGTCAAAGCTAAATGAAAATGGACTACATAACTTTTGAAGCCTGCGCATCAAAAAAGGACTTGGAGTCAAAGATTACCCCCAGGTTGTGCTGAACTGATCTTCCTGCAGAGCAGACCTTTCACCACATTTAGAGTTTCCATTTGGTGACACGTCTCCTTTATCAGGTAACAGTAACCTTAAATGTTTAAATGGATCCAGTTTAAAGTTTCAAAGCTCTAATGTTAAATAAACATGAGCACTGAGAGCGCACCCAGCAACTGAAATTAAAATGTTTATTTTACAGATCTGTGCGCTAAATCACCAGATTAATTCTTTTTCTGCAGCTTGCATTTATTGTCCTTGCATTTTACTGTTATTTGTAGACTTTTAATCACCATTTGGTAATTTTTCTGGTGTAGGTGGAATTTTCTGTGGAAGAAAAGCTTGGAAACGCCCCTTTTAGAATAGACGCTGCCAACACCACGTTTTTCACGTGAACGCGCGGGGGAAATCCTGGGTTAACTTAGCGAGGTGATGACCAGCTTCCAGAAAGATACTCTGGATCTGCTGAACTCGCTTCGTAATACAGGGCCCTCACGTGATGGGGAAAAGCAAAACTACTCAATAAGTAATCAACTTTTTTGCTGTGCCGATGGAAATTTTACACGTGATGTGAGATTTACGCGGTTATACCGTGAATAAGGAAACCTAAAGTTTCCCACACGCTCATGTGAATGTGGTTGCTTTCTACGAGACAAAACGACACGATTCACTGTTGACTGTCCTGGAAGCCCAGGCTTTGAAGGGTCGAAATAAAGCAGTCAGAGTAGTTCCCTGTACATTTTGCGACGTCACGACCAGCTGCCTATCAGGAAGTGATTGACGTGCGCTCCTCTCACTCGAACTTTCAGCCGCTTTCATCATTCTTGTCGCACACTGACTGAGATTTAAGGTCAGCAGCAACATACAGCGCTGGATAGAGAAATACTTTTTTCTCCTACTGAAACATGGATACCGGTGTTGGCCTAGAGAACGCACCTATTTCTTCGTGGAGGGAATATTTTCTATTCCAGAGGGTCCGCATGTTGGTTCCTGTTGGATTCAAGAGCGAAATAAAAGAGCTGTCAAAACTTTCATTACCAGTGGTAAGTCCTCTATGACATCGACTCTGGGTGTCCAGTCTGTAGGATTTGGGCATCAGTGATCAGTGTTGCTTTTAAGCATAGAGGTCCCTCACACTGTGAATTACTCGTTACTAATAACAGTGTTTTTGTTGTCCCATTTTGTTTTTCCTCATCAGATGATATCCCAGCTTATGAGTTTTTCAGTGAGTTTCGTTAGTACGATATTTTGTGGCCATCTGGGGAAGACAGAGCTGGCAGGAGTGTCTCTGGCCATTGCAGTAAGTGAAATTCACACAGTCGCCTTATATTCTTAAGTTAATAAGCCACTAGAATAATGAATATTCAAGCCGCTATTGTTTTCTACTATATTTTCAGGTTATTAATGTTACAGGTGTATCTATTGGTATTGGTTTGGCATCGGCATGTGATACTCTGGTTTCTCAGGTTTGAATTTTCAACCTATCATAATTTATTGTGAGGTCTGATAGTTCTTAAATGACTAGACTGTTCTGTGCCTTTAGACCTTTGGAAGTGGTAACCTCCTGAAAATTGGAGTTATTCTGCAGCGGGCCATCCTCATTTTGCTCCTGGCTTGTTTCCCCTGTTGGGCCATCCTCATCAACACAGAGCCTATCCTGCTGGCAATCAGACAAGAACCAGAAGTGGCAAGGTCAGCTCCCCAAATCCACTTGCGCCTTCTTGATTTTTAAAAATGTGATTCCTGTTAATTTTGATGGTAAAAATCTCTCTGTAGGTTGTGTCAGATGTATGTGAAGATCTTTATGCCAGCACTTCCTGTAAGTATGTCTAACTTAAACTAAAAGTTCATCTGTGAACTGGCTAATTTATTATTTTTTAAATAACAGCTGCTTCCAAATTGTTTGTCACAACCTGGTGACAAGGGAATGCCATGCATGAATTTTTACTAAGGTTATGTATATATGACTGACCTAAGAATGGCAAATTAATATAACACAAAAGCCACAAAATCAAACAATGTGGAAAGCCATGGAAGTGGGAGAAAGGGACACGCTGACAGCCATCACCTTGGAGGATTATATATATATCCCAGCTCGCCCCTACGGGCGTTCTATTTTGCCCTCCAAGCTCGGGTCCTATACCAGAGGCCTGTCCTTCCATGATGGTTAATCTTTAATTAGCTACTGATTGGTTTAGCTTGGGATGTGCCTACGAACAGCTCTGCCTGCTTACCCTGCCACATGAATATTTAATCTGTAACATGCTGTTACTGAACCAAATGGGAGGAGGCCCAGTCGAATCACATTAGAATAAAATGTTTCCAAAAGGTGTAAGTCAGACTATTGTTCTTAGTGTGTGTGTGTGTGTGTGTGTGTGTGTGTGTGTGTGTGTGTGTGTGTGTGTGTGTGTGTGTGTGTGTGTGTGTGTGTGTGTGTGTTTGTGTTTGTGTTTGTTTTCCAGGCTTCATTCATGTACTCATTAGAAACAAGATATCTGCAAAACCAGGTAAATATCTCCCAGATCATCTCCAATAATAATAATAGATTAGGTAATAGTTTGGATTGCAAACAGTGCCGATTGTGTTTAATAGAGGGTCAAATATGCAATAAAATATACGCTGTAAGTGAGTCTCCAGGCTTGTTGGCTAAAGTGTTTAATGATTGATGGTGTCCACATGCAGATAGCAAGGAGATCAGGGCTCCCTGAGCTCTTTCACGTCAATAAAACTGTGATTCACTTTGCTTGACAAACACTGCAAAATACTGCTTTTTATTACAGGAAAAGCATCATCTTTCTTCTGTATATTGTTGGAAAACTAATGATGTCATATATTTGATCTGTCACTTCAATATTGCCAAATTAAAACAGTTTGTGGCATTTTTGTTTTAGGGCATTATATGGCCACAGGTAATCACAGGCTTTGCTGTCAATCTTCTGAATGCTCTCATCAACTACATCGTTCTCTTCGTGTTAAATCTTGGAGTTGCGTGAGTTTGTTTGATTGGATTGCACATGACTTCATTAGTATCATCTTTACTGGTATCATCTGGCATCATCACATATAACCAATATCCCACAATGAAATAATCTTTACAGAGGTTCTGCTATAGCCAACACCATTTCCCAGTTCTCCATGGCTGGAATTCTCTTTGTTTATATCTTATGGAAAGGTCTTCATAAGGCCACTTGGGGAGGTGAGTACAGCATGTGCATTGGACAAAGGTGATCCTTAATATTAAAAGAAACTCAAATGATATTTTACAAAGATGAACAACTTAGGTGAAATTATTTAACAATTTAAAATGTCATTTAAAATACAATAAGTTGTTTATACATGATCCACTAACAAGAAACTAGTTAGAAGAGTTTAAAGAAAACCTAAATGTACCTGAGAAAGACTGTTATTATTATTAATACTGCCATTGTTCTAGTGTGTAGCACAGAAAGGAGGACTCAAATACAAACACTCAAGCAGCTGGTTGTAATGACTTTTAATGAAAGGTAGATGTGGATGAGGCTCACAAATGATCAGATAAGAGTCCGAAGGTCAAAACTGAATACAAGCTGTAGGAGTGAACTGACAAGTGGACCTATTATGCTTTTTCCTTATTTTCTGTCATCATAGTTACACTGTGGTCACATTATACACGGCCAGTTTCAAATAATGATGTCAACATAAGTACAAGTTATCCCTGTGAGCAAAAGCCCAGACTTCAGACTGATCTAAATACTCTGTTTTAGACTCTTTTTTTTTTTTTTTAAACTCTTGGATATGTATAATGTTAAAGAGAAACGATTTCTCTCATACAGTTATCTCAGGCACGCCTCTTTGGCTGTAAATATGGTGGTCCAAACTACCTGCTGTTGTAATCTTCTGTTTGTGAGGGGCAGCCAATCAGAGGGAAGTTAAAAGTTGTCCGTAAAGAGAATGGAGCTAATATGGCTTATTTCAGACCAACTGAATGACTGCTCCAAGGCTCACTATAAGATAAGAAGTATTTCAAACTGAGAATCAAGATCCAAAGCAATGGACAATTCACAAGAGAGCTGAAGAAGAGAGTGCAGGTAGTGTGGAGTGGGTGGATTTGTGACAGAACAATAGCAAGAGTGAAAGAGAAGGTTTCCAGAACCTGCTGTGAATTATGGTTAGAGCTGAAGATGTTAAGATTAGGAGTGACCAATTAGGATTACAGGATTAGAAATGAGTACATCAGGATGGCTCAGACTGAGCAGTTTGGAGACAAAGTTAAAGAAATGAGGCTGAGAGGGTTTGGATATGTGCAGCTGAGGGATAGTGAATGTGTTGGACAAGAGATTTTGAATATGGAGCCAAAAAGAGGAAGACCGTAGAGAAGACTCATGGTTGTAGTGAAGGAGGACAGAAGAGGATGCTAAAGGTACAGTGAAATGGAGGCAGATGATCTCCTGTGGTGAGCTCTAAATGGAGCAGCTGAAAGAAGAAGAAGAATCAAGCAAAGGTACACTAGTGGAGTCAAAAACTATAGAACATAATGGGTCCACTTTAACAATTTGATAGTTGGAAAAGCAGACTGAGAGATGAACAGAGTCAAGTCAAGTCGAGGTTTAATTCTATAGCACATTTAAACCAAAGTGCTATACTGTTGACCAATGTGCTGTACTGATTATACAAAATATATACTGTTCATAAGTTGCTAAACCAACAATAAATATATTTAAAAAATAAAATAGGTAAATAAAAGCTGTGTTTACATAAAAACAGAATTAAAAGTTCAACTAGACCTGAAAGCAAGCAAAAATAAATATCTTTTTAGAAGTTTTTTAAAATGATTGAGAGACTGGGTAGCTCTTATGTGAAAGGGTAAGTTGTTCCAAAGATTAGCACCACCACTGAAAAGGCTCTATTGCATCTGCTTTTAAGCTTGGATCTAGGCATATTCAAGAGCAGATGGTTCATAGACCTCAGTGCTTTGGTAGGAGTGTAGGATTTCAAAAGTTCACATAATTAACAAGGTGCCAAACAATTTAAACTTTTAAAAACATCCATCCATCCATTCTCTTCCGCTTATCTGGGGCTGGGTCGCGGGGGCAGGAGCCTAAGCAGAGAAGCCCAGGCTTCCCTCTCCCCAGCCACCTCCTCCAGCTCATCCGGAGGGACCCCAAGGTGTTCCCAGGCCAGCCGAGAGATATAATCTCTCCAGCGTGTCCTGGGTCTACCACGGGGCCTCCTCCCGGTGGGACATGCCCGGAACACCTCACCCAAGAGGCGGCCAGGAGGCATCCTAATCAGATGCCCGAGCCACCTCAACTGGCTCCTTTCGATGTGGAGGAACAGCGGCTCTACTCTGAGCCCCTCCCGGATGGCCGCACTCCTCACCTTATCTCTAAGGGAGAGGCCAGCCACCCTTCGAAGGAAACTCATTTCTGCCGCTTGTATTCGCGATCTTATTCTTTCGGTCACTACCCAAAGCTCGTGACCATAGGTGAGGGTAGGAACGTAGATCGACCGGTAAACCGAGAGCTTCGCTTTTACACTAAGCTCCCTCTTCACCACGACAAACCAGTGCAGCGTCCGCATCACTGCAGAAGCAGCCCGATCCGTCTGTCGATCTCCCGCTCCCTTTTCCCATCACTCGTGAACAAGACCCCGAGATACATGAACTCCTCCACTTGGGGCAAGAACTCGTTCCTGAGCCGGAGAGGGCACTCCACCCTTTTCCGGCTGAGGACCATGGCCTCAGACTTAGAGGTGCTGATTCTCATGCCCGCCGCTTCACACTCGGCTGCGAATCATTCCACTGCGAGCTGGAGGCCACCCCCTGATGAAGCCAACAGGACCGCATCATCTGCAAAGAGCAGAGATGAGACTCTGAGGCCACCAAGGAGGAAGCTTTCCGCCACCTGGCTACGCCTAGAAATTCTGTCCATAAAAATTGTGAACAGAATCGGTGACAAAGGGCAGCCCTGACGGAGTCCAACACCCACAGGAAACGAGTCCAACTTATTACCGGCTATACGGACCAAGCTCTCACTGCAGTTGTACAGAGATTGAATGGCCTGCAACAACAGGCCAGACACCCCATACTCCCGCAGGACCTCCCAAAGGATACCCCGAGGGACACGGTCGAATGCCTTCTCCAAGTCCACAAAGCACATGTAAACTGGTTGGGCAAACTCCCACGCACACTCGAATATCCTTGAGAGGATAAAATGCTGGTCCAGTGTTCCACGACCAGGACGAAAATCGCATTTTTCCTCCTGAATCCGAGGTTCGACTAACGGATGCATTCTTAGTCAAACCTTTTAAAAAGAAGTAATAAAATTTTTAACTCGATCCCCAAATGGACTGGAAGCCAGTGTAATGAGGCCAATATGGATGTAATGTGATCACACCATTTCTTTCCTGTCAAAAGGTGAGCTGCTGCATTTTAAACAGCTTGCAGGTGACGAAGTAATGACTAATCAGAGCCAATATATAAAGAGTTACAATAGTCTAAATGAGAGGTAATTAAAGCATGAATTATTCTCTCAAAGTCATGTGGCAGGAGGTAGGCCTTCACCCTGCTAAGGAACCTTAATTGAAAGCTCATTTTAACAACAGAGCTAATCTGTTTATCAGATTTTAAAGCACCATCAAAAATCACAGGTTTCTTGCAACCAGATGGCGGTAGGAGGCTAAGCAACTGTGGTTGCCCAAGTAAAATCATTTCTGTTTTGCTTTTGTTCAGTTTGAGGAAGTTTATCTCCAGCCATGATTGTACGCCTCTCAGACAGTTCACTAGTGCTTGGAAAGAGGTTAGATTTTAAAGGTAAATATATCTGTAGATCATCTGCAAAACAATGAAAGGAGATGTTATGCTTTTTAAAAATGGAACCCAAGGGAAGAATATATAAAGAGAAAAGAATGGGACCCAACAGAGAACCCTGAGGTACTCCACAACTAAGTGGGAACACAGATGATGAATACTGTCCTAAATGGACACAGAAACTCCTATCTGACAAATATGACTAGAACCATTTAAGGGCTGCACCTTTTAATACCCACACATGATTCAAGCCGTGACAGAAGAATACTGTGATCTACAATGTCAAAGTCTGCATTCAGTTCCAGGAGCACGAGGAAATACCAGAATCAAGTCTTAAAAGCAGATCATTAGACTCTTAGAAGGGCTATTTCTGTGCTATATCTGTGCTAATGAGATTTATTGATTTATTGTATGACTACTATTTGTTTTGACAGAATGTTTATAATAGTATTTCATTTATTATTTTTTGCTTGAACTTTATTATTAATACACATTTGGAATTGTTAACCCCCCACTATAACAGGTTGGTCTCGAGAGTGCCTCAGGGACTGGGGCTCATACATCCGCTTGGCTATCCCTGGCATGGTCATGCTATGTGTTGAATGGTGGACATATGAGATTGGAGGCTTTCTGGCAGGTACTGTCACAGGCCACTTCAGGGTGCTTTTGTTTGAATAAAAGCTGCTATGAAATCTAACAGTTATCTGTCATTGACAGGTCTCATAAGTGAAGTGGAACTTGGAGCTCAAGCAGTTGTGTATGAACTGGCAAATGTTGCGTACATGGTGAGCTCTTTGATGTGGAAAAAAAAAACATTGTGTGAGATTAATCACAGTTCATCCATCCAATGTAGCTCGAATTTATAGTATTTTTGTTGTTAGTTCCCCATGGGTTTCAGCATAGCGGGCAGCGTAAGAGTTGGAAATGCTTTGGGAGGTGGAGAAACAGAGCAGGCCAAGCTGTCTGCTAAAACATCAATGTTCTGTGCAGGTCAGTATGCTTCAATGCTTATTTCTTTGTGGTATGTTAATGTCTGTCATTTAAAAATATTTTAAAGTCAGTACTTCACTTAATGTTACGTAATCCCAATTTCTCTGAAGAAGGAAGTACAAAAGTAACTTGGAGATTTTGAACATGAGCAGAGAACATGAATATTCTCAGTTCTCTTTATGTACCTCTGAGGTGCCCTTGAGCAAGAGTTTAGATACTCTGAGAAAAAGATTCGTACGGCATGTTGCTGCCAAAGAAGGTTCATATTTATTTCATTATGTTTCTGTCTTTACCACAGTGTCAGTGTCTGTATGTTTGGCAGCTCTCATTGGGGGCCTAAAGGACCACATCTCTTACGTCTTTACATATGATGAGTACGTATATAATTTTATGGGGTTTTGTAATCACCATTCTTGTTACTGTATAAAAAGGACACCAGCATGGGTTATAGTTACATATGCAGTTTGCATCAGGGAGAGAGCAGGCCTCATAAATGACCTTTTGCCAGTACATTAGCCACTGCCCAGCTTTGCTTATATAATCCATTTATATTGAATTGACATAAAAGTTTATGATAGTTGCACTCAGTTATACTGATAACTCTTTACACATTTCTCTTATGTTAAAAAACAGTAGAATAGTATAACAGTGCACCAGGCTCAAATATACAAAAACATGCTGTTGCTCTAACTTTTCCAAACTCAACAGTATCACATTGTAAATTTTGACTCTCTTCATTCAGACAAATCAGGCAAAGAGTTTCTGATGTCATATCTTTTTATGCTCCTTTCATTCTACTAGATGCAACATCTGTGAGTATCTGCCACTGTACTCACGAAACATGTCATGAAGTGCGTATGTGGGTGCCTAACCATGTCTTTATCCTTTCTGCGTGACTAGGCTGCCGTGGGTGGTATAATAAGAGGAGCAGGTAAACAGAAAGTTGGAGCTATTTGCAACATTTTGGGATATTATGGTGTTGGCTTTCCGATTGGAGTGTCACTGATGTTTGCAGCCAAATTAGGAATCAAGGGTAAGATTGTGGCAGAGATGTTTTTAACCTTCAGCTGTTTGTATCCACATTGTTGCCTGACTGGCCTTTTTTTGTCCCCACAGTCCTTTTTTTTTCAGTTAGATTTCTGTGACACCATCAACAGCTCCTTCCTTCTCTTACAAAAAAATACTTTTTGTTTTCCTCAGGTCTGTGGACAGGCTTGTTAACTTGTGTGTTCCTGCAGTGTTTCGTCCTGATTTTCTATTTGATAAAAATGAACTGGAAAAGGGTCACAGTTGAGGTTTGTGTTTAGGGATAAATATTTCATTTTGAGTGGTCTTTGGCAGTTTCTGTATGAATAAAGGATCACACACTGTTTTTCTTGCAGGCTCAGGTCAGAGCAGGAGTGCGTGGAAGCTCCACAGACACAGGTATGGGAGAGTTTCCAGCAAAGTATAAGTTAACATGACTAAAAAGCATGGAAGCAGAACAGCAAGAGAGATACAGGATTGACTGAGTTTAAAAGATGCCATTCTAAGTCTAGTGAGTGGGATGAATCTTGTTTGTGCATTTGAATTATGTCTCTACATTATTCACAAATATTTTGCAGCTTCTTTTCTTCTAAAATCTCTACAATGAAGCTAGAAAGTGCAAATTTCATGATATTCTTCCAACAGGACTCTGGACTCTGTGGTAGCCCAATGAAATTGTCATATGTTTACCCAGTTTTTACTCAAAATCGACATATTGGCCGTCCTTTTTCACCTCCTCTTAATGTTGGTTTTTTGTTTTTGTCATCACGGGGGTGTTAGTCTAATGCTTGGGAAACATACAAGATATGGGTTTTTGACATTGGAAAGTGGAACCAGAGGCACTGCTTGTCACCAGGCAAGGCAGGCTATCAATAGGCCCCTGAAAGCTGGCAAGCTTTAAACCACAGCAGTGATAATATGGAAAGGTTGCAATGACAGTAGGAGAGACCTGATCTCCCTAAGGGGGCCCACCTGTCTCCACTCCTGTTGCAAGTGGCTTGCTTAATTCTGTTTAAACAAATTTAATGACAACAAGGGAAAGTGGTCATCGTCCTCATATCATTTATAACATAATGGTGATGAACGCTAGTTGGAGGGGCATTTTCACCTAGGTCCGCTGTGAATTTTTGCCTAGGGCCTCAACTGACTCTACAGTCACTACTGATGGGAATTCACGTGCTGCAAACTGCATTTGTTAAGTTCAGGCAACAATAAAATGTAGTGCTGAGTGAAGGAAAGGTTATGGTTTGGAAAAGGCATCATGCCACCACTCCTTTTAATATTTAACAAAAGCGAGGATCTTTCCTGCCTTTTAAAACAAATGGTCTGATTTGCACTATACCCTTTGCATATAACATTAAAAGTGCTTTAGTGGTTGTAGACATAGTAAACAAATAAAAGCACAATCTGGGTGATGCAGTAAATACAGTTAACACTTGTAAAAGCTTGTACATGAATCATGCTGACTCACAAGCACTGTAATTGCTGCATATCACCTGTGCTATAGGCTTACTCACTGGGTTACTAATCTTGGACTTTTGGTCCATGCATTCTGACTTCAGTGATTGGTCTAGTCTTCTTTTATCTGAATAAGATTATGGCCAATAGAATTGTGGTCTGAGCTCAAAATAATAGTCAATGTCATTACTGAATGTCTGCTGAAGATTAAAATCCAGACTCATAAACATCATCAAACATTTTTTTAATCATCATTTGCTTTCATTCAGTGAAGATTGTGCAATGAGGGGTCTAAAAGTATAAAACTCTCAAAGTCCAAGTTGATGTCTGCAAATTGGTATTTGCTAAACAATCAGAATAAGTAATGTTTGTGTGGTACAAATGCTGTACAATTATTTAAAAGAGAATAGATTTAAAATGATCAATTATGTGTGACTTACCATTTTAGCCCTAAGGAGATCAGTAAAATGTCTAATCAATAGCTAATTAGTATATTTACTTAAAAAAAATACAATTCATTTTAGTTTAGTTTAGCATTTTCATTAAAATAAACTAAATACAACAGTGTGGGGCCTTTAACGTCCATAATATAGTGTGAGAATACTTAAGCACATCAGTAAAAAGCAGCTTTGAATCTCTACTTGATGGCCCATTTACTGGTTTAAAAAAAAAAAAAACTGCCATCAATGGCTGAAAACTTAATTGATGGTCTACTGAGCCCAACTGCCAGTCAAAATAACCCAGAAAGCCTTTTTTTGTGCGTGTGTGTGTGTGTGGGAGTTCTTTATTGTAGAAAAATTCCACAACAATTAATTTTTTTACCCATTTACCTTCTCTCCATGTTAAATGATTATTGTCATCTCTATCTACTTTTTTAGCTGTGGAATGAATAAATCCTCGTCTATTCTCTTGAGAAATTCACATTTTCCTAAATTGGCTCTTGTACCAATATTTGAACATACTGTAATGTCTCCAGCAAAGGATTGTGGGCTTCCAAAATGTTGTGTTAGTAAGATTTCATGGTCTTTTTAACTCTTAATGTCAGTCACAAAACACAACATAGCAGCACAGTCCAAAAGCACTCACTTGGATCAGCAGCTGGAACTATAAAAAACAATATAGCAACTTTGGATATTGATTATACAGTGATTAAGGTATAAAACTTAGACAAATTACAAAAAAGATTTTGGAATAAAAATAATAATTGTATGATCCCATACATAGAACATTTGCATATGTATGTCCAGGTACCCAACCAGATGACTCTGGGAACTCAGAGGTTCAAGCAGACACCTTTGACCTGATGGATACTGAGGAGGAACCTGCAGTGAGATCAGCTGAAGTGGAGCTCTCTTACAGAACTCTGGTTCTGCGTAGGGGCCTGGCTCTGGCTGCCATGCTGTTCATCTTGGCTGTTGGTATTATTTTAAATCTGCTAATAATCAACTTGGCTACCTGATTATGAATAAGGTCAAACTTATTCAGTGAAATAACTCCCAAGCCTCCAGTGCTGCTTTGCCAGGAGGGCTCAGTAATATGCAAGCATTTGCATTGCAAAGCAGGCAGTAACAGAGGTCACAAGCAGGCCCTAAGGCAGATGAGCAGAAAATGAAAGAGGGGTCTATCGATAAATCAGTATAAGCAATATATTCCTCTTAAATGAGAAGAGTATTTAATAAATGAGTCAAACTAAAAATGGCTTGACATGACAGTCTCAGTCTCTCTGTGCTTAAAACATTAAACAGAATCATTGTGATTATCTTTGCTTTACTCTGACTCTTCATTTGGCACCAACATGATGGAGAAATTTCGATCAGCAGTATACGTAGTGTTGATTGAGTCAAAGGTAGAGTTGGTCTTTGCAGAGAGGGTTTCTGGCAAAGGCACAAGGAAGTGAACACCTGCTCCAACAGCAAGAAGTGCAACTGCAGCAAACATAGTGAGGCCTCGCCTGAGGATCAGTTGGGTGATTGAGAGATGGCTGCCCTTCAGCTTCTCTGTCGCATCTGGATCTTGGGCCACAGTGGTCCTATCTTGGCACTCAGTGCTCACAGACATATAGCCATCCATCAGCTGAGAAAAACAAAACAAAAACACAAGCAAGTTGTTCGAGCTGCTGTGTTCACAAGCTTGTTTATGAAGGATGTCTACACTCACTGACATTATGCAACTCTAAGAACAGGAGGGAAAAAGTCTGTCTGAAATCTGTCAAGCATGAAGAGCAGTCTGAAACCTGAGCTTTTAGCATACAGGGTTTACTTACACACATTCTGACTATATAATTTGAAAAATTTGCTGTGTTGAATATGAGCATCCACCACTGCAACATGCAATACATTACTGTGCAAAAGTGCAATTCTCCTCTTTTCTTTATATTTTTTCTAGGAAAATTAGTGCAGATACATTTTAGATACAGTTTAAAATAGGTTCTTTGCTCTTGTGCAGGTTTATCACTTGAGTTAGATGATTTGTTTACACTTGCATGATTCATAGGTAAGTGTTAAGTGGCTTAACAATAAATTTTAAAAAAACTACTCTGAAAATGGTCAGGTACAAGGACTGAAATGAGTAAAGCAGCTAATGTCAAAAAAAAAAATGAAAACCCTTCAGAAAACCTATTATTTGATCCCACTTAAAAAAAAACAAACAAAAAAACTGGCTTCATAAAAGCAAACTATAAAGAAATAATTTTGCACAGTATCATTTATATGTAAAAAATTGAGGAAAAGAAATTATAAGTGAAAATTAAGAACACCCTAGATTGCTGGTCGATGATCGATTTTTGTAATTGTATCATCAATTCTGCAGCTGGATATTCTGGACACTCGGGTGAAGAGAGGAGCTGAGCTGTCAACTGATCACCACCTGGTGGTGAGTTGGATCAGGTGGCAGGGAAGGGTGCTGGACAGACCTGACCCAGCTAAACGCATAGTAAAGGTGTGCTGGAAACATCTGGCAGAGGCCCCAGTCTGCAAAATCTTCAACTCCCACCTTCGACAGAACTTTAACAGCACTCCGAGGTAGGCTGAGGACATTGAGTCCAAATGGACCATGTTCTGCACCTCCATTGTTGAGGCTGCTGCACAGAGCTGCAGCTGGCAAGGTGGTCAGTCCCTATTACGGTGGCAATCCCTGAACCCCATGGTGGACACCGAAGGTGAAGGGAGCCATCGAGCTTACCAAGACTTACCAAGCCTGATAGGACTCCAGAGGCAGCTGACAGGTACTAGCAAGCCAAACTGAACGCAGCTCAGGTGGTGCCGAAGTAAAAACTCAAATGTGGGAAGAGTTCGGTGAAGCCACAGAAAAAGACTTTTGGACAGCCTTGAAACAATTCTGGCAAACTGTCAGGCAGCTCAGGAGGGGAAAGCAGTGCTCTACTCACACAGTACATAGTGCACGTGGAGTAGTGCTGACTTCAATTGAGGCTATAGTCAGGCAGTGAAAGGAATACTTCAAGGACCGCCTTAGTCCCATAGACACATCTTCTGTAGCAGAAGCAGAGTCTGGGGATGAGGGGGACGACTTGACCATCACCGGGGGAGAGGTCACTAACAACTCCTTGGTGGCAGAGCCCCTGGGTTGGATGAGATTCAGCCTGAGTTCGTTAAGGCTCTGGATGTTGTAGGGCTGTCTTGGTTGACGTGCTTCTGCAACTTCACATGGACATCTGGAGCAGGGCCATTGGATTGGCAGACTGGGGTGGTGGTCCCCGCCTTTAAGATGGGGGACTGGAGGGTGTGCTCCAACTATTGGGGAATCACACTCCTCAGCCTCCCCAGGAAGGCCTATGCCTGGGTGCAGGAAAGGAGGGTCTATCTGTTAGTCAAACCTCAAATTCAAGAGGAACAATGCAGTTTTTGTCTTGGTCCCGGAACACTGAACCAGCTCTTTATCCTCTCAAGGATATTCAAGTGTGTGTGGAAGTTCGCCCATCCAGTCTACGTATGCTTTGTGGACTTAAAGAAATCATTGGACCGCATCCCTCAGGGTATCTGGTGGGAAGTGCTGCAGGAGTATGTGGTGTCTGGCCCATTGTTGCAGTCTATTCAGTCCCTGTACAACCGCAGCAAGAGCTTGGTCTGTCTGACTTGTTTCCTGTGGGTGTTGGGCACCACCAGGGCTGCCCTTTGTCACTGATTTTGTTCATAGTTTCTATGGACAGAATTTCTGGGCGTAGTCAAGTGGCAGAAAGCTTCTGCTTCAGTGGCCTCAGAGTCTCATCTCTGCTTTTTGTGGATGATGCAGTCCATTTGGCTTCATCGGGTAGTGGTCTCCAGCTCGCACTGGAATGGTTGGCAGCTGAGTGTGAAGCAGCTGGTATGAGAATTAGCACCACTAAGTCTCAGGCCATGGTCCTCAGCTGGAGTGATGCAGATGCTGCACCCTCAGCTATGGTCACAAGCTTTGGGTAGTGGGTGGTCACTGATATAAGCAGCAGAAATGTGCTTCCTCTGAAGGGAGTCTGACCTGTCCCTTAGAAATAGGGTGAGGAGTGCAGTCATTCAGAAGACGCACAGAGTAGAGCCACTACTCCTCCACATCAAAAGGAGCCAGTTGAGGTGGTTTGAGCATCTGACTAGGATGCCTGTTGGTGTCCCAGGAATAAATACAGGAGAGAGAAGTCTGGGCTTCTCTGCTTAGGCTGCTGCCCCTACGACCCTGCCCCAGATAAGCATGGATGGATGGATGAGAACAAATTAAGAAAAATGAAACTATATCAAGAAATGTAGATTCACTTTTGCTAGTAATGACTTTAATTGCCACTTAGACTCACATTACTTGTTTGATCAGCGGTGCTGTTATCCACAGTATCTGTCATAGCAGCTGTGCTTAATAATGAAGGATTTTTCTGAGCACGTTTCACAGCCTGAAAATATGAAAACTCAATGTAAGTAATAGATTTATAGATTCATTTTTGACTAGGAAACAAGTAAAAATTGATGTCTAAGTAACACTTAGGGACACTGCATTATCTTGATTGGTACTGTATATGATACCTCCTCAGTGATTCGCTCCCAATTTAGCTTAAAGATGACAATAATGTAGAAGGTAGACTGTAAAATGACACAAACAAGCAGTCCAAGCCAAAATCCTGCAGAGGAAATGATAAATTATTTAACTGCATGACAAACTTCACTTGAAAAACCGCTTTTAGGAAATTACAAGAAACAATCGCTCTGTACAATTACCCAAAACTCTTAGTTTTGCAACAAATGTTAAAGTGACACTTAGGGAAAGCCCTATGCAGTAGTATCCAATGAAATTAGCCACAGCTGGAATCTTCTGTTTCCCTGTGCCCAAGAAAATGCCTGTGCACACACACTGGAATGAAAGAGACAAACTTGTGGAAAGATCAATTTTATATTAGACTTACTAGGCATGCTTTTAGTAGGATAATACAGATACACGTGTGCAGCCAAATTTAACTGTAAAACTCACCACGAGACCATCAAAGAACTGAAGGAAACAGTAAGCATTCATCAACTGTGAGACCAGACCTATGATCTTCCTGAAAGAACAAGGTTTCATTAAAATTTTGCAGATCTTTGCCAACAACAGTATTTAGGAGCATTACTATTATTGGAATGTGAATGCAGCTGAACTCACTCATCTGAGGTGAAGATGAAGCCAATCACTGTTTTGATGGAGCCAAGGACAAGTCCTTCAACAACTGCAATGCTACCTGGAAAACAAGAGTTTTGAAATCTGAATAACGATGGTTGAGTGCTGGGAAGCACTCAACCATCTCTTCCTGCTCTTGTCGGAGACGGTCGCACTATCTCTCTCTCCCTGCCCTCCCCATCTCTCCGCTTGCTGCTTGCTGTGAGAGCGTCTTTTACACACTGTCCGAATAAGAACAAGATTGAACCATGGATCTGGCTAACTGGGCATTCTCCATCATTGATCGAATTTTTTCCACTATGAGATCCGGGACAGGGGAGCCTGCGTGTCCGAGTGGAACAGACCCGGTTGGATACGTCATCGACTCTTGGAGCTCGTGGAGACCTGTGTGCTTCTCGGCCCTTGGAGTGGAAGACGTGGAAGACGCCTACATATTCGGCTTTTTGGTAGCAGTATCCTCTCTGTTTGGGCTCGGTGGATACCTGCTTTACTGGCAAATTAAGAAAATCTGGACGGCGGTTCGACATCTGCAGAGGCTGCCGACCCAGGTGGAGGGGCTGAGCAGAGCCGTACAAACTCAGACTCAAAGCCTGGTGGACCTGAGCCGCAAGATTAGCGAGCTCGCAGGCGAGAGGGGTTAGATCAGGAGATATAGTTCGGTTCTGCACAGTGAGGACGGCAATCAACGAATTTGGAATATTGGATTTTTGAATGGTTTCCCAGTAAGACTGAAGGCTGTTGGAAAAACAAGCAGCCTGTTCCAAAACAACATTTGTTATCAGGAATTCGGCTCCCCTGCCGGCCTTGGGTTGGCAACCATATCTCTCTCCAGGGCACTGTGTGCGGCTGCTCTCTCCCCCACTCCGCGTTGTGACTTGTGAAGCTGGGTCTGGTGTATCACGGCCGCTGATGAAATTCCACCACTATCAGCAAACTGTTTTGGCTGGAACCTGGCATCTGGCTCCACAATGCCCCCACCTCTCGTCTCCGTCTGCATCCCCTCCTGACCTGACCTCACCTACCGCCGCTGTCCTTGCTTTACATGTGCAAATGCTTTGCTAAGGTGGTTTTTTCTGGACCCTGGTATAGTGCTCTTTTGAGCACTGTACCAGATGACTTTTTTTTTAACCTAACTTCCCCATGATGTGTTGTTTTCTCCTCCTGCCAAAGGTAGCGCCGCAAGTAAACGGCTGCATGACCCGAGGACACATATCCCCCTATGTGTGTTGTGTTTGTGTATTTGGATGGTGTTCTGTAACTGCAATTTCCAATGTGTGAACTTGTTCACCCACATGGCAATAAAACTTCATAAAAAAAAAAAAGCTAATCTAAACCATGATCCATTTCTAACTGACCTGCAAGAGTGAGGGACATCTTGCTGGTTAGGAGTGCCCTGTCAGTGTCTCCTGCACCAAGAGCATTACCCACCCGGGCACACGCTGCAGCCTGAATACCAAGAGGGAACTATGGATTTATCATTATGAAAAAAGGAAAAGGTTTGATCTTAGGGGGCTCAAAAGCATTTAAAGAAAGGTTTTAAAGGCAGAATTAAATTCTCTGATTTGCAGTGATTGTACTATACCATATATGTTATGAAAGCCACCATTATGACAGCATGCTGGGCTGCCAGCTCATCTTCACTCAGCATTCCTGATCATTACAGACAAAGATGAAAGAACAGGCATGACTTAGATTTCTTAGCTGATCTGAGATCATCTAAAAGAGGGGAAAAAAAGAGGATTACCTGCAAAGAATCCCCCAAACTCATAAACCCACCACTCAAAGCACTTCATTAATGTACTGGGAATGGCCAGCTTCATGTAGGAGCCCCAGTCCTGCAGTGATTCTACAGACCAGCCTGCAGGGGGCGAGAAACACTCATTTATATGAAACTTGGGGAAAGAGCAATATGGTCCATGAGATTAAAAACTCCTCAGCATTCTAAGTATACCTCCCCATGTTGTTACATGAAGCTTCTTCCACCAAATGTAAGCAAACAGAAGAGCACAGATGTAAATCTGAGACAGAGTATTTGCTGCTGCAGATCCACTGCAAGACATTTAGGTTGATATCAGTGTGTGAAGTCTGTTTATTCAGATTTGATGGTGTGTGTGTGAGTTGACCTACCCAACACCCAGATCCAGCCAGTGAAGAAAAGTATAGTTTGTCACCACATTTGCTATGTTTGCCAGAGCAGCAGTGTACATTTGTGGCAGTATAATTCCCTGAGCACACAAACAGGAGTCAGTGAGACTGCCACTTATCTAAAGCTTTCCCATTAAAATTTGTTTCAGGAACATTTACAACATTCATAAAAACTAGTATGGGATCAGCATAGAGAAACTGACCTGATTCTGCAGGTAAGACACCTGAAGATGATGCAGAAACATTGCCTAGAGAACAAGATCACTTGAATAAGGTGATAATTAATTGCATAGCACAGAAACTGTCAAACATTTGTTAAAACTTTTGCATTAAGCTTAGAGAAAAGTAGTAACTTACTGGTACAGCAGGAAGGAAAGCTGTAATATACAGCTGTGCTATTCTGAAAATATAAGGTTCGAGTGAAAAAGTAGTGATCGGGTTAATCTCATTTATTTTACGGGTGACTTGAGAGTATTATTTGGAAATTTAAAAATGTTCCATTTATGAAAAAATATGGCCTTTTTAAAATAAAAAAAAATGAATAAGTGAATGTGAGTGCGGTACTTTTTAGGACAAAATGCTAAACAGCAAATAAAAAAATAACTTCAGTAGAATTAAAAGCAGTTTCAAATTCAAACAAACACTCATACAATCCTATACATTAAAACTAGGCAAACATTTCTAGAAGGAATTGGTTTTTATAGTCAAACTATAAAAATAGGTTTTAGGAAGAAATTTAAACCAGGTTACAGGCTCATGTGGAGTCAGTAGTTTGCAGATGTACGGTTTTAAAAACCAGCAGTAAAATCTTTAAATCAATTCTAAAACTGACAGGTAGCCAGTGAAGGGCTGCAAGGGCTGGTGTAAAGTGGTTGCTTATTTTATTAGGCGTTAAAAGCTTGGCAGCAGGAATTTGAATTAATTGTAGCTTATGTCTGTTACGATGACTGATGCCAAAGTCAGTTCTGGAGGAAATAGAAGCATGGGCGACCTTAATTGAAATGAAATGGGAACGATATCTGTCAAAGATAAATGTAACAGGACTGCATAACTTTAGAAGCCTGTGTATGAAAAGAGAGTTTGGAGTCCAAGATTACCTCTAGGTTGCAGATATTTTTTGATACTGTATGAGGCCCCAAATAGAGGAAAGATGTAATTATAATTATTTCCATTTTACTCATTTAGTTTTAGAAATTTTTTGGGCATCTGGTTACTAATGTCAGATATGCAATTACTTATATGTGAGACATCATTAGTGCTAGGTTTTAATGGGACACAGAATTGTGTATTGCCTGTGTTGCAGCAAAATTTGACTTTTTCAAATTTTTTTGAGGGATGTCATGTAGATGGTAAATCAAAGGGGATCCATGAGAGACCCCTGGGAAACACCAACAAGAGAAAGGAGCATTCAAAGATCAGGCTGGAAAAATTTCTTGTTCCAGGACCAGTTTACTGATAGCAACGCTATTTTGCTAATGACTGATGAAAATATTGTGATCCACGGTATCCAAGGCTGAGATGAGGTCAAGGAGAATTAACACAGAGAACAGCCCAGAGTCAGCAGGGAGCAGGTCAACTGAGACTTTAACCAGAGCACTCTGAGTCCAGCTAACCCCACTTATAAGACATATTTGATATATATAGTTTATAATGTAGGTAATGCACTGTGTGCTGAAAACATTTTTGAAGATTCTCTAAATAATATAATAAGTCAAGCAGAATGAATGCAATAAAATAGAGACAATGACTTTATACAATTAGTTGAGGTCATTGTGTCATTCACCAATTGAGAACTACTAGTACTAGTTGTAGCAACATTGTTACCGTGTACTTACCTTGCCACCTCGGGATTCTGACCCACACATAACAGGATGGCCTGGGCATTAATGAGGAGGCCCCAGCAAGGCAGACAGAACAACAACAGGATGATGATGCCCCGCTGAAGGATCACGCCCACGCGGAGTAGATTTTTAGCACCAAAAGTCTGTCAGGATAATCAGCATTTTAAAGATGGCAGCAAGAAACTGGAGCCACTGAAAAATTCCAGTGTATTATATCATCATGGTGAATGAGTTTCACAGACCTGAGACACCAGAGTATCACACGCTAGTCCCAAACCATATCCTGTTGCTGCAGTGGTAACATTGATAGTCTGAAATGAATGTAGACTATTATAAGCAAAATTTCTATGACTCATAAGAGCAAGTGTTAAGTACTGAGCATATCTTAAATCATAAGTGCTGTTCCCCAGTGATCATGAGAGAATTATCTTAGTGACTTAAGTAGCAATTCCTTTCCCTCCATCAGCACCTTTGAAATTACTTCTTCATTTTTCTGTTTCTCAAGTTATCCTCCAAACATCTGTGGAGCATACAGATGACCACTTACAGCAGAAGCTAATCCATAGCCAGCCATCACGTCATTTCCCAAACGGCCACAGAACATTGTAACCACAAATGGAAGCAGGTAATTGAGGATTCGAGAGAGCAGCTAGAAAGATAAATACCAAAAAATGTTGCAGGGGTCATACAGCTATCATGTGACAAGTAATATTACAGTAAAAAAAAATGCAAGCTGCAATTAACTATCATAGTATTAAGATTATTTCATGATTAATGAGCTACAAAAGAGTCTTTGCAGTCAATACTCAGCATGTAAACAGGACCAAATAGTTTGTAATTCTGTTGTCTCAGATATGAAAGTGTGTTTTCCCGACATCTTAACCTTTTCTTTGGGAAAGCCAGCCGTCATGTTCTATTGTGTACATCAGCAAAGGCAACCTTAATCTACACAATCTGTTAAAGAAAGAGCATGGCACGTGAGCAATCCCAGTACTTACCAGAGGCCCTGTCATCTTCAGGATGTGGTACAGTTCCTCTCTGTGGGCCACAGGAACCCTGTGGCACAGCCATCTGCAACAAAAAAGCTTGCCACTGGACCCCTCCATGTCTACAGCACTAGATGCTGATGTTATGTTCTTCCACTGAAATCTTTCTCTATACTCTCACATCGTTGTCTTAGTTTCTCACCAGGATACTGCAAAGGATGCAGCCACAGCTGCCCTGGAACTAAACAAAGTCCAGCTGAAACAACAGAGATTGTGAGAAGGAAGACAAGAAACACTCAGCAACCACAACAAAGACTAAAATGGGGGTGAGGACTTGAAAGCAAGAATGTTTTGATCTCAATGATTAAACGTGTGTAAAACACAAGTAACTACCTCTGGTTATGTCAACTGAGGGAATTTTACAAAAAATAATAACATCAGGATTTTAGAACTGTAAAGATCAAACATTTGCACGGTCAACCAAAAAAAAGAAAAGAAGAAAAAAAAACAGACCATTGTTGGAGACAATCTAATAATAAAATCTTTTGCAGCATTTCACAAACTTTGGAAATACTAAACAGTCCAACATCCTAGGAACATGAAATACCTTATCAAATATGTTACCAAGCTGTTACTCACAGCAAATTGAAAGCAGTAATTAAGAAAGTGACAATCGAAGATCCTCAAACAATAGAAAAGGAGTGCATGAATGGGCTGTGTTAATAAAATAAACATTTGTGTGTTTGGGGGAGAACCTCTTTTTTAATATCTTGATTGATAAATCTCTTTGATACTGGACGGGACAAACAAGCAGAACAGTGGAGGATTAGTAAGTCGTCCACATCTAAAGGAGCTAGTTGAGGTGGTGCCTCCTGGACCTCGCCTAGGTAAGGTGTTTTGTGTATGTCCTACCAGGAGGAAGCCACCACAGGGCAGACCCAAGACATGATGGAGAGATTGTGTCTCTGCCAATCTGGAAATGCCAGTTGTCTGGAAAACCGAGACAAATGATGGATGGATGGATGGATGGATGCTGAAATTTGTTGTTAAAAATAAAAATCTGATGAAACAGTCAGTTACACATTTATCATTATCTGCAATGATATTAGTCATTCAATCAATATACTGGTTTAATTCATAAAATGAAGAAAAAATGCATGCAACACCTTTAATACACTTTTAAAAAATGTGTTTGGCTCAGGTCGTGAGACAATCATTCCATAAGAGCTCAGATCTCTGTGTTTTTATGCCATCTCTTCTAATGTGACCAGCACACTGGAGAACATTTGATCAGGAGTATCTGTAGAATTGATCCAGTCCAGTGTAAAGTTTGCAGGCAGGGTCTCTGGCAATAGCACAAGGAAGTGCACACCTGCTCCTATAGCAAGGAGTCCAACTGCTGCAAACATAGTGAGACCTCGCCTGAGGATCAGCTGAGTGGTGTAGAGATGGCTGCTCCTCAGGTCCTGGTCCACACGTGCACCTTGTGGCTCTTGGCATTTGGTACTCACTGGCATGTAGCCATCTCCAGACTTAAAGGAACAAATATCATATTTGCCATTACTTTATTAAGTTGAGTTAAATAAAGATAAATGCAATGACATGTAACAAGAAGTATATAGTAAGATGAGATTTGTAATTTTGACTGGAAAATACCACAAAGAAGAAACTGATAAGAAAGTAAAACAAGACATGTCTCTTACCTTCACATTACTTAATGTGCATCTTTGTCTAATTGTGTCATGTGAGTCTTTTTCTGAGCTCGTTTTACAGCCTGAATAAACAAAGATGCAAAATCCCCACAAACCTCACATACTGTATGGATTTGTCTCACACTCAGATGCCTCAAAAAAAAAAAAAATCAAACAGTCTCTTTCTGTATGTGAACAGCTGTGGCCCTGCATGACCCCATTGTTACATTAGCCAGTAATATACCTCATCTGTCATTCTCTTCCAGTTCAGCTTGAAGATGACAATGACATAAAAGATGGACTGTAAGGCGCCACAAATGAGCAGTCCAGACAAATGAGTCTATTGAAAGCACAGCGAGCATCACTTGTATTAACTGGCTCTTACTATGCAACAATTTATTTTTATTCTCTTCTTTTTCATGTCTGTGAACTTAACAAAATACGACCACTTTATATAATTACTCAACACTCCTAGTTATACAACAAACATCAGAGTAATGCTCAATAAAAGCCCTATGAAGTAGTATCCAAAGAAATTAGCCACAGCTGGTATCTTCTGTTTGCCTGTACCCAAGAAGATGCCTGTGCACACACACTGGGATGGGGGGAAAACCAATTTGATAATATTTGATACGAATCTGTTGTTTTCGGGATCATGTTGCAAATATAGTCGCTCTGCATACAATAATGGCTGGTAGACTCACCACGAGGCCATCAAAAAGTTGAAGGAAACAGTAGGCATTCATCAACTATGAACAGAGCTACAATTTTCCTGAAATGATAATTAAGTCCAAGTCTTATGCATAGATGTTCTACTGTATAAGCTGTATAAGTGTAGAGTTTAGCAGCTGCACAGACTCACTCAGTGGTCTCCTAAACCGAGAGCATTACCCACACGGGCACATGCTGCAGCTTGAATACCGAGAGGGAACTATGGAGTCGCAGTTTTGAAAAAGTTCAATAAATCACCCAAATCTGAAACTTTTTATGAAGGATGACACAATGTAATGTTCAGATTTGCAGTCAGTACACAGTACCATGTAAGTAATGAAAGCCACCATTATCCCAGCATGTTGGGCTGCCAGCTCTTCTTCACCCAGCATTCCTAATTATTACAGACAAAGAAGAAATTATAGCCCTTACAGGCTGCGTTGCCAGCTCTAAAACCAATTATCTTAGAAGTAGGCTTTATTATGTTGCATATTGCACATATTTCATGTTAATGGGAGCTATACATTTCTAATCATACACTGAGATTACCTGCAAAGAATCCCCCAAACTCATAATCCCACCACTCAAAACAAGTCATTAAGGTACTGGGAATGGCCAGCTTCATGTAGGAGCCCCACTCCTGCAGCGATTCTACAGACCAGCCTGCAGGGGGAGAGAGACACTTAATTTATGTGGTGTGAATAACATGGAGGATGAAGAAATTCCTGTGTGCATGCACAGAGAGAGCATGAATTTGAAATCGCTCACCTCCCCATGTTGTAACATGGAGCTTCTTCCACCAGATGTACGCAAACAAAAAAGCACAGATGTAAATCCAAGATAGAGTATTGGCTGCAGCAGAGCCGCTGAAAGACATATGCAGAGCCACGGACATAGTTCAGTATGTGAAATTTATTATTCAGATGTAACATGTTGTGCTTATATATACAGTATAAAATTGTATGAGCAAATCTACCCAACACCAAGATCCAGCCAATTAAGAAAGATGTAGTTTGTCACCAGGTTTGCTATGTTTGCCAGAGCAGCAGTGTACATTTGTGGCAGAATAACTCCCTGAATACACAAACACCAGATGATGCAAGTTGTAGTCTACCTTTCTCTCACAAGTTAGATTACACCGAATATTAGCATACCTGGTTCTGCAGATAAGACACCTGAAGATGATGAAGAATTGCCTAAAAGAAAATTATGGACAAAAAAAAAAAAATGCTCAAATTCAGCTACAGTATCAGGGAAAGTTGTGCATATACAGCGGGGAAAATAAGTATTTGATACACTGCCGATTTTGCAAGTTTTCCCACCTACAAAGAATGGAGAGGTCTGTAATTTTTATTGTAGGTACACTTTAACTGTGAGAGACAGACCCTTAAAAAAATAAATAAAATCCAGAAAATTGTATTGTATGATAATTAAATAATCAATTTGCATTTTATTGCATGAAATAAGTATTTGATCACGTACCAACCAGCAAGAATTCTGGCTCTCACAGACCTGTTAGTTTTTCTTTAAGAAGCCCTCCTATTCTGCACTAATTACCTGTATTAATTGCACCTGTTTGAACTCATTACCTGTATAAAAGACACCAGGGACAAAACTGTAGACCTGTAGGCTGGGATGGGCTACAGGACAATAGGCAAGCAGCCTGGTGAGAAGGCGACAACTGTTGGCACAATTATTAGAAAATGGAAAAATCACAAGATGACTGTCAGTCTTCCTCGGTCTGGGGCTCCATACAAGATCTCACCTCGTGGGGTAATGACGTTTCTGAGAAAGGTAAGAAATCAGCCCAGAACTACACGGGGGGACCTGGTCAATGACCTGAAGAAAGCTGGGACCACAGTCTCAAAGATGACCATTAGTGACACACTATGCCGTCAGGGATTAAAATCCTTCAGGGCACGCAAGGTCCCGCTGCCAGCAAATGTCCAGGCTTATTTGAAGTTCACCAGTGACCATCTGAATGATCCAGAGCAGGCATGGGAGAAGGTCATGTAGTCAGATGAGACCAAACTAGAGCTCACCGTGTTTGGAGGAAGAAGAAGGATGAGTACGACCCCAAGAACACCATCCGAACTGTGAAGCACGGGGGTGGAAACATCATACTTTAGGGGTGCTTTTCTGCAAAGGGGACAGGACGACTGCACCGTATTGAAGGGAGGATGGATGGAGTCATGTATCGTGAGATTTTGGCCAACAAGCTCCTTGGGGGGCTCTGCCGGGTGTCGGGCGGTTCTCGGGCGCTTGGGGCCTCGGGGCCCGCATGCTTGGCTCGTGCTGGGGGTGCCGGCCTGCGGGGGGGTGGGCTGCGCATTGCCTCTGGTTCTCTGGACTCTTGCCCTTTGGCCGTGGGGGCTCCGTCTAGGGTCTTCCTACTTCCTCCTCTGGGGTGTGCACTCGGTTGCCATCAGGATGTGTGGCCTCAGGTCTTCTGAGCTCCTAGTGGGCTGTGGATGGCCTGGGTCCCCTGGGTCCTTTCCTATTTGCCTCTGGATCGCGGGGGGCATGGTTGCAGTTCTTACCCTCATTGAGTACATTCCATGACAGAGGCGCATACACACATTACTGCAAACAGCAAAATTGTGTGTATGTGTATACGCATTTGTATAGACATGTGAATGTGTGTATGTATGTATGTATATCTTTGAGTATTTTTCTTTCCTTTCTCTCCTTTGTCCCCCCCCCCCCCCCCCCCCCCCCCGGTTTTTTTTTGTTTGTTTGTTTTGTTTTTTTTGTTTGCTTTTTTCCCCCTCTTCTCTATCCCTTTCCTTATTGCCTGTCAGGCCTGGCATAAATTACTAAATAAAAAATAAAAATACAAAGATTAACAAGAATAGCCTATCGAAAACTTATAGAGCTGTTCTTGTAAAAGCAAATATATTTGGTACATCATTGCATTCGGTTCATCGTTCCAATTGTGAAAACAGCCAGTCATGACAGGCTTTTAAAAAAAAAAAAAAAAAAAAAAAAAGCTCCTTCCCTCAGTAAGGGCATTGAAGATGGGTCATGGCTGGGTCTTCCAGCACAACAATGACCTGAAACACACAGTCAAGGCAATTATCTTTGGAGGGAGCTGAAACTCAGTGTTCCCCAGCGACAGCCCCGAAACCTGAAAGATCCGGAGAAGATCTGTATGGAGGAGTGGGCCAAAGTCCCTGCTGCAGTGTGTGCAAACTTGGTCAAGAACTACAGGAAATGTCTGACCTCTGTAAATGCAAACAGAGGTTTAGCTACTAAAAATTTAATTCTGTTTTCTATTGATACTTATTTCATGTAATAAAAGGCAAATTAATTATTTAGAAATGATACAGTGTGTTTTTTTTTAAGTCTTTTTTTAGGTAACAGATTCAAGTTGCGTACATTCATTCAAATTTAGGTTGGAATAATGTTTGTATTCTCAGTTTATACCATTTTATTATGTTAATATAGCAGGTTTGGGTAGCTTTACACAAAAATAGCTGGTAGAAACATCCTCCAAAGAGTTACTTTTATTTTCATACATTGAGTACATTTCAGAGCCTGTACTTTTTACTTGAGTAAAAAAGTTGACTCAGTACTTCAACTTTTACCAGAGTATTTTTTAACACAAGCATGTGTACTTCTACTTAAGTACAGAATGTCTGTACTTTTGCCACCTATGCTGGTAACACAGTACAAAGGCCATCTTATGAGTTACTTTTTGCTACGTTCAGGAGTCCATGTGGTGCATTTCAACTGAGCGGGAGATTAATATACAATTATTAAATTTGTTTCCATAATCTCACACTGAGTAACTCTGATTACTACTGAAAACCTGACGTTATTATAAACACAAATATTCAGGTTCAACATTCCAGGCAAAAAAAAAATCTTTTACCTCTCTTTAAGTCTTCTTTGAAAAAATAAATTTGGTGATAGATTAGATTAGAATAGATTAGATAAACTTTATTAATCCCTTTAGGAAGATTCTGTCAGGGAAATTACCAGGGCAGCACGATGATACCATAGTTAGCACTGTTACCTCACAGCAAGAAAATCGTGGTTTCATATCCTCCATCTAGCCATGGTCTTTCTGTGTGAAATTTGGATGTTCTCCCCATGTCTGTGTGGGTTCTCTCTGGGTACTTTGGTTGCCTCCCACAGTCCCATCTGCTTACCCTGAATTGGATAAGCAGAAGAAAGTGGATGGTAGGAAACCAAAAATGCCACTTTTTTCAGGGTTTTTTTTGTTTTGTTTTGTTTTGTTTTTTACAGAAAAACGGTGCATGTGGATGCCAAAATGTGTTTAGAAGTGACATCTACAAAATAAATAAATAAATCTGCCTCTTTGGTTTGTGTTTTTACCCACACAGACACACAAATGCTAGTGCTACAACATCATGTTAATGTGGCCACCAGGACTGGATATTCAAGTGTGTGTGTGGGGGGGGTTTGCCCATCCAGTCTACATGTGTTTGTGGACCCCCATTGGATACCCCCCATAGGATACCCTCGGGGTATCCTATGGGGGGTGGCCCGTTGTTGCGGTTCATTCAGTCCCTGCACATCCGCAGTGAGAAGTTAGGTCCATATTGTCAGCAATAATTTGGGCTTGTTTCTTGTTCTTCAGGGCTGCCCATTGTCACCGATTCTGTTAATAATTTCTATGGACAGAATTCATAGGCATAGCCAAGTGGCGGAAGGATTCCACCTTGGTGGCCTCAGAATCTCATCTTTACTTATTGCAGATGAGGCAGTCCTGTTGGTTTCATCAGGTGGTGGCCTCCATTAGCACCTCTAAGTCTGAGGCCATGGTCGTCAACTGGAAAAAGGTGGAGTGCCCACTTTGGCTCAGAGATGAGTTGCTGCCCCAGGTGGAGGAGTTTAAGTATCTCTGGTTGTTCACGAGTGACAGGAGATTGACAGACAGACTGGGGCTGTGTCTGCAGGGATGCGGATGCTGCATCGGTCTGTTGTGGTAAAGAGGGAACTGAGTGTGAAAGTTATGCTGTCGATTTACCGGTCAATCTACGTCCCTACCTCATCTATGATCATGAGCTTTTGCTAGTGACCGAAAGAATGAGATTGCGAATGCAAGTGGCAGAAATGAGCTTCCTCGGAAGGGTGGCTGGCCTCTCCCTTAAATATAGGGTGAGGAGTGCAGGCTTTCAGGAGGAGCTCAAAGTAGAGTTGCTGCTCCTCCACATTGAAAGGAGTCACTTGAGGTGATTTGGGTATCTAATTAGGATTCCTCCTGGTTGCCCCTTGGGTGAGGTTTTCCAGCCATGTCCTACCGGAAGGAGGCCATGGGGCAGACCCAGGACACGCTGGAGAGATTATATCTCTTGGCTGGCCTGGGAATGCCTTGGGGTCCCCCCTGATGAGCTGGACGAGGTGGCTGGGGAGAGGGAGGTCTCGGCTTCCCTATATAGGCCACTGCTCCTGCAACCTGGCCCTGGATAAGCAGAAGAAAATGGATGTATTTTTCTTATATATATCTCAGAGTTGACATTGACGTGACATTTTCTTAAGCCTTGTGTATAAAAATCTAGAAGTCACATTTTGAATGAAAAGTTAGTTACTCTGACTCTTTGCTAAGTGAGCCTATACATCCTGACCAATTGATTTTAAGTTTTAAAATTAATCACCAAACTTTATGTGCTTATCTTGGCTAAACAATATCTGAGTTCCAGTATCTGATTTTAATCTGTGTTTTGCCTGAAAAACTGTACACAGTGACAGTGCCTCTGTTTTTATATTGATGAAAAAAAAAATCAAGAAGCCAAATCTTTGTTTGACAGTTTATTTCAGTGTTCATACAAACTTGAAAAAGTCACACCGCTGAGGAGACACTGTTTATGCATTTGGTTCTCCTTTAATTATTCACTTACATTTTGTCTTTCACAACACTGCAAGTGAAACGTGTTTGGTGTTAACGAGCTACTGAGCTGACAAAACATTAACGAGAGAGCTTAAAAGATGTCTGTGTTTACTTCACTGGCTTCGAATTCAATGCAAAAATGGTAGAATTGTAAAAACCAGCATGAACATTTTCAGAAGCTTGTGTCCACTGAGGAGCATAATACCCCAAAATATATATATAAAGATGAAAGGCTCCTAACCCTCTTTTTTCAGAGCAGTCAGACCATTAAGTTCAGTTAAATATTGATAACTTTGGTTAATGATGGCAGTGAAAGATGTGAGCTCTGCCATGAAAGGACACAGTCTTTCACATCTGATGCCACTGAGAGCAGTGATATATGGCGTCAGCATCTGACCCTCTCTTCCTGGGGGCGTTCTACATAATTGCTTTCTGAAATGCAATCTAGAGTTTTGCCCACCAAAAGTAATACGGAGCAGTGGGTTTCCAAATTCTTGTTACCCAGAACTGATTTCAGATGATGGTTTGCAGGCTAATGGAACAGGATTTTTGCATGCATCCAAGTGCCCCAGCTTCACGTCAGTGCTGTGTCCTCTGGAAGGATTCACAGGTAAATGTTAAGCAGCTAGGCAAAAAAATGAAGAAAAAAAAAATACTCTGAAAATGACCAGGTACAAGGACTGAAATTAGTACGAAAGCAGCTAATGTCCAAAAATAAATAAATTGAAAACCCTTAAGAAAGCCAGGAGAACTATTACTTGATACCACTTAAAAAAAAAAAAAAAAAAAAAAAGAGGTCTGGCTCCATAAAAGCAAAATATAAAGAAATGAGGGGTGGCTGCCTGATCTGGACCTGAGTGGTGTTTTGTTATTGGACTTCTGTTCAAACCCCGGCTTGTCCATAACAAACACCATGTTCAAATATAAGGATTTCCATGCGTGCACGTGGCACCAGGACGCCCTAGGTTGCAGGTCATCAGTTCTGCAGCAGTATGTCCTGGGCACTCAGACTTTGCTGGCGACAAAGTGGTATCTAGCTTCAAAAACACTACGTCAGATTTGAATAAACATTTGGAGTCGCAGCACAGCACAGTCAAACTTACAGAGCGAGTCCCAGCAGGTGGTGCGAAGCAGAAAGGTGCAGCTAATGCAGGAGACCCCCAACAGGACCAGACCTATGATCTTCCTGAAAGAACAAGGTTTCATTAAAATTTTGCAGATCTTTGCCAATCTTTGAATGCAACAACAGTATTTAGGAGCATTACTATTATTGGAATGTGAATGCAGCTGAACTCACTCATCTGAGGTGAAGATGAAGCCAATCACTGTTTTGATGGAGCCAAGGACAAGTCCTTCAACAACTACAATGCTACCTGGAAAACAAGAGCTTTGAAATCTGAATAACGATGGTTGAGTGCTGGGAAGCTAATCTAAACCATGATCCATTTCTAACTGGCCTGCAAGAGTGAGGGACATCTTGCTGGTTAGGAGTGCCCTGTCAGTGTCTCCTGCACCAAGAGCATTGCACACGCTGCAGCCTGAATACCAAGAGGGAACTATGGATTTATCATTATGAAAAAAGGAAAAGGTTTGATCTTAGGGGCCTCAAAAGCATTTAAAGAAAGGTTTTAAAGGCAGAATTAAATTCTCTGATTTGCAGTGACTATAATAAAATGTCTTTATTGTCATTTTACAGAATATACAATGAGATTGGAGGGCCATTCCTGTTCAGTGCCATGCAGTAGAAAGTCAGACTTTCTAAAATATAAAATAGAACTTCTAAAAATATACAGAAAATAAAACAGAATGTATAAAGATATATACATTGTAAAAAAAAAAAAAATAGTATGTTGGGCTGCCAGCTCATCTTCACTCAGCATTCCTGATCATTACAGACAAAGATGAAAGAACAGGCATGACTCAATTTTTTAGCTGATCTCAGATCAGCTAAAAGAGAAAAAAGAAAAGAGGATTACCTGCAAAGAATCCCCCAAACTCATAAACCCACCACTCAAAGCACTTCATTAATACACTGGGAATGGCCAGCTTCATGTAGGAGCCCCAGTCCTGCAGTGATTCTACAAACCAGCCTGCAGGGGGCGAGAAACACTCATTTATATGAAACTTGTAGAACAAGCACCATGGTCCATGTGATCAAAAACTCCTCAGCATTCTAAGTATACCTCCCCATGTTGTTACATGAAGCTTCTTCCACCAAATGTAAGCAAACAGAAAAGCACAGATGTAAATCTGAGACAGACAGAGGTGGCAAAAGTACTGACATTCTGTACTTAAGTAGAAGTACAAGTACTTATGTTAAAAAATACTTTAGTAAAAGTCAAAGTACTGGTTCAACTTCTCTACTTAAGTAAAAGTAAAAAAGTACAGGCTCTGAAATGTACTCAAAGTAAGAAAGTAAAAGTAGTTCTTTGGAGGATGTTTCTACAAGCTATTTTTGTGTAAAACTAACCGAACCTCATTATATATTATTGTAATAATATAAAATAATATTACATGAGAATACAAACGTTACTCCAATCTAAATTTTAATCCTAATGAATGCACTCAGCTTGAATCTGTTATAGGACACAAACTGTGAAAGGGAATTTAAACACAGCTCTATTCTCTGGGTCCTCCATAGTAGAGGGTGACTGTGCCTCCACCTAAACACCAACATGAGGATACTCAGGGGTTACAGTGGGATTCAGAAGGTGGAGGAACCCTAAGATCAGCTGTAGTGGCTCTGCATGGGGAGAAGAATCACAAATTTCTATTGTGAGCTCCAGTAAATGATGTTGGTGTGCAGGCTGTGATCAGCTGACCTGCTGCTGCTCTGAGGTTTACTGCTCTGTGTGGATGAACTGAACTCACAAAGATGTAACCCAGTATTTCACAGCTCTCTGAGCTGATCTCCATCCCCTACACTGACAGCATACAGGCTGTAGAAATGTTGGATTTAGTGAATGAATCTCAGCATCAGCAGCTTTGATTCAAACTCATCTCTGCTGCACTGATGTAACCTGTAACTCTGACCATCAACACAAACACTGTGCTCCAGTCCAACACAGAGCTTTACTGTAAATACAGTACAACAAGCTAACCTAAACTGCAGTATTTTCATAGAATCTTTGAATTACACAACGTCAGCATACTTCAGTTTATTTTCCAGTCCTTTCCTTTAATTCTAACCTCTCTTCTTCCTCTCCTGTCCTCTTTCTCCATCTCTGAGTGAACTTCTCTCTCTTTGCTCTCCCTGAAATACAGCAGCTCTTCTTTTAGCTAGTAGACACACTGTGTGACAAACTGCACACACTTTGTGTGTTTGCTGATATTTGTTGAGCATTTAGAAACGTTGCATTTACCTGCCACACGTTACTTCCTTCATGCTCGCTCCTCTTCAGTAGCGCTAGCTAAGCTGTTTATGTGCCGCAGCGCAACTTACGGACTCGGTCCGGCCCGCTGTAACCCCTGATTATAGCGCTATAAATGAGACGTTAATTATATGGGTTTGCGTATTTAATCCCTTTGTACGAGATAAGCCCCGATGATGGAGGATACGCCAGTACGATTGTCTCTAATGTGTTATTATTCCTCCGTTTAGGCTCAGATCGTTTGATGTTTGACGGCGCACTGACCGGAAATGCAAACTTCTCTCTGACGTGTTAAAAAGTAACGAGTCTGTTTGAAAATGTAAGAAGTAGAAAGTACAGATACTTGTGTAAAAATGTAGGGAGTAAAAGTAAAAAGTAGTCAGAAAAATAAATACTTAAGTAAAGTACAGATACCTGAAAAATCTACTTAAGTACAGTAACGAAGTATTTGTACTTCGTTACTTCCCACCTCTGGAGACAGAGTATTTGCTGCTGCAGATCCACTGCAAGACATTTAGGTTGATATCAGTGTGTGAAGTCTGTTTATTCAGATTTGATGGTGTGTATGTGAGTTGACCTACCCAACACCCAGATCCAGCCAGTGGAGAAAAGTATAGTTTGTCACCACATTTGCTATGTTTGCCAGAGCAGCAGTGTACATTTGTGGCAGTATAATTCCCTGAGAACACAAACAGGAGTCAGTGAGACTGCCACTTATCTAAAGCTTTCCCATCAAAATTTGTTTCAGTAACATTTACGACATTTATAAAAACCAGTATGGGATCAGCATAGAGAAACTGACCTGGTTCTGCAGGTAAGACACCTGAAGATGATGCAGAAACATTGCCTAGAGAACAAGATCACTTGAATAAGGTGATAATTAATTCCATAATGCAGAAACGGTCAAATATTTGTTAAAACCTGTATTGTATTAACTTAGAGAAAAATAGCAACTCACTGTTACAGCAGGAATATGATATACAATAATATATTGCTGGGCTATTCTTAAGTTCACGTAAAAAAGCAGTGATCAGTTTAATTTATTTTCAGAGTGGCTTAGGAGTATTTTCTTAGTATTTGGAAATTCAAAAATGTCACATTTATGAAAAAAAATTGTAATAAATGTTTTAAATAAAAAAGGAATGAATGAAGAGTTAACGGGAATTGGCACTTTTTAAGACAAAGTTACAAAGTGCTAAACAGCAAATTAAAAAAAATAATAATAACTTCAGTAGAATTAAAAGCAATTTCAACTTCAGTGGAAATAAGAGAAAAAAAAACACTCCTCCAATCCTATACAAAAGTCAAAAATAAAAATAAGATTTAGGAAGAAATTTAAAACAGGTTACAGAGTTAGCCAGTCTGAGATCTTCAAGCAGGGAATTCCTCACTCACGGGGCCTGCAAATGCTCAATCACCTTTAGTGACCAGATGAGTTGGGACTACTAACAAGGCCATGTCAGAAGATCTCATGCAGCAGCCAGGCTCAAATGGAGTCAGCAGCTTGCAGATGTACGGTTTTAAAACCGGCAATAAAATCTTAATATTGATTTTAAAACTTACAGGTTGCCAGTGAAGGGCTGCAAGGGCTGGTGTAAATTTAACTGAATTAATTGGAGCTTATGTGTGTAATGATGACTAGATAGTAAAGTGCATTACAGTAGTCTGGAGTCTGGAGGAAATAAAAGTATGGATGGCTTCAGTCGGAATGAAACAGGAATATCTGTCAAAGCTAAATGAAACAGGACTGCATAACTTTAGAAGCCTGTGTATCAAAAGAGAGCTTGGAGTCAAAGATTACCTCTAGGTTGTGAGCCTCTTTGCAGACATTTGACACTGTACGAGGCTCTGGCTAGAGGAAAGATCAATAGTGCTGCCAGTGCTGGGGAAGGGTGTAATTATAAATATTTTAGTTTTAGTCACTTATCTTCAGAAATTTTGGGGGCATCCAGTTCCTAATGTAAGATATGCAAGACCATGTATGTGAGACATCAGTAGTGCCAGGTTTTAACAGGACATAGAATTGTGTTTTTTTTTTTGAGGGATGTCATGAAGATGGTAAATAAAAGGGGACCCAAGAGAGACCCCTGGGAAACACCAACAAGAGAAAGAGTATGAGAAGCTGAGGCTTTGCCAATAGTTATTTAAAATTACTGGTTCCATAGAGACGAATTAACCCAGTCCAGAACCAATTCACTGATAGCAACACTGTTTTGCTAATGACTGATGAAAATATTGTGATCCACGGTATCCAAGGCTGAGATGAGGTCAAGGAGAATTAAAATAGAGAACAGCCCAGAGTCAGCAAGGAGCAAATCAACTGAGACTTTAACCAGAGCACTCTGAGTCCAGCTAACCCCACTTATAAGACATATTTGATTTATATAGTTTATAATGCACTGTGTGCTGAAACCATTTTTGAAGATTCTCTAAATAATATAAAAAGTCAAGCAGAATGAATGCAATAAAATTGAGGCATTATACAATTAGTTGAGGTCATTGTGTCATTCACCAATTGAGAACTACTAGTCCTAGTTGTTGCAACATTGTTACCGTGTACTTACCTTGCCACCTCGGGATTCTGACCCACACATAACAGGATGGCCTGGGCATTAATGAGGAGGCCCCAGCAAGGCAGACAGAACAACAACAGGATGATGATGCCCCGCTGAAGGATCACGCCCACCCGGAGTAGATTTTTAGCACCGAAAGTCTGTCAGGATAATCAGCATTTTAAAGATGGCAGCAAGAAACTGGAGCCACTGAAAAATTCCACTGTATTCTATCATCATGGTGAATGGGTTTCACAGACCTGAGACACCAGAGTATCACACGCTAGTCCCAAACCATATCCTGTTGCTGCAGTGCTAACATTAATAGTCTGAAATGAATGTAGACTATTATAAGCAAAATTTCTATGACTCATAAGAGCAAGTGTTAAGTACTGAGCATAGATTAAATCATAAGTGCTGTTCCCCAGTGATCATGAGAGAATTATCTTGGTGACTTAAGTAAATTACTTCTTCATTTGTCTGTTTCTCAAGTTACCCTCCAAACATCTGTGGAGCATACAGATGACCACTTACAGCAGAAGCTAATCCATAGCCAGCCATCACGTCATTTCCCAAAGGGCCACAGAACATTTTATTATTGTGATTAAATGTGAGTGATTAAACGTGTGTAAAACACAAGTAACTACCTCTGGTTATGTCAGCTGAGGGATTTTTACAAAAATATTAACATCAGGATTTTAGAACTGCAAAGATCAAACATTTACACAATGGTAGACCAAAAGAAAAAAAAACAGGCCATTGTTGGAGACAATCTGATAATAAAATCTCTTTCAGCATTTCACAAACTTTGGAAATACTAAACAATCCAACATCCTAGGAACATGAAATATCTTATCAAATACCTTTCTAAGCTATTACTCACAGCAAACTGAGTGGTTGAGGTGGTTTGGATAGTTGACCAGGATGCTTCCTGAACCTCTCCTAGGTGAGGTGTTTTGGGTATGTCCTACCAGGAGACCCAAGACATGCTAAAGAAATTATGTGCCCATGTAGATTTGGAAATGCCTTGGTGTTTCTATCCAAGAGCTGGAGGAGCTGGAGGCCACTCTAAAACCTCTAACTACCCCATATATTTGAAAGTGAAGCCTCTTAGGGGTCTTTGTACATACTCATAGAACAGGGATTACATTCAGTAGCTACCTTTTTTTTTTTTTTTAACAGAAACATTTCTATACAGCAGTTCTTCCCACACAATTTTTTATCATCTGAGCAGTCCATACAAAAAGCTTTTTCTTAAAAGTGCGAGTGGCCAAAAACTGAACAATTTCTCTCCAGGCAAATTTCCATGTCAGCGTGACCACCTTGACATAAACTGCCTGGCTCCACGACTGCTGAATACAAAACACCCAAAAGAGTTCAACCAAGAATGCTTTAATGTTATTATTTATTAAAATAGAATGTCTGTTGTCATTTCTACCAGCACCATTATTTCAACCAGATGGGATTAAAACTTAGCAAATGCTGAAATTTATTGTTAAAACAAGAAATCTGATGAAACAGTTACACATTTATCATTATCTGCAATGAAATTAGTCATTCGCTCAATATCCACAACAATCATTCCATAAGAGCTCAGATCTCTGTGTTTTTATGCCATCTCTTCTAATGTGACCAGCACACTGGAGAATATTTGATCAGGAGTATCTGTAGAATTGATCCAGTCCAGTGTAAAGTTTGCAGGCAGGGTCTCTGGCAATGGCACAAGGAAGTGCACACCTGCTCCTATAGCAAGGAGTCCAACTGCTGCAAACATAGTGAGACCTCGCCTGAGGATCAGCTGAGTGGTGGAAAGACGGCTAATTTTCAGGTCCTGGTCCACACGTGCACCTTGTGACTCTTGGCATTTGGTACTCACTGGCATGTAGCCATCTCCAGACTTGAAGGAACAAGTATCATATTTGCCATTACTTTATTAAGTTGAGTTAAATAAAGATAAATGCAATAACATGTAACAAGAAGTATATATTAAGATGAGATTTGTAATTTTGATCTCTTACCTTCCCATTACTTGATGTTTGGCCAGCGTCTGAAACAGCATCTGTGTCTGATTCTGTCATGTGAGTCTTTTTCTGAGCTCGTTTTATGGCCTGAAAAAAATAAATAAATAGAAAGATGCAAAACCCCCCAAATTTTCCCATATGGATTTGTCTCACTCTCAGATGCCTCAAAAAAATCAAACAGTCTCTTTCTGTATGTGAACAGCTGTGGCCCTGCATGACCCCATTGTTACATTAGCCAGTAATATACCTCATCTGTCATTCTCTTCCAGTTCAGCTTGAAGATGACAATGACATAAAAGATGGACTGTAAGGCGACACAAATGAGCAGTCCAAGCCAAAAACCTGCAGAGAGAAAGACAAATGAGTCTATTGAAGCACAGTGAGCATCACTTGTATTAACTGGCTTTTACTATGCAACAATTTATTCTTCTTGGATGTCTGTGAACTTAACAAAATACAGGTACTTTATATAATTACCCAGCACTCCTAGTTTTACAACAAACATCAGAGTAATGCTCATTGAAAGCCCTATGAAGTAGTATCCAAAGAAATTAGCCACAGCTGGTATCTTCTGTTTGCCTGTACCCAAGAAGATGCCTGTGCACACACACTGGGATGGGGGGAGAACCAATTTCACGAATCTGTTGCTTTTGGAATCATGCTGCAAATATAGTCGCTCTGCATACAATAATGGCTGGTAGACTCACCACGAGGCCATCAAAAAGTTGAAGGAAACAGTAGGCATTCATCAACTGTGAGACCAGAGCTACAATTTTCCTGAACAGGATAAGCAGAAGAGAATGGATAGATGGATGGATGGATGGATTATTAAGCCCAAGTCTTATGCATAGATCTTCTACTGTATAAGCTGTATAAGTGTAGAGTTTAGCAGCTGCACAGACTCACTCATCAGACGTGAAGATGAACCCAATCACTGTTTTAGTGCTGCCAAGGATGAGGCCTTCAACAACTGCAAAACTAACTGCAAAGCAGATAATCTGTCATACTGAAAAACTTTAAATGCTTATAAATATGAAACCACAGAAGAAAATATTTACAACTGACCTGCAAGAGCCAGTGACATCTTGGCAGATAGAATCGCCCTGGCAGTGTCTCCTGAACCGAGAGCATTACCCACACGGGCACATGCTGCAGCTTGAATACCGTGAGGGAACTATGGAGTCGCAGTTTTGAAAAAGTTCAATAAATCACCCAAATCTGAAAATATTTATGAAAGATGACACAATGTAATGTTCAGATTTGCAGTCAGTACACAGTACCATGTAAGTAATGAAAGCCACCATTATCCCAGCATGTTGGGCTGCCAGCTCTTCTTCACCCAGCATTCCTAATTATTACAGACAAAGAAGAAATTATAGCCCTTACAGGCTGCGTTGCCAGCTCTAAAACCAATTATCTTAGAAGTAGGCTTTATTATGTTGCATATTGCACATATTTCATGTTAATGGGAGCTATACATTTCTAATCATACATTGAGATTACCTGCAAAGAATCCTCCAAACTCATAAACCCACCACTCAAAACAAGTCATTAAGGTACTGGGAATGGCCAGCTTCATGTAGGAGCCCCACTCCTGCAGCGATTCTACAGACCAGCCTGCAGGGGGAGAGAGACACTTAATTTATGTGGTGTGAATAACATGGAGGATGAAGAAATTCCTGTGTGCATGCACAGAGAGAGCATGAATTTGAAATCGCTCACCTCCCCATGTTGTAACATGGAGCTTCTTCCACCAGATGTACGCAAACAAAAAAGCACAGATGTAAATCCAAGATAGAGTATTGGCTGCAGCAGAGCCGCTGAAAGACATATGCAGAGCCACGGACATAGTTCAGTATGTGAAATTTATTATTCAGATGTAACATGTTGTGCTTATATATAATTGTATTTGTGAGCATATCTACCCAACACCAAGATCCAGCCAATTAAGAAAGATGTAGTTTGTCACCAGGTTTGCTATGTTTGCCAGAGCAGCAGTGTACAGTTGTGGCAGTATTATTCCCTGAATACACAAACACAAGATGATGCAAGTTGTAGCCTACCTTTCTCTCACAAGTTGGATTACACCGAATATTAGCATACCTGGTTCTGCAGATAAGACACCTGAAGATGATGAAGAAACATTGCCTAAAAGACAATTATGGACAAAAAAAAAATAAAGCTGGAATTCAGCTATCAGGGAAAGTTGTGCATATATGTCACTACTGAATTTGCACAAAAAGCTGAGACAAAGAAAATCACATCTCACTGGCACTGCAGGAAGGAAGGCTGTAATATACAGCTGTGCTATTCTGGAAAAAAGCAGATGTATTCAGATCCAGTCAAAGTTGGAGAAATGGCTGTTTCAGTGTTCAGATATCTCTGCTACCACTCAAAAACAAATTAACAGTATGAAATGTTCAGTTATTGTACAGTATATGTACAGTATACCAATGTTAGTGGATGATATTTGTTAGAGCTGAGAGGAAAGGAGCTCATGTTCTGACTGATAATAAGGCTCACTTGTATGTACAAGTTCTGTGTGCTTAGTTACCTTGCCACCTCAGGGTCCTGGCCCAAGCATAAGAGGATGGCCTGGGCATTAATGAGGAGACCCCAGCAGGGGAGACAGAACAATAGCAGGATAATGATGCCTCGCTGAAGGATCACTCCCACACGCAGCAGGTTCTTACCACCAAAAGTCTTCACAGCAGCACACAGACAATGTCAATGATTTTATGAAAATGAGTAAAGAATATTTAGGATGTGTACCGAGGGAAATTGGGAAATTAAATTGTGAATTTTCCAAACCTGAGACACCAAAGTATCACATGCCAGTGCCAGTCCACATCCTGTCGCTGCAGTGGTCACATTAATGGTCTAAAGTGAGTATGAAACAGACATGAACGAACACTTGAAGAGAACTCAAATGTTCACCAGGATAAATATGCAATATATTAATTAAATCAGCAGGTTTATGAGAGAATTATTGCTGGTGAGTTCATAATTGTAAATATCTATTTTCCATCCATTAAGTGCCTTGAAACTATGTCTCAATTTGTGATTTCTTTACATCGGTGGTTCAGACAACCGCTTACAGCAGAAGCTAATCCATAGCCAGCCATCACATTATTTCCAAGACGACCACAGAACATGGTAACCACAAACGGAAGCAGGTAATTGAGGATTCGAGAGAGCAGCTAGAAAGATAAACATGAACAGCAAAGTCAATTTTTGCAGTTGTTTCACTGTATGGGTATACAGAGATGCTCATCTATTCTTCTATTGCTAAAAACAGTTATTAGAAATGGGAATGTTGATCAACATAACCTCTTACAGAAGAGTGTAAGTAAACAATGTCAATCCTTACCAGGGGTCCTGTCATCCTCAGGATGTGATACAGCTCCTCTCTGTGGGTCAGAGGGACTTTGTTACGAACCCACCTGCAGCAGAAAAGCTTGTTACTGGAAATCTCCATGTCTGCTGGACCAGATGGTTTTTCCACTGAAGCATCGACCCTGTCCATCAGGTACTTCTGCCTGTAATGCTCCCTTTGCACAGGATCCACCACTGATCTCCAAAGTGTTTCAGTGTCTTAAAAAGTTACCAATTAATCCCTCTAGGTTATTTTGTAATTTTTTTTTTATTTTCACAGTATTATTACCAAGGTCTGGCAGTGCCTGCCAGCACATGCAAGATCTTTCATAAATAAGTATCACTGGTTATGCAATCTTGTTGATTTTATGTCCTTTCCAATGCTGGAGTGGTGACATTCTGCAGGACAAAAGCTATCTTCAGGATTCCTCTGCAGGTCATGTGGTTTGGTTTCTTACTGGAGAGCATTATGGTTATGCAGTCAGTGCTCTAGAAACATATAAACTGTGATTGCATTTGTTCTTCTTTTATAGAGCTCAAAAGGATGTTTTTAGCACTAACTGATTATATTTTTTGTTAGCTTTCAAAGAGATGAGGATTTGGGGAGTCTTCATGGTGCATTTCAACTGGAGGGAGCAGGAGATTAAAATTTATTTAAAAATTTCCAGAAATTCACACGAGTCACTCTAACTTATCATAAACACTTGCAGGACACAGTTCTCGTTTGTTTCATAAATGCTATTTGACACTGTGGGCAAAAGGAAAGACAAAAAAAAATCTAAATATCATTATGTAATACAGCTGTGTTATGTAGTACTCCTAACACAGTACAAAGGCCATGTTATGAGTTACTATTTGTTACATTCAGGAGTCCACGTAATGCATTTCAGCTGGAGGGAGTGGGAGATTAATATACAATTATTAAACTTGTTTCCATAATCTCACACTGAGTCACTCTGATTACTACTGTCATTGAAAACCTGACATTATTATTACACGAGTAAACACATTCAGGTTCAACAATCTGGGCAAAATTCTTCTCTAAAAAGTAAATTTGGTGATATGTATGTGTATGTAACCAGGGCAGCACAGTGCCACCATGGTCAGCACTGTTACCTCACAGCAAGAGGTTGAAATCCACCATCTGTATGGTGTTTGCATGTTATCCCCATGTCTGCGTGGGTTCTCTCCGGGTACTCCAGCTTCGTCCCACAGTCCAAATGGTGATTTTAAATTGCCCATAGGTGTGAATGTGAGTGCAAATGGTTGTGCTCTCCCTGTGACAGGCTGACGAGCCGTCCATGATGTACCCTGCCTCTCACCCTGCGACAGCTGGGATAGGCTTCAGCCCCCCCACTACCCTGAATTGGATAAGCAGAAGAAAGTGGATAGGTAGGAAACCAAAAATGTCACTTTTTTCAGGTTTTTTTTTTTTTTTTTTTTTTTTTTTGGTAACACTTTCTTTTACATAAATAAGACTGGAAAAATAGTTCATATTTATTGTAAGTCTTGCGTGTGAGAAGTTTGCCTTCAGGGGTTTCTGTCCAAAAAAAGAGAAAAGCTTGCAAACCCACAGTTAACATTTGCAAATGGTATATTTTACCTAACAGTTCTTTTGATGTGTAAACAAAAATGCAACTGAAATAATGACAGTAATGTTAAAAAATGTGTACTTTTTTTTTTTTAAAGAGTAAAAAAGTCTGAAGGTCTAAAGTCTAAAAATAATAAGTCAGCACTGACTTCTGGTTTTATCCATGCTACAACCACAGGTGAACTCGATACAGTCATCCAACACAAACTGCTCGTTACACTGACGTTGTTGCTCTTTAAGTTTCCTGGCCTGACTTCTGAAAGTCTTTCTGCCAAATATGCTTTATTTCTACCACTGCCATCTTTTTTGTAAAGCTACAAAATCACAAGAACATGATTGGTGGCAGAACAACATCAATTATAGTATTGTATAAACAATAATATGGGGATATCACATGTAGCGTAAAAGGATGTAGAGCACAATGAGACTGCATTATGCGTGGCAATACATCCATTCATGCACTTTCTTACATTATCTGATTCAGGGTCAACAGTGCTGTTAAAATATAATTGCCCAGTCACAAGTCTTGTCATACTAATCTATAACAAAAATACTATATGAAGGAGCAGGGACAAGAAAGAAGGAGAGGTGAAATGGCTTATTAACCTTTTTTTATATACCAGATTCACTTTGAATGACTGAACAACCTTAATCAATTGTTGAGTGACAAAATGATTATTTGTCCTTTGTCCACTTTATGGATCTCACAGTCCAACAAAGGTGAGAGAATTCCAGCTGTAAATGTGCAGCTGGTATCAGACAAGGATGAGCAGAACATTCCTGCTCATTCCTCCAAGATGCAATGAGCTCCCTTTAGTGTGACAACCTAAAGCCCTCCAGGCTTTACGTCGGCTAAATCAATCAGGCTGCTGGAATGAGTGCCATGGATACCATGTGTCACAGTAGCAGTGATTTGTATCTGTCACTTATTATTTTCCCAAACACTGCTCTAGCTTTTGTGGTTGCAGAGTCCAGCGGATGGCATCACATCTCATTTTCCTTATCTGCCTCTGCGGTGCATCGTCTTAAATCTCTGAAGTGTGCGACATTGCTTGCTTAGACTGTGAGGTTTTTTTTCTTTTATGAAAGAGTCTTCACAAATGCTTCAGAATGATCTTTATGATAGCTTGGTACTGAAAAAAATATTAAAACCTTGACATTGATGTGACATTTGCTTAAGCCTTGTGTATATAAATCTAGAAGTCACACTTTGAACGAAGAGTTAGTTCCTCTGACTCTTTGCTAAGCGAGCCTATACAGTCTGACCAATTAATTTTAAGCTTTAAAATTAATCACCAAACTTTATGTGCTTATCGTGGCTAAACAATATCTGAGTTCCAGTATCTGATTTTAATCTGCCTTTTGCCTGAAAAGCTGCATCACTCAGAAACACTCTACACAGTGACAGTGCCTCTGTTTTTATATGGATAAAGAAATCAAGAAGCCAAATCTTTGTTTGACAGTTTATTTCAGTGTTCATACAAATTTGAAAAAGTCACACCGCCGAGGAGACACTGTTTATGCATTTGGTTCTCCTTTAATTATTCACTTACATTTTGTCTTTCACAACACTGCAAGTGAAACGTGTTTGGTGTTAACGAGCTACTGAGCTGACAAAACATTAACGAGAGAGCTTAAAAGATGTCTGTGTTTACTTCAGTGGCTTCAAATTCAGTGCAAAAATGGTAGAATTGTAAAAACCAGCATGAACATTTTCAGAAGCTTGTGTCCACTGAGGAGCATAATACCCCCCCAAAAATATAAAGAGGATGAAAGGCTCCTAACCCTCTTTTTTCAGAGCAGTCAGACCATTAAGTTCAGTTAAATATTGATAACTCTGGTTAATGATGGCAGTGAAAGATGTGAGCTCTGCCATGAAGGGACACAGCCTGTCACATCTGATGCCACTGAGAGCAGTGATATATGGCGTCAGCATCTGACCCTCTCTTCCTGGGGGCGTTTTACATAATTGCTTTCTGAAATGCAATCTAGCGTTTTGCCCACCAAAAGTAATACGGAGCAGTGGGTTTCCAAATTCTCGTTACCCAGAACTGATTTCAGAAGATGGTTTGCAGGCTAATGGAACAGGATTTTTGCATGCATCCAAGCCCCCCAGCTTCACACCAATGCTGTGTCCTCTGAAATGATTTTGTGACCTATTTTTAATCTTGCTGGAGTTCATCATGTTCACCAAACAGTTAAACTCCTTTTTCCAGGGTTACTATGCCCACAGGGAGCTAAGATCAGCTGGAATACCACATTCCGTCTCATGACGAATGGAAAACTATAATAACTATTAAATAATGACCACAAACTAAGCCAAGTCAAATTCCAATATTGTATGTTGTAAAAGTAAACGAGGCCTGGCCTATGTAAACAGTAAAGCACGTAAATCTTGCCGGAGGGGCAAAGATTTACCTCCTTGCTGACTCCAGGATGATGCTTTGGTTAAGAATGTGTTCAGTGTGATGTTCTCTACGTAAGGTTATTCCTGTTGCAAAGAAGTCAGCCTGCCCGGCTCCAAGAAATCTCTCTCTGCATCTCTTTCCCTCTGTCCCTGGGCTGCTCTTGACTGTTCATCTATTCAGATTTTAATGCCTTCCTCATCGCTGGCCTGTCATCCAGAAATCACCTGCTAGATCATAGGACAAATTAAACCCCAGTGTGCTGTTTTGGAATAACAATAAGGCTGATTCAGTTTTGCTGCTGCTGAGCAGAGCTGGAGGTCATGGTAAGTGTTAAGTTGCTGCTAGGTAACTGACTTGATTTGTTTTCCAGAGCATACATTTCATAAACACGAGCACCTAAGCATGACAATTTCTGTCTTACACAATCAACATGTTGTACTCTCTGAACAGAGATGTGCACGGGGTGAGGTTACGCAGCAGACCTTATGAGTAGTGTTTATCGGTGGTCATCAGAATGCCTTTGTTCTACTGTATAAGCTAGTTTTCGACTGCATCTTGTGTGTGCAACACACTGAGAAAACTGAATTTCATCACTGATTCACAAGTCATACACATCAATTTTTAACAAGATCCAGACCTTCTGATCTGAAAGGAGAAATATAAAAATTATTGGAAGAAGGACAATTAGTGATGCAGAAATCCAATCCATGCAATCAGTATTAACGATGACACTTACTTTGTTAATTGGTTGATTCACAATAATTATTAGTTTAATTAACAGAGTGAGTGCAGGGAGAAGCACGGCAAAGCACCTAATGCAAAGTATACCTAGCTGAAATTATTTTGTAGCTCCTATCCCTGGTTAGGCTTTTATATATATGTATGTCTACATATCTTGTATGCAGTGACAGATTTTTGGTACGTACAGTCCTGTGAAAAACTGAGTTCTTCTTTTGATTCAAAAGCTAATAGAATCACCTTTAGCAGCAATAACTTGAAGTAATCATTTTCTGTATGAATTTATCATTGTGATAGGAATTTTGGCCCACTCTTCTTTACAACATTGCTTCAGTTCACTGAGGTTTGTGCACAGCTCTCTTAAGGTCCCACCACAGCATTTCAGTCAACTTGAGGTCTGGATTTTGACTGAGCCTTGCTTCTTTCTTTTTTTTTTAGTCATTCTGCTGCAGATTTGCTGCTGTGCTTCGGATCATTGTCCTGTTGCATGACCCAGTTTCAACCAAGCTTTAGCTGTCAGACAGATGGCCTCGCATTTGACTCTAGAATACTTTGGTATACAGAGGAGTTCGTGGTCCAATGACTACAATCTTTTATCACTTCTGCCTTACTTGGTTTGCTGTTGGATGTTTCAGTTATTTTATTAGAAAAAAGACACAAATATATCCTTGATTTTCTTCATCTGTGTTAGATTCATTGAGTCATAGTGGACCACCATATCATAACTGTATTCTTTATGACAACATATACAAGGTATTTATAGTAACACATTAATATCAAAACGTCAGTTGACAGCAGCTCTTTGCCTTTTTAATACGAATGCAGACAATTTAAAAATCCTGTTTCACGCCCAATTTACTGGTTAAAGCTTTGACGTACCATGTCTGTAGCGACAGGTTAGTTTTTCCTTTTTTACCTGTGATGGTGAACACATTAAAGATATTGATCAGCTGAGTGAGTCAAACAATTAGAGCAGAGAAGGAGGTATGTTTTAATGCGGATTTCTTCTGCCTGAAAAGAGAACGAGGACACAAATTAAAAGGACTGCGAGAAAGAAAGAGTTGCCAAGGCTCAGTCACATTCTTTGTGGCTGAGTTTAACTTGCTTTCATGTGGATCACGGATCTTAGGATGAGGGACCAGCAGTCCTTCTTTTCAAGGGATGAATTTCTTACCACACCATATGCTACTAATGAGGCTTAAATGTGGCTTTGAAAATCACGGCTCCACCTCATTATGTCAAATGCCCGCGGCAGGACAAAAAATATGGAGCTCACATGTCCAGGTAATTGTCCTCACTGCCTTCAGTGCGATCAAAGTAGTTCATAAATTTGATAAAATTACTCACGTTTTCAGGGTTTGTTCACTGAACTGGAAAACTGAGCTGATGTAGTATTTCTGAAATATTTGTTTAAGCAGCAACGGTCAACAAGCTGAACAATGGGTGAGTAATGAAAATGTCTGTGACACTAATGTGTTTTACATTTCCTCATGATGGCTTCCCTCAGTCAGCTATGCAGAAATGGTAGCTTAATCTAGATGGAACTGATAAAGTGTGGTTATTTGTATGTCTAGCTAACAATTAGGCCTTGTTATTGCATTTGCAAAACTGTATATGAGCTGTATGACACATAATTAGAACAATTAGTCTAACTGCTGGGTCCATATAGTTATCTTTTCTATCATATCACAAGGCAGATGGAGTTTGCTCGAGTATAAGGGATCTGCAGATATTTACATATCAATATTAATCCTGTGTCTGTCAGTTTTCAACCACCACCTGCTTTAATAAAACATCACTTCATGAATGGGCTTGTTGCACAGGTGGCATCCTATCACGGCACCATGCTGGAATTCACTGAACTCCTGAGAGCGACCCATCCTTTCACAAATGTTTGTAGCAGCAGTCTGCGTGCCCATGTGCTTGGTTTATACACCTGTGGTCATGGAAGTGATTGGAACACCTGAATTCAATGATTTGGGTGGGGTGAGTGAATAGTTTTGGCAATATAGTGTTATGTGTACACTCACTGAAAAGCTAACATGGCTGAATACTCCTGAGCAAAAGGATGGATTAAAAATTAAATCGTGGCTTTAGAAGCAAAATGTGCTATGGCATAAAAAATTGTCACTGAATGGTCAAACTCAGAGTTAGCAAATTATTGACTATGCTGGAATATATCTTTAATCATTGTGTGAGGCAGAATAAGGCCCACAGCTGTGATTGCAACCATGATAAGTTGTCTCCCATGAGTAGTATTACTTATTACTATTAATACTTGTATTATATCAGTATTAAGTATGTTTAACTGGCTGAATTGTACTGATTTACATTATTTAGTAAGTGAGCGGCTAAAAAAAAAAAAGTTGGAATGAGTTTCAAAGTTTGACTTACAGCAAGCCGAACAAATTCAAAATAAGTGGATCAGCGCTCAGCTCTGATGCCCTTCAGTAAAGCACCTGACCTTGGAGTAAAAAAAAAAAAAAAAATGCTTATCGCAGGTGATTCAGAGTCCGTCTCCAGAGATAAGGGGCATGTGGAATATATAATAAGACACTCCGGTAGCAATGTTAAATTTGTCAACTGTGAAATATCTTTATTTATGCACTAATGAAAGATGGACTTAGTCCAACAAACACAATAACATATTCATCATCACAGGGGATATGTACAAAACCACAAATTTTGCAGCACTGAAACCAGGAGGTGTTTTTTTTTCGCCTCTTTGGTCAAGAGGGTCAGTGTAAAAAAATCTAAGACCTCAGAATAAATAAGAGCAATTTTTTTCAAAGAAGCTGTAACACCATGTCAAGTAATGTACTAGTCATACAAATTGTTAATAAATGGCAAATTAGGTCAGTACCCAAGAGTTAAGTTATTATTTGGAGAGTACTAATTTGAAGGTATTAACTAGCACTTAGTGAGAGGTTAGTAATATGATGCTCTCTCCTTTGTGGGGGTTTTTTTCCCCTCGTATATCGGATCTATTGACCTTTATTAACTAAAAATTGTTCATTTTTCCAACAAATGAGTGAAAAGCTGAATTAGCTCCACTCATTATTATCAATGCTCAGAGTACACAGCATACAGGGAGACTATTTTCACTCATTTTATGATAAATTTACAGATTTGGATCTTGCTCACTGTGTAGAGTCATTATGTTCTTGAATTATCATTTGCCACCTTTTTACATTAAATATTCCCCTGTTAGTTAGGTTACCACAAACATGACAATTGACAGTTATTGCTTACAGTACAGTCATTATCATGCACAGAACAGCTACCATTATTTGCCATTTACTAGCACTGTCTACTAACACTGTTGTGCTGAAATTCCAACCAGATTTTCAGTCCTTCAATATATTATTAGGACATTAAAATGTAAAGTATGCTTTGTACAGATTAATGGATTCACTTTGATTACTGTGCGCACCTTGATTGGAATGATCAATATGTTTTCATATGAACTGTTTAAATACAAAACAAAACTAAGTTAGGTATTTCAGTATTGTATTAAGAATATTATACAGTTACCAAGTAATGCTAATTGGTGCACTGCAATTACGAGGCTGCACTACAGGGAATCATCCATACTCATTAGTGATCAATTAGTTAATTGTTGGACCATCAAAGACAAAAAAGTCAAGGCTTTCGTGTTCCACTCTGTGCAGGCTTAAAACACCCAAAGTGCTCACATGGCCTTTTTCTTTCAAGGTAGGCATTTAAAAACCTCAACCAAGTAAACCCCTGATGCACCGCCTAATCTCAGCACTACAAAAATACATGCTCCCTTCTGAAAAACCAGCAGTGTTGAAGCTGCAGTGAGATCGTGCAGATATGTTAACACTGGTCTGATTTCTCTGCAGAGGCCTTTACTTATCATAGCTGTGTTCATATTCTCAGTAGGTACGACTATACAGCAAGTACCGCTAAACTCCCACACTCTCGCACACATATACCGTATCTAATGCATGTCAGTTAGATAGAATGCACTTTGTCATGAAGTAACGGTAAAACTCAATACTTTGCCAAAACAAATTATTCTGTATCTCTACACAACATCAAATACAGTTTAAGGCAAAAATCAACAATTCAACAAGTAAAACAACTAAAAGTTCAAAAACATACATCGAAAATATTTCTATTTACAATATTTGCTCATAGAAAAATATGTTCAACTTGCACAGATTGTTAAACTTGACCACAGTAAGACTCAATTCAACCTCAAGTGCACAAGACAGCATCTGATTTGATCACAAATCTATCGGTTCCAGGGCAGCTGTAATAAATGGATGCAAGGGCACCCTGGCGAGGGGCATTGTGTCTATTATACAACATCCTGGGAGCTACACAGCAAAAGTTGTATTGAAATATTAGGATTAAACATACAAACTCCCAAAGAGTAACTTTTACACTTTCACGTACAATGAGGAGACTCTGCACAGCGCAATGTGCGCACTTCTCAACTGAAGTGGGCGTTCTGAGACCATTCTTTGTGGTTTGCTGAAATCACATATGTTCTCTCTAAACCAATCGTCATTAACAGCTGGGGGATGCCCAGTGGTTGTGGTCCATTTGTGTTCTGCAGTGGCCTCTACTTGCAAATGCAAAGCAGATACAGACACGAGTGGACGTACCTTAAGTTAAACCAGCACACTGGTGCTGCATGTTTCACCACTTGTAAGAATGTTTGTTTGGGCCCTCTTGAAAATGAGATGGCACATTTCAAGGTGTTTCTGTTAAGCTATAATAAATGTATATAATGATTTATATATAATCTTGTGACTTTTAGCATTACATTATTACCAAGTTTGCATGTCTTGTATAGTTTGATGGATAAAGCAAGGACGACACCATGCAAATGGTAAAACATGTACATTTGAGATGTGTTATTTTTCCAGGTTCTTTGTTACTTAGTGACATAAAGAAGGAACTCTTAAATATTTAAGTGCCAAACATTTAACTGTTTAAAAGTCTAAATATGACAGTGGAGAGTGAGGAGCTATTTAAAACCTGAAAAGTGTTGAAATCAGCTCCATGAGAGTTCATCCAGCGCTGAACTTTTTGCTGTGTACTGCAACTACCAATCAAATAACAAAGAGTATTTGGCATGCTAATTATGCTGTCACTGCAATTATTTAGACAAACGTGTTATGATCACCTTTTCACAGCTGCGTCTATCAATCTGTAAACATGTTCAGTAAAATAAACACTTTGCTACAAACTATTTATTCAATCATTCAGTAGTTACAGTAACCAACAAGCAGCGATGGTGCACAATATGCAGGGAAAACAAACAGTGCAAATACACTAAACTGCATCTCTTTGATTCTGAAGCTTGAACTGAAGCTAAATCGGAGAACCACTGTTGTGTAGTGCAAATACGACCTCGGGGGCCGAGCCGTGCACACCACAGTACTTCAGTGGCCGCGGACCAGGTCTGAGGCTGCTGTCAGATGGCATGTTCTGCCTGACTGGTTGAGGAGAGGGCGGTTGGGGGGTAGAGTGGTGGTGGAGTTAGAACTAAGCCAGCCACAACGTCAGGGAAAACATTGGGAGTAAAATAGAGGCAGAGGCTGGAGTTCAGCGAGGTTGGGTGTTTGGTGCTCTGGGTCGCAGAGATTGAACCAAAACGTCACAGTGCTTCTGTGTCCACAGGCCCAGACAGGGATAATGTGTGTTGAGTATTTACATCAGTGGAGAGTAAGTGCAGAAGTCATTCGGCATGACCACTTCTCACTACAGCAGTCTGAATAGGAGCATGGTATGCGCAGCATCTGGTAATCAGTTGCTTAGGCTGGGCCAGGGTCATAATAGCTTCAAAGTAACCACCATCAGTTTTCATCCTCTGGAACGTGTGTGTGTGTGTGTGTGTGTGTTCATAAATATGTCTGCACAGTAACACTTTTAATTACATTCTTAGGTTTGACAGTGAGACACAATTGAAGCTTGACACAAACATTCACAAAAATTGTTGCCGTCCTCGGCAGCTGCTTCTAATTTCATAAGAGCAAGTGACCTTTACCACTGAGCAGGTCAGGAAAAGGACCGAACAGGTGGCGAAGTGTACAGGGCCAAGCAGGAGGTAAAGAAAAGGAGGATCCAAAGTACAAGTAGAGTAGACAGAGGTGACACTGTTAAATGAGAGGAAGGAGAAACAGACCTTTAGCGTAACGCAGCTCAAATAACCAATTTGAACAACTCAACAGACAATATTTCCAAATCAATATAAGAGTGGATTTCAAGCTTTAGCAGACATTGATGTTGCACTTTCATAATCATTATTATGGCCAAATCTACATTGAGTCCTGCTGGGGAACTGCTGCTAATAATAGCACCCATTACTCAGGTTGCCACAGGAATCAGTAGTATTGAGAAAAAAAGGAGATATTATTCCTCTGTGTTCATTTTTCTTTACTGTGTGCTCTTAGACTTATTTATTCATTAAAATTAAAATTATCTCTCTGACGAAAAATGTTAAGACTGTAAGTTATCAGAGACACCACAGAACACCATTTAATCAAGGTGGACCTTTATTGACTTTGCTGAAACTCAACAGAAGTGAACAAATTCACTCTGGGTTTGCGTCAGGGCTTTGCACAGCGTTGAGCTCTTGAGATCAACAGACAATGCAGGGAAGCAAAGGGTGAAAAGCTACATTATTCAGTGAGGAATAATGTGACAGTTAACAGCATGACTTCACAGGTGAGGAGGCGTTTAGAGGAGTCCAATCATAGGTCATCTAGGATTCTAGGCAGCTAGGATTCTAGCTGCTCAGCAGTCCAGGTGCACCAAATGTTTTCAGTTGGTGAGCGGTCTGGACTGCAGGAAGGTCAGTTCAGCACCTGGACTCTTCTACTGTGAAGCCATGCCGCTGTAATAGATGTATTATGGGGTTTGGCATTGTCTTGCTGAAATATGGAAGGCTTTCCCTGAAAAAGACATCATCTGGATGGGACCACATGTTGCCCTAAATACTGTGTATATGTTTCAGCACAGAATGTGCTTTTCTAGATGCGCAAGCTGCCAATTCCATAGACACTGACACACCTCCATCCCATCAGAGATGCAGGTTTTTGATCTGTGCACTGAAAACAAGCTGGATGGTCCCTCTTCTCTCTAGTCCTCATGTTTTTCAAAAAGGATTTCAAATTTCGATTTGTAACCACTTCTTTTTCCACTTCTCAGTCCATTTTAAATCAGGTTTGGTCCAGAGAAGACAGCAGTGTTTCTGGATGTTCACATATGGCTTCTTCTTTGTATTATAGAGCTTTAACCCAAATTTGTGGATGGTAAGGCAAACTGTTCACAGCCAGTGATTTCTGGAAGTGTTCCTGACAGAATCATGCTTGTTTTAGTGTAGTGCCATCTGAAGACCCAAAGATCATGGGCATCCAATACTGAAGAGATTTCTGTTCCCTGTTTAAGATGCATAGGGTCAGAAGGGCATAATACCCATATGGAAAATAAATAGAAAAGATTTGCATTTTATTCTGTTCAGGTTATATATAAGGTGTCTAATAGTCTCATATGGATTTATAAACCATTGCATTCTGCTTTTGTGGCCTTGGACTCAGTCTAAGAGACCTGTGACTCATTTGTAAAGGACTCTGTGTTATTTTTGAGACACAATATTTTGTTTTGTTTAACCTGCAGCTTGTATTCCTTATAAATAAATTGCAGCAATTTATTTGGGCAATAATTGAGGTATGAATGTCAATAAAAAATGTTGCAAAAACTACAAAAAATGAACAAATAAAAACCACATTGTTGCAACCTGGAATCATGCTTTAAAACAATAAGATGTCACCTTGGCCCTGGACACTAAGACCCCTTTGTTCTCCTCTTCTGTCCTCCAGCAGTGCCATCACTTTTCTCATGTCAGGGAGTTGTGTCTCCACGATGCATGGAGGCTCGTCCCCAAGGACCTTGTCCTTGTCCTCCACCTCCTCCTCCTCCTCCGCCACCACCACCACCAACACCATGGTCCTTATCTGACTCTGGTTGGCTCTGGGCCCGCTCAGGCTTGGGATTGGGTGTGCATGGGGGGTCGGGCTGCTGGACTGACATGGTCCTGCGCAGGTGGGTTCGTTTACACAGAAAGTCAGGCTTCGCTGAGAGCCCAAATGAACCTTTCCTTAAGACCATGCGAACTGAAGGGGATTTCTTGGGTCTGGCTCTGTGCCCAAACTGAAGAGTGGAGAGGTGTGCTGCATAACCTTCGCTCAGGAACTACACATACCACACAGAGAAAGAGTTAGAAAATCCAACAGGGAGAAATAAGAAGATTAAAGCAAATGAGAAAAACCAAGAGGAGAACCTTAACCTTTCAACTGAAAAAGGCAGACAGAAACACTACGAAGTGCTATTTTAGACGGGGATAAAGGACCCAAATGAAAAGTGAACTACCTGGCATTGATTTTGGTACTTTTTTGAAGGTCTGCCAACAATATAAATCTGTGAGGGGCTCAGGCCTAGCATGTTGTAAACAGAGATGTCCTTCATGGAGCCATAGGCAGAGTTGATCTTAATGTGACACTGGTGAAAGAGAAAATAATCAGTTCAGCTCAACCCAAATCCACAAAACTGTGAGCAAGAGAGATGAGAGCGAGAAAGATCTCACTGTACGGTGGGGACCGAAAGGTCTTTGCTGTGTAAGAAGTAAAGAAATATTTAACTGCTCAAGTTAATGTCAGGATTTAGGTGTACCTCCTGGATGAGGTTCCTGAGGAAGATGGTCTTTTGTCGCAGGGGGTCATGAACTAAGCCTTCAGAAAAAAAGATCATCCCATGGGGGAAATTGTGCTGCGAGAGCCAGGACACCACACGCTGTTTCTGCATATCAGGGCGGCCTGTTATGTAGATGATCAAATATCCCAAGTCCTGCCAGTGCCTGCATGTGAATGCATAAAATCAAACACGCATCAAAGTGAATAATTTTATCACGGTGGCATTATTACAGAGAGGACTGCATACTTGAAATGCTTAAAACACAAACAAAGCATACATATTCACTACCCTTTTAATTTCCAAGAGTTATATGCACACACATACAAGCATATTCATCCATATTCAAAAATACTGCCAGCTGCCAGTGCTACCCCTCAGCCTCCTGGCAGTAGAATCTTTAGGTGGCACAAATCCTCTGAAAATACAAGTGCTAGACAATTACAGGTCTCAGTGGATCTTAGCGGGCTGCATATCAGCCTTAGTGACTTATAAATTCAAAAGTAAATGGCTAAGTAAGAATCAGGAATAAGAAATGCTAAAATCCTAATAAATATAAACCAGTGAGAATACTGTCACTTTCTGTGATTGGCATTGTTACGGTAAGAACTAACTTGTGTGAGATTTTTATTAGATGCATCTATGGCATCAGTCTGAAAATCCTGGTGACATCGATATCAAGTTATCGCGTTCACAAAGTTGAAAGCCGACCACTCGCCCGGCCGCCAGGGTGACGACAATATCCCATCAACCTTTTTAGGCTGATGTTAAAATGGTAATCGGTTACCTGACCACATCAACAGCTCCAGGGCGGACCTTGGGGTCACTGCCCATGATTGACACACTGGCAGCAAAAGAACCATCGATGCTGAACACCACACACTCCATGCCCCGTGGCAACACAGTCAGGTAGGCCTCTGCACTGGTTTGATCCCCCCTTGGGATTGAAAAAAAAAGAGAGAAATTAAATTTTAAATAAGAACTGCAGCTTCTCCACGTCATCGTTACTCCCTTTAAGGCCACTATTTATACAACATACTCCAACAAGGAGTTCATATTCCAATACAGAGCATAACCAAATTTAATATTTCTCTTCTTTTTACATGTTATTTGATAATGCAGCACTCTGTAAAGGGCACGTCACAAGGATGCTTACTTGACTACCATTTTAATGGGATATACTCCTAGACCAAGCTTCTTGGTCTTGGGTATGGTATATGTGACTCTGCCACTGCTGTTGGTCACCTCTGTGTCAAAGTGCACCCAGCGGCCCGACTGAGGCTGTGTCATTAGCAGGACATCCACCTGAGAGGGACAGGGGTGTTACATCGGTTGGCACTGATTGTCAGTTTCTGATATATCAGCACAAATAAATCATGCTGCTGTTTTTCACCTTTTCTCCAGTCAGAGTGACCATGTCCAAGGGGCCATACATGAAGCGACCAACCAGAGTCTGGGGTCCATCCTCGGTGGCAATGACATCATTGACCCTGTGGTTTGCCGTGACGTTCTGCAGTTAGTGACATGAAGGAGCACGACATCCATTATTCGAGACACAGATGTTACAGGTAAGCCTTTACAACAACAGCAATTTGTCTGCGGTGCTCTACGCATGAGATTCCCTGGAGTAAATGTACAATAAATTATCAGATCACAAAGTCTGGAGCCCAGAATATAAAACATGAAAATATATTCAAATCTTCACAGCATAACAAAATTGTTATTCTTATACAATCATGCTTCATTTTGTTGTGCCTTTTCCACAGTTATTTTTCCAGGTATTGCTTGTTCTGTTTTGGTATGTTGTCTTTTTTCTTTTTTTTTGTAGTTGCAGCATTTGAATTGTTTTGGTTAGTTTAGTGGTGCTCTGTCTTCTTTTTCTGTCTTCTCCCCTTTCTCTCTCTCCTTTTTTTTTTTTTTCCTCAGCCTGTCAAATGGAATTAAATGTATGTGTACACAAATAAATAAATAAAATAAAAAACAAACAAACAAAACAAAACAAAAAAACACAAACATTAACAAGAAAAGCTTATAGAGACTCTATAGAGCTTATCTTGAAAGAATAAATATGTTTGGCACAGCAGTGCATTCAGATCACAATTCTGCTTGCAAACACTGCCAGACATGACAGGCTTTAAAAAAAAAAAAAAATATATATATATATATATATATTTGACACAAAGTTTGGCACAGCTGCAATAACGTGTGGGAAGCTTCAACGATCTGTTCTCAGGCAAATGTGCTTTTTAATTTTTGTTACTGATTTTATTTGTTCTTTTTAAGACAGACTTTCAGAAGTTTGTAGTGCAGCAAAAATGTTTTCTTTGATTACACAAACATTATGTAGGAGTAGGTACTGGATAATATGTACTGATTAGTAAATAACTGGATATCAATAACTTGAGATTATATAATATTGTAGTACAGTATATTTATAGGCAACACTGTTTTTATAGGTATAACACATTTTGGGGGGAACTTGAAAGAAAGGCAGATGTGAAATGTACAGTAAAAGTGAGGTCAGAGGTCAAATGTGCCATGATATTTGGATCCAAATTTTAATGTGATATTCAGAGTCCCCATGTACCAGCATCATTTCCTAAATGTTGTCAGTACAAACAAAGGCAGTAGGATTTTAAGCAGTTTTGAAGATAAAGACATTTTATGAAAGTTTGACCTTATTTGACCTTGAAGAAGTCAGACGTCCAAAGTAGCTTATTTAGAATTCCCATATATCATTCCCTATATGTTGTCAATACAAGCAATAGCAATAAGAAACATAGTTTTAAATGGCTCTATATAGCATTATTATCACTTTGATCTTCAGATCAATCTATTGACCTCAAAGTAGAGGTCAGAGGTCAGATGTAACATGATATTTTAAATATTTATACAGTACTTTCTATATGTTAACAACATACACCACACTTGGAAGAATTATAGTTTCTAAGTTTCTAACTTTTTTTGTCAATTTTCAACCAATAAATCATTAAGTCGATGACTCTGTAAGAGTAGGCGCGCCATCCCCTTTGTTGCAGGACACCTTCCTCCACTTGTCACCAAGGCTTTCTTTATGATTGTAGGTTTAGTGTTTGGGGACATCATTAAGCACTGCAGAGTGAATTTATGAACAATCAGATGCCTCCTCAGTGGTGCTGTGTAATCTATGAGAATCTGAACATCTGAAGTACCTGAGCTATCGTGAACATCTGCTGAAATCATTTCTGCTGTTTGTCCTTACATGACCTGCCTCTACAAGCCTTTGAGATAAACACAATGAGAGGGAATGAGAGGGAAAATGGCTGTAAATTTCCTGCTTTGATGTCCTGCTTTTTCAGATTTCCATGTCCAGCCAAATACCACTGAAGAATACGCTGTGGGACCTTACAGAAAAGCATGCTAACTCCCTATTAAGCTTCCTTGTCATGTTCTATTCCCCGTATTGCACTATTCAGTGAGTACCTCCAAGTGTGCAGGCAGCAGTGGAACACTAATCCCTAAATCTCTTCTTGCTGAGATGGTTGCATTTTAATAGCATATTATGAGCACACTAATGTATAATTCACAGACTCTGTTGTGGGTCACCAGGAGAGAAACTGTACGAGCTTCTCTGTCAGTTCTGCAACCTCGATGTTATACTTAAAAAATTTTTAACAGCTTTGCACATGCTTTTTTTTTGATGCACCTGTTTTTTTTTTAACTTCCAGGAGATAGTATTTAATTTCTGGATTTATGTTTAAATAATAAAAATAAGTACATAGTAAAAATAAATGATCAAGAGGAACTACGTCTATAACAATCAATAAACAAAAGCAGTAGCATCCATAAATTAAGTGCATTAACTCAGCCATTGTTTACTGTTGTTGTTGTTTCATCAGGATTAAGAGGCTCAGCTGACATTTAGTTTACTTGAAAATGTTGTGTTGTTGTTTATTGACAACACTCAGTGAAAGATAATGGAGCACCCGCACGTGACAAATACAGCTAAGTGCTAATGTGATCAACCATGTTGATGTTGTGCTTTACTGTCTCATCACGTTGGCTAATGATAATTGATTTAAAGGATGTGACATCTAACAAGGAAGTTCAATGTTTCCAGCTGCTATCCTGCATTAGATTTGTCAACAGTTAATTGTCTGCCAGCAAGAGGTGTCACTTACTCACCCTCTGATGGCAATGCAGACAAAGAACATATAAATACATATGTGCATACCTGTGCATGCACGTGCACTTGAGGTGTGACCGTGCTCAACATAGATTTTTCTGTTACGTTTCATTCGAAACTCACTGTGTGGTCATATGTGAAAACAACACAAACAAGCCATGTGTGGCTCAATGACACCATCAACTCAGACAAATCTGTGGAGCTCAGCGAGTCAGAAAGAGCAGCACACAAGAAACAAGTGCCGCAGTAGTGGTCCCTCTCCAGCTGTGACAAAGACCTCTTACCACGGCACGAAACCTTTGGAATAGCTGCCAAATCTCTCTGAATAGTATCACACCGCAACAGATCATCTGGCTGCACCCAGATGGGATCAGCACGGCGCCGCTCTAAATCTACACATACCGACTCGTATTCAGGACGGCGGCAACCGCTTTAAGCATTAACGTAAGAATCACATCATTTCACTGAGGTGAGGCATGAACAAGATGACACAGAAAAAAGAAAACCTTCAAAGTCAAATATAGTTATGTTTCCATGGTACTCTGGCTATTCAGTTCTATTTATAGGCACACAAAAAGCAAGCAGTCGCTAATTTTATGTCTTTAGAAAAGGGATAGCAATGTGACCTTGATTATTCTACTCGGCAGGGTTAAGGAACATCGTGCAATTGAGTTTGTCTGCCTGCATCAGTGCTTCAAGGTCAATGTGTGGGAGTATTTTAAGATTTTCCGGCTAAAGACCATTCATGCAGGACAAAGGCTTAAATACTACAGCTTCAGTAGTTTATAATACCTTATTTTAAGCCTGAGTAAATGCAGGCATATATGTTTTTCAGGAGAGTTTAGATATTGAGACAGATTAATATGTAGATATCAGATGTTGCCCAAAACAAGGCATACAAAGAAATTTAATGTCCTTAATTCTGTCACTTCATTTGCATTTTGTGCTGGAACCCAGTTACTGCATTTTTTTTTTGTTTTTGATCATCATGTCATTGTCACCCCATGCCATCAGTGGTGGTCTGTTTTTCTCTTTCTCTGTATGTACATGTGTGTCTCGGTCTGTGATTGTGTGGATTCCAGGAGGCACAGCCAATCTCTCTTAGCCACTGGATTTCTGGCTGGCAAACCTAAGGCTCATCACCTAATCAACACCCTGCAGTGTAGCTACACCAGCTCACAGATCGTTCCTTCAATTGTTATGGCAGCGCGGCTCATTTATTGTTTTCAAAAAACTCTTGTTCTGATCTCTAGTTTGCTAACCTGCCATCTTTGTGCCCTGAGTTTCCCGTGTGAGCCAGGCCTGTGTCAATCCTGTTTGTCTGCAAACTGATTCAACGGCTTGCCAGCCCTGTCTGCCACTCACCGTCTTTGCCAGCGTCAGCCACAGCTGAAAAACCCTTTTAACTAGACTTTATATTGGCATCTTGCAATTCAGTCAGCCAGTTCTTGGTTCTTAAAACACCGAACATCAAGTTAAGCTGGTATTAAAGTATTTTTATCCAAAAAAGGGAGAATTTTTTTTTTTTACCCTTAGTTTGACGTGCGTCCTCCTTCGAAGCCACTTCTCGCGGGGACCAGAGGGCGAGAAAGGAGCTGAGTCCAAGTTGTCTGCTTCCTGTGTCTTTACACAGTCGCATCGCATAAGCTGTTAATGAACACACAAATGTTTAATATGAGAGCAGGCATTGCCACAATCTTTCCACTGGATAGCAGAGCTTTGTTCAACAGTAAATTTTACCATCTAAAGCCTTGAAAGAAGTTCATCATGTTTCTAATAAAAAACATCAGTGACCAGTGTAACACTGACAGGTTAAGGGCCAGAGTACTTGTAGAGAATTACCGAATCCTACTTGACTGAGGCTCTGCTTATCATTTTTAAACCAGGTGTCTCAAACCTAGAGATGTTCCTTCTTTCAGAGTTTTCTTAAACACACTGAGCTTAAACTGACTAAAAGCAGATGATTCAGCCTGACTCTAACAAATTATTTACATTCTGTTACTAATCTTTAATATGCTGCAACGCCAAGTGACACTGTAAACCAAGGTCTGTTAAAGTCCCAATGGCTTTGATAGAGCTTTCATTCCCCTCCACTTTCTCACAAAGATACAGCAGATAGAGCCAATATGAAGTTTTTAATAAGAAATGATGTGATGAACAGATTTATTTATTGGTGCAGTATCCATTGGTATCTGAGGAGTTCCAGAACCTCCTTATCCTCGTTATCATGGTTTAAGCTGTGGTGGGTAAACTGTCAGGGCTCATTACTTAATTCCAGCTTTAGTGCTAGAAATACATGCTGGTGGCATGTTAAGACTCTCACGATCAAAGGCTGGGTCCGTATGACTAAATAAAGTTGGTGATGGTAAAATGGAAATGACTACAGTCTAAGCCTGAGCTGAGAACATATTTGTAGACTAACCAAAAAGTTGGCAGCACACATATAATTTCAAACATTTGTAGATTACAGTCATCCCCTCATAGAGCTGAATAAAATAGACTGAACTACCAAAATCAGAAATGTTCATATTTTTGTCATATCAAAGTGCAAGCTTGATGAAAGGGCTGAGCTGTGATGTGTGAGGGCAGTTCTGGCCATAACCTATGAGAGCACAGTCAAGATTTAAAAAGTCCTTTACATCACATATTACACTCTAAGCTGTACACATCCATGTTCTGAGACAATATACCATAATATGCCTTAAAACAACATCAAATATTATTTATGGTAAAATATTTGGGTTAATCTGTGACTGTATTGTATATTATTCAATCTAACTTGTTCTGCCCACAATTACAAGCCACAAAGAAGAGTGACAGCCTCACTGGCTTCCTGCCAGCCTTCCAGTAATAACACATTCAATGTGTCACATATGCAGAAGAAACCCTTGAAAAAATACGCAGCATCTCTCTTCTTTGCTGTGTTTTGGTGAAGGAAGAAGACATCATTAAATTGCAACAGCTGTTCCATGAGTGAGAAAATGTGAGACATACATCAGAGAGTCACATTTCATACTGACAGCTGAAAATTCAGTAAGGATGCAGCATCTACAACTCATATTAAACAGAATGCCATGTTTGGAGAAAAAGGGAATTGGTGTGGACTTATGGAATTAGATCAAACTAAAACGATCATGCCATCCATCCATCCATCCATCCATCCATCCATCCATCCATCCTCTTCTGTTTATCCTTTTCAGGGTTGCAGGGCGGGGAGTAGAGCCTCTCCCAGCTGCCATAGGGTGAGGGGCAGGCTAGACCCTGTACAGGTCACCAGCCCGTCACAGGGCTAACACAGAGAGACAGACAACCATTCACACTCACATTCACACCTATGTACAATTTAGAATCACCAGTTAACCTAACCCCAGTAACTGCATGTCTTTGAACTGTGGGAGAAAACCGGAGAGAACCCACACAGACATGGGGAGAACATGCAAACTCCACACAGAAAGGTTCTGGCCAGATTGAATACTATATTATTACACACTGGAACATGCTCCCATTTGCTGAATGTACAGCATAGAGCGTGAATGATTGTCTGTCTCCTGAGTTAGCCTTGTGATAGACAGGCGACCTCTCCAGGGTTCAGCCCACCCCCTGCCCTGTGACAGCTGGGATAGGAGCCAGGCAATTCACCCAACCTGAATTGGATGAGTGGTTAAGAAAATAGATGGATGGCCTCTCCAAATGTGATGAATAGGTCAAGTCATTGTATGCACTTTGAATTATACATTGTGAAATGTACTACACTCCCAAGTTGTAGACTGCTAGGATGTCCTCTTATGCAGAGACCAATGCAGCTATTAGATTCATTCAACCACGCTGCATGAAACACCAACACATGAGTCTAAAAACTCACCAGATTCTTCTTATTATGGTAAGAAGAGACTGTACACTGTTTCCTACTCAACGCCTCTGTTCGCTGTCTCCACGTCCTACCTCCCACAGCTTTATTGTTGGCAATTTTGCTATATTAAACAGTGTTATACAGTTTAGCAAGTTTTTGGTGCATCTCTCATAAAGAGTTCAGAGGATGATCCTTTGAGAGCAAATATCTACTGCAAGTTTCAACAATATGGTTTTGTAACACAAAGGCTGCAGGGTGCCAGGGATTGTTTTGTTGTTGATCGAGCCTTTAGGTAATAATTATTTGAGGCGAGTGAATTCATCATGCACAGAGAACAATTCATACTTTACTGACATAATAACTGTTTTGTTAATTATGTCGATCTCTTAATTCACAAAGATTGTGCCAAGGTTCCCTGCTGGGCTGTGAAGTCACTATATGGAGGTCCCAGTAGAACATCTATAATGAATACAGTCATAGTTAACGTTGAGACGCTGTGTAAAATATGAGTAAAAACTGAATGCAATGATTTGCAATTGCCTGGTTGTTATTTACCCTCTAAAGTCCTGTGGAAACAGTAAGAGTGTACTGAGAGAGTAAGAAGAGGATGGATGGGTGGATGGATGGATTTATATTCAAAAATGAAGTCTCAACTAAACAAACAAAGCCATGTTATTTAAATAACTAGTTACTCTTTATTTATATTGCTCTAACAGGCATTTGTATTTCATCATCTGTGGGGAAGAAGTGAAAATAAGAGTGAAAAAATCAGAAGATCAGAAAGAATCCAGTGAAAACAATAAGAAGGAAAAGACGTACTTGATCTGCTGATCATAGTGTGAGCTGCAGAATACTGTTAGACTTGAATTTGGGCTGCAGAAATAGCTGATTTAAAAAAAAAAAAATACTAGTTTGATAATACTAGAGAAACCAATACAGCTTTTAGCCAGGCTCTCTCACCTGCCGAAGAACAAAAGCTGCTACGTCAGTGGACTCCCAGTAGGAGGCGTGAAAAAGGTGAGGCAGAGCCACTGTTGGGAATGCAGTCAGCACATCAGGGCAGTACAGAGCATAGTCCAGCCTCTTGGAGCCCCACCAGCTACTGGAAACTGAAACACAAAGACATCATCACACTTAAACGGGGCAATCTGAGGTCACCTCCAAAGCTGTGAAAGTTCATCAACTTGAATTCATCTCCGGGAGGTAAATGAAAGACGACAGTGTGGCCTTTCTGTCTCTTTGTTTCCCTGCCACTCACTGTTAGTGATGGTGTTTCCCAGCTGGCCCATGGAGCAAATGGACATTTCACTCTCCACGCTGGTCACGCTGGCTCTGCGACCCCCCTCATCTCCTCCTCCTCCTCCTTCAGTGTTGGTCTCGGAGGACTGCTGTGAAGCCGGGCCTCCATGAGTTTGCTCACTTTCCAAAAACACATTTGGATGACTTTGGATACTCTCTGCTACAGCGTGAGGAAAGTAAAGGGGAAAAAAACAAGGACAAATGGACAGGAAAGAAGAAAGGAAATGCTTTGATTACAACAATTGACCGGTCTGAATCTTTAAATCAATGCTGCTATTTGCCTAATAAGGCAGCTTCTCGCTGTGTATTGACTTGCTTTGTATTTTATAAAGGAAAACCTGAGACAAACATCAGTATCAGTGTGATAACAGACCAAAAGTTGCTTCCACACTTTGTGGGTTTGAATCAATTTATTAGACTGTATTTGGCATTAGCTTTGGGAGCCAACAAAGCATCTCGCTGTTGGTTCCTGCAGACAAGTAGAATAATTTATCAGGCTGGGATCCTCGTTTCCACCAGCAAGCCTCTGCATAGCGTTTTCCTATTTTTTCCTGTGTTAATACTGGAGGACCACGAAGACCTCGTTTCACTAGACGTCACGAATATAACTGTTTTTCTCACAGACCCTAGAAGAAGAAGCATCATTCCATCATTAATTCAGACAGCAGAGAGGCAAATTAATGTGTTCTGCTTTCACCTGTATTATAAAACTTAAATGTTTTCGGGTTTTTTTCCAGTCAGAGTCCAGAGAGAATGGAGAGTACTCATTATACTATTACCTAAGCACCTCTTATGAAACTAGGAATGGCAACTACAAGCCCACCATTGCATGTCACTGTGTGCTAAAGCTGAAATGTGGACCTCAGTCAGCCAATTTATATTCTACCAAACAACTGAATGAGATGTAATCTATATATCTGTATACGTGTCACAAACAGGTGGGGACTCAATAAGAAAACAAACTGCGTTATTTACTTGCTCCCATTTACTCTAATCTGTATAAATCCAGTAGGATGTGATGGATGTGAGGTTCAAGCACAGAGCTGGAACAGGGTACGGTCGAAGAGAGATGAAATGAAATGAAACAGAGTGCACCTTGAGAGCAAATGCTAATCAGAACACACTGTATCTGGGCTGGTCTTTTATAGGAGCTGTGGATACAACAGGCTTTCCATGGTTTCTTCTTTCTGTGTTTCCATTATTTCTACTTTAGCCAAACAAACATTAAAATTGCAGATAAACATCTGTGGACACCGTGGCCGTCTGCCTCTATTCGGTATCTGCAAATGGCCATTAGGTGTCAAATTCATTATTCAGAATAGTCAGTTTGTTTCACAGCTTGCATTCACATCTTAACTCTTTCTCCACTGTTGGAATAGCTACAAATAAGGCAGCATATGAAGCCACATGTTGCGTGTTTGGTTTGAGAAGGATGAGCAGCCGCAGCAGAGTGCAGATTAACCGCTGCTCTCAGAGACGTGGGGGAGAATCAGCGGTGGTTAACAAATCCCCACAGCCAAGGCAAAGAATAGTTCGCATTTGGTCTGTCAGGAAGATGAAGATGATGAAAAAATCTGACACATCCTGTACATGTCAGTGCCGTCAGACTCACTGCCAAATTTTCTGTGTCACATGCCTGCGTTATGTGAACACGTGGGTAAAAAAAAGTATTTTGGGGTTGTTTTGAAATGAATTCTATCAGGTTAAAATAGGACTGTTAAATGTAATATTATATAAGGAGAAAATTTTATTTTGTGTGGGGGTGAGTGTGTGCGGTCATGCATTTGTGTGAGCATGCAGTCTTTCAACAGGTAACGACTCAAATCGTTGCAAACTGTATTACAAGAACATTGTTTTTGCTTATGGCAATCTTTTTTTTTTTTTTTTTTTTAATTTGCTGGGGATGACACTCGTTTATCATCACAATGGTTCAAGCCGAGGAGTTTTTACCTAAAACCTGATTCTATCTAGTACCAGAATGAGTCTGATTTCATCTTCAGTTTGCTGTGGAGCCCAATCTTTCATCATCAGTCCCAGTAAAAACTGTAAAACAAAAACACCTAAATGGTCATGGTCATGTTTTGGCATCCTTGATGCATCATCCGTGACATCACATTCCAAAGATGCTCTACTGGATTGAGATCTGCTGACGGTGGAGGCCATTTGAGTGCAGTGACCTCATTCTCATGTTCAAGTAACCAGTTTGAGATGATTTGAGTTTCCTGACACGGCAGCCATCAGAACAAGCCTGATCCACTGAGGCAACACTCCTCAACCCACGGGAGCCAAAGGATTGTCTGCCAATGGCGTGGTGCTAATCACCAGAGGACATGTTCTCTGCCCATGTGGAGTGTTTTGGTAACTCAAGAGCTTAACAATATTAGGCAGTTGGTTTAAATGTTTTACCTGAGGGGGCACAAATTGTGGTTAATTGACATTTTCCAAAGCTGTACATCAATATCACACAAAAATCCATACACGCTGTGTTATATAGAGGCAGAGCTGTGTCTTCACTTCAACCACATGTAAAAAACAAACAAAAAACTTTGTGTTTTATATAAACGCAGCTGCATTTAAACTGATGATATTACATTGATTTAGTATCATCGTACTACTGCTGTAAACCCAATCAACCTCTAATAATGTTCTAATTTAAAACTCAAGTTTTCACCATAAAATGTTTTGGGGGGTCTTCTGAAGCTTTACTCCCCACTGCATACTCACTGCAAACTTTTCAATACCCCCACAAAATACGTATTAAAAGTAAACACACACAAACACACATACTCAATCTGTTATCATTAATGAGCTCTGCCTAAACCCCTCAGAGGAACCTTATTCTCTTTCAGTCTATCGAACATTTGCACAGCCCTGCCTTTCTTTCTTTCACAGCACAATGAGCACAGAGGGGCAGAAAGGGAGGGGAGGCACTGACTCTGACATCATTTTCTGAAACACACATGTACACCAAACCCCTAAAGATGCACACTGAAGAAGAAGAGGAGCATTAAAAAAAATCTGTGAGGGTTGCCAGGAAAGATGGAGCTGGAAGCTGACACACACATATAAGCAGGTTTCTACTGGGGAAGAAAAGCTGGAAAAAATGAAAAGTTAAAGCAGTAAGAGTAAACCCAAGCTTGATTACATTACCAGTATGTACACAGAAGGAATTTGAAGTGTGAAGCATGAGTGGCAAAAGAAAGGATGAACAGATGATGTATGAAGCGAGGGAGGACGCACTGTGGCCCTGAAACGTCTGTCACAAAAAGAGCTCTTTTATTCCACCCAGCCACTGTGACGCTCTCAGCCTCCACAATGAACATTTGATTAACAAATAAATTTATGGTGAGCTAAAATACACTGCCATCTTTACATTAAAGCACCATTAGCCATGCCATTAATACTAATAAGGATTATTATAAATCTTTTTGCATTTGCTGTTTGGATGATCATATTTCCCATTGGGCTGTTGCTGGAAATCAATAACAAGAGGGCCCATTCGCTGTATATTAGCAGCATTCATCATAATAAAAGCTCTACTGTTGGCGGGTGTTGATGTCAAAGGCATACCCACAGGAGCCTGATTTGATTGGCTCTCCATGCCTTCATAACAACTAATTACCATATTACAGAGCAGGAAATGGGTTATGTGTGCTGCTGTAACTTCTGTGTGCCTGCACCTGTCTATTGTTTTTTTTTGTTTTTTTTTTATTTAGCATGCACTACAAATTTGAGAGCATCCAAGCCCAATCAATAGAACAGTGATGCAGACCCATAATTAAAACCCAGTATAGCTGCAAGCCTGTGCTGTCTGTCTGCTTTTTACACTTCATCACCTTTATCAGCACTTCTGGCTCTAAGAGGCGTCAAGCATCCCAATTTGTGACCAGCTGGACACGATTACGTTTAAAAAAGACCGCAGGGGTCCAAACATGTGTCAGATATTTCCTGTACGCAGATTGCATTTGAGCAAAAATTGGTTATGAGTTGTGTTTTAACAACTCAGAACTGCTTTAATCATTGCTCCAGGCTCAGATAGTTTAGTTAATTAGATCCTTTTCAGACAAAGAATGACTAAAACTACATGATTTTTCATAAAGTATTCCCTTTTGTCACTCAAAGAGTTACATAACTTTTCCGTAATGGCCAAAGTGAGCGCCAAGTGCTAAATTTAACTATTCTTTACAGTATATCCACAAATCAAATTTCTCATTAATTACAGCAGTTTGTAGAGAGAGAATTCTGCTGACAATTCAAAAAAGTGCCCAAGCATACAGTAGAGTGATAAGGGGAAAATGATTTTTTTTTTTTTTTTTTACATAATATAACTGATTATAACTGATCTCAAGAGTTTCCTCTGCTACTAAAAATTTGCTTTTTCATGGTATTTCTTTTTCTATTTGTTTTTATTGGCCTATTCTGAAATCTTTGTTTAGAAGAAACAAAATTCCAGTCTTTAATCAACAGGCTGTGGCCAAAAAAAGCAAAGGGAACTGTGGATATTTATGCTGGGTGAGTAATGAGCTGACTGAACAGAGGGTGTGGCAGAAAAACTGAAAAGCAATTAAAACTGCCATCTCATATATGTAACAAGACTCATGTCAGTCACGTTGTTGTTTGTCAAAGATTTGTCAGAAATCAGGACAATAACATGCAATTTCTGTACAAATTTTTTTTGTTCCATCCCAACTTTTCGAAAGGGGAAACAAGTGTGACACAGAAATGGACAGAATTACGTGCATGTCTGTTTTTAAATAAACTCTTTCTGCTCTTTTCTTACTGAGTAATATACAATATAAGGGTTTTCTAATAAACCAGATAGTTGAAAGCAAAATGGAAATTAATTTTCCCTATCACTGAGAAGACAGGGCTGACAAATCTGCTCTTAGTTCAACATATTTCTAAAGCTTGCACCTTCAATAGAAGGGTATAAAATTTTCTAAAGCCTCACACCAACCCACAAAGCCTTATCTTCATATCTCTCCCCGTAGGCTGTTAAAACAAGCGATCAGTCCTTGCCCTACTTTCTCCCGGTAATGTAGGTGGATGGAGAGAAAGGGAAACCAGTCGATGCATCATATCTGCTGTTAAGACTGAAGCTTTATGTCCCAAGACTCGGCTAAAACATGCACCAAATAAATCAGGGGCTCATTATGGAGTCTCTACAACCAAGAAGTCTAGGGAGATTTCAGCAGTGCTCTGCCAGATCTAGCAGTTGATCCTCAGGGAGAAGTGTCAAGATAAAGGCACCACACCACAAGAAGATAAACTATAATTACCTGAACCCTGGGCTTTAGGGGGCAATTTTGGTTCTGCCTCTATAGGAAAAATACCTACACACAGATGGGATCAAGGCCCTGTGTGTCCTGTATACGTGTAAATGTGAAAATTCACACTGCTTAGTCAAGTCAGCTCTCTGTACTCTATCTGCCACTGTAATCCAGTCTAACAGAATTCAAACCAGCTTTCAACACAAAATCCAAAAGGTCATTAATCTGGCAAAAGAAATGAGAGATGAGAAAATAGATTAAGCAATGAAATATTCAGGAGAAGCATCCTCCCATATCAGTAAATTAATTTCCAGACTCAAATCACCCAGCCTACCAATGAGCACTGAGCGGCCATCTCCCAGAGGGTAGCGCTGGTAGCGTGGCACAGCAAATGGTGGCAACTTGTGGAAGAGAGGCTGCAGCAGTGGCTCCAGTCTAGAAGCTGAAGGATCCGAGGGGTAAAACAGGTTGAAAATCTGAGAGCAGGCTGGACGAAGCTGGCTCACTGAGGGTCAGAAAACACAAGCATAGGCATAACTGTTAGAAAGGGGTTTTAGGCTGAACTGAGGATGAGTCAGATGAGTGAGGCCTTTGGATAAGTGGAGTGAATTAATTTACCTCACTTCTTAATATGTGGATTATTTTCATAGAAAATCAACATACTGATAGACTCAAATTTAAAACTATGGTACGTGAAATACATGTTTTTGCATGTTTCCTCCTCCTTACCCTGAACGGCAGGCAGCACAGTGCGTCTCATGGCCAACACTAGGCCCAGCGGGCAGCCCAGCAGGAAGCAGTCCGACACCTCAAAATCAAATCTGCCCGGGTTCAACACCAGACTAGTACTACTGCCGCCACGCACCTCCGTGCCCTCCTTCATCAAACTGGAAGTTAAAAAACAAACAGACAAATTATAGATCATGACCCTGAACGGGATGAGTGGAAGACGATGTATGGATGGATGGATACTGACATTGATAAGGGCAACTCACAAGAGAAGAATATAATTAAAAGTCTGACATCTAGGATCTGAATACATAGAAACTGGGGAGTGATGAGTAAACCACCCCCTGGCAGCATGTCAGAGGGAAGTTGGGAAATTTACAGTTTAAATAGACCGTCAAATTGAGAGGGTGTGTTTGGTATATGACGCAAGAAGAGTGATGCAGTTCAGCCCAATTTGTCTGCCTGATTTAGCTCCATTTATAACACTAAGCTTTTTTTTCCATTACAGACTGCTTCCATGGGCAAACATTCCAAAGGCTGGCTTTGTAGGCCCTTCTCTCACCTGGAGTTTGTCCTTTTCCCTCTCTGTCCTCTACCTCATCTTTTTTTCTCTCCATTCCTCTCAAGGCAGATGGTTCCCCTTCCTGACCCTGAGGCGTCTTCCTATTAAAAGGGAGTATTCCCTGCCTACTGTCAACAAGTGACCTGCTGAAAGGGAATTGTCATATCTAAATTAATATAAGGTCTCTGCCTTAATAGGTAAAGCACCCTGAGATGACTTTTCCTGTTATTTGGTTCCAAAATAAAGTGAACTAAATTGAATCACCTGGTATCTTCACGCTCACATACAGTATACTAATTCACAGTCTCTTCTTTGGCAAAATGTTACCAAACTAGGATGGCAACTCTGAATCATGAGTAGTAAATGGAAAATATAGTACTTCACTGGCGTGTACCTAACATTCAAGTGGACACTTCAACCTCCCGAGACAGTGTTTATCACTTTAACCATCTCTGCTTCCCATGAAAAATAGGAGAGGGCAGAAAATTAATACAAAAAGATCATTTTAATAGAGGATTTCTGGCATGTGTGTGCTCTCCAGCTAAGTCGGACAAGGTAGCAGGGTTAAATGTGCAATAAAACAATATTTTAAATGAAAGCAGGGGTAATCGAAAAATTTCTAATAGCGAAATTGGAATCATTGAGTTGCGATCCTTTTGCTTTGTCCTCATTCAAATGTAGGCCGGTGTGTTTTAACATTCTGAGGTTGTTGTCAGCACTGGGCCTAAATGACTCAGCCAGAGCAGCTTTTCACCCAGTCTTCACAGTCTGCATCACACTGACAGTTGTTTGAACAGCCGAGCTGGTCTCAGACAGAAGCCATTGCTGCTGACTGACAAGATCCATTTGCTTACTAGCAAGCCAACATTTCCCCATCAAGTCCTACACAGAGAGGACAGATTAGCAAATAGTCTCCAGCCATCCTTAAAAGCCGAATCAATAGCGTTTTGATTGTTTTCTGCTTCCATTTTTAGTTTTTGTCTCCACACACAGTTGGTTTCAGCCACAAACAATATGCAGTATGCACATTAACAAATCGTGGATTCATTAACAGTTTTTCAAACAAAATTTCCACATATTCTGCAAACAAAGTGAGAACTGCCTCACTTATGATGACTCACTGCATTGTATATCATTGCATCTCATAAAAAATGGTAAATTAGTAATGTATATGGCAAATGTAATTAACACCTATACTCATCCCCATCCTTGCTGGATGTCATCACTTTCATTCACATCTTTTGTCATTTGGAGGAAGTTTATTCTTTTTTTTTCCCAGTGGGCAGCCGTGCTTCTCACCTTTTCCTCCATGAAACAGGCAAACCTAAAGCTACAGTGTGGGAAATATCACCGCTAGATGTCAGCAGATTGCAGTCAACTAAATTCTGTTTTCTTACCCCTCCCGGTTTATGTACATAATCCTAGCTTTGGCGGCTACTGTAGAACAAACAGTTGTTGCGTCAGGACCCCTTCTCAGGTGATAAACATAGATATGTTTTATTCAGCGAAGAGAGATCAAAAACAATAAATTTAGACTACACTCCATGATGGCCCCGAGTCACCTCAAAAACTCTGGCCGCTGTTAATCTGTAGTGAGTGTACCCAGACAGCAAAGTCTGCCCCACAGTCTTATCTGGGTAGGCTGTCAGATCACTGTTTACCTCATGCCAGGTGAGGAGCGTCCGCATCCATTTACTTGGGAGGAGGCGGTAAAACTTTGTGAAGGGAGTCTGATAGAGGTCGACAAGTCAGTGAAGCTCACCTCTGACGGATGACAGCGATACTGAGGTGAGTTGCTGAGGATATCCTGAACTTTTCTGTCAGTAAGTGCTGCTGTTTTTGCTGCTGTTAGCCAGTGTTAGTGAAACTTCCTTTAAATTTGATCTAACATTGCTGGACTCGAACACTTAGTTAATAAACTCTGATATGATGTGAGAAAACTTTTTATCTGAGGCAAAGTGCAATTTTTAGGACACTGGAGCCTAACACTAGCCGGCATAATGATAGCTTATAACCAGCTGTTTCTGTTGTTAAGCCGGCTCATCAGCAGCTGAGACAAAAGGGTCACAAGTCCAGTCTGCTGACAAGGAATAAATAACTATGTTAATGCACATTTTTGTGTGTTAGATCCCTGAGGAAGAGGATGAAATTTATCCAGATGCAGACATGAATTAAAATGAATTAAAACGGCACACAAACGCCTACAAGTTCTTTTTTTCCTCCATATTAAATATGTGTCCGGTCTCTAGCCACATACAAAAAATGGGATTAGGTGGAACGGTGATGTCCACCACAGCCACTGTATTCAAGATGGCAGGGCAACATGGCGGCTTCCGCAACCCGGCGCCTGCACCTATGTATTTTTCATGGAATAATTTTAAGTTTATGCGAATGCATCAATTTGTCGGAAGAGATAATTACACATTAATAATCTCCAATCTCATTGTGCATTCTGTATCATGACAATAAAGGCATTCTATTCTATTCTAAGTATATATTTAAGAGTACAATATTCATTTTTCTGTTAAATAAACTTAAAACATGACTGACTGTCCCTTGAAGAGATGAGTGTCTGGCAAAACAGAATATGCAACAGTCAGTTTAGACTCATTCTTCATTCAGTCATTAACATGTGACCTTAAAGACAGACAGTGTACATGTGTTATGAATGTATTTACCCAAAAAGTGAGTGTTACTTGGCCCTGTTGTTGTAGGAAGAAAAACTGTCTTTTCTGTTTAGTGGCTTTCATTTCCATTTTTATTTTTCGTTTAACTTCACATTACTGGCAGTATGTAAGATTAATCTGACACGTCACATTTGTGGTGTTTTTGTGTGAACGGCTGACATTTTTATGAGACTTAATGAGTAATGAACACATGCTGTATCATTACTGCACTAAACAGATCTGACACTGATCCCTCCATATCAAACTCAAGCACCTCTGATAGATTTTCTTATGGGCTAACCAGTAGTCCTCCAAATAATCTTCACATAATCTTTTTTTCTGAACAGTTTGAATAAATAAGATCTATATATGTTAACTGATCCAAACAAACATCGCTAACAAAGATGTGGAAAATGACACATGTCAGGTAAAATAAATGGTGAGCATAGCACACCCGCCTGGGATTTCATATGAGTGGTGTTATGATCATTTGCATATTATCTCAAGGGTAATTTTTAGTCTGGAATATTGCAAACTAGAGGGTGAGAGCCATCTAAAGAGCTATTCTGAACTGAGGAATAATGTCTATGCAAGAGCAGATTTAATAAGCCCTCATGGTGACTGCAGAGGGGGGGGGGGGGGGGGGGGGGCAGACCCAGGAGAGGAGCCAAACTCTGGTTTAATCAGGAGTGTAATAAGAAGTGAAAGGTGAGAAGGGGCATTGCCTTGAACTATGTGGCATAACTGTGAATTGATGAGATCCTATTTTCAGTGAGTGTGCAGCTGTGATGGTGCAAGCCTAGCAGGGCATGTGATATGCAATGGGAGCACTGGTTGCTTGAATTGAGTCAACATGGCAGTCGTTTCCCCTTCAGCCCCCAGCCACATTCAGCTCTCAGTCTCCCTCACAAACTGGCTGGCACAGGCACAAACAGGCTATTTATAGTCCAGCAGAGACAGGTAGGCAGGATGAGCAGTCAAGCTGCAAATATTGATACGGAGCAGGGGTGAGACGGGGCAACGCATTCCAGACAAACCTGGAGGAGGGCCAGCTTCCAACACCTGGGTCATCACATGATGCTGTAACATATCATTACTGATCGACAATGGCTGCTTGGCAGAAATGAACGTTCTGTACTTGTGATGTCGCACATGCTTTTTTGTTTTTATGTGAACTACATTTTTTTTTTTTATAAATAGAGATCTGGCACAAATGTTGAGTGTCTTGTGTCATGGTACATTCTTCCCATGTTGCAGCCGCTGCATTTGGAGCATATTTCATGTATGATGGAAATGGTGAACAATATAAATAAACTCATTTTTTTGATTGTATAGTTATTTTATATCACAGGGAGCTGAGCATGAAAGTGTCCCCACCCTCACCTATGAACTTTAAATCGTGACCAAAGAAAAAGATTGCGGATCTGACTAGGATGCCACCTGGACGCCTCCTAGGTGAAGTATTCCAGACCCAGGAAGAGGCCCCGAGGCCCTCCAGGCACGCTGGAGAGATTATATTGCTCAGCTGGCTTGGGAACACCACGGTGTGCCCCCCTACCCTATCCCCCCTGGATAAGGTGGCCGGGGACAGAGAGGTCTGGACTTCTCTGCTGAGACCTCGATAAGCGGTAGAAGATAGATGGATGAATGGATCACAATAGTGATGAATTTTATGAAGTCATTTAAAGAAACCTGGGAATTAAATTACTAACGGATTAAAAGAATTAGGAAAAAGAAAACAGCAAGCCAAAATCACGTTCATTTTCAACATTGTCCACAATACTAATACACCGGAGATACTCTCTTAAAATGTATGTCAAAATATTTGCAGTGGCAATATGCTATTAAATTAGTTTCTTTGGTTGTGGGTTATGTCCTTGTGTCCTGCTTCACCTGGAAAAAAAGCTGTGCTGGCCAGTGGACGAGGTGTCTCCATCATATGAGTCGCTCTGTTTACGGCTGAGCGGTTGGCCGCCCTGGCCTTCGTTGGGAGCGGAGATGTCAATGTTGCTCTTACTCAGCCTCTTGCTGGAGCTCAAACCTGAGCTGGACTCCCCCAGCAGGCCCGAGTTATCCTGAGAGAAAGGAGAAAAACGTGTTTTAAAACCTCAAGTCACGACAGCAGTCACACCCCAGAAATTACACATAATATGATGGGAGTTGATCTGTTTTCCCAGGTGAACAGTTAAATGTGGGAGGGGGAAAAAACTGTCTGCAAGAGTGAGTCTATTAGATGCGAGGGGATTTGAATGGCAAAGTGGGGGTGAGAGGGGGGAGGGAGTAACAGACGGAAGCTGGGATCATGCGAGACTTAGAACAGGGAAATAACAAGCTGCTTCAGGATGGCAGTTCAGCACAAATGTCATGATGAATATGTTACATGCACACTGCAGGAACTCTAGTGCTCCGGAACATTCAGATCCCAATGAAATCAAACGCTGAGTATAAATGGTGATTCACGTGCACAGAATAAATAAACGCCCACTGCGATTTTTCCGTGTACTGGAAAACTTGCAAAAAATAGATGTGTACCGCTGGACTACATACATGTACACACTTGCAGTAATTAACTCAACTGATGAAGGCATGGGATAACACAGGTATGTGATTATGATCTTCTTATCATGCATCACCAAAAAGTGTGTTCTGTCATCAGTCTTCCCTGTGCACCGCCAGTGTCTGTGCTCCTACCTTCAGGCTCTCGGTGCTGTTGTTCCTGCTGCTGTTGTTGGGGCTGCCAGACCTATGGTGGTTGCTGAAGCACAAAGCGTCAAAGCACAGTACACCACCCACACAGTCGCCCATCAGGCAAACCTGAACAAAAAATATATGATTTAGACACCCTCTACATATGGTTCATTCAGTGATAGTTCAAGGGGAAAACAACTGGAGAGGTGAATTTAGAAAACAACATATTTTACTGGAACTAGAGGGGATGACGTATAGTAGGCACTATAGACTGTCACTGTATGCTATTAGTGAAAGTATACAAGGAATTTTAGTATTTTGTAATTATATAGAATAATAGTCGATGGACAGCAGTAATAAATACAATATAATAATAGTAATAGTGAATAAAAACTAATAAAAATGAAAAAAGTATTTTTCCTATACAGCATTCTTCTGCAGCTGTTTCACCACTATGCACAATTTATTTAAATGCTTTTTCTCCTCCATTTCCCTCGTGCATTACATTGTGCAAATATTTTTTTAATGGAGAAAACATTTCCAAGACGAGCGTTCTCAAAGATACTGTTTATGCTTTAATTACGAGCAACTCAGTGGGGGGGGGGGGGGGGATCTGACTCATCAGCCTCCGAGTTATAATTCTGTGTCAGGTACGTTGGGAATTTCTGAGAACAAGAATCTCTCAGAGGGGTCAACAGACTGCTGATGAAACAACTGCAGGTCCATCTGTAGTAAGTGAAATCCATGAGCCATTTCTCAGAACACCTGTGCCTTCTTCTTTTTGGGGCTGAATATCAGCTTTTAAAACCATCAGCTTAACTTCTCTTCAGTCCAGTCAGCGAGTTTAATGATGGGCTAAGTTAGTTTACATCATGGCCTCCGGTCTGCCCCTGTAGTTTTGAATTTTTGGAGTTTAGTAATGCTCATTAATGTTATTAAGTTTCGCATGATTTGGCTGCTTTGTTCTTAGCTTTGCTTATTTATTAAGTTGCTGATTTATTATTAGTCACTATTCTTCATGGCTCTTGGTTCTTGGTGTTTATTGTTTAGGTTTTATTTTTCATGCATTTAGTTTCTCTTACAGTGTGTCCAAACGTTTGACTGGTACTGTATGTTTTAATTTTAGTTACAATTTGCATTTGAGTTCATTAGATTCCTTAGTGTTTTTCTCCATTTATCCTCCTGCATTTTCCCCTTCTGTTAAGTTATGGTAGTGATTCATCTCTTACTTTACTTTGCTGGCTTGTTGCGTCTTGTTAGTTGTGTCTTGTTTTGTGTTTACTACCTCACTCGTTTCACTGTCTAAATTAAGCTCAGCTGTGTCTTGTTGTCCTCCTGCTTCCTGTTCCCCAATTACCTCGTGTGTGTATATATAGACCTGTCCTTCCCTTCAGTTGTTGTTGTCTTAGTGTCTGTTTGCATCCCTCTGTGGTTCCCTGCACTTTATACCTCACTAGTTTGTCTTCTTGTGTTTCTCAGTATGTTTTGGATTCTGTTTCGCTACCTTTGGACACAGTTTGGATTTCTGTTAGTCCCTTGGTCTTGTATTTTTTGATTTTCATCAGCCAATAAATGGTTCACCTTCTGTTAATCAGGCTGCCTCCAGAGTCCTGCATTTGGTCAAATCATTATTATTATTATTGTTTTTCTACATCATAGATGATTACTCGAGCACCTCGTGTTTTTTTCTGGTTAATAAACTGCTGTTTAGGCAAATCTGTGACTACCAGGAGAGCAGCTGGCTGAACATCACGCAGTAATGCTTGTTACACAGATATCCTTGCACTTTCATTCTGCCATCACTGAATGCATCTGTTTAATCAATGCTTTTCTGTGTGCCTTTTGCAGTTTAAACACACTGCATTCTCATACCTACTGACAATTGCAAGAATGAAACTGAACTCATGTTTTCAAGTGCCAAGCCATGTTTCCATTCTCGCCAGGCTGTATGCTTGTAAAAATATAAAGTGTTGGAACTTGCTAATTACACTAATAGTAGATTAGTAATAATAGTAATTACAAGTAGGGAAAATATTGGGGAAGAGAAAGAATGAACGCCAGGCAAGTTATGGAAATTAAAGCAGAAGGAATTATTAAAATTTTAAAATCGACAACCTCTTGCAGCAGACAGTATGGACACACACAAGAATCAAAGATTAGCAGACACTGATGTAACTTTGGGCCTTGCATTGCTTTGTTGATACTGACTGGTAATCTAGATGGTAGTGACCAGTGGGCATTTACTATTTACATGCACCATCGAGTCCTGGGAAATTTGAGAGTTTTTAGTTTAAGCAGGCAATACAGCAGATAAACTGTACAGTGCTTGATGACTTGAACTGTAACCTCATTTAAAGTAGTTCACATGTTTTGAGCCCAAACCAAATGTGTAAATTCAGGTCCACTGTGAATAGCCTTCTCACAGATTTCCTCATTATGAGATACAGCCCATTACCAAGAGCCTTGTAGTTGTTATGCACAACTAAGAGCAGGAAATGTGGTCCAATAAACATTAGAGATCCGGCACTCACTGAGGGTCTGAGCTCCCACAGTTTCCACACATTACAAAGCCCACTCAAAAGCAATCTTTGCTTCATTGACTTCTATTAAAGGGCCAAAAGTCTATTATTAAATCATGAGAGATGAGAGTGTAGCAGGCCCCCTTTGCCTCTCATCGCCTTTCTAAACAGAAGAAGGCAGTACAGACCTGTCCGCTGAACCCCTGACCATCTTCTGACTGCAGGAAGCTGCGATAGACTTGGTTGGCCCGGTCAATCACAGTTGCCACAGCATCCTGGTAGCGTGGAGAGACAATGGCGAGGAGGGGAAGGGCAGCAAGAGGCAAGTGGTCTACGCTGCTGGACACACAGCTCTCATCATAGCTGTACGGGTTGAGACTGGAGGGGGTGATGATAGGTAGAGAGGAAGGAAGAGTTTAAAGAGGGATAGATGGATGAAAAAGAAGAAGGCAGATTTCATCATTATTTTATTTCTTAAAAGGTTTTTGTTAAGTGTTGTCTTACCACTTTGAAAAACACCAGTGTAACTTTTTTCTTTTTTTTTTTTGTAGAGAGCCTCTATATTTGCTGAGACCTCAATGTTTAGGGTGATAAAGCCTTTTGGAGCTCAGTGACCTGTCTTCTGTCTGGTACTGTTTGGTTTTGCTTCATGATGGACCTGGAGGACAGCCTAGCTGCTTTTTGATAGTTCAGAGACATCTCGGTTTTGCCTTATCTGGAGTGTAGCTGAAGGAGACTGTACTTTATATGAATAATTTATATACTTTGTAGGGTTAGGGCTTCAGAATTGGATGAAAATGCCTCCCATAACAAGCGTGTTCATCTCATCTCCTTGTTCCAAAATAAATGTATCTGTATCTATTCACTACAGATACATTTATTATCTGTACTATTCACGCATCTCTGAAACGATTATTTCTGCATGAGCACAAACCTTATTGATGCACAGCCATGTCAGACTAAATGAACAATAATGATTAAAAAAAGTAAGAAGTTGACGATGCCTAAACTCAAAGCCTCAGCAAGAAATGTTCCTCTTCTGTTATGTGACTATTCCACACCCAGTCATGGTGCATGATATCTGATTTTAGCCCAGGTTTTTCCACAAAGCTGGTGTAGCATAAATGTGTGTGTGTGTGTGTGTGTGTGTGTGTGTGTGTGTGTGTGTGTGTGTGTGTGTGTGTGTGTGTGTGTGTGTGTGTGTGTGTGTGTGTGTGTGTGTGTAGGCAAGGTGAGAGGAAGAAATATGTTATCTCTAGAAATAAAAATTATGTAAACAAGCAGTTACAGCAATGAGAGCAGAGTCTGCATTTTTACTGATTGTGTGTGTGTGTGTGTGTGTGTGTGTGTGTGTGTGTGTGTGTGTGTGTGTGTGTGTGTGTGTGTGTGTGTGTGTGTGTGTCAGTGCACACACAGGATCAGCTAGAGCACTTCATGTGACAATGTGGGGAAACAGTAAAAGATGGCACTGCCATGCACTCTCTCCTTGAGCTGCAACCCTGTCACCATCCATCAGTTGCTCTGATTACAGAGAGAACCAGCAATGCCACACCAAGGCTGAAATACTGTATGTTGGCAAAAACAGAAGTTTAAGCTTTCTTTTTTAGGTTTCACGTAGCATTGGCACAAAAATATCTAAAACAACACTTTGGGGGGCATGCAATCTCTCTCATCAGTTATCATCAATTATAATTGTATCACTTTTCAATCCAGTCAGTACAGATTTTGCACACTGTTAAATGCCTGCTGGTCCTGTATGTTTAGCTTTGCCCTCCCATAATGTCATTAGGAAATTTTAAAGGAGAGTGTTGGATAATAACATTTTTATAATTAAGCCCTGTGTCTCAACAAATTTAGGAGAAAGGGCTTACATGCTTCTTTTAGCTGCTCCCTTATTCACAAGGCGCTGCCACAGCTGACGGATCTGCATATTCAATTTGGCAGATTTTTATGCCAGATGCCCTTCCAGAAGAAACCACTACGGATCTGTCCGCTGAATCCCTGACCATCCCTGGTTTCAAACCAAGGCTCAAACCAGGCTTTAAATACATACGCCGAAGTTGCTAACTACTTAACTCATTGCTGGTCTTGCCTTATTATGGAATTTTTTTGACAATGAATCAAATATAGAACACCAACTTCAAGTGAGCATGCATGGCTGGATACATGTATGGTAATTTGTACTGGGTGAATTCAGATTGCAATGGTCTAATGTACAGTGCTACATAAATGCCAGTCCACCAGAGAGTAAATTGATCTTTTGCTGCTCTTCTTATTTTGCTAATAGGAATTTGTAGGTCATTAAAGAAGCTTCAACTGTCTCTGGGAGTTTGTCAGCTTTGTTTAATTAGAGCCAAACACTGTAGTTTAATTATCCAAGGAAAAGAAAAACGAGTCTGTGTACAGTCTGTAGGAAATTACTGCATTTCCACAGTCAGACCCCAAGCAACTTATAAGCCACTGTTATTTCATTTGTCTAAACATTTACTTGATGACCTAATTTGACTATATTGCTGTGCATATTTTGCATTATATTCCCATTTCAGACTAAAAGCTTAATCATCCAAATGAAACATTAAAAATCTTCTCAGAAAATTATCTAGTTGCAACATCATCATCCCTGTTTTGGTTTTTTTGTTTGTTTTTCTTTTTTAATTTCTAATTCCACACTACCAAATGTTGTAGCAGCCATCGTTTTTTAGAGCAATGAAATATACACTCACTGGACACTTCATTAGGTACACCTGTTGAACTGATTATTAACACAAATCAGCATAAAAGCACGCCCATCACACTGCATTAACCCTGTTTGTTACCTCATGAAAAACAAAGACTTAATAATTACATGATCTTGACCTTTGGCTTGACTTTGACTGATGACTTTCTGGGATTTTCACAACATGTCTAGGATATACAAAGACTGGTCTGAAAAAAGAGAAAATATCCAGTGAGCAGCACACAAATTTGCCCTGTTGATGCCAGAGGTCAGAGGAGAAAGGCCAGACTGCCTTGAGCTGATAGGAAGGCAACAGTAACTCAAATAACCACTCATTAAAACCCAATTATGCCGGAAAGCATCTCTGAAAGTACAACATGTTGAAACTTGAAGCAGATGAACTACAGCAGCAGAAAACCACAGCCTACCTGAGTACTGTTGCTGACTATGTCCATCCCTTTATGATGATGGTGTGCTCATCTTCCAGTGGTCACGTCCAGCAGAATATCGCACCATGTCACAAAACTCAAATCAACATGACAATAAGTTCATTGTACTTAAATGGCCTCCACAGTCACTAAATCTGAATCCATCATATACCTTTGGGATGTGCGGCCAACAAAGCTTCAGCATGATGTGCTTGATGTTATCATGTCAATCTGGACCAAAATCTCTGAGGAATGTTTCCAGCATCTTGTTGAATCTATGTGACAAAGAATTATGGCTGCTCTGAAGGGAAAAGGAGGTAAAACCCAGTAATAGGAAGGGGTAACTGGTGAGTGTATCTGCAGCAAGAGCCATCCATGTGACTGTTGTGCTTCCAGCTACACAGCATTCAGCAGTCAGCCTCTCACATCTACAGTGGATGAAGCCTCCTCCACAATTCCCATTGTCACATTATGGCAAACAGTAACACAAAAGCAATGATTTGTTGAAAAATGATCAAGTCCACTTGCGCTGCTTGACAAAAAAAGGTGAAAATTAGACTGTCAAACTTTTCACTGACAGAAGCAGTTGGTAAAATGGATTTGCGCTTTGCAAAAATCCCTTCATTTATGCTTCTAAAGCCACATAAAAATGCACATAACACAATTGTGGATTTATAATTTTGGAAGCTTTGAGCAGCTGGGTTTCACAAGAAAAACAGCAGCTGTGCCCCTGATTTGTGCTCAAATACCCCCTACTGAGTCCCTTCTCCCTATTTGGCAAGTCAAGCTCACAGCAAGTTGCCAAAATATCAAGTGGGCACAGGTGAGAAAAAAAAGGGAGCGTGAGACTAACAAAAATGTAATCCCAGAGCCATGTGTCACAAGGTATTACACAAGCAAAGCCTGCAGATTTACCTCTCTGAGGGACAGTGGGGCAATCTGAGAATATTTAAACCAAGCCAAAAAAAGTGCATGTCTAAATTTAGTCTCAAGAAAAGGTGCACTGTGCGCTTCACTTAACTTAAAATATGCATGCAGCTTTTATTGTGATTTTATCGTGAGCTTTTAGTGCCAATCCTCTGTCAACCTCTTATTTAGATGTGGAAGTTAAAAGAATATAAAATGAATGCACTTCAGTAAAAGGAGCAGTTGTTCTTCATGAAAAGTTGAAAAGATTTAATCAGCAAAGTGAATAGACGATGAAACCTTAAACAATGTATCGCCCTGCTTTTCAGAGACTCGATGTGATATTCAGCAACTGACCAGAGCAACCTCGCTCTCTGAAATACTAAAAACACAGAAAAAAAACCTGCAAGTTTGCTCAACAGTCCACACTATCGACAGGCAAAGTTGAAAACCAACTACCTGCCCTGATCACAAGTTAACAAATGTAATATGGATTATACATTTGCTTGCGTGTTTTACCTGTTACATTTTTTTAGATCACAGTTAAACTGCTGTTTCCAGTAGTTTTTACAAAGAGCGATTTTCCACTGTACTAGCTGCTGTTAATGAGCAGTCCCGCTGAAAGATGTGGCTCTGATGTGTAACTGTGAGTGTTCACCCTGCAGTGTATGAACTCTGCTCTCAGGGCAACTTTCTGGGACAGACTCAACACCTTGAGCTTCTTTTATGCAGATTCTTTAAAAAAGAGAGAGAGAGAGAGAGAGAAAAAAAGCAAGAAAACCTTTGTAATTTATTCGGCGTTGCTGGAATGGTGCAGCTATCTGCATAACAACAGTGTCACTCCCTCCATAGAAGCTGCTGTGTGAGACATTCAGTTCAGGTAACAGAAGCACAGAGATGTCAGCATGTTGCTCTAGGATGGACAATTGTGCACAAAAAAAAAAAAAAAGGCAAAAGAAGAAGAACTAAAAAACATCAGGCCACCTCATATATTAAATCAGCATAAACTGTTTATCTGCTGCTTGTTTATCAAGCTTTGGAGCTGAGAGAAAAGAATTCCCCACATCCCAGCTAAGTACCGCTGCGGGTTTGGTCCGAGCTTTGTAGGGCCCTGATCTTATTAAAGTCTTGTTAACAGATGCTACTCTCATATACTCACAAAACACACACTTGCTTTCTAAGAAATTAAAAAAAAAAACTGTGATTAATATTCTATACACAACTCTACCTCTGAAGAGGTTTCACAAGTCACACGACAGGAACAGAGGTTTAACACCTGCTGCACTGCTCCCCAAATGTCAGGTGAGACACTCATTATTTGTGTTGTATAATTATGCAAGCACTTGTTAGCATTAATAGCATGGAGCAGCCACTGTTTTACATTTGAAAGAGTGCACAAATAGGATTTGTTTGTTTGTGTGTGTGTCTGTATGTGCATGAACTGAACTGTTCTCTATTTTATATAATCATCCTGGAAGGCTGCAGGTTATTCTCGGTGCAGCAGTCGTGCTACTAATTAATGTGAAGCAATTATTAACGTCTTTTTCTGGACAAACACGTGCTTTGGAAAAGGCATCTCCACCAGACCATCGAAATCACAACTGTAAAAATTTTATGATTTCCTTTCTGATGCTGGTGATCAATGAAATAGAGTTGTGATATCAGGCGAATACTGGAGAGAGCATAACTGACAGATGGTCCTTTATCGTCTGGATTTTACAGTTCAGTACAGTGGTAGATTCAGACTCTTAATTAAGAGCCTAATGTAATATAACAGGCTATAGGAATGACAAACCTGACATCAATCAAACAGCAATGAGATGGCGGATAATTCAAATGTGCCACTTGGGAGGCTTTTTGCTCCTCAAAAGAGACACATTAACATCTCCCTGACTGACAGAAGAGCGTGCCTCGTGTCGCTGTGACGGCTGTGCCACCATTATTTAAATTCATGAGTCATGTGCTGACGAGCGGCAGCATTTACCCCGTTGAAATCTCTGCGCTCGCATTAAAAAAATGCAGCTGAGAATATGCGTATATTTACATAATGCACATATGTCTTTATATCTAATGAAATTGCATGACTTTAAAGACTCCCATAACACATTATCTGCAGTATTTTTTTTTTAATGGGTCAACTTCAAATCAGCTGTGAGGTTATCCTTTTTCTTTGAACTCTTCGTTGGCTATGTGCCTCTTTCTAGAAACGCTGTCAGAGTTACTCAGTGCCACCTACAGGCAGGGTAATTACGATACTCTGCTAGTCTTCCCTAACATTTCATAGTAATGTGATGATGAAGAAATCCCTGAGCAAAGCAGGGAAAGGATGAAACGAGTGGGCCAATTAAATCTCGAACCGGCCTCATCTCACGCAACATAACCTTGAGACAGACTTTGTTATGCTGCCCTTCCACCCCGTCGCTTCTTGCCATTTAATGGCAAACTGAAAAACTCTGCAGTCACTCAGATTTCCTGCCTAATTGCCCTCACAATTTCTTAATGCCTGGCTTAGCACTGCATAGCGTTTATGCAATTAACATGAACAGCAACAGCACTCTGCAGGGCCTTATTAACTAGAGAGAGGACCTAGAAAGAGTACTGGCATATCCCCAGCCACCAATGGCTAGAATAATGAGCTCTTACCTCCTAAACAGAGGTCATTCTCTGTGGAGACGGACAAGTCAAAATCCTTCCAGCTGTCCTCTTTTGGCCTGAACACGGGTGATGTACAGTGACACTGAATGCATTATATTTTACTCTCCTGCTGCTCAGATGTAGATTTTTAAAAGCTGAAGTGCTTCTCTTTAAACTGAGACAGTGGCAGTGAGCTGGCTGCAGAGGAAATCAATTTGGAAGCATTTTCATTGTTGCAGTTAATTGGGTGTGCTATGGCGCTGTAATACACATTCAGAGAGCTTTCCCAACTCGTTCTGTGTGGGATGTATTTTTTTTTTCCCCCAACTGCGTTTATGGATTACGCATGTGTTTTCGTGACGCTCTCTGTTCCTCGTCAGCACTTCATTAGTACAGCAGGGCTAATAACAACAAGAAAACAGGAGCCGAAAAACATGTTCGTTCTCTATGGGGACCTTATAAGGAACTATCGAGTCCAAGGTTTGTTTGTTTATGTGAAAGTTTCTCTTTGAGGCGCTAAGAGGTTTTGCCACCTCCGCTCCGTGGTGTGATTTTCAGCCAAGCTGTTACCCAGAATGAGAACAAATTACCGATACTGCAGAAATTCCTTTTCTATGTGGCTGCCTGTTCCTCAGATGTTTATGTTGGCATGCAAATAAATGAGACTCCACACACCCACAAGTTCAGCACTATCATTAGAGAGAACACTGTTAAGTGACAAAAGTGCAGTTGACTGAGTGCCGTGCCTTCATGTGTGTGGGCATGCATTAATCCCTACTGACCACACATATTGTGAGATTATATTCAGGACCTGGAGCCATAAGTAAGTTTTGTATATTTTCATTGGGGACCAGAAAAACTGCTGCAGGTGTATGTTTCCATTTCTAGTGTTCACAATAAAGAACTGACAGGTTGTTTTTTTCAACTATAACATGCATTTAGTATGTGTTTTAGTCATACTGATGTGTTTATGTCAAAAATGTATCAAGTTCACCTATAAAACAGTTTAACAGTGACTAAATTGAAAGGTGCATGAATAAAGGTAATACTACTGCCAAACAGAAAACATACCTGTAGAGCTAATCTTTTCTCACTATACAAATATATGAATGTAGACGTTCTGTACTGAGAAAAAAGGGAGATTCTCAGTGTTTTCTCCCCGTGACAGGCTTAGTGAGCTCTGCTGAGTTTTCAGAGTCTCACCTGGCTAGATCACCATGGTAACTGAATACATAACCCAGTCCACAGCAGGTTGTGCTCAGAGTTTCAGTTTAAAATTGGGAGGTATTATTAGTTTATTTACAGTAAGCTTTACAGCATGTGTGATACACAGGAATTTATATGTGCAATTTGTTAAGTCGCACCTTGCTAACACCACCGAATGAAGCCCAGGTGCTAAGTTACAGCAGCGCCTACTGTGCTTTGCATTGTCAGAGGAATTTCCATGTATTCAGTTGGCGATGCAGAAAATGTATAAATGATTTTATGTTTGGTTCTGATCTGCTGCCAAGTCTCTTCTCATACCGATGCTACTAGAACATAAATTAGAAAGTAGAAAGGTCTATTTATTGGCTATTTATCACCAAGAATACCTGTTAGATCAATAGGATAAATATGACTTTGATCTGGCAGCAAACTAAAGATATTTATATCATCTTTTTTAGGCTGTGAGACAGTGTTGGAACTCAACACGCATCTTTAATGTTTGCATTCTTCCAGTTTAAATCTTAAACAGCAGCGCAGAGAGCACACAGCAGAACATAAATATGTTAACTTGAGTTAATATATTCCATGTCCCAGGTTCCTGCCCCAGGTGGAGGACTTCAAGTATCTCAGAGTCTTGTTCACGAGTGACGGGAGAAGGGAGCGGGAGATCGACAGACGGATTGAGGCTGCGTCTGCAGTGATGAGGTCGATCTACGTTCCTACCCTCACCTCTGGTCACGAGCTTTGGGTAGTGACCGAAAGAATAAGATCGCAAATTCAAGCGGCAGAAATGAGTTTCCTCTGAAGGGTGGCTGGGTTCTCTCTTAGAGATAGGGTGAGGAGTGTGGCCATTCAGGAGGGGCTCAGATTAGAACTGCTGCTCCTCCACATCAAGAGGCTAGGATGCCTCCTGGGCGCCTCTTGGGTGAGGTGTTCTGGGCATGTCCCACCAGGAGGAGGCCCTGGGGTAGACCCAGGACATGCTGGAGAGATTATATCTCTTGGCTGGCCTTGGAACACCCTGGGGTCCTTCCAGATGAGCTGGTGGAGGTGGCTGGGGAGAGGTAAGCCTGGGCTTCTCCTTTTAGGCTGCTGCCCCCACGACCCGGCCCAGATAAGCGGAAGAGGATGGATGGATGGATGGATGGATGGATGGAGTTAATATATATATTTTACTGGTTGGTGCACTTGTGATACAATCAATTATGGCAGCATTACTATCTTTGTCTTGTTTCCAGCATCAACATCGCATTGTACTGTTATACTTCTATATCTTTAGAACTCTATCACCGGTTCCTCGGATAATGTGTCTGAATGGAGCAGATGCTCAGTTGTTCTGTTTTGTGCAGAAGAGTCAAATAATGTGTCTCATGTTTCCTTTAATGTGAGCGTGCACAGTGTCTGAAGCAGAAAGCCTGAGTTAACAAAGAATAATAATAACCACAGTCTTGATAGCCGTCATCTCAAGGGACTTAATGAAAAGAAAACCCAGCTAAATATGTTGAACTCGCTTTGTAGTATACCCCTCTCAGCTCTCTGGAGACCATACTATTTGTTAGGGGACTCCTCACGCTTCTGATCACTGAAGGTAGTTCTTGGTGACTAGCTGCAGAACAACCACACTACATGTGGTTGTTTGCAAGGGCTGCAGAAAAGCTTTGGGATAATTAGCAGCCTCCCTGATACTGTGTGATGGATTAGAAGAATATTTGCCAACAACTTTTGCACAAATATTTAAAAGATTTACTGGCTGGCTTTAAACCATGGAAAGGATTAAAAAAATAATGAGTTCATATTTGCAGATGCATTTTGATAGAACTCTTTGTAAAGCCAACCTGTACCTTGAGAATATAATTACTCAAAGCAATGAGAATATACCCTAAGTTGCATTTGTGGTAAAAAGAAAATCCACGTTAACAACATCAAGACTGCTATCAGGGTTATGGACCTCCTATCTTTTTGGAACTAAGAAGGTGGTCCACTTTTTTATGGGGTACACCGCTATAGGAACTTATGCTGCAAACATAACCTGCTCCAGAGCAGGTTATGTTTGCATCTACATTAGAGATCAATAGATATGAAATGACAGCCTAATGACCAATCAAGTCTCCAGAAAATGGCATCACCATTCCTAAAAGATCTCATACACATCTGTGCATGAAGAGAAGGAGGGTCTTAAGTTTTTCAATAGCATCTAAAGTCTTTCCCTGATGAACATCAGGAATAAATATAGATTCTCAGGCAAAACTTTACTCCTAGATTTATGTTTTTCTATTGGCAGCAAACAACACTACAGCAATTTTAAAATCTGCGATTTAACAGAATTTTTTCTATAAATTTTACAAAAATTTCCTGTTTTTTTTAATATGTGAAATATCAATAAAATGACAAAAAAAACAGACTGTGAATTAACATGTCTAATGTAAAATAATGTGAAGAACTTTTTTTTTTCCATACAAAAGGACTCTAAAAATACAGTCACAGGTTTAACATAATTTCACAAATATTACTTTTATTTTAAAGATAAAACTGGTAAATTCTAGTTTGATACTGTAAATACATATCTAAAATATGAGCCATTGAGTGTAAAATTACAATCATTACTGTCTGTAATTTTACATGGATTTGATAGCAGATATGTTGTGTCATTAAAGTTTTCACCACTAAAATGGTGGGAAAAAAATGTATGTTTTTTTATTATTCCATCCATCCATCCATCCATCCATCCATTTTCTTCTGTTTGTCCAGGGCTGGGTTGCCTATGTTTGAATTCAGTTATTATATTTAATCTTTATTCTCAAACCTTAAACAGCACAGAGTCTGCAGCTGAGAGAATAAAACCTGAACCTGTAGCAGGTTATGTTCTGAGTTTCGTCTTAAAATCATCTGGAAATGTCACATTTTTACTGATTCTTTTACTTACAGCATGCTGTAAGTGTGATATTTTGTATGTTCAGCTTGTTTAGCTGTACCTTACTAAAACCACTGAATGACGTGCATCGCATTGTGTATTAATTTGGTGATTTAAAAAATGTATAAAATGTTGTTTTATTTGATTCTGATCTGCTGAGAAGTTTCGTTTATACTGCTAGAATTGAACCTACCAAGAACTCAAATTCATTTCACTGACCTGCTGACAAACTAAAGTAATGTCCACATCGCTTTTATTAGGGTATGGGACAGTAACCTTTAGTATTTAAATTAATCCAGTTTAAAGTTTCATAACTCCATCACCTTAGAAATAAACAGCAGCACTGAGAACGCACTCAGCGCTAAAATAATTAACTTGAACTAAAATGTTTATTTTACTGCTCTGTGCACTGAATCACCAGATTAACGATTTTCTGCACCATTAATTTTCCTTTTTAATTAATTTTAATGATACTTTTTGCAACAGTATTGTATTTTGTTGTTATATTTTTATTATCCTCTGAGATTTTTGATCACAATTTAATCATCATCTGATAATGTCTTTGAGCGGAGTGTGGCACTCCGAGGGATCATTTCCTGTGGAAAAAAAAACAAAAAAAAAACGCCCCTTTTAGATTGGCCAGATGATACGAACACCCCCCCCCATTGATGGGAACACACAGGGGAAAGCCTGGGTTAACTGAGCAACTTGATAACCACCTTTGTGTGACTGCTTATCCCAGTGTCCAGTGTTAGGGTGAGTGAATCCAGATAACGTTAAGATACTCGGGGTATGCCAAACTCACTTTGTAGTACAGGGCTCAGGGCCTGCTGTGTGTTCTCCTCTGTTTGCCCATCTGTGTTGTCTTGCAGGTTCCTGGTGGGCGGCATTAATTACTGAAACTGAGAGCCCCTGGCCAGTCTCCCTGGAGCATTTAGCAGCAGGGTGCATTCCAAAAGTCCCCTCCTATCTCCTTTGCCTAGCCTCTTTTCCTTGACCTTAATGTCATTGATGTCAAGGAAAAGAGGTTAGGAGAACTCATAAGGGCTTATAAAAAGATAACACCTGAGAATCTGAATGACCTTACTAAAAGTCTCCTTAACAATGTGATGCCGTGTTGAAACTACAATATGCAGAAGATGAACTACATAATGCTCATCCTACTTCATGTTCTGCAGGTCACTGAAAGCAGAATAGCATGTAATAAATAAGTTGGAATTTTAACCTCCTGAGACTCTGCGTCCACATATGGGGACATTACATTTTGGCTTTGCTGCACCTTATGCGTCATTATGCTCAATAGTATTTTATACTTTGTTAAGTCATGTTGTTTTTGTTGTGTTATGCTTTAAAGTAATCCCAGTGTTCACATCTGAGCACATCTTTTTTCTCACAAAAGTATGTAACAACCATGTAACAAAATACAACTTCCTGTTCAAAGAGGAAGCTTAGTATATATATACATTTCAGGTCCATCTCAGCTTTGTGACTGGAAGTTGTGAATGGGAGTATTTTTGCGGCTGGCCTTAGGGCATACATATTTGTAAGAGTTTCTCTTTCAGGAGGAGAATATTTAAATGAGTCGCCCAAATGTGAATTACAAAGTCTGTGGCAAAGTCTGTGGAGGGGGAGATGTTATCAGAACGGGTGCGTAATTGGAACTTTGTGTGAAAGGCTCTAAGCTGTGAGCGCAGTGCCAAAACACTCTGTCCTAAAATTCTTCACTCAGTCCTGATGCTGAGTGTTTAGAGGCGAGCCCCGACTCATTGCTCCTCAATAAAACTGGGATTTTCATGGTACAGAGCAGAAATGAACTGAACTAAGTTGTCTTGTCTTTTTTCTCAGCAGTGCGCACACAGCGAGCAGCTTCTCTCTGCTGAATCTGTAACGGATAACATAAAATATCTGTGAAAATGCAGCTATGACTGAATCCATGTTAGTGTGTTAGATCAATGCCTGAATGTTGCCATTTGCTATTTAAAAGATAAATACATTTGGAAAAAAGTGATGCGAGCATTTAGGCATGTGGCACAATAACAATGCAAGTGGGCTGACTGCAAACAATGGTTTGTGTTCTCCTGCACATCGTACAGGTCGGCTTGTAATAATGAAGCTCTCCTCTGGATAAATCCTGCACTCCACCTGGGTTTTAATCCTCAGAACCCTTTGCACAGTGCCCAGTGATTTCAATTAGAAGAGTTATCCCTTAAATCAAAAGGATATAAGATTTAAAAGAACAAGGCATAAAAGGGGGAAGTAAAAAACACATAAAGCCACATGAAAAACTGACCATCACAATAAAACAGAAAGTGAACTGTAAGAGAAATGAAGAATAACCACACACAACAGTCAACATAATACTGAAATCATTGATCATAACAAAGACCATCGCGATAAGGAACAATAAAATAATATGGAATAAATTTATGATATGTCGCTAATTCTAAATTTGTTGGTATGTTCCTTTAAGTTGTTCATTTGTACATTTCTCTCTCTCGCTTCATTTTATTTAATCATTTCTTTATTTCCCAGCAAAACAGCTTTGGTCCTCTTTGACACGAATGGCTTTTTTAAGCAAAATTTCATGCATGTCTGTGTGTCCGCATGCATTCAATTACAGAGAATCAAGAAGCGCAGCAATAACTCAGTTTTGCTGAACCGCAATGGGAAACTGCTGTCGTGAATATTTTATCTCGGCATGTGGCGAAAGCAAAGCCGGACGTCAAGCTGCTGAGAAGCTACACAACTCAAATCTCTTTACACTTGTCTTGCTTCCAGTCAGTACCTCTCTCCTGCTAACATCAATCACGAGGCCAGACAGAAGCCTCAACTCGACTGCATTCTCTCAGACACAGTGATTAGTGGCAACTGAAACAAGGAATATCCTCGACATAGAGCTGGAGAGCCGTGAAAACCAAGTGGCACTGTCATAGGCAGAACTGTTGACCACTGGGACATGTGACATTAAATGTGAAATGAAATCATTAGTTACGCTTAAGCAGCAGTCCGAAGACACAGCAGTTCAGACAAAGGAAAGAGAAAACAGACATGTTTTTGCCTCCTGTGTCTCAAAAACATCATCCAGAAGCTTTGCATCACTTTCTTTTGCAAGGATTAAGTCCTGGGATTGTTAATGGGGATAGCATTGTACAATACATCATAAGGGAAGACTAACCTGCTGTCTTCTGTTCATTACTGAACCAACACCCACAATTAACTCTCCTCTTTAAAACTGGCAGAGCAAATGAAACCTGAATACAAAGTAACAGCAGCTAATTAACCAAACAGATCATTACACGCATTGCTTGGAGAGGCCTTAGTGTAAACTTTATAATGTCATTTAAGCATTAATTTTGTCCACTAAGAAGCCACCTCTGCTATTAAAGGGGAGATTTAACAATTAAAAGCAGCATTTATAAAGGTGAGGGGTTTCATTTTCCATGTGCTTGTGAGGGTTCAGAAATGCCCTGAGCCAACTAATTAACTCTGCACCGTTTATGGGTCTTTGTTACCTCCACCGAGGAGGTTATGTTTCTAGTAGCATTTGTGTGTGCGTGTGTGTGTGTTTGTGTGTCTGTGCTATTCTATCTGTAAACACAATCGATCAAAAAGTTTCGAATGACTTTTGATAAAACTTTGTACGGGTGCAGAATGGGGCCATGTTAACAATCCATTAAAATTTGGCTCACACCTGCCAAGGTTTGCAAGGCCAGCTTAATGATTTATTGGTCAAAAATTGACCAAAAACCTTATAGCTTAGAAACTATGATTCATACCAGTGTGACGTGCATTGTCAACAAGAGAGTACCGTATAAAAATTAAAAATATCATGTCACCTTTGACCTCTGACTTCAATTTTATATTTCCCTTCTGCCTTAAGTTCAAGTTGACCCCAATATAATTAAAGAAAGTATTGTCAAGAGAACGAATGAATCCACATAAATAAAAAAAAAAAATAATTATAGTAATTATAGGAAATTATGTCATGGACTTAAACACAGCAAATAACAAAAGCCCTGCACTCTGCACTTGTTTTTACTTCCTAGAGCATGCTCTTCAACTGGGAGCAGCAAAGTCTGGTAGCTCTGCTCTTTCCTCAAACTTTTTAATTTATTTTTTTTGTATTTTTATCAATTTTTTTGTTTGTTTTTTTCAAGTACTGATGGATACTTCTATGGGGAGAAGAGTTTACTCAACTGAAGAGCTTTTTTCATTGAAATGGAACAAATCTGGAAGATACCACACTTTTCCAGCTGAGATAAAAAGGTGCTCTCGTGGTTGCCGTGCTGGTGCAAAGGTAAAGGCTCGGAAGTGGAGATATAAGCCTTTTCTGCCAACAGTAATCAAGGGAAATGTCAACTCTCTGCCCAACAAAAGTGGAGCTGGAGATATTGGTGAAGACTCAGAGAGTACACCACAGAGATGCTTAAAGCTAGTGGCAAGAAAAAAAGTGGGGGTCTGGCTTTATATTTTAGATGGTGTAATCCTGCACATACCACTGTCAAGGAGAATATGTGCTGTCCCAATATTGAATTATTGATAGTTGGTATGCGACCATATTATGTACCAAGAGAATTGAGTCATATTGCAGCAATGCTTGTGTATGTTCAACCCAAGGCAACAAGTGAAGTTTGATTCAACTGTTGCTAGGATACAGACCAAACATCCAGAGGCACTCTTCATAATTTCAGGAGACTTCAATCATGTTTCTCTCCCCTCCCACCTGACTGGATTCACACAACTTGTTGACTGTCCTACCAGAAAAAAATAAAAGCCTTGATGTGCTGTACGCCACTGCCAAATAAGCTCACAGAGCGGCTGTCTCACCACAACCATGTACACGTATGCCACACGCTTGTGGTGCGGGCGGCCCAGGTTCACGTCCAAACTGTGGCCCTTTCCTGCATGTCTTCCTCTGTTTCTCTCTCCCTACTTTCCTCTATTCACTGTGCACTACCTAATAAAGGCCAAAAAAATATCTTTAAAAAAATGCACAATGAAGACATCAGAAGCCATCTTGAACAGCATCTTTATGTAGCAAAGAAGCATCAGTACTCCATTGTAAAATGAGAGATATAGAAAGTCATTCATACCCACAGCCATCAGGCTTTTCAATTCTCATACAAATAGCAGATGAGCTTTGACAGACATATGAATTTCCCTCTGGGATCAATAATCTTCTTCTTCTTCTTAAAGTATATTTAAAAAGAACAAAGAAGCTAAAATGAATATATACAAAATACAGTACTATTCCCTTTAAAATAAATACTACTCAGAGAGTGAGCTGCCTCAGTGGAGATTTGCACTCTCGGGTGCATCTTGTTAACTGCAATTTTTCAGCTGACCCTCACCGCCTGAGCTCACCAAGCATTTTTGCACTCCTCTAATTGCTGCAGACATGCACATACTTCAAGTGGCTTCTTAAACAATGAAGAATTCATTGCTCCTTCATTGCAATTGAAGCTGTCAATCAAAACAGTAAGAAATTCAGATAAAAAAGCTACAGAAAGAGGACAATTACTTCATTTGCCACTTGGCTTTTCTTTTTCTTTGTTATTCTTGTCAAAAGAGCTGAGATGAAATGTAGCTTACTACGGGTAACAAATTACAATGTGACAGCATGAAACTCCTCACCTTCATGCCTCGTAATCACTGACTTATTCATCAGCTGACAAGTGAAATCACAGGCTCCTAACTCTCTCCAAGACTCTTAACTCTTTTGTGTAAATTTGAGCAGGTTGTGAGAGTAAGCTATTTACCAAGTGGGGCATATTGCTCAATATTAATTGACACAAGTTACATAAAATAATGAAAACATTATGTAGCTTATTGCCTTTAATTGTTTCTTCAACTTAGTCATATCAGAGAACTGGTCGTGGTCACAGCATGTCACTGATTGCTTTCAGTTACTTCCTGGAGTTTTGGGGAAATAAATTATTAAAGTAGACCTATTACGCTTTTTCTTATCTTCTGTCATCTTGGATTTGTATGATGCCAAAGGGTTGAACCACAGGTGGCAGAGTTGAAGATGCTAATATTTTCATTGGGAGTGACCAGGAATGAGTACATCAGAGGGACAGCGCAGGTTGAGTGGTTTGGAGACAGTTAGAAAGGCACGGCTGAGATGGTTTGGACACGTGCGGACGAAGGACAGTGAATATATCGAGCAAAGGATGTTGAATATGGAGCTGCCAGGGAGGAGGAAAAGAGGAAGACTGCTGTGGCGACCCCTAAAGGGAGCAGCCGAAAGAAAAAGAAGATGAAGATTTGTACAATCCCAAAGAAAGGGGATATCCCTAACATGATCATCTCAGGCCTTCTGTTTGCAACAGGCAGCCAATCATAAAGAAGTTGGTTTAAAGGGAGGCTTAAAGGAAGAGGAACTAAAACAACTTCATTCAGATAGATGACAAATGCGAGGGCTTTGTATGAATCATACAAAGCTACACTAGCACAGGCTAAAGTAGCTTTGTATGAGTCATACAAAGCTACTCTAGCACAGGCTAAAAAAAGTATGGAGTTATAAATGAGGATAATAGGTCCACTTTACAGAGGGTAAACAGTATAACACAATCATATGTTTCCTTCAGCTGTTCAGGAGAGTTCAGGGAGCTCTTGTCCTAGACTTTTAATTAAAGCAAGAAGACAAAACCAGATCGGCTGATTTATCTGCCACTACTATGTATACTCATTTTACTTTTAAATATACAAGGTTGTGTTCCGACTCATTCAATAAAATGCTGTCCTAATGTACTGATTTACACTGGAACATTTTACAGAGTGGCCACTGATTTGTCTGCAGCAACAGAAGCAACAAAATATGTGATTATAAATTCAGGTGTCACTTTTTCACAGTTCGCCCGTTCTACTTAACCCCATAACATTTTAGATAAACACTGAGCTGCTTATCAGAGCTGCCTGAGGCCGCTCGTTCATGCTGTCCTCCCATCCAAGCACCAGAAGGCACATTATCCCATTTAAGGTGTGAAAGGCTGTGCTCCCACATAATTTATTTCCCTCCAAAACTAACACTTGTAACTGAAAGATTGTGGTTCACTGAAAGGAATAGCCCAAGGAGTTCTTAAAAGTGCCTTAGCAGGGTCACGAGGAGCTTGTAGGACAGCTTTTATTTTCATTGAATTGTGAAATTCACTGCATGGACAAACAAGTAACTCTTTCCAAAGATATCTCCACATTTGATGCTTGACTTCATCTAACATTTTGGTCTTTTTTTTTTTTTCCACAGGTCTTTACTGCAGATTTAGAAGCAGTGAAGGCCACAGCACGATTCACATTCAGCAGTTTCATACTTATCGAACTATGTAATGAAACTCTGTGCCATCCTCCAGTTATTTAATCATGTTTTCCATTAATCTGTCGTCTTTGTGAATGAAACTGAATTAAACCACTTGGATTTCATCCAGATACGCAACACTTTAAAATGTCAAGAGTAAATGAGGGTAGTGCAACTCCCGTGGTTTAGCAACAGCACTTACTTAGACACCAGAGAGAAGGCTTCGGCACATACAGCAGGACACGGCACCAGCTTGATCATCACATGTTCGGCAGCAGCTTGGAAATGCACCCGTGTAACCTTTTCAAGCACCGAGGCCAAGGTGGCCACATCACCAGCTTTTGTGCTGGGATCTCCGCCTGCTGTGTCCAAGATGTTTCCTCCGTGCACCACCAGTAGAAGCACATGGGTCTTACATTTTCTCTGCAAGGGGTTTGAAAAAGAGACATATTAAGGTAAGGACTCAAAGGGAGACGGAAAAAAAAATAAGGGCAACATTTCTTGAAAGGAATGAGTACGTCTCTGTGTTCTTGGCTACTAGTGAACAGAGGGTGCTTTATAATGGTCCTACCTCTATGTCTTCCACTCCTTCGATGCTGCTCTGAGGGGCACAGTGTGGACCTCCCAGCTGGTACAGACCCTCTGTATTAGATGAGTAAAGGATAGGGGCAGGAAGTAACAGCAAGGGAGAAAGGAGGGAAGAATAGAGACAGAGAAAGGGAAAAGGAAAAGGAAAAGGAAGGGTCACTGCAGGAGACACTTCAGCCAGACACTAATAACAGAAGCATAAATGGATATTGATTAGTGAATATGGTCAACATTACTAAAGCCTCTTCATCTCTCTCTATTTCGACTTCAAACTGTGCAGTGGTTCAATGTGCCCCGAGGCTCAACTAAAACAAGCATGAGATTCAGAAATCAGTACGCACAGCAAACAGTAGTTTTTCTGTGGCAGCATGAATAACGTAGCATAGCATCACGTGTTATAAGATGTTGGCTTCTCTGATGCAGGAAAAAGATGAAGGGATGGGGATTTTTTTTTTTTTTTTATCCCCCAGCATCTCTCCCTCTCTTTTGGAGGTGCAGCATTTCTTTGGAACCTGGCCAAACTCATTACCCTCTCCGGAAGCCTCTGCATGCTGTGTCATCCTATTCCTGAGCTCTCTCCTATCTCTCTATTTTCTCTCTCTGGGCTTAAGGCATGGCTCTGCGCTTTGCTCGCTGTTTATTTGGCCCCCTCGTCAGGGACCGACTGTCATGGGAGGCTCTCACAGACTCACGCACCGTCGGCTTCCTTCTACTCCTGCTCCCAGCCCACAGCCTGCCTCCAAACTAACTGCTTGTCTAGAACAGATCAGCACCCACAGGGGACTCAGCATACTGCACTATTTCGGTCACAAAGTAACAGGAAATCAATGGAGGAAGGTTGTTGTTTTTTTTTTTTTTCTGAAATAGGAAAGTCAGGTAGCAAAGTTTTTTCCCAAAATCTTGTGAAGAATTTGAGTGCGTAAACACTGCTGGGAAGCAAAATACTGTGGAATTTGATAGCAAATAGAAAAACTCAACTGCTTGACAAGAAGATGGTTGTATCTGCTTGTGGATTATTCATTACTGTGTTGAACGTTTTGTTGCAGCCACTTAAATACTCTAAAAAAAATTTGCCTGGTAGCTCAGTGGTGGAGCAGGCGACCACATATAAATGGCGTGTTGCGGTGCGGGCAGCGTGGGTTTGAGTCCCGGCCTGTCGCCAGCTTGCTCGCGTGTCTTCCCCTGTATCTTCTCCCCGTTTCCTGTCTCCCTGTACTATCAATAAAAGCCGCTGTGGGCAAAAAAAAAAAAAAAATTTGATTTCTAACACAAGTAAGTCTTTGTTATAAAGCCATTATTGACACCAGTTGCTGATTCAAGTCCAGTCAGAGACACTGGGCATCCAGTGACCTTGTGGCAAGGGAGTGACCAAAGTAGCTAATATTTGTATCCAACATATCACAGTAGGAAGCAGTCAGCAGTTACAGCCTTAATGATATTTTGTCCCTCCCCTATTAGGGATGGGACAAAGTAGTTAGCAATGTCGAAGGTAAGCCTCAAAGTCAAAAACCTGGGATTAAAGTAAGTGGCTAGTTACAAATGTTTAGTTTTATCAGTTCCCTAAACTCATTACCTGAGTTATATTTAGCATTCGAAATATCTAATTGTTATGCTATAGTATTATTATTATTGTCACATGGCATGGCAAAAGGACCCAAATGCAGGACTCATAAACAAACATGAATAAACAAAAATAGGGTCGCAGAGACTGAAGTCCTGTGGACATTCATAGTTCCAGTAAGATGATAGAAAACTCTGAAGCATGATAGGAACAGCAAGCAGCACAGCTGTTAAGATGATAGCAAAGAGAACTTTTTTTAATAACAAACTCAGTTAATCTATTTTTACAGAATATATTAACACTCATGAGAAAGTTACTACAAGGTCACAGACAAAGATTGCATACAGTTTACTTGTAATACATTTATTTGTACAAAAAATAAACATATTTGCTGTTTGGGGGGGGCACTGGGGGTACTAAAATATATCAGTGGTGGTCAAACGTTTCTCTAAGGGTTGATACTGAATCCCTCAACATCCCACAATCACGCTGATTCAAGCTGAATTACACTACATTCATATTTGAGGTATTATTCTTACAATATTACAAATAATCACAGGATTTTTTTTTTTTTAAAAAGCCTCCGTGGGGCCCCAAGATATTCAACCAGAGCACCAAGATTAACTTTCCTCTCTGACCCCAAATTAATGTTTTTTGCCAAAATTGAGAAAAATCCAGGCAGCACTGTGGCGTGGTGGTTAGCACTGCTGCCTCACATGCAAGAAGGTCCTAGGTTCGATTCCACCTTGGCCAGGGGCTTTCTGTGTGGAGTTTGCATGTTCTCCCTGTGTTTGTGTGGGTTTTCTCTGGGTATTCTGGTTTCCTCCCACAGTCAAAAGACATGCAGCTACTGGAGTTAGATTAATTGGTGATTCTAAATTGCCCATAGGTGTGAATGGTTGTCCATGTCTCTGTGTTGGCCCTGCGAGAGGCTGGCGACCTGTACAGGGTGCACCCTGCCGGTTACTTCCGGCGCCGCGCGAGCAGGCAGCCAGTTTCAGCAGCTCCGCACTAATTCCGTGTTTTTTCTCATTTTGTTTAGTATTAGATGTGTTTTTGTGTTTCTGTATCTTCTGCTCTTTTTCCTCATGATGGAGCAGACTTTTTTCTGGAAAACTTTGTTTTTATTTACCCTTTTTATGGTGTTTATGTTTGGAGACTGCGAGAGTGGCCACGCTCCTATTGTTTACTCTCGGGACCAGCTGATCTCCATCGGGAGCTCCGCTGTGCCTACTCCTGCAGAACGACTCGATATTCCCCGCGAACTGAGAAGGAAGAGACGCGGGAGACGTGCGGGCATAGGTCGTCGTTGCCAGGGGAGAAGGTACAGGCCCGTCATCCCGTCCATCATCATGGGAAACGTGAGATCTCTTCCCAACAAAGTGGACGAGCTGGCGGCGCTAACGCGACATCAAAGGAGCTACCGGGAGAGCAGCCTCATGTGCCTGACGGAGACGTGGCTAACCGAGCTAACCCCGGACTCACACATAAACATGGACGGCTCTCATTTGATCCGTGCCGACAGAACCAAGGAGAGTGGTAAGAAGAGGGGCGGGGGTCTGGCTGTGTTTGTAAACGATAGATGGTGCAACTCCAGACATCTAACCATCAAAGAGACGCTCTGCAGTAAGGACATTGAACTGCTCGCTGTTGGTATGAGACCGCACTATCTTCCTCGGGAGTTTTCACATGTTATTGTGATAACTGTGTATGTGCCGCCCTCTGCTAACGCTGCTGCAGCCTGCGATGTCCTCCATGCTACTACCAGCAGACTCCAAACACAGCACCCACAGGCCCTCTTTCTGATCTCAGGGGACTTTAACCACGTCTCCCTGTCCTCCACTCTCCCCACCTTCACCCAGTATGTCACCTGCCACACCAGGAATACCAACACACTGGATCTACTGTATGCCAACATCAAGGAGGCATACAGCTCATCACCTCTGCCTCCCCTGGGGGGCTCAGATCACAACCTGGTTCATCTCCAGCCTGTGTACAAACCCTTGGTACACAGAGAACCAGTTGTGACACACACAGTGAAGAAATGGTCTGAGGAGACTGAAGAAGTTCTGAGAGACTGCTTTAGCTCCACTGTGTGGGAAGAGCTTTGTGCCCCTCATGGGGAGGACATCGACAGCATCACGGACTGCATCACTGATTACATCAATTTCTGCGTGGAAAACACTGTGCCCACCAAGAGGGTACGGTGTTTTTCAAACAACAAACCCTGGATCAACTCTGAAATAAAGGCTCTCCTGAAGGAGAAGAAGAGAGCCTTTAGATCAGGAAATAAGCAGGAGCTGAGAGCCGTGCAGAAGGATCTGAGAAGGAAAATCAGGCACGGAAAAAACATCTACAGGAAGAAGATGGAGGACCAGCTACAGCAGAGCAACATCAGTGGGGTTTGGAGGAGTTTGAACTCAATTTCAGGCCACAAACCAAGCCCTAGGGTTGTGGGAGCCTTAGAGTGGGTTAACAACCTGAACCAGTTCTTTAACAGGTTTGGCCAGCCACCCACCCCTCCCCCAGCCCAGTCCCCCCTGCTGTCAGCCCCACCATCTTTAATGACTGCCAACCTTTCTTCTTCTTGGGACCTCACACCTCTCAGCTCTCAGCCATCACCCACCCCCTTCACTTCTGAGGACTCCATCTCACAACCCACATCCCCCACCTCCATCTTGTCCCTCTTAACTCATCATGTGAGGAAGGAGCTACGTAAGATCAAGGTGCGAAAGGCTGCTGGTCCAGACGGCATCAGCTCCAGGCTCCTGAGGTGCTGCGCAGATCAGCTGTGTGGCATCATGGGATACATGTTCAACCTGAGCTTGAAGCTGGGGAAAGTACCACAACTGTGGAAGACCTCCTGTGTGGTACCGGTACCAAAGACCAAACATCCAAAGGATCTTAGCAGCTACAGGCCGGTAGCCCTGACATCGCATCTAATGAAGACCCTCGAGAGGCTGGTCCTCAACCATCTACGCCTCATGGTGTCGTCTTCGTTGGACCCGCTGCAGTTCGCCTACCGGCCTGGCATCGGGGTGGATGACGCCATCATCTACCTCCTGCACCGAGCTCTGACCCACCTGGAGAAGCCTGGAAGCACTGTGAGGATCATGTTCTTTGATTTCTCCAGTGCTTTTAACACCATCCAGCCAGGACTTCTGAGAGACAAGCTGGAACTGTCAGGAGTGGACCACCACATCTCCGAGTGGATACTGGACTACCTCACTGACCGCCCACAGTACGTGAGGACACAGGGCTGTGTCTCTGACAGGCTGGTCTGCAGTACGGGGGCCCCACAGGGAACTGTGCTGGCACCGTTCCTCTTCACCCTCTACACTGCAGACTTCTCCATCAACTCCCCACGCTGCCATCTGCAGAAGTTCTCTGACGACTCTGCCATAGTTGGCCTCATCACAGGTGAGGATGACTCAGAGTACAGACAGTGGACTCAGGACTTTGTGGACTGGTGCCAGCGGAACCACCTCCTGATCAACGCCGCTAAAACCAAGGAGCTGGTGGTGGATTTCCGCAGGCGCAGACCCACCACACGGACACCGGTGAACATCCAGGGAGTGGACATTGAGATAGTGGACTCTTATAAGTACCTGGGTGTTCACCTAAACAATAAACTGGACTGGACTCATAACACTGATGCGCTCTACAGGAAGGGTCAGAGCAGACTCTACCTGCTGAGAAGGCTGAGGTCTTTTGGAGTGCAGGGGACACTCCTGAAGACCTTCTATGACTCTGTGGTGGCATCAGCCATCTTCTATGCAGCAGTATGTTGGAGCAGCAGCTTGTCTACAGCTGAGAGGAAGAGGATAGACAAGCTCATCAGGAAAGCCAGCTCTGTCCTAGGATGTCCTCTCGACTCAGTGCAGGTGGTGGGAGACAGAAGGACTCTGACCAAAATAACATCACTGATGGACAAGGTCTCCCATCCCATGCATGAAACTGTTGCTGAGCTGGAGAGCTCCTTCAGTGACAGACTGCTGCATCCTAAATGCACAAAGGAGCGTTACCGAAGATCCTTCCTCCCAGCAGCTGTAAGACTTTATAACCATCACTGCTCCCAACAAAAACCACAATAGCCTACACAATGTAGGATAATATATAATATACTGTAAATAGTCCGGCCTGTTAAGGTTCAACACACAGGCACATCATGTACATTGTATATAGTGTTATTATTATTAGTAGTATTAAGGTTAATATTGTTTGTTGATTTTATATATATTCTTTTCTTAATAGTGTAAATTATTATATCTTTATTTATATTTATAATAACTGCGGCTGCTGTTACACCCAAATTTCCCCTCTGTGGGACAATAAAGGCTGTTTCTTCTTCTCTTCTTCTTCTTCTTCTCACCCTATGTCTGCTGGGATAGGCTCCAGCAACACCGAACAGAATGGATGGATGAGAAAAGTCTACTTTTTGTTTAATTTTCCTGTGTGTAATTTAGTCCTCTGGACCTCAGGTACACCGGACTAAAATCAGCCTTTTATTACACATAAATTAGAAATCCAACAAAGTACAATAATGTCCAGAAGATGAAGCAAACTGTAGAATCCAAATACTTCAACAAAGACAACCGCAAGGTGACAGGAGATTATATTAACAGACACTCAACAGACAAACAGACAAAGAATGGAAACTGATGCTATAAATATTCAAACCACAGTGAGGACTAACCGGGGAAGCGAAAACACCTGGGACACAAGAAACAGCTGAAACTAATCAAGGATAATGAGACAGGAAGTAAAACTAACTACAAGACAACAGAGACAAATGACTGTCAAAATAAAATGGGAAGAAACTAAAGAGGTCTAAAGTCATAAACACCAAAACATGGATGAAGTTAAAACAGAATAATCACTCTAACCAAACTTGGAATCATAACCACAGAAACAAATGATAACAAGACTCAGTCTGTTAAAGTTATCAAAACTAAGCCTCCAAGGTAACAATGAAAAGCAAATTTAAAATTCCCAAAAAACAGCCAGAAACCTAAAAATAACCCAACAAAACCCACAGGCCATAACAATTATGGGTGATAGAAGCAGAACAGAAAGCATGGGGCTTGAACCTTTTTTGGGATCCTATAAGAGGAGTTGATGGAAAAATTTTCATAAAATGTTCAAATAGTGATAAAAATCTGCACTCACTTTCAGCAAATAAAACCTGAAGACACTTTAAGCTGAAACCACTCGAGAAATCTGACCACAGTCACAATAACAAAATCTCCTGGAACAGTGAAATGAAACTTTGGAGTGAAACCTAGAGAAAAATAATTATAGAGCGATCGGAGCAGTGCCAAAAAGTGGAAAGCTGAAATAGGTTTCATTACATGTTTGCATACTAATATTCCTGTGGCTGAGTGAGTGACATAAGATTAATTTGGTTGGGAAGAAAGGAAATGTTGCAGTGAAATCCAAAGGAGTTTAGATTTTTGACAGCTGAATAAAGCCACCAGATCCTGATTCGGTCATATCTTGCTGCAGGAAAACAGTACAAAATTGTTCAATCACTGACTGCACTAGACAAGACAGTAACACTGCATCCAAAAAAAAAACAAAAAAACACAGCAAGTATAAAACAAACCCTACATCTCAAATGTAGCATTGTACTGGAAAATGAAGCGGCTGCCAATGGGCAGCAAACAGCTGCATTCAGCAGATTGTAAAAAAGAAAGACAAAGAAAAGAGCAGAGCTTCACTCACCTCATCATTTGTGAAAGCAGCACACATGCTGTGCAGCTCCTGGATTCAACAGTAAGTGAGGCATTTGTCTGATATTGGAGCAAACTGACAAAATCGTGTTTCTATTGGCGCAGCTCAGTGGTATAAACTGCCTTCCTGTGGTTAAAGCCAAACCATTTTTTTCATCTAGAGCAGATTTTTCTGCTTTTGGGGGGGGGGGGGGGGGGGGGGGGGGACTCCTACAATCTGCGTTTCTTTTTCATTTTCTCGTGTTTCCTCTCTCAGAGGTCCGAGTCCTCCCGGTCAATATGTGCTTTATGAAGCACGTATTGATCTAACCCAGAAAATACCCAGTGGGAAGTTGACAATGCCCTAGTTCAGCGGCACCGTGGCCATTTCCAGTGGCTCTAAGCCCAGGCAGGCACACACTGACAGCAGAGTGTGTCAGTGCATCTGTTGTCATACTGAGATATTTTATAACTTATCTATGAGAGACGGGAAAAGAAAATTGACCTAAGGAAGAGGGCTGCGAAGATGAAACAGCTCTACAAAAAAAATCTCCAGGAGCTGGATGTGAAAGGTTGAAATACTGACATATTGATCCGTGTTAGGATGCCTCTTGTGTGTCATTCTGCCGGTCTGTAACTATGATTTAAAATGTCATTGTCCATAAAAGGGTGGCTTCTTTTTGTCCCATTTATCACCTTGGATTTAGCAGATGGGAGGAAAACAACAGCAGCAGGATGAGACTAACTTCCAGACAACAGAATTATATCTTCCCCAGGGTCTATGAAGATGGCAGAACGCATTCAAAGTTTCCTGTCTGTTGGATTGTGATTCACCTCATTACAGAGTTCTAACCCTGACTCTAACTCTATCCCAGGAACCCTGCGCTCCTGGAAAGACGTGAACAGAAAACAGCAGCATTTTTTTCTTTTTCTTCCAAATGATTTTTTGCCTCTACATCTTTAATTGGACAAGACGTGCTACAGATTCAAGCAACAAGATAAAACGTGTGACACAGAACAAAGCCTCTTATTAAACTTGTTATTTATTATGAACACATTGTACTACACAGGTGTGAGATAACAATCCACAAAGACTGTATTAAAAAAAAACACTTTATTCAATAGAAGAACAACACTGACATATTAATGACCTTGTGCAACTGATAGGGTGAACATGTTGTCAAAGAATTTCAGTATTTACTCATCTAACAACGTACACTGCTCAAAAAGAAAAAAAATAAGGGAACACAAATCAAACATCTGATCTTGATGATCTATATGCCTCCCCAGACCATCACTGACCCACTGTCAAACTGGACATACTGGATGATGCTGCAGGCACTAAAGCCTTTGCCACAGCATCTCAAGACTCTTTCATATCTCTGTCACATGTGCTAATCGTTAACTTGCCTTCATCTGTGAAGAGAGTGGGTCACCAGTGGCTGACCTGCCAGCTCTGGTATTTTCTAGTGAATCCCAATCGAGTTTAGTCAGAAACACGAGTCCACTGGAGGCCATTCTGTAGGGCTCTGGAAGTGGTCCTGATCGTACAAAAGAGCAGATACTGGTCCTGCTGCTGGGCTGATGTCGTTCTAAGCTCCTATCCAGCTCTCCTCATGTAATGGCCCATCTCTTGGTATCTCGTCTACACTCTCAAAACTGTGCTGGGAGACACAGCAAACCATCTTGCAATGGCACTAATGTAACATCCTGTAGGAGCTGGACTACTTGTGCAACCTGAATAGACTGCAGATACAGTCTCATGCTCCCAGTAGTGACAAGGACACTAGCAAAAAAACTAGAGAAAAATGAGTCAGAAGGATAAAGAGAGAACAATAATGTGGCCATCACCTGCAAAACCATTCACTTTATGAGGGCCTGTCTTCTTGTTGCTTCTCCAGTGCACCTGTTGTCACTTTCATTTGCAGCAAGGCAGCTGAAACTGATTCACAATGATTTATCCTTCCCAACTAGACAGATTAACATCCCTAAAGTTTAAAGGACTTTGTGTTATACTGTGATGCTCGAGTGGCCCTTTAATTTTTCTGAGCAGAGTATTTTTTCATGAATGAATGAAAACAAAAATCTCCTTTTAGCAAAAATGTTTTGGTTCCAACAAAAAAATGTCATGCTTTTGAGAGCCAGTTACTCCATAATCTCTGCTATGAACTGCTTTCAGTAAAAAATTTAGGATTCTTCTCTAGGTAGATAAAGCTTTCAATGTCTTACATGGTCTCAGTCTACATTGTTAATAGGTGTTTCTCTCCCTAATAGATAAAGAGCATTTTCAAAAAGTTTTGTGTGGTGGTATTTAAAATGCTGATAGGAAAAATTATAGAGATGAAGCAAAGAAGTCATGCGTAACTTCGTTGTAAGTATTCACTATGTGCTCATTTGGATTAACACTGTCTCGTAACTGGGTGAGCAGCCCCTCTGACCCCTGGCAGGGTATAGGCATGCTAACAAACTCAGCCATCTGTTCACTGCCGCTGGCATCGGGGTCTTCTGTGCTGCCCTACTGCGTAAATACTCCAGGGGACCCCACCAGTCCTACTGCATGACAAACCTGCTGGCCAAACACATCAGCACATACAAACACACACACACCATAAGACCATGCAGTGTATATACACTGACTCCAACCATCAAATGCACTCACAATCTGTCCCTAACAATCCCAGCTGCTCCCCATCTACATGCCATGGCTCCCGTACAGCAACACACACTAATGCACAAATCTACAGCACACAGAAGTGAGGCAGCAGAGACCAAGGGAGGATCTGAATATTAACTCATTTTTAGTCTGTTTATAATTTGCATCTGTCTTATTCTGGCACATCCAATAAAAACAGTTTACAAATCTAGCCTGAAATATAAAGAAACTTTAAAGAAATAAATGACAATGAGCTATGTTTTTTACCCACCTCTGCGGTATCTTACAGAAGTTGCTACTGAGAGTTTACTAATGAATTAGCCAAATTACAGACTATAGGAAATTTGTTTTGATGTTTCACCTTTATTGTTTTCTGAATATATTTCACTTTGACCAAACTGACTGCTGTATGGGGAATGTCCAGGTAATGCTTCCATCACACGCATTTGCGTTTAGTGCATTTGCAAACAGGTGGTGTTGCTCTGTGCTCAAACAGTGACAATATCATCATGAATGAACAACCTAAGTAAATATGCAATGTTTGATAAGCACCACAGACAAAATCTGCATTTTTCCTTGTGAGTTATAAGCTGTCATTTTCCCACGACTACTGGATAACTCCAAGCAAGTGCATACACACTTAGGTCCACACTTAAGTATTTGGACAATTACACAAAAAAAATTGCCTCTGTACACCACCACAGTGAATTTTAAATCAAACAATCAAGATGTCATTGAAGTGCAAACTTCCATCTTTAATTCAAGGGGTTTAACCATTCACTGGGTGAGGAACTACATATGGTAACTTGCTTTGCACCATAAAAATGAAATATTCTGGGAAAAAAAAAGTCATAAAATTACAACGGTTTTGTAATATCCTCCAATATCCACACTATGGTTGAGGTTTTAAATTTACAAGCATTTTAATTAGTGCTTTGAAAAAGGTTCACAAAAATATTGCATTAACTGTTAACAGGCATTGTTTCTATACAGCATCAAAATAATTGGATTTTTGGACAGTTGCATCAGTACTTGTCAGTCACCACAGTTTGCTGGGTACACCTTGCTAATGCAGAGTTAGCCCCCTTAATAAAGGGATGGGCATGGTCAGCAACGATACTCGGGTATGGTGTGGTGTCATACTTAGTGGCCCAAAGTGTGCCAAGAATACATCTCACATACCATTACACCACCAGCACAATGAACCATTGATACAAAGCAGGATGGATCCATGCTTTCATGTTGTTTATGCCAAATTCTGATCCTGACAGATTTGCAGATGACAAACCTGCAGCAGTTATGTGCTGTCACGTCAATATAGATGAAAATCTTTGAGGAATGTTTTCAGCTGCTTGTCTGTTAACACTGCTGCTTTGTGTGGGTTGAATAACAGCTTACAGCTACCCTTCAGTGGCCTTGCTGCCTTGCTGAAGAATTCATGGTGGCACACACAAAAAAGTTCCCGGTGTAGGCAGTCTATGATATTCTGCTTTTCCTGGTAAACCTCTATGTCTGGGGAAAGAGTGAGACACCTTCCTGTCCCCTTTGCTCTGTAAGAGGCTCCTTGGAACATCTTGTCAGCAGCCTTCTACAAGCTGACAGAAGTTGGATACAGAGGCTTTGCAGGATGCTCATTCTGCAAAGTCCTCACGCATTTGAGTGTTACAGGAGGGGCCAAGAGGAGAAGCCATTCAATCTGTGAGCCACAAAGTGGCTTTGGATTAAGAGGGCTGATCCATCTTAAGTAGGGGCCTGATCAACCCCAGCTGCATCACCTGCATGAAGGTGTCTGATGTTGCAAGACCCGAAACATCCGATGACCCCCGAAACGACGATGTGTCCCGGTAGATCCTAGGAGATGCTTCTTGTATACTCAATACAGACCGAGAATCTTTGAGGAATACTTCCAGCTCCTTGTCTGTTAACTGTTAAAAGGGTAACAGCAAAAAAAAAAAAAATCCCTGTATTGTGAAAAAAAAAAAAAAAATCAGGAAGACCAACATACTGTAACTGCATTTTTGCAAACAGTGTTAAGCTGTCATTTGGTTGGAATGTTAAGTGGCAGAAACCAAGGTAGCCACATGCCACGTCTACAACGATTTATTATAGCAGCACTTATAGCAATGCTCGATTAACATTTCTAAGCAGAAGAAATCTATGTGGAGCGAGAGGTGTGGCGTACTGCTTTGGGCTTTTTCCTTCCCATTTCATATCTTCGTTCTCACTCCTGCTCGCTCTTCCTTTTACCCCCTCCTCCCACCCCACGTCGTGGGGCTCCAGGCTGCGACAGTGTTGTTTGAGTGTGATTATCTGTTCTCCATGTGCGATCACACAGCCTCTTGCTTCATATCCTGTCAGACAAGCATTCTCATATGCACACAACTGCAGGCTCCATGCACATGCAAACACACACACACACACACACACACACTTACGGTTAAATTATTTTCACAGGCATGAGAGTACAAATAGACAGAAACAGAGACACAAAAGTGCCTCTGTCAACAAAGGCACGATAACAGCCAAAGAGCTGCAAACATTGTGGAGATGAGGCTCTGGCTCATTAGCTCAACTGAATCTTCAAAGGAAAACTTGTGTATTTTTTTAAACCTGGGTTCTACAGCTCAGTCTTTTTAAGTCCGAATTATGAACCAGTAGAAAAATATTTGCCATTGGTCCAATATTGCTAATAATATTGCTAAAACTTCCAACTGCTAAACAGCCACACTGTTATCCTGCAGGACTCTGAATAAAGAGGAGTAAACCCAGCTTTGTGACTAACGAATATTCAGCTTTAATAAATAAATCACCAAGCTGGATGAAATAGCAAGGACAGGCAAGACCAACTGCTCAGCTCTCCAGCTGATGAGTAAAACTGTTTATCTTATCATCTTATTCATGAGAACTAGCAAACAAAAACCACCATATTTGTCCAGTACGACCACACAGCCTCTTCACATATGTAAAGAAAGCAGCAGGAGTCGGTGATTAGGTCAGCCAGGAAGCTTCTGCAATAGAGATCCGTGTCAGGTGGCTAATTTCTGCATTTACTTTCAGTCACATGACAATCTGAGCTCATCAGTAGCAAAAGCAGAATTTTTACTTTGACATGGGCAACTGCCCTCTGGGATAATTCCATTATTTTTGACTCTATGAATAATGTAGGTCCAAAAACTAAATACCAAAGTTTTTTCCTTTATTATAATTATCTCACCTCTCCATCTTTTTTTTTGTTTGTTTCATTATTCTGCAGCTTTTGTCAATTGATTTTATCTCCCCACATTTCTCTTTGTTTTCAGAGAAAGACAAAAACATTAATTTAATGGAATTAAAGCAAGAGTGACACTGTGCCTATCCGAGCATCGCGTGTTAAAAATGACTACGGGGGTGCATGAGTAGAATACAGATGAGTCTCAGACCTTAAATTTATGTTTTCTGTCTCACTCTGTGTGTGTTTCTGAATAGAGCTCCGGGGTTGCATTCACAAAAGAAAGCCGCGGTGCTCCACAGAAAACGGAAAATCATTCCCCTGTTCAATATATTTCTCTCCAGGTCACTTGGTGTGGAATTATATTTCCATCGTATATTATGTAGCCAGAAAAACATCGTCTGTGTTTGGTTGTGTGGTAGAGCCTATCACTTAGTCATCTCTACCAAAGTGTCTGATGTAGCAATTTCAGCTAATGTTATCCCAGCATGGCACCACGCAGCAAGAACAAAGCCAAGTCGGAGTCAGTCACTTTTGTTTATCAAAGAGTGCATATTTTTTCAAAGAAGATCAGTTATGTAATCTGGCTATTTCAGGTCTTACTGTATTATGCCACATTAGTCGGTGAAGGAAGTGGAAAAATACGGCAATGAAAAGCACACAGCATAAATATACAGATAATAATGTTTGCACAGTAAACAGATAGGGTGTATGAAAGGTGCTGGAGCGGTGGCCGATGTGAGATCACAGTTTGTTACAGTGCAGAGATGACGAAAGTACAGATGGAGGAGAATAAGGGGCAGTTGTGCTCCAGGCATACCTCTCTGTTGCTGAGGTTTTCATCACCATAAGTCTGCTGCAGGGGAAAGTGTTTATAGGAGCCCATAGCTTGTGGAGTAATGAAAGTAGGAAAAGAGAAAAGAGAGGGAATAAAAGGACATGATGAGGCTTGTGGAATGAATGGGTACAGAAGCTGTGAGGAAATATAAGATGGAATGAGCTGAGGTCATAAATCCAGCTATGTTTTTTGAGGAAATCAGCCCCCCCACCCCCACGACCCTGAAAAAGACTAAGCGGAAGAGAATGGATGGATGGAAACCAATGGAGATTAAAGGTCAGTGGATGTCAGCTCAACTGCTGAACATACTCTGACAACAGTCCAGCTGCAACTTTGCATTTTCTAGATTACCACAGATTTTAATATCTAACAGCTTCCCAATGTGATCAAGGTTTCCCCTTAGTTTTTATTAAAAACCACTGACAACAAATCACCAGCAATGAGGTGATTAATCAAATGGGTGGCTGTAGCGGCTGTGGCTATTAATGACTCATTTACCTGGTATGAGAGCTGATAATTAAAGCACAGTTAATCTTCCACAGAAACTGTCCCTTCTTACTATGAATTTTTTTTATAGAGCTTCTCACTAATTGCTTTGGTTCAAGCAACTGTGCTTCACAACTTTATTGTTTTGGTTCATTCTCACCACCCTCCTGAGCATCATTTATGGTCACAATTAAAAGCCAATGGACAAATTGCACAAAAAACACACACACAAAGGTGGAGAAAAAAGTGGTATTTATACAGCTAAAAATAGAGGTGCATCCTTTAGGAGAGGATGCAAAAAAAACCTGTTTTTCCCAGGTGTATCTGTGGATTCATAGTACAAGCAACTCGCCAGCTATGTGGCACATCTTATCTGTTGTTACAACTTACAGTAACCTGTTGATTTCATGACTTGCATGTTTCATTTTGCCGCCCTTGTGGAGAATTTTGTAATATACATATTGAAAAATACTTATATTACTGTACTGCATATGTTACATGTTAAATCTTGATTAAAAACATTTTTCAGGATTTTTCTGTGAATAAACCAAATTACTTCCCATAAAATGCACCACAGATGGACAGTGGTCTAGTCTGACCCTCTCTTACAAACCAATAAGTATTTTTTAGATTATTGGAATAAAGAAAACAAATGGATGGTCCTGTTTTTTTTTTTCTTCATTAAAACATCTGATTGTCAAAATATTTGATGAAGAAATGGCTGCGATCACACTGCCAGACAGCGTCTAGTCCACATAGTCACAGTCACAGTCCGTCCATCCATCCATCCATCCATCCATCCATCCGCTGCTGCTTATCCAGGTTCTGGTCACAGGGGGCATCAGCGTAAGCAGAGAAGCCGAGACCGCCCTCTCCCCGGCCAACTCATCCAGCTAATCCGTGGGGACACCAAGGCATTCCTACGTCAGCCGAGAGATTTAATCTTTGTGCAAATTTGAGCAGCATCAGCAGCGATGCAGCACAAATTAGTCTGTCAATCTCAGTTGCTTGTTTTTTAAGTATAGTCTAAATACATGCCATTTATTTCCTGGGTCCAGACGTTTTGAGAGGACAATTCTGTCTGATATCAGCCTATCATTTACCCATATCTACCAGCTTCTGCAGTCCGAACAGCATGTTGATCAGTTAGTTCAGTAGGATAAGAAACGGTCTCTAGAGTGTGAGGTCTTACTCTTTCATTTTGTTTTTACTGATAAAAGGATAACATAACCCAAACCTATTCTTATGCACAAACTTCCCCTTGCTAGAAAGTCCAAGAAGGACATGCAGGGAGCATTGTGGTAACATTCATTTTCCAACCAAAACTAGATGTTAAGAAGTCATTTTTACTGTTTTTAGTAAGCACCTCTGCTATGGGGGCACTCAATAACTTGTTAAAGGTTGACATGTTAAAATGTCAACATTTACCTCAGAGTTCTCTTCAGATTTACTCAGTAAGCTTTACTGTAGCTCTCACTCCATGTGTTTACTATCGCATCCACTCAAACCTAATAACGACATCAAATGAAAAACGTATTTTCATGCACTGCAGTACCTGCTGGCAATCATATTACCTTTTGCAGCTATATTTGTATCTAACCTTGTTGCTTTGACAGTTTTTTATTTTATGGCACATCCAGTTTTGCAAAAAACAACTTTTATGTCTTTAATGTTTCTGTGTCCCCCACAATTAGGATGCAAACCATTAAACAATGCAGAGTCTGAGCAGGCATGCACTCATTTGTATGCCGCAGGAGCAATGGGGAGTGTTTCCATTTTGGGTATGTTTGACGTAAGGAGTGAGTGGAAGAGAGGGAGAATGTAATCACAAATACTCCCAGAAAGTTAAAATAACATTCTCACCAGCAGTCTATCAACTAAAATATGTTCTGCATTTACTTCTCCTCTCATAAGCTCTTTAGTGGAACAAGATGTCACAGATTGAATAAATGGTTTGAAAATAGTTTTTTTTAATGCAGTCTTATTAATGTTTACACACCCCTTCAGTCACTTCACACAACTGAAATGGAAAGAAACTGCATGTGACAGAGCTTCTGCTTTTATTAAAGTAGGACCGCATTAACTGTGCCGCCTTTTCTATTGTATATGGAAGATTGGCCGTGATGTTTTCTTACTGTATAAAGCACAAAGACATGGCCTCAGTTGGTGACAGCAGGGACACTTGCAGTTTTAAAAACATGACTGAATGTTTTCTCAGTTCAGCGTCTCAAAGACGTTCACAAATTTGTTGTACTGTATTTATCATGCTGCACTGAAGGCAACATATCCCCAGTCACCTATACCTGGGCTCTTTTCTTTAACAGACACTAAGTATACTTATATTTTTTAAAAACCACATATGTGCCTGCCAGCTTCAGCATCAGGCACTCAGACATTACTGAATAAATGGTGCATAAAGATCTTTTTTTTGTAAATCTGGCTTCCATGAGCTAAGATCTTTTTCAGCAGCTGACAGCACTGACAGCTGGAAGCCATCACTACACCCGGTCCTGTCCAATCAGCAACTCTCTCTAGTCTCCTTCCAGTGTTAGAGCTAGATAGACAGATATGTCCCTATGGGGTGCGCACATAGTATGAATGTTTGTTAACAAACAAAGTTGCCTAACTTAAAAGGTCATCATATTTCAGTGTCAAGCTGTTCAAAGTTTGTTTCTTCCATATGGCCAAAAAATCTGTTACTGAGGATGCCACTAAAACACGGTACCACCTCAGAGGTGAGATGATTAAAGGGCCTCTTAACTCACTGAACATAAAGTGACATGCAAGAATGAAGCTGGTAATGTTGGATGTTTTGGCTACAGTTGGCAAATCTGATAAAAGGGCTAAAAGCAACAGTCTCTTAAGCTCCAAACATCCTTAATCAACCCAGTAATTAATTTCTCCAACACCAAAATGGGATCGTCTACCTTCCAGTTACCCATAAAGTAATTTGTGTCAGCAATCATAACATTCACATGCAGACGTTTAAAGTTACAGACTCAAAACTGCATTTTTAGACCTCACCAGCTTCTCTAAAAATGCAAATAAATCCACTTAGATATAATCACACCTTTGTTGTGACACATGTAATAGAAAGAAAACTTAAAATTATTTCCAAAATAATTTCAAACTCATGCACCCAATTATTGTTTTTTTTGTTTTTCTGTACAATCGTTCCACCCTGGAAAAAGACCAGTTCAAAATAAATCCTTAAAAGCTCAAAATGACCAGGTTGATATTCATGCTCATGATTAGCGTATCTAAACGTCTGACTACAACTGGATCTCTAGGTTTGCCTTCTTTAAACAATGCAATATTGTCACACTTCAGAAAATCCTTACAGTATGTTCTGATAGCTCCCTGAAAAGCTTTCAGCTTATGCAAAATGCTGCAGAGGTCATATTTCTCTCATATTATTCTCTTCTCATTGGGTCTGTAAAACCAGATCTGAATTTAAAACTCCTCCACTAAGATAAAATTCTAAATGATCAGGTCCCATCACACCAAGACCTAATATTACCATATTATTACAATAAAGCATTTTTCTCTCACAGTCAGGCTTACTTGTGGGCTCGAGTGTTTCCAAAAGTAGAATGGGATGCAGAGCCTTCAGTGATCTGGCCCCTCTCCTGTGCTAGCATGAGTTTGGGTTCAGGAAACAGACACCTTCTCTACCTTTAATACTGGGTCAGGCTGTCGACGAACTGCCCATGATGCACTGAGCTCCTCTAATCGCTTCTCTTTCGCTCCTAATGCATATATATGCCACAACTGCACGTCATTTACATATTTTATGCTTCATCATTTCTGTGCATGCTCTCTTTGTCTTTCTGCAGGTATCTCTGTCTCAAGAGATGTCTGTTGTTTGTGCACCTCTTTTTTTCTCTCTCTTTACTTTGCTGTCACAACCGTTTCAGACAGGTGGCCGCCCTCCAAGGAGAGTTTTTCATGTTAAAAGGGAGTTTTGACTTTTGATTTGCTACCATCCCTAGGTGCGTACTTCCTAAAAAACGAAATCGTTCAGTTTCTCTCTACTATAGTGTATAGTCTTTGCCTTACATGCACTCACTGGCCACTTTATTAAATATACCTGTTCAACTGCTCAATAATGCAAATGTCTAATTAGCAAAATCACATGGCAGCAACTCAATACATTCAGGCATGCAGACATGGCCAAGACAACCTGCTGAAGGTTGCTGCGCCCAGAATGGGAGAGCAAAGGTGACTTAGGTGACTTTGATTGCAGCATGGTAGCTTGAACTACTGATCTACTGGGATCTTCCTGCACAACCATCCTTAGGGTTCACAGAGAACGGTCCAAAAAAGAATAAATATCCAGTGAGTGGCAGTTCCCAGAGGAACGCCCAGACTTTTTTGAGCTGATAGGAAGACAACAGTAACTAAAATGTATGCAGAAGAACGTCTATGAAATCACAACAGATCAAAATGGTGTACAGCAGCAGAACATCACACCTAGTGCCCGGGATGATGAGCCTTGATTTCTGCTGCAGCATCAAGATAGCAGGTGTTACCAAAATAAAAGCATGGATCCATCCCGCCTTGTATCAAGAGTTCTGGCTGGTGGTGGTGGTGGTGGTGTAATGGTTTGAGGGATATTTTCTTGGCACAATTTTGGCCCCTTATTACATTTTCAGCATTGTTTAAACACCACAACCTACCTGAGTATTGTTGCTGACCATGTCCATCCCGTTATGACCACAGTGTTCTGCTTATCTGATGGCAGCTCCCGGCAGGTTAGTGGACCATGTTAAATCATCTCAACAATGAGTTCACTCAAATGGCCTCCACAGTCACGAGCTCTCAATCTAATAGGCCAAAGGGTATCCAGTACGCTACCTACAAGGGGTGCCTAATAATGTGGTCAGTGAGTGCATATAGTTGGTGCTATATTGACTTTCTATACTGTAGCAACAGGACTGCATAGGTGGGATTTAATCAAAGTGAAGCAGAGTACCAGCGTTCATAGTAATATAGAAATCCATCACTAAGAACAAAAGTTCGGCTCAGTGATCCGTATTTAGCCAAGAGCCAGAGAGAATAATGGGGAGTGGTGGCAGCAAATAAATTATATAAACCTTTAACAAATAAGACAGATTTTTATGGAAATATTATAAATCATTTATTCTGACAAAAAGACAGACTGCTAACATTATTCCAGAGCCTTACAATAATAAAAGAGACCTGGTGCAATGAGCTCTTCACATGTCATGAGTAGTTTAACAAGAAGTTTGTTCTCCAGTTACTTCTCCAGTTACCACCACATAACCTGGGTACAGCTTTCCTGCAAGAGCAGGTTCTTTCATCTCTGCAGGACCAGCCTACACCCCCACTGATCCGCACTGATTAAAAGCATCCACTCCAGTTTGTCAAACCTCAGAAATGACCTTTGCAACAAGAGCCAGTCTATTTCTCAGTAAACACGACCAAAAAAAAAAAGTGCCCTGCTATCAGTGTAGCAAATTACCAGTCATATTCTCCTACACTGTATTCTGCATCTGTCTCTTTTAGTTTTTTGCTGCCACCCAATTTAAAAAGACAGTTTTTTAACCTGGTAGTAATGCAGTTTTTATCTTTGCTTGAATTAACAAGGAGAAGTGAATATAGATCAATTCAATAAACATTTTACATGAGCTTTATTTATATTTATTTGTTAATAAGTAAAATGTCCCATTTAACATTCGAACCTAAAAATCACATTATAAAAAAAGGTTATAAAACACTGACACCTGACAGCTTCTGAATTTCATCTCAATTCATTCCCTTCTGTTCTATTAAAAGCTGCTGATCTGAATAAATCCCAGAACTGATTTATGATCTTTGAAGGCAGACACTGAACTTGTCTCTTTGTCAGAAAAATACTGTAGCGTTAAATCTCTGGGCAATATGTAATTCATTACAGTGGTTAGATAATCACGCCAGAGAGTTTCACAAAAGAACGTAATCAAATAAATTTCTCACAGCGAGAATTTGTTAGAAGAACCACTCGATTTGAAGTCTGCACTGAGGTCTGAATATGAAAACGGTTGAAAAATTATGTTCCTCCTGCCTGTAGTCTTTGTTTCATAAATATTTATACCCGCTCTGCACCGGGAGAGCAACTTTTTATTTTCTCAGAACACAAAGAACATAGATGTAGACATTCATTGATTTCCTTGATTATGATAAAAAGCTTATTCTCTAAGAAAGAATACAGAAGTCTTTTGATGTGAAAAATTAAGAACAGCAGTTCCTGTGTTAATCCTCAGGACCTTGAAGTGAAAGCACGGGGGCAGACATGAAACAGAAGCAGAAAAGAAAGAAAATGGTAAATCTTTAAAATCAAAGGCTGTTTTGTGCATTGAATTGTAATAAAATGTTCCCCTATTTATTTCTTCTGCCTCGTTACCTCGTATTTCCTGTGAGGAAGAGTTGGACAAGAAAAAAGGAAGACAAAACCTGACAAGCTCAAGCCATGTGTGGTCTTGTTTTAAATTTGACAGTCTTGAATAGAAATGAAAAAAAAAAAGATTAGACCCTTGCTGGTTGTAAAGAATTGTTTTATCAGATGCTTTGCATGCACACAAACAAACTACGGAGCAGAAAGAGCAGAGGATGAAGACAGATATGCATGTTTCATGCTCAGTGATTTTTCATCAAAGTACATATCTCTGCCACCCTTGTGTTTATTTGCTGCTTTCAAATTATTCTTGTTATCAGCGTGATCAATAACAAAATGTTCACTTCATGCAATGTAGGATCACCCGGTCTCTTCCAATTTAAATTGTTTTCTCAAGCTTTTACCTAAGTTAATCACCCTATCCGATATTAGCGTGGTATCAAAGAACTCAGTGTAATGTGAAACAGCCGGTCATATTAATAACAATCTCTGTAAGCAGATTTCTGCATAAAAACGTGCAGAATGTCCAGTCCAGTACAGTCCATGTCGAGAGCAAAAGAAGAATGCACTGGTCAAAATGCAATCTCCACTATTGTTTATCATCTTGTCAGCCACTGATTTTTATTCGTTGTTTTAACTATAACCATGCCGTGCTGACCCAGACATCAGTTATTCCCGATCCAAATATCCTTACTTCATCAAAAGCCCCTAAACATTGCTGGCTCTCCTCAGAGGCTTAAGATATCAGACAATAGCCGATGGTTTCCTAGATTGCTAATAATACAGTGATGTGAACTCTGCAGGTCTGTGCCGCTTTAAGCCTGTTTTTCCTGTTTTTTTTTAACCCACACATTTTGATTTACAGTGGCATACAAACAAAGCTTAAGCTATTTTCACACATGCATTGCAGCCCTGAACTTCTCTATGACTTACCTGACAGATGTGCACAAATCAGACATTAGCCAATGTTTAACCTGCCAGCTCCCTATTTACAAAGTCCCTGTGATGTCAGATTAAACTAATGCATTTACTGCTGGTGAGTAAGCCTCATGTTTGCTGCTCGGTACACATTCTATTCAGGTCTCTCTCACCTCCTCTCTCATGGAGCAAATGCATCCAGAATGGCCGGGTTTCCATTGTGGGAACTGCAGAAAACATCCTGGCCTGATTCTCCTGAAATTGTCCAGAGTTCGTGTGTAATAATGCCTTTTGTCACCAGATTTTTTTGATGTAAACAGGCCGTACTGAGTCAGAATTACCATTGTCCAAAACACCAGCAGCTCTTCGACTGCGAGTACCACTTCCAGTGTTTTCATTTCATCTGTAATTCACAGTATTATACTTCCTGATTAAAAGCACATTAAAAACCCATAAAAACTATAGAAATAATCATAATCATGTAACTCTGTTGTAAATAAAATGCTGCTGATCTATTTATCTTATTTGCAGTGCATGTATAGAAAAGTTTGTACTGAATGTGACATTTTGCCCTGACCAAAAAAAGTGAAGAAACTAATGAACTGAATAAATCTGATTCAGTGATTAAAATGATTCAGTATTGGGCTATGTGACTGGATGCAGTGAACTGCATAGTCAGTGACTGCCAGCCTTTGAACTCTGAATAAAGTGGCTCTCATTACCTCTTATAAAATGACTGTTTATGCAACTTCCTGCAAACAAGCTTGGATACACCAGGTGTGCACTACCTGCACTAAAAGGCAAAAAGAGTACAGAAACTGGTGAAGAAGGTCAGGTTGCCTAAAATATGGTTTCTAAGGATATACTGGTTGGAACAAGACCTTCAAAGGCCAGTAAGTATTAGCCATTTACTCTTTCATGTATACAGTATATGACCGCAAGTGGCCAGTGCACAACATTTTGGCCAATCAAATAAATGGAAGAGTCAACACTTTGTAGCAGCAATGTGCTTATTTCACATTTTATTTTGCAAAAAAAAAAACCTATGAAATGCAGTAAATCTGATCACCTTTAAGAGTTGTAAAATTGTGCCTCAAAGAAGATATATTAATGTCTGAAAAGCCTTCATGCCCCCCTGGTAGCAAACACATCAACACTTGAGGGCTATTTTGAGTCTGCAGTTAGAAAATATTTCCCTGTGCCCATTATGACTTAATAAGATGAAATCAGGGCAGTTCTTTCACTCCTTTTGGCCCCTAGTGGTCAAAAATGACTTAATGTAGCTTTAAATAAAAGCTACAGTCCATTTATGATCTGGCCACCATTATCATCATTCAGTGGACATTTTTCACTATCATTCCAGGCAATTTGGACCTTCACTATGGATGTGTGAGCAGTAAAAACACACACCTCACTGTGCTTATGTGTTTGCGTGTGTTTGTGTGTAATGGTGCGTGCAGAAAATACCGTGCGACTGGTCCTCCATGTGTCCCAGAGTTTCGATCTGCTCCACCAGGTCATTTGAGTTCCACTGACTCATACCCAGCAGAATGGCGCTCTTCCCCTCCATAACATCTGCTGGGACACACACACGCACACACAAGTACAACATACACAAAATGAAGTAAGACAGTGCAGCACAGACAAAGGCCCGTTCTTCTCTCTGCATATCAATAATGTGTCAAGTCACTTAAGTTTAAACTGATCAAAGTGAAACAACATTAAAGACCCAACTCGTTTTTACCAGATCAGACCTCTGCTCTGGTGCTTCAGTGGCATCACAGTTATTCTCATGTTAAATTTTTAGCACTTCTTCCAGCACCCTAATACATGTAACAAAGAGCTGACACTATACATTTTAAATTTGGCTCATCAAACTGTGTCTGTTTATGCCAACTGCAAACACATCCCAGTGTGCATGTTGGCCAACAACTTGGCAAATAAAGGGAGAAGCAAAAATAGCTATTCATGCCTTTTCATCGCAACTTCATAAGTAAATCTCAGAAATATATATTTTTTAAATTTTATGTTAAAAGACATCTTGCACTGCACTTGTGTCTGGTAAGAAAAATATTCTATATTGCCAGTATTCACTCATCCATTCAATTCATTGAATTCAGGTGTTCCAGTCACTTCCATAGCCACAGGCATATAAAATCAACCACCTAGGCATGCAGTTTGTTTCTACAAGCATTAATGAAAGAATGGGTTGCTCTTAAGAGTTCAGTGAATTCAGTGTGGTACTGTGATAGGATGCCACCTGTGCAACAAGCCCAGTCATGAAGTTTCTTCACTACTAAATATTCCAGTCAGCTGTTAGTTGTATTATAACAAAGTGGAAGCACATGGGAAAAACAGCAACTCAGCCACATAAAATGACAGAGTGGGGTCAGTGGATGTTGAGGCGCATAGTGCACAGGAGTCACCAACTTTCTGCACAGTCAGTCACTACACACTTCCACATTTCATGTGACCTTCAGATTAGCTCAACAACAGTGCGTGGACAGCTTTGTGGGTTTCCATGGCTGAGCAGCTGCATCCAAGCCTTATATCACCAAGCACAATGTAAACCCTCTGATGCGGTGGTGTAAAGCACCCGGCCACTGGACTCTTGGGCAGTGGGCAGAGTGTTCTCTGGAGTGACAATTTACGTTTCTCTGTCTGGCAATCTGATGGACGAGCCTGAGTTTCGTGGTTGCGTGGAGAATGGTCCTCATCTGACTGCACTGTGCCAAGTGTAAAGTTTGGTGGAGGGGGGGATTCTGGTGTGGGGCTGTTTTTCAGGAGTTGGGCTCAGCCCCTTAGTTCCACTGAAAGAAAATCTTAATGCTTCAGCTTACCAAGACATTTTGGACAATTTCATGCTCCCAACTTTGTGGGAACAGTTTGGGGATGGCCCCTTCCAGTTCCAACATGACCGCGCACCAGTGCACAAAGCAGGTCCATAAAGCCATGCATGAGCGAGTTTGGTGTGGAAGAACTTGACTGGCCTGCACAGTGTCCTGACCTCGACCTGCTAGAACACCTTTAGGATGAATTAGAGCGGGCAATGCAAGCCAAGCCTTCACAACCAACATCAGTGTCTGACCTCATAAATGTGCTTCTGGAAAAAAGGTCAAAAATCCCCATAAATACACTCCTAAACCTTGGGAAAAGCCTTCCCAGAAGAGTTGAAGCTGCTACAGCTGCAAAGGGTGGGCCGACATCATATTAAACCCTATGGATTAAGAATGGGATGTCACTCAAGTTCATATGCGTGTGAAGGCAGATGAGGAAATACTTTTGTCAATATAGTGTATATTTCACATGGCTTGTGCTGTCAGAAAACATATGGACTAACCATTGTGTTGCCTTTGCCAAGACTTAAATTGGGTTTGAATGACGTTTAGGCAGCTTAAGTAGCTTTTGGACAGCTGTGCTCTGAGCACATGGAAACATCTGTTGAGAAACCCTGAGAGCAGCTTTTTCAAACTTAAACTTCTAACCTATCTACCACTTTAGCTTTGCTTTTGATTAAGTATGTTATATAGACATTACTTGCGTTATTACTTACATTTGATGGTGTTCATGGGTTCTAGACTTCCGATTGTCATTGACTGCAAAAGATTTTTATCAAAGTATTAAAAACAACCCTCACATTTAAATTTAGGTTAGTCTGTCCAGTTACTTTTAAGGAGACTGAATGTAAAAATTCCTAAACAGTTAAAGCAAAAATTTTCCTGCACTTGAATCACATCTTGACTGTTGAATTTAAAATAAACTGTGGTTACTGTCCAAATACTTATGGATCTAACTGTATCTATTGTAGGGATACTGCTGTAAATACAGCACTGGACCCAAGACAACATTTTCTGGAGTTAAGCTTTGAAAAGTGGGTTATCTTATTATTGAGAACTTGGCACTTACATGTTTAATGAGATATTATTTTTTGAATGGAGGACCAAGCACAGAAATGCTACTGGAAGGTGCAATATAAACACAATCATCGGAAAATAAGCAGCTGTAAAATGCAATATATTTTTCAAATACTTTTTTTTTTAAGTGTTTACGGATCACAGTAAATTAATTTCCAATAACATTTGGAAAGTCATAATGAACCACAAGATTGTTTTATTTTAGATGAGCGGAGAGCCAGCTTGCCTGTTTTTCAGACCTGGCTTGTAAACGCTGGAGGCTACCTCTGCCAGCACATGGTGGGGTCGTTTGTAACCTTAAATCTGCCAGTTGAAAGTAAAGCTCAATTTACAGTATGCCTTTAAGACCACTAAGCTGAACTCGAACATTTATTTCAAAGAGAAACTGAAAGTGGTGGTGGAACAATTCTACCAGAGATTTTAGCCCAGCTTCCCATTTCACCTACCATGCTGGTAACCTGTGTGATAGGGACTGTTACTGACATTCTGGGAGCTTTTATTTTATCCTTCAAATATTCTTGTAGCAGTATACTTAACTTACCGTGTGCTTCTTGGCTAGTAGTTAGCCATGTCTTAAGGGGTAAATTAGATATGCTGTTCTTTAAAACATAACTCACCATGCTGTCATAGGAAATGACAAGCTCTACTCATCACAGCTTGTCATCCAGGACAGTTTGAGATGGGCCCTGTCATGCATGAAGAAACACCTCTACCTGACAGATTTTTTTTCTCTAACACCTTCTTGCCAGGCGGCTCTGAGACACTCTGACGTAGATCTACAAGCCCTGTCCATTTGGATCGCACAGCAGCCAGAGTACTGGTCACAGTTTGTCTTTCGCTATCTGCTCTGACTCTCTCACCCTCAGTGCCCTCTCTTTCCACTTCAATTACACAGCACTAGGCTGAATATAATGATGCAGATACACACACACTTGCAGGTTCAAACACAAAGAAAAGGGAAAGAGCCAAGAAGGAGGAGGCATATTTGATCCAAACAAAGTGTTTTGGGATGTAAGAGGCCTGATTTTGGACAGGAGGAGAATGTAAAGTGGACTTTAGGCTAAATCCTGAAAATACAGGTTACTGAAAATCTCTGAAAAGGGGAGCTGAGCAGCAATACTCCTCTAAGAAGCTCCTCCGAGAGGAAAAATGTGTTTCCAATGAACAAAAAAAAAAACTTCACCTACTCTAAAACCAGTGTGAAATAAGCTGTACACAATTTAATCTGCAAATGAGTAAAATAGGAACACCAGCTCAGGAAATCAGGTGTAGTGCAGTGAAATGTGCAGATAAGTAAGAGAGTAGTAAAGCCATTTATGTCCACCGCATTTCCTGCTTCTGGTGTGTACGAGAGAACAGCTAAGTCGGATTTGAACACCGGGCATAAAGAGGAAGCATGAGATTTGACTGCAGCTGACAGCTCTAAGGGAGGGGGAAAAAAAGAGATTTAAAAACATCTCTCAACCTGTCAGCTCGCAGTCAGTTGTTGTCAGAGTGGAAGCTGCCTCGACTGACCCTGACCACTCCAATGTTTTAACAATTCTCAATTTCTTTATCTCATCAGAATGAATTGGTTGCAGGAAGGGAATTACCAAAATACTACTTCTGGCTTTATTTTGCAGCAGGTTCATTCGACTTCCGATGACGCACTACAAAAATGAGATTGCTTAGGGGATTATCCTACAAAATGGCATAAACAGGATGAGTCAGGTAAACAGGCTGCTGAAGATGGATAGCACTGAAGCATCATGTGCAGCATCACGCAGACAACAAACATGTGATCACATATACAAAACGCAAAAAAAAATTGGATCACAGAAGTCATGATTTTAGGCTTGTGCAGGGTGGTTTTAGTTTTTCATCACTGATTCCTTCCAAAGTTATAGCAGTGCTCTGAGCTTTTGCTTTTTCAGAAATATTAGAAATATCCAATTCAAGTCTATTAATGTGTGAAGTTGTCTGCTCTGTCTGTATGACAACCATAGTCTGTCAGAATACAGACCACATAGACAGTTCTTCGTTAAACATGATGGGTTTGACAAAACTACTGCATTACGAAAGTATTGTTTAGAAATTATCCACAGTTCCTCATTTTCAGAGGCTCAAAAGTACGTTAAACAATTGACTGTCGAGCAGTTTCATCATCAGGTCTCTTCCCTTGTGTCACAGCTTGGCTCAAGGGAAGGACAAAACTGGAGGAGCCCACATATGACAGTTAAACAAAATGTTTATTTAACATAACATAACCAAAGCTATGGCACTCAGTAGTGCACGCAGTGTCTGGATTTGTGCTGTGAAATGATCCAAAGAAACACAAAACCCCAAACCAAACCCCGAGGAGAGCCAGCCCAAGATTGATGCCAGCAACCTAAATATCAAAGGCCAATCAGCCAGCACAGCTGCATCCCGTTCCACTCATGACTTCTCTCCAATGATAAAGCAGCCCTGAACCCTCACAGGGTGTCACACCCCACTCCATAAGAGCAAGCATCCCCACTGCATCTGATTTTTTTCAGAAACTTCAAGTAATCATACAGGAACAATATACCATAAACCATCGTTTACCAGTTTGGTGATCAGTATACGCAACAACGGGAGCACATGACTCAACATAAACATCAAAATGTTGGAGAGCCAAAATTAATGCAACAGCTACTTTTTCAATTACAGAATAATGTAGCTGATAAGTCTTGAACATTCAGGAAAAATAACTCGGTGGTACCGCTCAGCCTGCAGTAAGACTGCACCAGCGCCAACATTACTTGCAACTGGAAGGGGACCCCTAAATGAGGTGCAGCAAGAACGGGAGATGAACTGGTCTTTAACTTTCTCAAAAGCTGCCTGACACTGTGGTGACCAAACACATTCAACGGTGCTACTACTGAAGAGAAGTTGGGACAGAAACCTGTGTAATAACCAGATAGACCAGGAAATCTCATAAGCTATGAAGAAGAAGAAGAAGAAGAAACAGCCTTTATTGTCCCACAGAGGGGAAATTTGGGTGTAACAGCAGCCGCAGTTATTATAAATATAAATAAAGATATAATAATTTACACTATTAAGAAAAGAATATATATAAAATCAACAAACAAGATTAACCTATGCTTTAGTTGCTGGAGCTGGAAACGCTTGAATGGCAGCAACCTTGGCTTAAACTGGTGGCACCTGTCCTTGCTCCACTACTTTAACCAAATATGTGACAGTGGCTCTAGCAAATTCACATTTAGCTAGATTAATTGTCAAATTTTCCCAAAACAGTCTTTCAATAGTGCCTTAATCTGGTCTACATGCTCCTCCCAGGTATCATTGTATGTGACTACATCATCTAAAGATACTGCAAAGCCACGTAACCCAGACACCACTGTATTCATTAATCTCTGAAATGTAGCTGGTGCATTTTGAAGACCAAACAGAATGAACTGAAGACCTGAAGGAGTGGTAAAAGAACAAATCGCTTTGGCCCTCGGAGTTAGAGGAACATACCAATACCCTTTCAGTTGGTTAAGCAGATGACCAAGCAGAAGAAGAAGGCTCAGCAATGCCATTTTCTAGCATATATTTTACCTAAAGCTCTAACATCTCTCACTGCTCAGGAGATAACCAGAAAAAAATGCTGTTTAATAGGCTGAGTATCACCATCATCAATATCATACTCCACCACATCAGTATGTGATGGTGTATCTGAAAGTAGAGATGGATAAGCCTGAATGATGTTTATCAATTGCTTATCTTCATCTAAATGTCCCAATACAGCAGACAAGTTACCCAAAAGTGGTAACACTCCATCTTTCAATACACCTCCCTCCTCCTCAAAGACTGCCACCACCTGAGATGAGCTGGAGGAGGCAGCAGTGGCCTAAACAGAAGGATTTCCACATACTTTGGAGTCATGTGTATTAACAGACCGGTCAGAGGATAGCCCCTGAGCATGATATGGCTTGAGAAAATTTACATTAATTTTACTAGATTTTCTTTTGTTTGGCATTTCAATCAGGTGATCTTGTTCTGATACTTGCTTCACAACAGTGTAAAGACCAAAATATTTTGCCTAAAATGGCAATATAACAAGTGGCAACAACACTAACACCCGATCTTTTGAGAACGTTTAGCTAGCTCACCTGCCTCATAAAGCTTCTGTCTAAATCCACTGATGTAATCTATCATGTTTTCTTATGCCTCTGAGGACCTCCACCGGTCATGTATAACAGCCAAAGGACCCCTGATGGTGTGTGCAAGTACAAGGTCAGTAGGATTAAATCCTGTGCTTTCCAGCACTACTTCTCTGGCTACCAGCAAACATCATGGCAAACCTTCCTCCCAGTCAGCCTTAAGCTCAGTGCAATAAACACGAAGCAATGATTTTAAATGCTGGTGGAAGTGTTCCAAGGCACCCTGACTTTGAGGATGATACACTGGTGATTTGTTATGTTTAACATGAAGTTGCTGGAGGACCTGTGTAAACAATCTAGATGTTAAGTTAAAGTCTTAATCACGCTGGGAATCCCAAACACAGAAATGAACTTGCTGACAGCTTTCACTACTGATTTAGCAGAGACTGAACCTAATAGATAACCAGCTGGATATCTGGTTACTTGACACATTACAATCAACAAATAAACACCACCAGACTTTGAAGGAGGCAGAGGACAAACACAGTCTATGATCAAATATTGGAACAGCTGACTGACGACAGGAAAAGGTCGTACAGGAGCGGGTGGGATTGTCCGATTTGGTTTTCCAGTTAACTGACAGGTATGACAAGTCTTAATGTAAGCAGAAATATCATAGTTCAAACGTGGCCGGAAAAGATGTTTACAGACTTGATCATATGTTTTCTTCACCCCCATGTGCCTGGCTACAGTATTGTGAGCTGCACTGATCACAGACTGCCGCTACATAACGGGCAACACAACTTGCTCCACTGAAATATCAGACAGTCCTCCCGCATGAGGAATCGACCTCATGAGTAGCCCACGGTGAAGAAAATAAGCTGTCTGGTATTTTCCTACTTCAGAAGATAGCAGCACAATCATACAAGTCCTTTAAGGATGGATCAGCTTGCTGTTCTCTCTAAATCAGCTTGGGACACAGACAAAAGATCAGCAGGCAAGGTCAGAGGACATACAATGCCACCTTGTCCTGAACTAACCTCTGGTACCACATCCACACTAGATAGTACCTTCATCGAACGTGTCACTGCACGTGCAGAAGACACAAACCGGTCCAGAGGAACAAATTCCTGTGGCTTCACAGGAGATGATTGCTTTGGTGTTCCATCAGACGTAACAGGCCAAATACGCCCCCTCTGCTAAATCATTACCAAGGATGATGCCAACACCCCCTCATTCAACTTCCACATTCCCTGTACCAAATCGCAAGACTAATGCACTTCATGAACAGGCACAAAAATGATGCTTAAAAGCATTCCTCTTATAAAAACACAGCTCCCTGAATCTGACTCTGGTGAAAAAGACAAGACTGACTCCCTAACAAAAGTGTTTAGAGCACCAGAATCCCTTAAAATCTTAACAGGAACCTTTTCCTCCCTGCCAACCAGAGAGAAAAACCCATCAGATATAAATGGGGTATAACCTGAAATAATTTCATCTGCACCCAATGTTTTATTTTCCATCTGAAAAGGACAGACCACGTCATTTACACTTGCTTCAGGAGTGCTAACTGGAACAGCTAATCCAGCAGATTTAGGAGATAAAGCATTAGACCCCTTTTAATGTTTCAAAGAGGGACAATCACTTTTCCAGTGGCCCTTCCACTGACAATAATTGCAAGTCTTACTGGGCTCATTCTTCCAAAATGAGCAACATTCTTGTTTTGAGCGAAATTCCAAATCTATGTTCTCCCTGTCAGCAACATCTTTAACAAATGATTCTCTTTGATTCCTCTCACCAAAAATACACTCGTGGGTTAACACAAATTCATCAGCAAATACTGCTGCGTCACTTAAAGGATAAGCCCATTACCAATATACTACTTTGCATAGATGTATTGTAAATCAGCCCAAGAATCAACAATGCTATTTTTGATTGTGTGACTCATCAATTGATTTTTTATGCCCGCTAATCAGTCGTCTGCTAAGAACGTCTCACGAGCGCCGTCTCCCATTGATGATGTATTAGCATGTATGCAATCAAACAAAACAGCATAGACAGTGTGCAGATCAGAGGTGTATCGAACCTTTCTCACGAAAATTCTTAGAGTCAACGTGAAAGCGACTCATGAGTCGGTTGATTTAATCAGTGATGAACTGGAAAATCGCGAAGTTACGCCTGGGGCGTTATCTGCCTCCTCCACCACGGCTCTCTCCTCTCTCATCCTTACCTCAAGCTTCATCTCGTGAACTGAAGTCAGGGCTCTAACACACATGAATGCAAGCATGAACATGTTTATTAGATATACTACCGATACCAAACAACGCTAAGATCGCTATGTACACAGTGTGGGATATTTACTGTATGCATACTCATTTTTGTATGTTTTTAAATACTATTTTTGATGGTTTTTTCATTACTTTTGTTGACTCAAGTAAGATGGTTTTCACTAATAATGATCATAAGCATATACTGGATTACTATGAAAGCTACTACTGTTTTGAAATGACTACTGATTACTGATTTGAATAACTATTGATTCAGTTTGTTTTGACTGTGTTGCCTGACTTACTCTGACTGTGCTGACTGAAAACTGTTGACTTACACTGTGCCACTAATGAATGAGACTGTTTTTTTTTTTGTTTGTTTGTTTTTTTATGTCTACATTAAATTATTAAGAGTGTGATATAATTATGCTCTACTGTGCTCTATTCTGGGGGTTGTGTGCTGTGAGTGAGAGAGTCTGACTAGTAGGCAGTCAGAGTAACTGCAGGACATAAATCAAGGGCTTTAGCGTTTTTTTTTTCCTTGGTATTGCCACAATGTTACCTGAGTAAAGGAATTTTCACACCGGGTATACCCCTCCTTATCTGGGTTTTGGCAGCTTGGGGCAGTGGAACTGTCAAATAGACCAGGCGCCTGCACGTGATGGGAAGGCTGCCAAGAGGGCTGGAAAACAACCCAATAGGTCAGGCAAAAGGCCAGAAGGATTATGTAAACTCTAGCATCCAATTTCACGAAGAGAAACAAAGCTAAAGTGTAAATAAACATATTCAAAGTATGTAATTGTTTCTAAAAACAATTAGACAAAAAGTGGGAAAGAGATGATTCTTGAAGTTAAAATAAAATACAATTATAACCAAGAATCGGAAGATATGACGTAATGAAAGGAGGTGTGCTTATACCACCTCTTAGCTAATAAAAGATGGCTCACAGAAGCCCCAAAAGCTTTCGTCTCTGCCTGCTTCTATCACCTGTTGACCTGCTTATGACAAAACCCCCGGTAGAGCTTCGTTTTTTCTCTTATCTTTTTGTGCTGTTCACTAAAACAATTGGCAACAATTCTGCTCTGTTTTGTGAGTTTGGATTGGATTGGAAGTTTTGGACTATAAGTACTGGAATCAGTTTATATGCTTTTAACACTGCATCATTTGCTGTTTTATAGACCTCTTTTGTTTTACCAGTAAAAACCCACTGTAGTCCGTTCACTATCAGACCAATCCCCGGAATCTGCAAGATGCTCAAACATAGAAAAAAACAAAAACATCCAGATCCTTCTCAATAAACTTCGGGAGAAACTGTAGATTACTTGTAATGTCAAATCCAGAACCACCACCACCACTTTACTCCCTTGAATTTTATCAGCTTACTTTGCTCAATTTCAAGTTTTGCCTGTTCAGTTTTCTGTTTCATCACCTCAAGCTCCAGCTCTCTTTGTTGTTTAAGTTTTTCATGGTCCAACTCCATCAATAATTCTTTCTTCTGTTCAAATGTTAAATTAGCAATTGCTAATATTCCTTGACAAGTTAAGAAACTAAAATTCTGGCGTTGATCCCAAATGTTGAACTTGATCTTTTATCTGGTATACAAGGTGCATGACGGCAGAACTATTTCAAGAAAAACAACATCTAACCAAGTCAAGAACACTCTGGAGAAGGTAGGCGTATCATTGTCAAAGTCTACAATCAAGAGACACCTTCATGAATGAAAATAAAGAGGATTTAAAACAACGTGCAAACCACCAGTTACACTCAAGAACAGGAAGGGCAAATTAGACTTTGGCAGAAAACATTTAAAAGAGCTTGAACAGTTCTGGAAACTGAGATGAACTCGTACCAGAATGATTGGAAGAGAAAAGTATCGAGAAAGAGGGAAACAGCTCATTATCAGAAGCATACTGCATCATCTGTCAAACATGGTAGAGGTAATGTTATGCCATGGGCATGTATGGCTGCCAGTGGAACTGGGTCACTAGTGTTCGTTGATGGTGTGACTGCTGATATGAGCAGCAGGATGAATTCTCAGGTATACAGGAACTATACTCTCTGCTCAGAGTCAGCTAAATGCTGCATAACAGTGCAAACAGACAGTGACCCAAAGCATACTGCAGAAGTAATTCCTGGCTGTAATTCCTAAACAGTTAATGCAATACTTTTGTTGAAACCCTTGAACTAAAGCTGAAAGTCTGCACTTAATCACATCTTGATTGTTGGATTTCAAATACAATGAGGTGGCGCACAGAGGTAAAAAGATCACAAAAAGAAAATGTGCCACTGTCCAAATATCTATGTACCTAACTGTAGTTAGATCAGCAAGTTAAAATCAGCTGCACTAATGAGCCACTCTAGCCAAGTGTAGAGCTTAGCAGTGCATCTAAACACTTCTCCCATACAAGTATACAGTAGCCATTCAATACTTCTCCATACCAACTGGAGGTTGTCAGTGGTGGTCATCCAATCTGACATTAGAAATCAATTTTGATTAATTATTGTATATTATATAACCTTTTTAAAATTTAGCAGCCTTGTCCCTGCTGCCCCAAAAGGCTGACTGCAGTGACCCTGAATCTGAGGACTATCAGATCGATGTAAGCACTCACCATTGCTTTGATGATTAATTTCTTCTTCTTCACACCCCAAACTGCAGCATTATTGATCCATGCAGATCAGAAATACACTGAATTGTCTGTATTTTTTTCATACATTTTTAAGCTGGAGGCAGTCTAAGGACAGGAATACTCCAGAAGATAAAAAATTAATGAGGTGTAGATCTGGCAGCGGCCTTGCATTTTTTTTTTTTTAAGAGATTGACGTAATGTGTTGGGTGCTGCATATAAATAGCAAATGTCCAAAACTGGCAGTATGCTCACATATTTTTGCCTTTTTCTTTGGAGAAGTGATCATCTAAGAAGAAACATTGAGCCTTGGAGGACTCAGCGACCAAACTGAAGACTATAACTACGCTATTACTCATCTTTATTAACAGAGTATGTCTTTAAATATTACAAATATACAAATACTGTGCAAAAGAGACCTGGTTTGAACTATACCAGCTCACAATCAAATAAGGTTTTAACAAAATATGGTTCAAAGTGTATACAACTTTATAGATGGGCAGCAACATTTTAATAAGCAGAAGTCTGATCTACACTGAAACCCAGTTTACAGCCAGAGCAGTCACACTTTTGAATACCCTAGCAGGCAAAGTTCCCTCACTATTTTTAATTCATGTCCTTAAATAACAAATCTGGATTAACGCACAGCAAATTTGTTAACAGCTCACATCAATAAACAATTTAGTTGGTACTCGCTTAAGCAGCCAGAAGGCAAATTCATTCCTGATAAAAAAATAAAAAAAAAACTTCTCTGCATTGTGCATACAACTCAATTGTTTTTGAATGCATGAGTGTTAAGCAGAGGTCAAGAGGTATTTATATTCCCGTGTCACCTGTACTGTGCCTTCTAATGGGCAAAAGGCAACAGTGTGAATGTGATACCATCTAAAGCCTAAACAGTCCCGCATGTCTCACAGTGAAGAGGAATATAGTTTGCCACTGGAAACTGAGGAAATCAAATTGTTTTGACCTAGACAACTGTCTCTGAGAATGACGAGCTGTTATAGCTCATCAGGAATTTAATGGTACCCTAACTGACATTTCAGGCCATTAAACTCAGAAAGAAATATTACTTTTATTTATTGGTTGTTTTAGGTTTCATGTGCTTGCATTCATATTTGAGGTTGTTTTTCAAAAAAATTCTAATGGCATGTTGGGATGAAAGCATGTGTCTATTTTTCAATTTTACTACTACAGATGGTGTAAAAAGAGGAAATGCAAGTTATTCTCTCTCTTGCTCCCACTCATATTATATATATATATATATATATATATATATATATATATATATATACACAATATAATATAATATAATATAATATATATATATAAAGCTTGCTCCTTAGCAGTGACAGGAACAGCTGTGAAAGCAACACTTTACGTCACAGTGCAACCCACTGCATTTATAGAGATATATGTTTATGAGATGACACAGCACAAAGCGTTCTGTGATCCAGGAAAACATGATGATTTTTTCACTCCATTTAAAACCCCAAATGTATTTTATTGTTGGGAATCGATGAGAAATGCCATTTAATGCAGCTTTTCTACACTGCATTTTCATTTGGAAACAAAAGAGCCCAGAAGAATCTCAATATTGTCTCAGAAACAAACTGTTACCCTCAACCCAATATGGGCCAGAGGTTTCTAATAAAAAAAAGTGCAGTGCTTAGTCTTAATAAGCAGTTATAATAGAAGACTCTGCAATGTTTAGGTGAGGAGAAAACAATTCAGTAAAGGGATCTCCTGGAGAGTAATAACTGAAAGAAAATAAATGTATAACACAATAAGTGGTCAAAAGGCCTTTATTCTATTGGCTTGTTCAGAGTAAAGCTTAAGATGTCCTGTCATGTTTCTGCATGTAGTTTCGTCACTGCACGCAGAGCTTCAAATAATTTAACAGTATAAAAGTACTCTCTTGCAATGAACCATTAAAAACTCCTCCTAAGGAGAGTGATTTGCATTTTGCTTGTCTTCTCCGAGGATAATTCAATTCAATTCAGTTCAGTTCAGTTCAATTCAGTTTTATTTATACAGTGCCAGATTACAACAAACAGTTGTCTCAAGGCACTTTATATTGTAAAGAAAATAAACATACAATAATTACAGAGAAAACCCCCTATGGGCAAGCACTTGGCGACCGTGGCAAGGAAAGCTCCCTTTTAAAAGGAAGAAACCTCCGGCAGAACCAGGCTCAGATGGGGGCAGTCATCTGCCGTGGCCAGTTGGGGGTGAGAGGAGGGAGACAGGACTAAACACAAGCTGTGGAAGAGAGACAGAGATTAATAATAACTAGTGATTAAATGCAGAGTGGGGTATAAACAGAGTAAAAAGAGGTGAATGAAAAGAAACACTCACTGGATTATAGGAACTCCTCAGCAGCCTAGGCCTATTGCAGCATAACTAAAGGATGGTTCAGGGTCACCTGATCCAGCCCTAACTATAAGCTTGATCAAAAAGGAAACTTTAAAGCCTAATCTTAAAAATAGAGAGGGTGTTTGTCTCTAAAGGGTGTTTGAATCTAAACTGGGAGCTGGTTCCACAGAAGAGGGGCCTGAAAGCTGAGGGCTCTGTCTCCCATTCTCCTATTCTGCAGATAAGGTGGGGCCTGATTATTCAAGACCTTGTATGTGAGGAGAAGGATTTTTAATTCAATTCTGGATTTAACAGCGAGCCAGTGAAGAGAAGCCAATATGGGAGAAATCTGCTCTCTCTTTCTAGTTCCTGTCAGTACTCTCACTGCAGCATTTTGGATCAGCTGAAGGCTTTTCAGGGAGCCTTTAGGACAGCCTAATAATAATGAGTTACGATAGTCCAGCCTAGATGTAATAAATGCACGAGTTAGCTTTTCAGCATCACACTGCAACAGGATGTTTCTAATTTTAGAAATATTGCACAAACGCAAGAAAGCAGTCCTACATATTAGCTTAATATGTGCACTGAAGCACATAGTGTATGCTGGTCAAAAATTACTTCATGACTCCTCACAGTGTTACTGGAGGCCCAGGTAATGACATCCAGAGTAAGTATCTGGTGAGACACCATGTTTCTAAGATTTGTGGGGCTGAATTTAGAAGCAGGAAATTAGAGGTCATCCAGGCCTTTATGTCTTTAAGACGTTCTTGCAGTTTAACTAATTGATGTGTGTCATCTGGTTTCATGTATAGATAAAGCTGGATATCACCTGCATAACAGTGAAAATGTATGCAATAATAGTCTAATAATACTGCCTAAGGGAAGCATGCATAGCGTAAAAAGAATTGGTCCCAGCACAAGACCCTGTGGAACTCCATAATTAACCTTAGCGTGATAGAAGATAATAAAGATAAAGATAGATTGATCATATTTAAGACTGAAGCATCAACCAATGCTAGGACTTCTTTGAGCAGTTTTGTAGGAATGGGCTCTAATAGACATGTTGATGACTTTGAGGACGTAACTACTGAAGTTAACTCTGAAAGATCAATTGGAGAGAAAAAGTAAATAAATATCAGCAGTACTGAAATTAGTTGTACACAAAGATACATCTGTGAGATAGTTATGAATAATTTTATCTCTAATGAAACTGAAATAAAACTTATTCCCCACTGTTGTGTAATTCATTTAAGTAAATTTAAACGTTATTAAGAAATAATCAGACAAAAGAGGGTTCAAATGATTAAGATTCAAATGTCTCATAATCTCCTTTCATTTGAGAGCTTCTGGATCTGAACTGGAGGTAAACTTGAGATTTGCCTGAATCTCGTGGAAAATTAACATTTTATGCTCATCAGTGAAGTATTGAGCATGAGGTGGACATTCATGGAGCCTCTCACTGGATCTTTGTGGGCGTCTGCACATCAGCCTGAGAAACTCTGTGACCCCAGTATGTGTTACATTTCTGTTTTTATCATCATCACTGCAGGCCAGTTCACAAATCCTCTGAAGATGTGACAAACGGATTTTGTGTTTGTGTGTTGTGGTTTGTGGGGGTTCTGCTAAGGGGCAGCTGTGCACAAAGGAGTCAAGGGAGTTAATCAACAGAGATGACGGCAAACATCCAGCAAACAGCTGTGTTGCCTCTACACTGTCACACAAACACTGGCTGACACGCAACGACATCAGTAGCAAAAAAATGAAGCTCACAGCCTCAGTTCTCATCACGGATGTTGACAAATTTCATGTCTGCTTCCCTGTTTGACAATACGATTTACACCGTTATTAGTCACATCTTATTTAATTATTTTATGTACTGAAGCGGGGGGGGTTTGCATGATGAATGAAAAACTATCAAGAATATTAATCTGGAGTATAGTGCTTGCTCAGATTTGGGGGGTTTTTACGCTTCGGTTAATGTCATTTTTATAACACAATATCATGAATCACAAATTTGCTTTTGGGTTTATTAGAATTTTTTGCCAACATTAAACTCCTGTGTTATTTTAGGGAAGTTTCTTTCTGTTTCTGAAGAAAAGAGACTTTGTGAAAGTGCAGCAGTTTGAGTGCATTAATGAAAATCCAAGGAAAAACAAGGAAGAGGATTACCTGAAAAAAGCCACATCAGCAGGATGACACATAAGGCAAAGACTGAAGGACAACTCCATGACTGTGACTAAGCTGCTACAGTACATGTATGCTGGCCAAGCCTAGTCTGTGTGCGACATACAAAGCTTAACTAGCCTTTTTAAAATCAAGAACACTCTTCTTTTTGCTGTATATGTGTTTAAATATAGCAAATAAGATGTCGCTTCAATAACTTGTATGAAGTTATATGCTAATTAGAAATTATAGGCCAATTAGCCACGGGGAGATGTGGCAATTAATGTCTGGTTAGAGATTGCTAGTCTAGTTAAAGCTGTAGCATTTAAAGATCCTTTAGAGTGAAATGTAACACCCGAATAATGTCGTTTTATTTATTTATTTATTTTATGATCCAGTAATTATTAGATGATCATTCCTGTGATAAAACAAAGTTACACCTTTTGAAACGTGTCGGTCACGGGGCTGACTAGTCAACCTGACTGATGTCACCTGCAACATCCAAGAAGCACTCACCAACTGGTCGGAGAACGCACATTTCTTCCTCGTAACCGGAGGTTGACAGGGGGTCATCGACCGGTCTCTAAAGCCTGTATGACTCAGGCCTAACTGAATTTCAGCTGTTAGCTATGGGAGCGGATTGCTATCATCACAGTTTGCCAGCAGGTGTGGCCACAGCCTTGTGAAATATGGTTAACCTACTTCATTGTTTGAATGTTTGTATTACTGATGGAATACCATCCTATTTCCATTCATCATACAGAAAATAAGAAATATAGGCATATTATTTAATAGGAATGCTGCAACTAGTCTCTCAGCTCTCATTTCCAGGGGCACTACAGCAACCTTAGCCTGCTACATTCTACTGAAACTGAGGGGCCAATGCATAAAATCATAGCAATCCTACAATATATTGTTGACATATTGTTGGCAAAATGGATCTCCTAAACTAATGCTGTAAGAACAATGTGCTGCATGACAGAGGAAAAACATCAGAAATGTCACATGGATGCAGTTTCATCTTTTGTTCTTCACAACCTTTCAAACCAGCCTTTGATCAGCTTCTAATAGATACATGCTGTCACTAACCAATTATACTGATGTGTCTCAAAAAAATCAGATAAAGTTCAGAACACAGTGTAGCCACTTCTGAATACTCAACTTAAAATGTCATACGTGTGGTGGGAAAGGGCCTTTGAGATGCATCATTTCCTTTCCAGGAAGCTCCTGAGTATATATTTACTAAAGCATCTATATAGATACATTACATAAGCAAGGAAATGGCTTAAACAACTGTTCTAAACAATACCCCAACACACAAACTGAAACTGATAACAGAGGCAGACTGGGCTCATGTTTTCAGCAGCAAACGGAGGAAATGTTCTGACAGTCTTCATATATTTTCATGTTTTTTCTGGATCTCCTGGGTAACGCAGTGTAGATGAAGGCATTCGTCATAACAGCAGAAATAAAACTCCCCCAAGCTTATTGTGATGGTTTGAGTGGTGGGCCTATAATGTGACAAACTAACCCCTCAATCATGCTTTCATCCAATTCTTTCAGTCTCTTGCTCAACTTTTCTAACTTTTAAATTACTTTTGGCAGAAGAAAAAAAAAAATATATCCGCTCTCCCTGCAGAAAAAAGAAAACAACCAGACAGCTTATATGCAGCCAACACTTAGAGGCTTGTAGTTAGCAGGCAGCTGTAGTGAATCATAATTTCAACAACCTTTCGTGACCGTGATCTGGTTTCCCTTTTAAGGAAGGCCTCTTTCACTTGCAGCATATGTTTATGTTTAGAATAACTTGCTCGGTTGTCTTTGCTGCAGGACACCCCCCCGAGCTCAGACTAGACTAGTCACCGAGAAACTACAAGGAAAAAAAAACTCTATTAAAATATGCTCCCTTCTCTGTGCTTCACTGTATATCCTCTTTCACTTGTGCTCATTCTTAAGAGCCTTCTTTGCAGAATGAAACAGTCATGCTTTCATCCAACTTGAAAGGATAATCCAGGGTTTTCACAACCTAATACCTCAAAAACACTGGTCTGCCACAAAGTCCTTCTGATGGGGTGCTCGGTGAGAGATGGCAAAATGAGATGTGATATGTTTGGTCTCCACAGAAGAAAACAAACAAGCAATAAGCCAGCTAGAGATAGACGAAACAGCCTCAAATAAAAGACTGGACCAATACTGCATGGCGCTGTGTGAAAAGCATCTTGAATACAAACTTGGGTCACTCTACACAAAAGCAACATTGTTTTTACCCCACAACAGATGAGTATGGTAACACTGATATTATAGATTCTCTATACAAATACAAAATTCAAGACTGGAACACAATAAATCCTACTGACCAGTGTTTTACATAGGTTGGTGGTTGAGGGAACAGGTGGTCCACGGCAGTTTATGTTCGAAGTGACAGATAACAGCCAGTTAGCTCTGGCTGGCATACAAACAGGAAACTAGGAAAAAGGTTAATTAACAACCTAAGTCCTATTGGCATGGGATTATTAGCAGAGGAACTCATGTCATTCAGAAATTACCCCCTAACATCGGTAATATCTGACATCTGTGGTTGCTATCTGCATTATTATCAATAGGCTGCCAGATAATAACTGCTGAGCCTGTTGAAAGACACCAAAGCGTTAGTTAACACATGCTGCCATGCACTGAGCTCATTCTTTCTATAAATCAGTCTCCATGCTATGCAGCAATATGAGCCCTCTTGAAGTTGCACTCCAAATACTGTCCATTTTATTTGTAATTGCTAATATAATATCTAATCACTTTGCAGGAAAGAGGCAGGGAAAAAAAAAAAGGTGAGGATTTAAATTTTTAAAAAGGCTGAAATCACAGATATGCTGATTTGCAGGGGACTAATGGTAACACGGGACATCTTCTGTTTCCACTTCTTTCAGCTGCTCCCTTTAGGGGTAGTCCCAGCGGATCATCTGTCTCCATCTTTGCATCCTTTGCCGTCACCCACCAGGATATATTCTCTCACTACATTCTTGAATCTTCTCTGTGCGCTTTCTGTTTGCCTCCTGCCAGGCAGCTCCATCTTCAACATCCTTTGTCGAGTATATCCACTATCTCTCCTCTGCACATGTCCAAACCATCTCAACTTTGCCTCTCTAACCTTGTCTTCAAACTGCTCAACTTAAGCTGTCCAATCTGATGTAGTCATTCCGAGCCTGTCCATCCACTCCCTGCAAAAATCTTAACATCACAGGACCTCTGTGGGTAGAAATTTAAAGGGGAATTTTTACTTTACAAGTTAGAGGAATGGCCGATTTTCACAGGATTAAGACAGACAACCTCCACAATCATTAACTAGTGGTCCCCAGTTAATACTAGTCCTATCTTAATAGGGCTTTAGATGTAAAGTCTGAATCTGCTGTCATGTCTGTACACCAAATATGAGTCTGCACAACAAGAAGGCAAATAAGCAGATTTTCCAAAAATGTCAAACTGTTCATTTGAACCGATTAACAAGAAATGCACAAAGAAAACAATGTCAGGATGATTGTGGCTTTCCTTCCCCATTCACCACCAATATTTAATCGAAGGACGTAAGGGACATCTCTGTTTCTCTCTGCTTCACAGTCACTCGGGATATTTCACGGCTGAGCGTGGACTCTCGTGCTGCAGATATTGTGAGGGTGATGAGGTACGTCGGCTCACATGTATGCTATCTTATCCCCCAGTGATTCCTCGCCACTGAGAAGCGCCTCGATACCCGCCTCATAACATGCATTGTAGCTGTGCTCTGCAACAGCTGCGATAAGGACAAATATTTAATGTTTTCTTAGACTACGTGCTGTGAACGTGCCTTTTTTGGCAAAGAGTCTATACAGGAAATGAAGGGAAGGGAAATCAAACAAAGGCGAATGAACATGGGGGGGGGGGGGGGGTAAAATTGCATCAATAAAAGTGAAAATTATGGACAAGACTGAATAGAATAGTTATATCAAATGTCTCCACATGGCACATGTGACTTACATTTTCCTTTAAATGCAAAAATAGAAAATGAGCACATCAATTTTTATCCATTACCCCAAAGCCACTTTTTTTAAAATCCTGTTTTCATCTTATACAAAGGAATACTAAACACCAGAAACTGTAAACACACTGCTGGGTATTGACTGACCTAATGTAAAACAAGAAAATGTTATAATACTAAAACCATAATTGATAAGTATCTCTACCATCAGACTCTCCGGGGATAAGCACTTGGAGTGGATAATTGGTGGAATAAGTGTTGTACTTATTCGCTGATGAACTCCCACTGGGACCGTGAAAAGGCTAGCGGTCCAGCATGTTCTCAAGTGTGTCTATTTCTGATCAGGCTGACATCTTCAGCAGGAAAGTGGACAACGATTAAGAGTGACAGACTTCCATGTATTATTATTATTATCCATATCATTCTCCACAGTTTGTTCTGAAATCAGTCGCTCTTCTCAAGCCTCAAGCCAGAATTCATCCAGTTCGGTCATAAATTCACTCTACAGACACTCCGCATTAACCTCTGCTTCAAAACAAAAGAGCCTCATTTTTAACAACCTGTTACATTTTTCCAGTTTCTGTATTTATTATTTTTAAGTTGAAATTATATTTTGTCAGACAGATTCTTGAGATTGTTGAGATTAGTGTTGGTCAATAAAACAAGACTCGCTCCTACAGCTGCATGATGGGCTTTGCAGTGTTTGGATGAGTGAAGAAAACAGTTGCCGCGCTGCTCAAATCATTTGAAGTTTGTTATTCATTGTTATTCATGGTTTTTGTATAATTCTGTTTATTTTTTTTTTTCTTTCAAATTTGTTCCTACTTTGTTTGGCTGCTTTGCATCCACATTATGCTGAGAAATCATCTTGTATTTGTTGCTAGCAGCTGCACACTGCTCCTTTTGGCCTCTTTTCCCCAAATACTAATGAGGATGTGTCATTTTGTCCAGCAAGAGTTGTTCTGGGGTTTTTTTTTGCTAGCTGTCCTGGCCAAGATAGATGCCATTTTAAAAAACTGTGTTACTGCTATTTTTGATGCCTCCTTGAAGCCTAAAAGTACCTGAAACTTTTTGAGTAATGAATAAGTGATCCATCATAATGCCAGCAGGATGCATTTCCTTCCATTGCTACAGTGAAAAGGGCAACAAGGACAACAAGTATTTGCTTGTTTAGTTAAATGCTGATGCATAACTTCCAATTATTTCTCACATTATTAATGTTGGAGATACAGAAAACTACAAGATGAAGGCACAAGAAAACAGGAGCATACAATGTCATACTAACCTCTGGCATCAAAGAACTCCTCATCAGAGCTGTCAACTGATTCTTGTGCAATATTCTGCAAGCACCAGTGTGTGGCGCTGTGTTTTCTTGACGAACCTGTGAATCAGAAAAAAAGATGGGAAATCTGCTTTTAGAGTCTAAAAGTGGCAGGCTGTATGATGCAAATAATAAGGACAGACAAATGAAGCGTATTTGTATTATTTTACTTTTCTTTCTGTTGGTTCACGCCTCTAAAGATTCAGAGTGAAAAGCAAGAATGAATGCCCCAGCTGGGAGCACATGGCCTTTCAAGTGCCACAGCAGGTGAAAAGACCCAAATGGACTCTCCTTTGAGCGCTGTCATAACCCACAAGTGTCTCAGCGAGGAAGCCAGGCAGTGTTTTTCCATGACCTTCTGATACAAGAGCAGGGACAAAAAAAAAAAAAAAAAAAAAAAAAAAAAAGGATTTAAAGCGCTTTCCATTGGTTTACAATGTTTACTCTCAAGTATCCTGATATAAAACCACTGAAAACACCTGAGAACAGCAAAGTGATTTCTTAAAAAAGCAGCAATCGTCTGCAGCACAGTTGTTTGAAAATGACAAAACACAATGTCAATTCCTCTGAAGGTGCTATTAATAAATTCAATAAAATAATTCAACTGTGCTTCACAACAAGATTAACTGTAACATACAGGCCCTACTTTCAAGCAAAGTTCAGCAGAACTGTGCCAGAGTTCAGATGTTGTTTATTTATTGTCTTCCTCCTTGGGACAGCGACTTGGTAGGCCTCGGGGAACGTTTCCGCTCATCACTGCTGCAGTCTGATGATGAAGCGGTAATGAACCACGGTTCCCTTGTGACTTCTCCGGGTCAAATTGTGAAGCAACATTTTCTCACATCCTTCAGCGTGCAAGAATTCATAAAATGTTCACTGGGCAATCTCACTTCCATTTTTTGAATGATTTGCATTCTTTATTGCAAACTTCTGCGCGTGTGTGATTATTTCAAGCAATTTATTGAAATGTGCTAACATACATGGAAATACAGTGTATAAGGCATAAATAACGTTTGTACAATTCTAATGAGCTTGAAAGTTAATATTTGGTATGACCACCTTTATTCTTCAACACAGCCTGAACTCTCTGAGGCAGCTTTCCTGTCATTTCTTTAACTAGTCTTCAAGAAAAGTTCTCCAGGCTTCTAGAAGGACATGCAAAGCTCTTCTTTGGATGCTGGCTGCCTTTTGTTCCATTCTCTGTCAAGCTGATCCCACACTGCTTCAGTTATGTTGAGGTCTGGGCTCTGGAGAGGCCAATCCATGACTGATAGTGTTCCATTGTGTGTTCTAATTTTACTGCATTGGCAGTGTGTTTGGGATCATTTTCATGCTGAAAAATGAAGCTGGTAATAATCAGACACTTTCCAGGTAGTATTACACGGTGGATCAAAATCTGCCTGTACTTTTCTGACAATATGCCCAACACCACTGGCTGAAAACCAGCCCCAAACCATGACAGAGCCTCTACCGTGTTTTACAGATGGCTGTAGACACTCACTGTTGTACTGACAATTTGGATCAACCATTTCAAATTTGGATTCACTCTATAAGACCTGCTGCAACTGGTTTTTGGTCCAGTTCAGGCTTTTCTAGCCATTTTCCTTCCTTAAGAATTCATTCTTGACAGCCACCCTTCCACTGAGACCATTTCTGATGAGGCTAAACGGATCAACAGAAGGGTCAAATGCATCTCTCAGGTCTTTGCTGGATTTTTTTATCCCCTATTTTTTAACAACATGACTTTCAGATGCTGTTCATCTGTTGTAGATAGTTTTGTCAGCCTTTCTGCTTCTTCTTTCATCCACCACCTGTCCAGTTTCGTCAAATTTTAAGCACACACACTGCACACCATGCTGAGATATGTTTTCAGCTATTAGCTCTTTGGGAATCACCTTGTTGGTGCAAAAATACTATTTTATGCCTATGAAACTGGGTTATCTTTGACATTTTTCACAGATTCAGATAAAGAAATTGGGAAAAAAATATGTGTTTTTATAATAGACTGCTAGTAGTGCATAAAGGTACAACTAAAAATTGGTTCTTTGCTAAGTTGTCTGTTATGTGTAGCCAAAACTGGTTCATCTCTTGAGTTAGGTGCCTTTTTTATGCTTGAATGAGTCATGGGTCAGTGTTAAGTGGCTTAACAAACAATAAAACATTCCTCTGAAAATGCTTAAGATACAAGAACTGAACTGAATATGAGTGAAAAATCAGCTCATGTCCAAAGAAAAACTGAAAGACCTTCAGACAGCCTGGGAGAACTATCGCTCAAAACAATTTTAAAAGTTACAAGAAAGTCTGGCTCCTTGAAAGAAAAATATAAAGACATCCGGGGTGCCTCAAGACTTTTGCCCTGCACTGTATATGGAAAAAAATTGCTGAATTATGCCGTCAATCATAGAAATCATGCAAATTTTCCCACTTTATACACAGTCTATTTATTTACTCTGTGCTGAAATTTTGAACAGTTTCCAACCACAATTTACTTCCACAGTTACATTTTTATATTTCTTCCACAGCACTGTTCTATCATTATTCTTTTTCAAGACTGAAGAAATACATATAAAAACACAACAGTGTAACTAGAAGCAACACTTGTATTTGTATTTGTGTCCCTCTGCCAAACAGTCAAGTTGCTGTTTACATCCATATTGGCCCAGAGACTTAAAGAATTTATTAGGTGTGCACCAAAATTAGTAAATTAGTGTAAAATGCCATACCCATCATTTTATCTTATTCGGCATTTGTGAGGAATCTTGTCATAACTGCTGTATGAATTTGTAAGTTATGGCCAATAATGTGATGTGTTAGGTCATACCGTCAGGTGTTATGTTAAGACCTTGACATTTTACAATTCTGCCAATTTATTTATTCAGTCAGCTGATTTAGAGCTATCAATCCACTCTAATGCTACGTGTCAGGCACAGACGATCAGCGGAGGTGTGCTGGAGCAGGTGCATGCCTGTTCACACAATAGGTGATGACAGAGTTTATTTACACTTTACAGCCTACACCAGGGACAAAGAAAAGAAACGCCTTTCTTTGAATGTCAAAAATTAATGTACAATAAAAAAAAATAATCTAGTCTATTTTAATCCATCAGCTTAATTATTGAACATAAGTGTACAGATACCTGCTGAAAAGGTAAAACTGTATTATTTTCTATAATTTGCCTGGCTCTCTGGTTCCGTTTTTTAAAACCTTTTTTCCAGCTTAATATATATGAAACTCCAAAGTGCAATAGCTTGCTAACACTGCATTAGGTAACTTAACAGGTGTAGCTTTTGTATTTAATAAAAAAAAAAAAAAAAAAGTCCTAAGTGCATATTAGTAAGACTAAAAATAGAAAGGCACCAGTTGCCCAGTGAGATTGCACTGAACCCAGCAACCAATTTTAAGTAACTGTGGTGACCCCAGAGGTTTAGGGGGTTGCGCGTTCAGCCTCTGGGCGATCACTTTCAATTGCAAGGCAACTGCACAGGTCATCTGATGGGAGGGAACCTGTCTTTAAAAAACTGCAGTCCGACTGATTGATTGTAATCATTCTCAGTCAGATTGGTGAAGGTTTGCAAACAACTGCTGTCTAATTTATAAATGCAAATAGACTGCCAACACATTGCACTCAATCTAAGTCAGTATGCATCAGTGAGTACAGCTCTTCTGCAGTGCATCTTGTTGCAATAGGGGGACTTGACTCAACTGGTTGTATTCTGGGTATATTCTTACAAACGTCTGTCATTTTGCTTTTAAATCGCAATCCTGCAGCAACTACATCACTGTTTTTGGAGGAATTTCAGAATTTCTGTTTCAGATCTGCGGGGTTCTGGCTGGGCTCTGAATAAAAGTAGTTAATTTGAATTTCTGTATAATGTGAACTTCTGTGTATGTGTTCAGCAACAGATTCACAACAGACAGCAACAGATTTGTGATTTTTACTGATTTATCACAGTTGTTTGCTGTATTATCACAAACAGATTGCATGTATTTGCTAGCTTGATGCAATTCAACTGCAAACTGACCCATCTTATTGCCTTTTTATCACCACCTTGATGCACCACGTTCTGTTTGAAGATGACAGCTGACTGGGAGCGGTTGCAGAACCGAACCCTATTTTTGAAGCAACCATTTCAAAGACAACATTGCACATCATAGCGGTCTGCAACCACTCTTTTCCCTTGTGTCTGTAGCATAAGACTGGCTGGGGAGAACTTATGTCAGATTCCTTGCTGTAATGTTAAGCTCCACAAGCTAGAACTTTAGTTGGTTGCTCATTGCAATGGCAATTTTTGCTAGCACTGTACTGCTGTATAATAATAATGCTACTTTAAGCTATGCAGAGGACTTAATATGGATAAATGACTCAATAACCTTGCCTTTCACCCAAGGACAGTGATGACATAAATAGTCAACAGGTCTAATAAATTAGGATTAAGCTGAAGTTTCTATTCAACCTTTGACTCAGCAGCAACTTTGTCTATCAGCAAATTGTCCTCTGGGGACTCCAGGATCCCTGAACCACAACAGAGCCTTTACCCTAGATCTGCAGTGGAGAATGATTGAGGAGGCTCAAGTGCGGATTAGTCCAGTCCTTGAGTGAGCATTTATTGTGCATCAACATTCAGGCCAGCTGCAGCACCGCCAGCCAAAACAGCATTTTTCCAGCACATTACACAAGAATCTCTTATATACCATCCCTGAGCACTAATTTGTGTCAACAACCGGTCTGGGAGCCCAACGTACACAGAGCAAAGCAATCTAGCCAAAATATAATTCTTTGCTCACAGACAAATAAGCAATTACTCCACCAAACATCAACATGATTGCTATTTCCAGGGAAACGCTTCTCTCTTTGAAATTGGAAATATGTCTCCACCCACTTAAACAAAATGGAAACAGGAGCTATAAATACATTTAAAATCCTCAGCAAACACTTGACCGGAACACAGGTAAGTACAGCAGACAAAGCGCACATTATTCTATTATTCTGTAAGTGAGTCAGCAGTAGAGTGCTATGAAACAACAGACAGCTGGTATGCCTGCTTGTGGTAGCCCACTTGCCCACCCTCTCATTTATGTTTTATGTTTTGTGTCAGACTGACTTTCTGGCAGTAGCACAGGACATCAAAACACAGCACGAAATACAAGATGAGATGGAGGAAAACCTCTGCTTCTTTGCTTGGTATAGGATTTGGAATATATTTGTTTATCCATTTGAGCTGCATTAGTTTTAAGTTATAATAACAGAATTGCAATTGATGGAAGAAATAGAAATAAAGACAGTCTTCTTATTCATGTGCAAAATGGGTATATTAGTGTAATTCATTTACCTAATTGAGCTGTTTGGCTTACATCCTGGACAAGACAGATTATAGATATAGCTAGCTTTCATAGTGCAGCAAATGGTTCTCACACAGACAGGAAATACAACAACCCCTGTATTCTCTACCATCTGCAGTTATCAAAGATGATGGGAAGATTGGCATAGTTATCCCTCTCCTTCAGTGCTTGAACGCTGTTGATATTTGTTTGTGGTGTTCATGTAGTGTCAGAGCAAGTATGGGAAGGATGTTCTGGATTTATTTACTGTGTATTATTATTATTATTTATCTATTTTTCACACCACTTCTGCTTGCTCTATTTGGGGGAAATGGTGATAAAAATGCAGTGTTACAGGCATAACCTGTAAGCCCACAAAATAATATGGTATGTATAAATGGTAAAATGCAGCTGGTGTTGGGAATAAAGCAGTGTTACTGCTGTACATGGTGAGCATGGTAGACTTGGTCATCTTTGCAGCCTACATGAAATCAGACAAACATTCTCAAAGGGCAAAACACAAACTTTTAGGCTTGTATGGGTACAAGTTTTTACCTGTATCCAATATTCGAGTCATCATTCCCCACTCTGCTATCTATTTTATTGTTGGCTGTTTGAGAGAGCCATGCTGTGAAAAGCATGCTGAAGCGAAGAGGCATTCCTGCATGCCAAAGAGTTGAAAAGGACAGTGGGCAAAGAAACCGCATGCAGCGTGTAAAGAGAAGCTGATGGTGATTCACAGCGTCGCAGCAGAGGAAGGGAACTACTTTAAAAAAAAAAAAAAAAAAAATCAAAACTCTTACTCTCCAAATATACCAAGTCAGCTGCTGCATAACAAAAAAATACCAGCCAAGCAGAGTGCTCCATCATGGGATTTGATTTGTTGAGTGCCCTGTATACACCTTCAGTCACCTTATGAAGCACTCCAAGTGTTTTTTTTAAAGTGCTGTTTTTTATTCAGTGGACCTACTGCTGGCACTGATACCAATCTACTGAATATTCTGTGAACGTTACCACATTCAGTTTACTTTTGGAGCTGTGCATGCACTCTGAATGCCTTATTAGGTTTTGGAAATCTAACCAATTGCTTGGGTGGCTGAAACCTCACACCAGAGTGCCTATCACCACGCAATACCATCCCTGCTGGGAAATGGAAATGATTGCTGTAGCTCCCCGCAGGGCATTCATGGTACACTATATCCCAACAGATACTGGTGACGGCTTGGAAGAACTACAGACTATAATCAAGCAAACTGCAAACAGTACAAATTGGAGTATCTTGCTGGTGTGTGGAACTCAATAGGCTATAGTAAGCCCTACTAGCCAGTAACTACAAATTGGTATTTTGAGTCAGACTGCTGAGACTTCAGGATGAATAGTCCTCTTCCATCTACTTCCAATGCATGTGTGACAAAAACTGCAGCTCCCCCAGAATTCACATAGCGAATGTAAGAAAGTCAGTCCCATGATAAAATGCCCAACTTCAACATGTTTACAGCCTCGTACACAAAACCCTTTTGGTTTCTGTAGCTAATTTTCCGCTTCGTAACACTTGCATGGGGTTATTTATTTATTTAAAAAAAAACAAACAAACAAAAAAAAACACTCATTTGGATTTTGCCTATGCTTAAAATCACAAAAAGCTGTACCCAGTATTTGCCTGCTAGCCCTCACCTTACTAACTTGAGTGACTGAATGGGACCTCTCAAATTTGTTTGTTCCCTCAGTGCTTTTTGAGTATGTGGAGTTATGTAAAAGTAGAACGGTTTGCTGTGGGGTATGGCTGTCCTAGAAGTTTGGGCTCCAATTCTGGTGATGTTATAGTATTTTTTATAGTGATTTTCAGTGAGATTATAGTATTTTTCCTGTCTATTTTTAGCACTAATTAGCAGGTACAGTATCTGTGTCTGTGCTTTGCACCCATTCAGTTAATGGATGCAGCTTGATTGCTAGAACTACACCTTCTCATTCAAATCTGGTAACGCCTGGCTCCAAAAAAAACCACCAAAACAACATGGCAGCAGCTAAAACGCTAACGCTGAGGCTCTGAAATGTAGACTCCAGAAACTGTTACACATAGTCTATGGAGTAAGCAGGTATCGGCTCCATAGTTTTAATAGTATGGGTTCATAATCTTCTTCTATGCCATGGTTGAGAATGGATGGATGGATGGATGGCAAACTGAAGGAAAGTACACCATGCTAATAAATATTTCAAGTGGCACCCTTTGATCCTTTTGACCATCTTTAAACATGGTTGACTTATTTTTTAACAAAAATTCAAAGGTACTTGGTCAGCTTTAGATATCAAAACTACAGAGTTAGAGAAAAAGATCATGGTTTGAATTAAAATAGACTCTACCACAAACACGCTGAAAAGCCTTTCCGGCCCCCCAAAAAAAGTATTTATTTTGCTATAGCAATAGGCAAAAGGCAAACTTCTCCCATGTGTTGGTGCTCTGAAATAAAGGCTTCTCACAATGAAAGTCCTAACATGTTGATGCTTATCAGTATCTGATCTTGCATTAAAATATTAATTTGCAGCAAGTATGCTGATGCACTCACAGCACTTAGTTAAGATTAGAGAAATACTGTGGCCTGGTTTAAAAAAGAAAAGTTCAACAGTGACTGGATACACATTTTCTTATATTTATAGAAAAAAAAATCCCAATCTTTATAAGGTCAAAATAAGCACTTTTATTGTCCAAACCTAATTTTATATAGTTATAATAGCAGCTTTAATAAACTACTTATGGTGTTGTTTTCTGGGGGAATCAATTAGACATGCTAAAAATCTGTTATAACAAAATTGGCAATTCATCGGTCGGTCTGAGCATATTGCTTTTGTCTGCAAAATCAAAGGCAAAATCAAAACAGCTCATCTTTGAAATTGAATGCGCAAGTTATGGAAACTAACAAAGACCGAGGGAGAGCAGCTCAGCACTTCACTGGACAGCGTTCAAAGGAAACCCATGTCTAAATATCTAAAAAGCTTTCCTTCAGAGCAGCAACACAGGCCCATGAGGTTGCTTGTGATTCATCCTTCTTTCATCTCTTTCTTTCCATTATAGTGAGCTGACAGTATCCATTACCAGAGCACCTCCACTGCAATCACCAGTTATACCGCGTTTATCTGCCACTTGCATACAGGTATGATTCAAGAGCTTTGCGGCGCACATTGTAGCAGCACTGCATGTGTGAACACGAGAGAGATTTCAGTTTGTCACAGGATTCTTATGCATCAAAAGTTTTGACTTTTTACATAAGCAAAGGATAATTAAAATCAATAAAACAGGTGAATTTCAAGCATTTTGCCTACTGCTACTTTAAAGCTGCTCCGGCACTATTTTTGAGCTGTAGAAAGCAGCCGTTTAAAACAAAAAAAAAAAAACTATCCAAGGCCTTGTATGTAATTTTCTCAACACAAAATAGAAATAGAAAAAAAATAACAGTGCACTCAGCAGCTAAATAGCCACATATTTAGAAACCAACAATAAAGCCAAAAGAAGAGTGAATATTGGACATTCATCATGTGGTGAAAGCACAGAGCCAAACAAGCGCTAATGCTGCCCCAGCCCTTCCTGCTGGATGCTGAACACAGTGCAAGCTGTTCATGGAGAGCAAACACCTCCGAGTTGTGTTACGATTTCTGCTTTAAAACCAGAATGTGTGGCATGTTGGTGTGAAGGGGTTAAAGTTTTCATAGACACCTGGATGGGACACAAAAATTACTAATGTTGCATATGTTAATATTATGATGTTATTCATTGTCCAGTGAGCAATAACTTAATTAATTATATAGTTATAACTAAATTAATTATACAATTATAAACTCACCAACCACTTTATTAGGTACACCATGATATTACTGAACATGATAGCATCACATAGTTGCTGCAGATTTGTGATCATGATATTAATCTTCCATTCCACCACATCCCAAAGGTGCTCTATTGACTGAGATCTGGTGACTGTGGAGCCCGTTTGGATATAGTGTAATCTTCAACAAGCTAGTTTGAGAAGATTTGAGTTTTGTGATATGGCCCGTTATCCTGCTGGAAGCCACAATCAGATGATGAGTATAAAGGGACAGACATGGTCAGCAACAATACTCAGGTAGACTGTGGTGTTTAAACGATGTTCAGTTGCTGCTAAAGGGCAAGAAAATATCCTCCCACACCATTATACCCACACCAGCAGCCTGAATCCTTGATACAATCAGTAAAATTCTGACCCTACCATCCAAAAGTTGCAGTAGAAATGAATATCAGACTGGGCAATGTTTTTCCAATCATCTATTGTTCAATGTTGGTGAGCCCCCGCAAACTGCAGCCTCAGTTTCCTGTTCATAGCTGACAGGAGTGGAACCCGGGGCGGTCTTCTGCTGTTGAAGCCCATCAGCTTCAAGGTTTGATACGTTGTGTGTTCTGAAATGCTCTTTTTCATATCTTGGTTGTGATGAGTTTCCTATCAGCACGAAAAAGTCTGGCCATTCTCCTCTGACCACTGGCATCAATAAGAAAAATGCTGCTCACTGGATATTTCCTCTTTTTCAGACCATTCTCGGTAAACCCTACAGATGGCTTATGGTCCTTACAAAACACTCAGGCATACATGTAATTGGCTAATTATTAGACTGCTGACTTGTCCAGGGTGTACCCTGCCTTTCACCCTATGATGGATGGATGGATGGATGGATGGATGGATGGATGGATGGATGGATGAGCATAATCCAGCATCATGCAAGCTTATAACATTGTTGTGTTGTTGTGTCGTTCTGAGCCAAAAACTCAACTGCAGGTTTCCAAAGACAGTAAAGTCAGGTAAGACAAACACACTGACGACATCTTCAGGAAATGCAGACAGGTTAAGTAGCATCTATTCATCTAGCTAAAGAAACTTCCCTGGATAAAGCTCTGAGCAGCTACTGGGCTGCATCTTTAAAGCTTCAGCTGGTTTTGCTTTAAGGGTGTTTATCTGTCAATGCAAATGGTGTTTAGCTGCTTTCAGTTAGCTGAGCCAAAGGGAAAAGAGGAAGCATATGCTGCACGCTGGTTTAAAGAATCTTTTAGAATTCGAACATTTATAAGATTTTAGGCAATAATGATTTTTTACAAATCTGCAGATTTCTAATTGACTTTATTTTCATTTGTGAAGGTAGTTAAAGCAAATGGGTTTAACAGCTTTACAAAAAAAGACAAACATATCTTTTTTTTAATAGTTTTTTTTTTTTTGCGCGTTTTTGTACACAGTAGAGAGAGACAGGAAATGGGGGAAGGAGACAGGGGAAGACACGCGGGCAAGCTGGCGACGGGCCGGGATGCGAACCCGCGCCGCCCGCACCGCAATGCTGCATGTGTATGTAGTCGCCGGCTTTACCACTATGCCACCCAGGCACCCCAAAAGACAAGCATATCTAAAGAGTTAAATCAATAAACAGGACTGGAATGGAAATTAATAAAATTAAATCAATATCCAGCTGTACTTGTAGTGATAAGTTGCTGTGTGTGTGCCTCGCCTGTACTTATAAATCAAAAGCAACATCAAGTCTAACAGTATAAAAAGTGAGCAAAGAACATCTCTCATCCTGCATGACTCATTTGTTATATGACATTCGCAGTGGGAGAAAAATCTCTGTCTGACTCAGACTATTCTTTTTAAATAAACCCTATAATTTATTAATCTATATGCTGTTTTCCATTGATTTCCAGTGTTTTTGTGATATTTAAGTGAAAGTCAGTAGAAATGCATTAATCTGTGGCACTGTAACACGGGGCAAATTTTGCTATTAGATAGCTGCAGCTTTTGCGACTGTGAAATTATAGATTCAGGAAAGGAAAGAAATAGGAAACAGTTCTGATGCATCTCCTAAAAGAATTATAACTGAACTCATTTATCATTCTGGCTTCCCTAATACATAAAATACAACTCTGCCAAAAGGACTACCAAGATAACATCTCACCTCAGTCTGCACAGCTGACTGAGCGACTCTCATGCAATCTCAGCATTTCTGTTAAAATTAACTTGCTTAATTCTTGAAGTAATGAATCTAGAAAAAAGCAAATAAAAGAGACAAAATACATAAAAGCTTCTGCGCATGTTAAGAGGATACACACAGGACATCTAAGATGAGTTATCGCACAAGTTGAAGTTCCAAACTACTAAAGTAAAGTACTTACTCTGTGGTTCCTTAGCTGGTAAAGTACCTAGAGGATGTGGCAGTTCATCTATACCATCTGTGAGTTGATCATGCACCTGGCATTAATTACAATTAAATAGCCCAGCAAGTGGCTTTCCAGGAGGGCATCATTTCCCAGAATCGCACAGCATCTATTCATATGCATTTTTCCCAAAACCAAACTTGCATCTCAAAGTGGAGCAAAAGGAACAAATCCTGCAGAGTACAGATAGTAACTGTCTTAAAAATGTACTTATACATAGTGGTGCAAAAAGGCTGCTAAAAAAACAGGTTGTTTTATTTCCAATGCAATGCAGTAACTACTGCTGCGAAAACACCTTTTTTTATAACCCAATATTCTTCTCAGATAGTCATGTTCTACAGGTTTTCACATGTTAAATAAGAGTGTGTTCACACCTGCAAAGTGTTGTTTAGGACTTATTTATTACAGGATTCACACGTCTTACATATAAAGCAAAAGTTGTAAATAAAAAAGAGGTCAAATAAACTAACAAGTACTTCTTATCTTGCAATATCTTACACTGTCCCACATGTAAAACTCGATGCACAGTTCTTATTCTGGTGACTGAGTAGGCACTTAATTACACTGAAAGCTTTATCCATTTTCTCTGGTGATTATGAAGGGCTTATACTTGCAGAGAAGTTGCATATGTGCATTAGTCAAAGACTGCACCTGGTCTCCTTCTTAATAGCAACATGCAGCAAGAAAAAGAAGGAGTAAAGTGTGCCCCAGGTAGTGCTAAAAAAAAAATTCACCATGGTCACAAACCAAATTTGCCACAAACCGGGCCAAAATAAACCATAAATGTTATGAGTATGACGTTATTATAACCTCTCCTGGACATGCACTGATGAGCATGACATCTCTGTTAAGTACATTTACAATCACTTGTCTTTTTCTGCTCTTATGGGAATTTATAAATAGACCAAATTTTTCCATTTTTTGTGTACATGTACACAAAAAATATCCCCTCACTAGCCATTTCCTAAGGTATACCTGCTCAACTTCTCATTAATGCAAAAATCCAATCAGCCAATCATCAATGCATTTTGGTATATATGCAGCTGGATAGTATAGTGACAAGAGATATATAATTGAGGTCATACCGGCTCGGACGTCGCCGGGATTAACAAGATCCAAGTCAGATGTTGAAGAACCAGGACGCACTGACGATAAGTGGGAACACGGCATAAGTGGACAAGAGATGAGAATGTGGAATTGTTGGAATACTATTATGCCTGTAACCCCAGGATGTGGGGCCTGTGGATTCTTTGACACCTAACATCTAGACTAACTATTGAAATGACTAGCAGCTCATGAACAGCAAGTTTTAATTTGTTTGAAAGCCTGACTCATAGCCTTGCTCACCCTAATTGGAAAACTCAAAAACCTGTTTTATTAGTGTTATTATCTATCGTCCACCTGGTCCTGACTCAGAGTTCCTATCTGATTTCTAAGACTTTAAAAAAGATGCTGAAAACGACTGCATTTAATCTATTATTAGATACAGTTGGCTTCTCTCAAAATGTAAATGAGCCCAGCCACAACTTTAATCACATTCTGGATCTTGTTTTGACATATGGCATAGACACTGAATATTTAATAGTATTCCCTGAAAAAAACTCTTTTGTCTGATCATTTCTTAATAACATTTACTTTAATGGATTACACAGCAGTGGGGAATAAATGCTGTCGATTATTTCTTTTACATCCTCACTGCGTACAGCTCTGGATACTGTGGCTCCTCTGAAACAGCCTCAAATCTGAAGTGCTCGACTCCCTGGTATATCTCACAAATGCACAGCTTAAAGAAGATAACCCATAAGCTGGAGAGGGAATGGCATCTCACTAATTTAGAAGATGCTCATCAAGCCTGGAAAAAATAATTTGTTGCTCTATAAATAAAAGCTTTCCGTAAAACTAGGATCTTACTATTCATCAGTGACTGAAGAAAATAAGAACAACCCCAGGTTTCTTTTCAGCAGCCAGGCTGACAAAGCGTCAGAGCTTTGCTGAGCTGAGTATTCCTGTCCTAAAAGCTCCCTGAAAGTCTTCAACTCAGTCCTGACAGGGACTAGAAAGTGAGAGCATATTTCTCCCATATTGGCTCCCATACAAGGTCTTGAATAATCAGGTCCCATCTTATGTTAAGGACCTCATAGTACCGTATAACCACAATAGAGCACTTCGCTCTCAGTTTGTTGGCTTACTTGTGGTTCCTAGGATACTCAAAAGTAGATCTGGGACAGACACCTTCTCTATTTTTATGATGGGTGGCTTAGTGGTGAAGCCGGCAACCACATATACATACTGCGTTGCGGTGCGTGCGGAGCGGGTTCGCATCCCAGCCTGTCTCCACTGTTGATAAAAGCTGCTGTGGCCAAAAATGCAAAAAAAACTTCCTTTTTGATCAAGCTTATAGTTAGGGCTGGATCAGGTGACCCTGAACCCTCCCTTAATCATGCTGCAATAGGCATAAGCTCCTGGGGGGTTCCCATGATGTACTCATTCCTTCACCTCTTTTCACTCTCTCTGTTTATACTCCACTCTGTTATTAATCTCTGGCTCACTTCCTCTTTTTGTCCACCCTACCCTGAGCCCCAACCGATGCCTGCCCCTCCCTGAGCCTGGTTCTGTTGGAGGTTTCTTCCTGTTAAAAGGGAGTTTTTCCTTCCCACTGCCGCCAAGTGCTGCTCATAGAGGGTCGTTTTGATTGTGATTATTGTCTTTACCTTACAATATAAAGCACCTTGAGGTGACTCTTTGTTGTGATTTGGCACTATATAAATAAAATTGAATTAAAAGTTTACTTTTACATGTTTAAATTTTGTTTCATACAATAGATGGAACACATTTAACTGTAATACACAATTTGTTATACAATGAGATACTATCATATGCAATATACTAACTTTAAAGATTATGCAAAGGAATCCTGTGAGATTTGTAACCTGATTGCTCAGCAGTAACTCTCGTCGCTGGTTTGTGTTGATTCATCAGCATCACACTTTTTTTTTCCATTAAGTAAAACTTAATAGGCATACATTAATCTGCAGAGCTTTAATACAGGGCCAGTCTTTTCTATTGGATAGCAGCAGCTGCAGATTTGAAATTAGAGATTCAGGATGGTAACTCCAGGAGAGAAATAAGAAATTGCTCTGGTGCAGCTCCTGAAAGATTTATAATTGAACTCATTCATCTTTCCAGCTTCCCTAATACATAATATGCATCAACATCGATGTCAAAAACCTTCCTAAGAAGATAACATCTCACCTCTGCACAGCTGACTCAAGCTATGTGGAGAATAACTCTGATGTAAACTGACTATTCAAGTTGAACTTAATTATCTGCTAGATTATTGTTTGGCTACCAACAATTATGAAAAGAAAAACATAACATAAAACACTGCGTTCTCATTTTGTCTTGGGTTATAAAATCCAGTGCACCACTTTTGTTTACAGCGGTGCACTTTCACTCTTCCCTAAAAAACACCAAACTCATTTCCTGCCCAGCGTGTTCTCTTCCCGGGAGCATCAAACACTGGACTTCTGTAGGAAGAGCTGCTGACGTCTTCAAATTACGCACAAGGTGTCCTTTAGTTCCTGTGCCTTGACTGTCGTCCAACACGACATTGTATGCCTAGAGATAAGAATTCACTTTTAAAGAGGAGGTTGTGTACTGAAAGTTTGCAAGCCAGGAGACCATAGTGTGTCCCTGTTTGGGAAAAGACTGTGGTTTAAGTTAAAGCACTCCCCTTCATAGCATTGTCCTTGGATACTGAAAAATGAAGCTTACCCAAGGCATTTAAACTTTTCCAATGTATACACATGATGAGCTGAGAGTGACAGACAGACCTGCCTTACTGTTGCCTACAACTCAGACAACAAAGGAAACCTTGTGTGTAATTTGAAGAGACGCTGTGGCGTCTTTAGTTGTGCTCTAGATAAAAAGACAGAAAAAAAGCCTTCGTTTTTTATTTGACTTATGTTTAAAGCTCAAGAAAAATGTAATCATCATGTAATCATATTAAACAATCATGATCTCAAAATTAACTAGAATGATCAGGATTATAGTTTTTGCCCCAATCAAGTAGCCAAACCACACAGACAAAATCAACAGGTTAAAAATGTATATATATAGTTTTGTTGTTGTTGTTTTTAATCTAGCCTCTTTCCACAAACTTCACATTCAGCTTTGGACAGAAAAAAATATTCCTGTAGCGCAGTCCACTGTTACAAAATCATTCTTACTGCTGTGTGTTACTGAACTAGACACTTAATAATGATTATTTGTGCAGGCAAGATGAAAGTATTGCAATTTTGAATGTGAAAATTGCTGCAAAATGAGCCTGCATAAGGTTAAAAGTGTTATGGGTTTTGAAAATAAGGAGCAACTCTTCAGTATTGAAGATGGCCCCATACCGAGGATCACTCCATCGGAGACCTCAACTGCTTTTGATCAGCTGCTACCTAAAGAAATGTCTTCCTGTCGGAGCTTTGTCTCTCACTGCCCTGTCTCCTCTCCAACCCAGATGGCCTGTAAGCCACACCAGTGCCAGTCTCCTCATTTTATAATTGCTCAAGGAAGTCTAAACAACTAACAGCCCCCAAAAGAGCAACAGGGCGCAGCGGCAGGCAGGAAGGGTAGAAAAGCTTTCTGGTGGTGCAAACCACTTCTGAGTGAATATTGGAAAAGCCACTGCAGAGTGTGATATCTACATTGTCAAGAGGAAAACCAATTTAGTTTTTCTTTTGTGAATGGACAAAAAAGGAGGAAACTGTTGATATTTAAACATAAAACATGGGCCAGTAAAGACAGAACTGACTAGATGCAGTCCTGAGCAGATTCTTTGTCCCACCTCAGCAATCATCCCATAGTAAACAATAAACAACCTGGCCCTTTGTGCCCTAGAAATAACTATTAGTAGTAGTTTCTGTAATGTAATTAAACCTCCACACAAAGCTTAAATCAATCCATACAATCAATGAGAGACACAGGCTAGATTGATCTCGCCTCATGAAGTTTTTCGGTCACCTTCCTGGATGCTATTATCTACACTTCAGCTGCACAGATCAACACTTGCAACTGACTGTTAATGGACTGCTACACTATGACTAGGCGATGATTATCATTGCTGAGCCTGTTTTGTGTCCGTCTGTGCAATAATGGCCACGTACTGCTGTATTGTTTGTCTTGCTTGAGGATGACGTTTACATCATGAAGTCCACATTTTACGGTGATATCATTTGGAACTGGATAGGATATAAATAGAGATGTGGCCTAAAACCGAATTTTAGTACTTGAGAGTAAAGTAGTCCCTGCACTGCACTGCACTGCACTGCACTGCACTGCAAAACCAGGCAGCAGAAATATAACTGCAGACAGAAATCAAAGAAAACAAACCATTATATAAACGATGTCCGGTTTGGTTTGTGTTTAAAACATAAATAAGCAGAAGCAGAAACAAGATGTAAAAACAAAAGTAATATAGTATTTTTAATCTTTTACATTATTGTTTGTTTGTTTTTTAAATATTGTACTTTTTAATTTTTTTACTGGTCATTTTTGTTAGCTAATGTGAGCCAACGACATTTGTTTCACCAATCAACTGGCCAGGGACCAGAATCAGCTGATTTCCAGCATCCTCAGGCCCAACAGGTGACCAGCCAGTCAGTCTCATGTATGTCTGATTATGACCTGGTCCATTTAATGCATCCAGCATATGCACACTGGCAAATAGTGGCGTGCACAGCGCACTAACAAACTGCATTCGCTGCATCTCTAGTATTAACTGCAGCTTTTAAAAGCTGCTGGACAATTAATCAGAGTGGCTGACCATTGAACTCGGGCCCCTATGTTTGAAGCCCTGAGCAATGTTAATGACCAGAGAGCCCAAATTCAACTATCACAATTATCATTTACAACTATCAACTTGCTTTTGTTCCCTGCTGGCAGGACAGCGTAAATGTTAAACAAAGTGCTTTTGCTAATAGCTCAGCGTCAGAAAGCTGAGTAATTGTGCTTCTGAAAAACCTTTTCTGGACTCTGCGAATATGATCCAGCAAAGCGAAAAACACAAAACACCGTTTGTGCCTTCCATACTACTGTCACATCGAGACTTTCGGCTGTGACAGATGACAAGTCTACTACTGCCATGCTCCAGGTGAGCCGGTCCCCTGCCACTGCCTCGTCTGTGACCTCAAACAGCGGCGGCAGCAGCCTAGCTGCTGTGTGCATTGTGAATCACCGCTCCCTGACACAAGCCCACTGTGCCACCCCATGACAAACAGCTATTAAACTGATATTAACACTGTTTTGTATGATCAAATAAAATAACAGAGGTCACAGGCTGAATGCATTAGCACACGCCTCTGTAGAATTCAGAGAACATTGTGGTGCTGTTTGTTAAACAGCCTGTCTGGGGACTGTTTTACCAGTTTGACGACACTACACAGCTAGCGCTGGCAGTATAATACAATATATAAAGTATTCATCGTGTCTTAAACTGAGTGATAAGAATTGGGTTTGGAGAATCACTGACAGTGCCAAACTAAATCAATTTTTTTCAGAAATTGTGCCAGCAGTCTATTCCCTGGGATGAGACAACATCACAAAACGCATTATTTAACACAAAAATACTGCCGTTCCCCTTATTCGTTTTTGCAGAGAACGAGAGGAAGGAGCAGAAAGAAAGCAGGAGAGACTATTCAACAGCATCATCCAGCGCTATTTTTAGCCTGACAGTAAATCTCAGCAAAACAGCAGGTAGCCTGCCCATTTATTTTATTTGGACAGCAATTGGGGGGAAAAAAAAAGCTTTCTGGTTGATCCAGTTTCATCAGCTCGGAGAAATACAAAAACTCAGAGGTGCAATCTTACACTGAGCCTTGGAATAGTCAGTGAAGTCAAACAGAGGACAAACAGTAGGAATCTGTTAAGAGTTTAACTCGGAGGGAGTGGGACACAAAGATGACCGAAGGTGATTAGAAAAGAAAAATTTCCTAAGAGATACGGCACCGCAATATCTGTCTGGCTCCAAGCTGCAGCTTACAGTGGAAGCAGTATCTTGGTACATGTACTCCAGTGTAAAACTGAAGTATGAATTCCCACACCAGCTGGTTGGATTAGAGGTCACGTTAAAAGAAAATAAACTATCAAATGTAATATGGAGCTGCTCAGTAGATGTTTGCAGGTGTAAACATGTACATCTGTATTTCAGGGGAGTACCAAAGTCATTAGGATTGTACAGAAGCCAAAAAAGGCTTGTACAAAAGTTTGTGCTAAAATTAGCCATTCAAACATTCAAAGACATTAAGCGCTTGTGATGTGGCATTTCTTGTTTTTTATTGCCAGAAGGTGGCATTAATGCAACTACAAGCTGTTAGAGAGACAAATAATATATATAAAAAGCATGATAAGACTTGATTGTGTCTTTTGTCCTGTCTCTCTCCCCTCAGCCCCAACCGGTCGCGGCAGTCATCTGCCCCTCCCTGAGCCTGGTTCTGCTGGAGATTTCTTCCTGTTAAAATTGAGTTTTTTTTTCTTCCCACTGTCACCAAGTGCTCATAGGGGGTCATTTTGACTGTTGGGTTTTCTCTGTAATCATTGTGGGGTCTTTACCTTACAATATAAAGTGCATAGTTGTCAAAAAACTAACGCTCAGATATTAATTGATACTAAAAATTGCTATCAGTTTAGATACTCAACTACTTGCAACAGTACTGATGCCAACAGTGCCGGCTTCGCCTCCTCCAGCTGACACACAGCTTCATAACAGCACCACTGCAAACTTGGCGAAGCATCTTAAACACTGACACGCCGGTCTTTATGAATAACTTTGTGAGGTCAGTGTTTGAATACCATTTAAGTATTAAACAGTTCTAAATGTTAACCTGTCTGACACACACATTAATGTTAATTAAGTCATCGTTAAGGGCTACGGCTGACAATAACTCGTTAACATTAATGTTGGACCTAGGCTGCAAATTTTAACGTTCACATGCGGTGTTAAATGTGTTATCCAATTAAATTATTTGTACCTAAAAACTGTTAAGTTCTTCTTAAAGTCCAAGACTGAAGATGAGAAAAGTCTACCAGCAGGTAGACAGAAAGAGTGGCAGCCTACTATGGTGCCGGGTCACCAGAGGCACAGGTACATTTGCATGAACCAGTATTGTTCTAATCTTTATTTAAAGAAAATATTTTGTAAACTGAATAATATAATATTTTTATTTGAAATGCACATACCCAGAAAAATTTGAGAAATATCACAGGATATATTAAAACATTGACTTTACGGTGGTTCTAGATGAAAGTCAGTTATTTACATTTTAGAAACTGTGGCGTATTTCTACAACTGTCCCATAGTTGCTGAGATATTTCAGTGTGGAGAAAAGTGCCATCCTTAGTCATTCTGCTAGCATGACTAGGAACTGAAAAATCCATTAATATTTTTTACACTGAGTCACACCTGCTTTATTTTGAGGACCAAAGCTTTACTCAGCGCAGCTCTCATAATTCCTAAATCCTTACTACTCCGCTCTAATTATCGTTCAGTATTTGGATGATTAAAACTGAGGCTCTCATCTGTTTTGCTAGACAGTCAGTGAATCTGGGCATGAGGCCATGTTTCTGCAAAAGCCGAAAAAGGCAGTACAAACTGAAAAGCTTAGATCATAAACACTAGCTGTTACACTTTAATGATGGCCTAGCCATATTATCTTCGCCTTATATTTCACAGTCCCTACACTTGATTATAACAAAGATTTTGCTCGCAAGTGAGTCAAGAGAGGATTTTAAATGAGCAGTGCATCCCCTGCAGGGCTCCTATAATTGAAAATGACAAAGATCGGCATACATAAGTGAAAGCTATGAAATTAAACATCGGTGCTGTCCATGTTGTTGGGACTTTGAAGAGCAACGTTTCAATGGGACCTCTTTGTTTCAACGGGAGCTGTTCTACTTCACAAGTTATGCTGTGAACTGAGGTCAAATGATATTTAATAAAAACAGATGCATGGCATGCTTGATGTACGGCTGTGCTAACAATAACCCCACACAAACTGCGCATCGCCATCAATCTGCCAACAGCCCGCTGGAGCATCGCAGGGTTCACATGATTTTATAAAGAAGGCTGAAGTAATATAAGGCCGCGCAGCATAGTTTCCATTAGCTAGTGAATTTTACGGCACGGCTCAGAGAGATATAATTAAGATTAACTGGAGAAGACATCCAGCTACAGCGGGCAAGGAGGCAAAAAAGGTTTTCTGTGCATCCAGAGAAGCTGATTTGTTTACTAAAAATAAGACTACTTGCTTGATTTCTGGAGCCTGGCTGCTACAGGCAGGCTGCAGTTCATGGGGTAGAGCGAGTTGTCCACTGGTCACATGGTTGACGGTTTGATCCCCAACCTTTCCATGTGTCAACGTGTCCTTGGGCAAGAACCCAAATTTGCTCCACCTGTTATAGCATCAGCTGTCCTGCCACTGATGGTTGAATGAAAAACACACAAACTGTTGTTATACATGCTGTGCTGTCAGTCTTTGTTCAGATCAGCATCACGCTTTAGGTTCAGATTTTGCTTTAATACTGAACTCACTTCAACATTGTCAGGTAATTTTTTTTTTAGGGGCAAAAATATGTGCAGAAGAGATCTTTTTATTTCAAGTGACAAAATTTAGGGCATATATTCAGATTTTAAGAAGAGCAATGTTGCCTCTAAGCAGAAGTTAGTGGAACATCTTTCTCAGTGCTCATAGAAGACTTGACTGGACATAGACTTGCTGGCCAATTCATTAGGTGCGCCTGCCCATCAGCTCATTATTGCAAATATCTAATCAGCCAATCACGTAGCAGTAACTCAATATGTTTAGGCATGTAGACATGGTCAATAGAACCTGCTGCGGTTAAAACCAAGAATCAGAATGGGGAAGACAGGTGATTTTTCAGAGTGTGACTATTTCAGAAACTGCGGATCTACTGGGAATTTCCCACACATCTCTAGGGTTTACAGGGAATGGTCTGAAAGAGAGAAACTATCCAGTGAGTGACAGAACTCTGAGCAGAAAGTGCCTTGTTGAGGGCAGACTGCTTTGAGCTGATAGAGAGGCAACAGTAAGCCAAATAACCACTCGTTACAACCAAGGTATGCAGAAGAGCATCTCTTTGAAGCAGCAGTAGACCACACTGGGTGCCACTCCTGTCAGCTAAGAACAAGAAACTGAAACTATAATTCACAGTCTCACCAAAGTTGGACAGTAGAAGATTGGAAAAAACTTCACCTGGTTTGATGAGTCTCAATTTCTGATGCAATATTCAGATGGTAGGCTTAGAATTTGGCATAAACAACATGAAAGCATGGATCCATCCTGCCTCGTAGCAACAGTTCAGGCTGGCGGTGGTGGTGGTGGTGTAATAGGTGTGGGGGATATTTTCTTGGCACATTTTGGGCCCCTTAGTAATCAAGTGGCCAATCAGTGTATGTGCAGAATTTTACAGAACTCCAAAATATTTCCACAGTTTTTTAAATGGTAAAGAAATAAAAACTTTGTCTTTGTACTAATACACTCCCTGAAATCAGGAAAAAATAACTGACAAAAAAAATACTAAAAGGAGGGAAGAAATAAAGAAAACAAGTTCTCCCTGAAGGTAAGGTACTGAAGAGGGAATTTTGTGGGTAAGGTTAAGGCAGTTTTGTCTGAATCAAACTGTTGACAAAAGGGAACTACTTCATTCATGTTGCTTTAGAAATGTTCCCCTTTGGATGTCACAGCAAAGTGGCACCAAATCAGAGGAATCATTCCTTTAAAGCCCAAAACCACACTGAATAACATCCCCTCTGTGTTTTGACACTTTGTCACCACCTGTAGTAATAAAGATTTGATATTTCACTGATCCCTGCGGGAAAATTCTCTGTCCACTCATAGCTAATGTAAAAGGTCAGAGCACAGAGGCCACTCTAAGCCTGAAGCTGCAGGAGATTTGGTGACCTGCTCACAGGCTTTCGAGCATGAAAGAAGACTACTCACATCACAAGCCTGCTGATGGTATCATGCATCCAGGTTGTAAACCCACTTGATTGCTTGATTTGACACTGTAGCACTAAAATCTGGCTTATATGCACTGCAAAAATAAATAAATCTGGGGCTTTCACTAGTTATAAAATTGCAGCAGGTGCACAGAAAGAGACTAGGAACAGTCCTTTTAGGCACTTCGTTTCTAACAGGTTAGCTGAAAGAGGACAAATGCAAACAGGTGGCACATGTGAGCAGCACACCAATCTTTTCAGTCAACAATAAACCTTTTATGCCACAGAAATGTCAAGACTTCAAAGGTTTCTGCTGATGCTGCTCCGTCACTCTTTCACATTCCACATATCCAATTTAACAATCAAATGAGCTGCATGAAAAACCTCCAGCTATTCTTAGCAATCCCCTGCGCTCCCCTGTATTATTCCTGTTCTCTTGCACTTTGTCCTTGATGTTTATATTGCGAATTACTGTCTATTTCTCCGGTTCGAGTTGCAAATATAACACGTGATGCGTATTGCGACCATTCACCTTTAGTAACACGGGTCTGCCTGTAGGTCACTCGCACCCTCACCTGCCCAGATTTGACCCCGCAGCAGCAGCGTCACAGAACCTGACGCAGACCTGCTGTAACACGTTTGCGGACACGCAGAGCCAAGCCGGTCAGACAGGCTCTCTGACTGTCTGTGTGACTGATTTAAGGACGGAGCAGGCTGGAGGGTCCACCAGATTCACATGCAGGGCTCTGTTTTGACCGTAGCGCATTCCTACGGATCGCCTCCATCCATGCAGCACACGGCTGCGCGCCAACGTTCAGCAGCACGAGACGCAGGTTTCTACCTGTTAGCACAGAGCACGCATGTAGTGTCCTCTTACCTTTTACTCTTGTCTCCTTTGACATAGTGTCCTCTCCCTTGTGTCTCTGTCTCTGCGTCCGCTTGGCAATGCCGTCACGTTATTCTGCGCGGCACCGTTTCGTCGGATAGTTAATTAAACATGGGCTCTTCCTCTGTCCCTCTCCTGGCTGCTGCACCTTGACGCTCGCCAGGCTGAAGCGGGGTGAAGCGGGCACGCGGAGGTCTACAGCTGCCTCACAGGTCCCCTCTCAGCGATGAGAGGAAAAGACAGAAAGAAACCCAAAGAGCAGGAGTAATCTGCAGCTGTGCTCTCAGTCACCTGAGTCGAGTCCCTCGGAGCATCGACCCGCCCCTGCCGCAGACATACTTGGGCTATGTGCTGTATCTCTGTGCAGACTTGGCTCACATGTCATGCCCACCCAGCTCCCGTCCTTCTCTCCTCTCCGCCGCGAACAGCAGCCAGAGTTGTAGGAAGGCTCCGGTCTGCAGCTCGACTGCCTCCAGCGGTGCGCGCACGTCCGCGGCTGCTGAAGGGCGTCCGTCTTCCTCTTCCTACCACCGTCTTCTGACTTTGCAAAACACTCGAGGAGGACCCTAAATGAAGACTAAAAAAGCAGCTGGTTCATTGTCTTTGCATGGAAAAGAGCAGTTGGAACGAGAAAGCACTTTAACCAGCTATATTGTCATTGGGACGCCTCATTTAATTAGCCTAGATAGTTTAAATCAGTTTTATCTGATCTCTCAGAGCAGAAGTCTTTGAAGAAATTGCACGTACTGAATAAGGAAGGTTGTGGCGTGTGTGCTAATTAAAAAGCACTGGTATATACGGAAGAGGAAAATTACAACAAACTCATAAATCCTGAATGAAATAGCAAATGTACACAGAATATGAAATGTAGAGTCGATTAAAGGCATTCTGATGTCACATAATTTCCTTTTGCTGTATAGAGTTGGGCTGAAGGCACTCACAAAAAAAGTAAATTTGTGATATGGAGAAAATGTGAGGCATAAAGAGGAAGAGCATAAGGATACTGCAACAGGATGGAGGGGTGAGAGCCAGCACCCTTGTAAACCATCCATCACAGAGCAGCAGGTGCCAGATTGGTCAGTCTTGGGCAGCCACTCGGGCAGAGAAGAAAATCTGTGGGGCTTTGAGAAGAAGTGTCTCAAAATAAAACTAACCCCATCAAAATAAAGCCGTCGGCACACACATTTCTTCCCTTCCTTTTCTTTCCAGGGATAAAAGGGGAGTGACGCACATGAACCATGTTTCCCTCAGCAGCTTTAAATCCTTCAAATCCAGCTGTGAGATCTGGTTTAATCTGACAGATGCTTTACCTAATGGATTCCTCCAATTCATTCCTAAGCTTATTTCAGCCTCCACTCCTGCAATACTTGACCGGAGTGGCTGCAGAATGGCTTCTCTCGCTTTTCTTTATGGCACACATTAAACGGCAGCATGTCGAGTGGTCAGCGTAACACCTGCTGCTTTTAAGCCTCGCATCAGCACATGTGACCACACATGAAATCACACAGTCTCGTAGGGATGGTCTAGTTGTGGCATCAACTGGCAGTCATGTCCACACAAATGAATATTGATGGAGGAAAATGCCTGTGGCCAAACTATCACCCTGGAATATGAGAGCCTGACATGCTGCATTACCAGACTCTACCAGGAATACACACTGCCAATTTGTATTTATCATGGAAGCCAATGCCAATACACTTCTGGTGTAGAACAATGAGCTGAAATCCCCACTAAGGAAAACTAATAGGGAAAAGCCTTAAGGCCAGGAAGCCAGAAAGACAGATAGCTCTGATTACACCAAATGGCAGCACTGACTGGATCCAAGTGGAAAAGAACGGCTAATTAAATTACGTGAATTTCTTTTGTAAGGAGGCTTCTCTCCGTGCCACTGAAGACACAACTCAAAGCAGCGCTTTCATTCCCGACAGTGGCGTTTGATCCTATTTGATGTCAGTATTCAATAAGAAATATTTTTTTTCCCCGCAACACACAACTATTAAATAAAAACCCCACAGATCTCTGTGGTAATTTAGAGCCCAAGTCTAGGCGGTGAAAATCCATCGTAAACATGACTAAAGTCTTACAAAGTAAAGGCAGGAAGAAACTCAATCACATTAAATGTTTTTTTGTTGGTATAAACACTGCAGGGTTTTTGAAAAACGGATGAAAGAACTGTTTCAGCAGCGTTAGGCTTTATTTCAGCTGCTGAAGACTCATAAACTACAGTACAAGCAGTCAGCAAACCGAATTTAGTGCCCAAGGTGCAGATATGTTGTTCTTTTCTGTCCTTAAAAAAGAATTCAGTAACCTTTTGGGAGGAAAAGCACCATTTAGAACTTTGAGTCAGAAGCACTAAAGAAAAAAAACTTTTCTTTTTTTTTTTTTAAATAACTATTATTATGCTGTATGTCACTGCACTCTTACACAAAGTGAGATTGTCAGCTGAATGTATTCCTACACTCTCAAGTGCTGTTGGATGATAAGTGGCCTGCTATTTTACACACACAGCAGCTATACTTACTATTCTTCTGTTTAAGCCTACAATTCATTCTGTGACCCTTTTGTCCTTACTATCATATTATAAGCCTTTGAGAAGTACTGTGAGCCTGTGGGAATGAATTTAAGGTTGAGAAGACAACTGAAAGTTTGTTTAACCAGGAAGTCTCTTGATATTAAAATCCTTTTTTTAAAAAAAGGAGACATGGCCAAGAAAGCACACCAGTATAAAGTTATGAAAATGATGAATTCAAGCATTATGAAAACAGATACCAGAAAAATAAAGTAAATTAAAAACAAACAAGGGAGGAAATACAAAGTCAAGCTTATAAATAATCACGTCCTACCAGGAGGAGGCCAAGGGGGAAACCCAGGACACACTGGAGAGATTAGCTCTCTCAACTGGCCTGGGAACGCCTTGGTGTCCCCCCCCCCCCCCCCCCCCCCCCCCCCCCCAGATCAGCTGGTGGAGGTGGCTATGGAGAAGGAGGTCTGGGCTTCTCTGCTTAGGCTGCTGCCATTTATAGTCTTCAGAAATTTATACTTTTTTTATGAGACTTTTGTTTGCAATGTTGATGGACAGGTTGAGAGATGAGGCCAGGCAGGAGTCTATATGGACTATGATGTTTACAGACAGCACTGTGATCTGTAGGGAGCAGGTGGAAGAGAGCCTGTACAGGTGGAGGTATGCTCTGAAGAGGAATGAAAGTCAGTTGATGCAAGACCTAATTGTAATTAGATTGAAAAGTTATTCAACACTTTTGATCAGCTTCAGATATCATGTCTCTTTCATTTGATGCGAAATAACAAGGGAACAGGTCTCACCTGGAAATGAAGCTGCTGTTAGTTAATTGTCCAATTAATTTTGAGCCTCTGAAAATGGTGTGTGTGTACAAATGGCTGTATTTTCTAAACAGTTAATGCAAAATTTGATGTAAAACTGGTTTTATGGGCTGAAAGTCTGCACTTCATTCACATTTTGCATTTCAGATCCACTGTGCTGGCAAAAATACAAAAAAATGTGTCCAACAAATTATGGACCTGTATAGATCAAATTAAATACAATGTGCGACAGAGAATTAATTTCTGGAATGACATGAGGTTCAAGTATGCTAAAAAGTTAACACTTAACAGTTTCATCATTCATAGTAACACGAAACACAGCTGCAATAAGCAAAATAAACAGATTTTAATACAGTGAACATTTGTGTAATTGCATAATTTTAATTTTAAACTGAGTAAATTGCACTGGCATGTAAACTGACTTATGTTTACTTCCCCTAAGTACCTACAGGTTAGGCTGCATTATTTTTTTTTTCTTTACATATAAATGACAGTACATTTATAATCTTCTAACTGCAGTTCCTTCCTAGTTTGATGTACAAATCACATTATCTTATTGTCAAAATTAGATACTATAGTAGCATTACATTTTGACCACCTGCAGCAACATGCTGCATCAACTATAATAATCAAAGACATCAACATTTGACATCATCATGCATTATGAGAACTTTCCCTTTTATTTTGTTTCAATAGGCTATACTTTGTTTATCCATATTTTCTCCTGAATACATTTTCCACATTTGCATGCAGGGCTTTTACTTAATAATGGAACACTTTTACACTGTGGTGTTGCTACTTCAAGTGGAGCGCATTACTTCTCCCACCCTTTGATCAAACATGATATCAAAGAAAGGTCATGCTGTGCCTCCTGCTGAAGTGAGCTATTCTGTGTGTCAGTCTATTCTCTATCTTATAGTAAAAAATAGAAGGAAAATATCAAGTTTTTCTACATGACTTCACCATATTCACTCTGCCTCATACATACACGTCTGATTTGAGTTTGACCGATAATCTTTTCTGCCTCATAATCCATCACTGAGAGTTCAGTTGGCTCTCTGCAAGAACTGTGCTTCTTTACTTGATTCATATAACGTCATAACAAACAGTTCAATCTGAGAGGTACTATTAATCCCGACAAAGCAAAGCCGTGACGGGTGCTTCCCTCCAGTCGTGTGTTTAATGAGATCTTATATGGTGAATGGCACCTCAAAATGAGTTGAAAAAAAGGGGGAAATACAAGAATGAAACCACGGTGGTATCTGCATGACAGACTGCTCAGTGATGTCCAGCATCTCAGATACGTCAGCTTCGACAGAGCATCCCTCGAGAACGGCAAACACGACTAACAAGCGAGGATCCATCTGTTGTAAACACACGAGCAAAAGCGACCCAACTGCCACAAAACAGCTTTAATGCACCTGCATTGCAAAGTGCGCCCCTCACATATGAATATGTTGCAGCCAGTGTCTTGACCAATTCTGAATTTAGCCCCGATAATGAGTCAGCGCTGACTGGTGGCAAGGTCGAACCTCTGTGATCATTTGAAATTATAATAATGAGCAAAACTGTTCTAATTCTGGTCTTTTCACGGTAATGTGTTTGCGCATGGTGCTGAAAAATCAAAGGCACAGAGGATAGCAAAGCCTAAAGGGTGAAAACAGTTTGGCCTTACTGTAAGGTTTGTTAACCTGTTCTCTGTTAGAAATTATATACCCATTTGTATTTTAAACAACTCCTGAACTATAAAAGTTAAAAATAGTCGTAAATCAACTCTGATCATTTTATTGTTTTGATATTTCCCAGTCACTGTCAGAGCTTCCTCACTTCTTTATGCCTATAAGGACAGCAACACCTCCCTTACATTGAACATACCTATTTCTATTTGTCAGAGATTGCAAAGGAGAAACGTGCACCGTGCATGAGCCTGTAAAAGCTTGCATGCATTCACACACACACATACACACATACACACCGCAGCCCGAGAGAAAGTAGGGGGCAGCTGATTCAGTGTGAGTTAATTCATTCAGTCACTGTATGTCCCCAATCAAAGGCTGGTCCCCACAGGGCAGCACAACATCTGCATGTGCCCCCGTTGCTCTGTCTGTGTGGCTTTCATGTCGCTCTCAAGGGACTCAGACATTTTCTCAGGCTGTCAAGTTTGTCCTGTTGAATTTGTGTGACAGATTTTACCGCAATGATGAAGAACTCAGATGGGAAAAAAAGCACAAAAAAGAGAATTATTAAAGTAGTGATCAACCAAACTCAAACCCCCCCCAAAATTAAAAAAGTCTATATCCATCCTTATCGCTTTCTTTTCCTGTGGTCAAACTCTCACAGTAGATAACACATTAAATGGAGAGGGAAGTATTTTTCTGCATGGAAACCCTTTATTTAGACATTTAAACAAAAAGGAAATCAATTTACAAGACTTTAAGCACATGATGTCCTTGGCTTCCTACATCATTTTGGTGGAGACCGTATGCAATTGATTTATTTCCATATGCTAACGTGAAAATAATAAGTGTGAGTAATCCTAAGGGAGATTTAAACCAAGTGCAAGGGGACGGCTGTAATCTTATAATCCTCTGTAATGTTCTAATGGTCTCTCCGAGCTTATCTACACTAAACTAACTTTCCCAGAGGAATGCAAACACAGATGCAGATGGACCAAAAGGAGTAATGTGACTAATGCTCCCCGTGTAACTCAACAATCTCTTCTGCCACACTTAAACAAGAAAACCTGCAATCCCAATAAAATAAAGTCAATTTGTGTCACTGCAGTAGTTATCTATAAACATATTTCAGACATTTGTCTGTGATCAAATAAATACATTTCAAAAATAAAATATCTGCTTGTAAAACTTACAAAGTTCTATATAAAAACAATAAATAACAGTATTCCAAGCTTTGACACTATAAGAATTTCCACCCACACAAAACATAATATCAAAGGTTTTGAAGAAACTGCTGCATCCACAGTGCCGCAGCATTCTACTGCCCGGCCAAAGCCGCAGCTGAAGCAGATGGTGACCGGATCGGCTGCAGGAACTCGGAGGTGAAGACGGCCTCAGCGTACTCCTCCACAACATCCTGAAACTCTGCTGCCACATCAGCCAGAGCCTCTGACAGCAACTCGTCAGCCAAGCTGTGAGGTAACAGTTAGAACAAATGGTTATTTTCCTTAAAAAGACTATAACCACTCTCCTAAAGTCTTCTAAAAGAATCAGGTTTCGCATCAAAACAAATCATATACGACAACGGCACTGATGTGACTACTGTTCCTGCTAGTTTTAATCTTCTTTCCACAAGATCTGAGCTTAGAACTTTTGAAAAACACACTACATAAAAAGGTCAGTAATCATGGACACAATGTGAAATGCAAATCACTCGAAACATGTCCTTGTGCGCTTCTGGCTGTGCACCGTGTCCGTCAATTGTGTCCAGGGACGAAACAAAGATGCATCTGGTTCAGCGTGGCTCTTGTGCACAGTGGTTATAATTTCAAAGTAAATGTAAATTATCGGCCTTGTGCCATTATCTGCAACAATGCATAAGGTCCAATTAAAGCCAGTTTCTCTGAACAAAAGCAGGATCTGCTTTTAATGGGTGCACGTGCAAAACTTAGCTAAAAACATAAAATGGAGCAAATGGAGCTGTGCGCAGCACCGAGCTAAATTTCAGCATTTGATCAGTATCTGGGTCAACACACACGCAGGCAGGAAGGCAGGCACAGACTGAGGCAGGCACACAGAGATGAAGGAAAATAGGAAACACACTCACACATCCGCCAAAATGTCAGTGCAACAAAACTATCAGTAAGTGTGTGTTTTCGAACCCCTTGTACCTTCAAAGGGTCATGACAAGAACACTTTGTTCACAGCACCCTATAGAGAGAGAAGCACAGCGAAGAATCTGTCGCTGTGGTTTGGGAACAGACATTATGAAATATCATTAACGCTAATATGCAAGTGGCCATGCTTGCCCTTCTGAATTACTCCAAGTTATCTTTATATTCAACACAGCAGTACTTGCACGGTGCACCGTTTATGCTAACGCATGAAAATCCAAAGAAAGAGCAAAGTCATGCAAAATAAATCAGGATCCTACTACTAAGTTTTGTTTATATGTATAAAGAAATTCAAATAGCTGTTTTGGCAGTGCTGAAGTCTTTCGATCTTGCAATCAGTCTGTTAGCAGACAGAATGAATGAGATCCTCCAGGTGGTACGGCTCCACGGCAGCACAGGGCTGCTCATTACCATCTCATCACACAGAAAGCTTTCTGCACTGTGTCAGAGCAGCAGGGGTCGTACAAGTCTTTATGTGTGCCTTTTCTGTCTTCAGAAACACTGATATAATTGGATAGTTTCTCACATGATATCTTTTTTTTTTTTCTAAATACTCAAAAATACTGATCCATGTCTTAAAAACTTTGGTTCATTGATGTGAGACCGATAATGAGCCAGTGACACAGTCAGTCAGATCCCATGGGAAGAACTGGACAGATCTAAACTTAAGAAAGACAGTTTATCGAGCTGCTTAGTATCCCACGCAAAAAAAAAAAAAAAAAAAAAAAGTATTTCAGAAGTTTAGAACTCATATATCAAACACATAAGTTCAATATGTTCACAAAGATGGCAGGAAGCCTGCATTGCACCAACAGCATTCTATCAAGTATGCAAGCTTGTGAGTGGGAGAGAAGACCAGCGGCAAACAGCAGAGGTGCACGATGCAAACCATAAACTCTGCATGATCCCCACCGAGCGAGCGCTTCTGGCTGTGCACCGTGTCCATCAATTGTGTCCAGGGACGAAACAAAGAACAGGAAGGATGCATCTGGTTCAGCGTGGCTCTGGTTACAAACACTGAGCCTGTCATATCACTGATATTTAAGACAACTTTTAAACAGTTACATCATGGAAGAGATTCATTCATAGCAACTGGATATATTTAGTGGAAAATGGTTTGCTGTTTGAGGGCACTCTCGATGAATCTGAACACTGACATGAGTTCTGCTGGGAGCTAATGCCCCTTAATAAAGACAGACATGAACACTGAAGGTGCAATTAGAAGAATAACTTATTCTGAAAGGGGAAGCTGTAGCTTCACAGCCAGCTTTTATGTCCATCATCAGCAGACACTGGTGCAACATAGAAATCCTCCAAGAACCAGACTGCAGTCATTGTTGTTGTTGTTGTTGCCTGGTGTTGGTGGCCGGGGAAGGGAACTTCATAAGTCCTGAACAAGCAGAAGCACAGCAAAGGGCAAACAACAGGATCTCCTGCTCTCCAGCAGTCATATAGCAAGAGCCTCAGCAATTGCTGCATTCACTGTTTCATTCACTGACTGCCTTCAAAATGATTGACAAGGGGGTCAGATGTTAGATTGTGGAAAAGGAAAAACCTCCCTGGGCAGCACGACTACTTTTATCTCTCATGTTGGACTGAGGGCAGATTGGAAGCTAGACTGACTTCCTGTCACATCCAAAGGAACAAAGCGATATAGCAGGAGGGCCACCAACAGCAGCTTAGCATGCTAATGCCAGTGGAGATGTATGCAACACAAGACCTAATGTCCACACATTCATTTTCTTCACAGCTTGTCCAATTCAGGGTTGCAGGAGAGCTGGAGCCTATCCCTGCTGTCACAGGTCAGATGGTGGAGTACACCTTGAACAGTTTGCTAGTCCACTGCAGGACTAACACAGAGGGAAACACAAACACGCTGCATGCTCACATCAACAGCCACTTTAGAATCACCAGTCAACCTAACATGCATGTCGTTGGACTGCAGGAAGAAGCTGGAGTACCCGGACTCATGCAGGCACAGGGAGAACATGCAAATTCCACACAGAAAGGCCCCAGCTGGACACTGAATTTAGATTGAGGACCCCCTTGCTGCCTTGAGATGAAAACAGATAATGCAACTGTAGGGCGAGCAGTAACACCAGCTGAAATCTATGCAACAAGACATAATGTCACAGCTGTTAACCATTTTAAACAGTTTCTAACAGTGATAATATAAACTTACATATTTCGCCTTTAAACTTTAGCTGAACACACAACCACACCAAAAGAAGGGGGGGGGGGGGGGGGGGTCATTGAGGGAGCCTATAAAAATCAGCACTGTGTAACAACCTATAGCACAACATTGAGATCCCTTCACAGACTATTTAAGCCCCACTCACACCTTGACCCATATCACCTTAATGACTCATATGATGGCAGGGTGGGCCAACAAACTGACACCTTGGCCCATGTGACCCTAATTCCTCACATGATGACAGTGTGGGTCAATGACTCTCACCTTTAATGTGACAACCCCACTAAGAGTGAAATACCTGAGACTCCCCATCAGCTTTTAGAATTGAAAAAGCTTCTTAAATGAGGTGAAACATCTTCAAGAATCTACAAAAAAGAAGTCAAATCTTCAGCTCAAACGCCTAAGATTACCATGACCCAGATGACTGAGAACCTGCACAGACAATAACTGTGATGCATACTTCAAACAACACTGGCAATCAGCCAGTGCAAATGGAATTCGGTGCTCTGCCTGATCATACATTTATGTGCATGTATTGTTAGCTTATTATTAACACTGTCAGTTTTCTACCTGTCTGCAACGGCCCAGGGGTTGAAGCTGCCGACGGCCTCGTGAGCCACAGCGCGCAGGTAAGTCTCATAGTCTGCCCGGTACCGCCGAATGTTTCTTAGCATGCTGCCTGGCACCGAGATAACAGTCCCCTCGCTTCCCTCCACTGGGCCTGGGAACATGGTGTTGTTAGCAGGATGCTGCTCATCTTGGGACGCCTCCTCTGTCAGGCTGTTCTCACACAGGAAACTGAATATGGAATAACAAGAGGATGCTCAGAAGGTGAGCCCAAGAAATGTATTTTTTCAGTATCTTGAAAATATATTTTTATTTCAGTTAAATTCATACAGTGCCTTTTTTTTTTTTTTTTTTTTTTTTTAAAGACACTCTACATTGTATGGTTAAAAACCTCATAATATTATAGAAAGAAACCCAATGAGCAAGCGGCATGATGAGCAAACGACCTCTAAGGGATGTTTATGTGGAGAAGAGGTAAACTCCTTTGTTGAAGAGGGAGTACAATGCTGTGCTAGAACACAAACTCACGCCATACCTGATGCGAGGGTGTAGATGATGAGTTTAGGAGAGGTGTCAGAGTGCAGGCAGCTCTCTTGCGTGCCCCTTACTAGGAACGAGCAAGGGCTCAGCTGGGCATCGCCGTGGTCTGGCTTTATAATCCTCTCTGCTTCGACAAATCAGCCTGGCTCTTGCAATGGCGCTCACTGTGCTATATTTAGTGTTGCAGCAGCTCCTGAGCAAAGTGCCTCTCTATTGTGCTCCCTGGACCTCAGCTGAACTTGTTTCAGTTTTGACTACTGGGGCTGCAACCCGTGGGGTGGCCATAAATATCAAAGTGCCAGCACAACCATGCTTCTGGTCTGAAATGGGTCGAGTTACTGTTGGATGAGGAAAAAGCAACAATTCTGTACCCTGCAAACTCGCTTATTTTTAAAGTCAGAATGGCTCCCATGCTGCTACACAGAAAAGGGACTGGAGTGTTTTTTCTGTGAATGAATACATTCAGATATTTTGGCACAAAAGACCATCTGCAAGGAAAGATTGGACTTGCATAACAATCTGTGAAAAGGTGATATGAATGGAGGAAAAAAAATTTGTAAATTAAATATCATGACAAATTCTTAGTTGTAGTTTGTCACGCTATTGTGCCCTATGAAATTCACTCCAAACTGAATGACGCATCTCTGATGAATATTTCAGTAAATCTGTGTTTTCACAACTGCGTGTGCATTTCGGTTTTGTGCAGTGGAGTACCAAATTGTTGAAACGCTAACAAAACATCCTCTACCCATCACGCCGTACCACCTACAACTTGGCCTGCACACAGGATTTACACAAACCAAAGCAAGCAAGCAGCATTAGCTATTAGCGGGATCACCTCAGGTTTGTCTTCTTATTTCTCTACAAAAGCTAAAGCCATGCAGAGCCTGGCAAAGAAGAGACCTGGCACAGGACGGTGCCATATGTGATATATCAAAAGGGATGCAAGCTGGGCTGAAGCTGAGTCAGATAAAACCACGAGTGGCTGAGAGATAGTAAGGGGTGATTCAAGCGAGGCTCACAGAAGGCTCAGTGACAGCAGGGAAGATCAGTATGGTATGAAACAGGTGGGTGATATTAAATAAATAATAAAAAAAAAAAAGACTAGTCAGAAATCTTCAATATATCAAAATAAATCTCTTGTATAATGTTGCACTGGAGTGTTTTAAATGTGGAGGCAGAATATGGAAGACGTCATAGCTGCAAATCTACCAGGTTACCAAGTGATGAAATATAGGAGGCAACTGTAGCCACAAAGGGTAGAGGGAAAAGAATAAAATACATGCACGGTTTATAATACTGCTGAGTGACGTTTTCATCTTTTTATTGATTTGCTTGACCTGCTGATGGAGCTGCGGGGCTGGGGGGAGCGGAGTCTGGTTCTGGGCTCCTCACCATGGATACATAAATTTTATCTGCTGCTCTGCCGATGACTTTAAAGATGAAATCTCTCACTTTATTGTCCCAGTGGGTTTTTTTTTTTTTTTGACAGCGCCCAAAAAGGCACAAGCACAAAGAAACCCAAATGAGCAACATGTGCTGTTTTGGAAAGAGTATTCAACACAACAAAGACAGCGTTAGGTCTGGTGATCATCAATGGGAGTGTTAAAAAACCTGTGGGCTCTGCTGCTGTAGGTCATTAATTAAAAGTAACCCTGAATATACTCAGCATAGACTAAAAGAACAGAATAGAGCACCAGCACACACTAAGAATAAAACTACTTTAAGGTGTTTATTTTATTTTCCAGTGCTCACCTTCTCTATAAAAACAGCTTAATACAAAAAAAAAAAAAAATCAGGAAACCGATAGCCGATAGTGACTCAAACAACAGCACCAAAGATGTCTCCAGTAATAATCACCCCTGTGAAAATTCTGCAGCTTTGTTTCTGCGGCATGTTCCCCCCCCCCCCCCTGTGGTGTGTGTATAAATATGTGTGTGAGGCACGAAATGACGTGCGTGTCGCCCGATGCGTCTCTCTGGACTGAAAAATGCTGGCTGTAAAGAACTACTCAGGGCTGAGACAACACACATGATGAGCTCTTTGCACATTTTCCTGTTCCCAAATTAAACCTTGTCATTCTGCTACACCACACACCAGGACGGTCAACACAGACAGAGGATTAACACAATCCCACATCAGTACAAAAAAAAACAAACCGCATTTTTTAACCACAGGTTTTGATCTGAAGGCTGCATAAGCATCAGGAAAGAGAGCTGTAGAATATCTGCCGCCGTGGAAAGCTGCTTATCAAAATAACTTTCCTCGATCTCTGGAAAATTATGCTCCCTAGAGAGCAACCAGTGGGTTGACTTGTTGCTCTGTGGCATCTCAAGATTTGATCATTTCATTTAGCGAGGTGAATGATTTAGCTGTTATAGTTATGATAGTCATGCTGCTGCACACACAATCTGACATGCCCTAACATTATAATTCGAAGAGAGCTAAATTTAGCGCACAAACTGCAACAACTTAAGGTTAGGCTGTTTTTAACTCGCAGCGCATCCTCCGTGTTTTGCTTCTGCAGTAGAACGGATGCTGTAATAAAAACTTTTCCTATGCTGGTATGTGTTGTATTATGTGGCACCTGGGTCCATTTATCCTTCAGCACATGTAGCCAACGCACCACCCTCACAGTTCAGTTCAATTTACGAAGCAACTTTCTGCCCTCCAAAGACAACTCTATAAAACAATGTGCCTAATAAACACAATTTCTCTCTCCATCTCACACCAAACGACTCCCTACTTCCACCTTTATTACTTCTACGGGGGACAAAGCACTGAGGGAAAAAGAGCTGTTGTAGATAGACAACAACTTCCTGCTTGCACTTTTTGCAGAGATTTAGGGAAAAACAAACATATCTGTTAGAGTATCTCAGGATTCACAAACCACACCATGTGCAGCCTTCATGAACGAATTCTTTCGCTTTTTAACACTCAAATATATGATTGTTTTAATTTGAAAGAAACACAAGAATTAATACTTTACTTTTACTAAATCATGCAGCAGTGACTGAGTGACTGCTGCATGGGCTGAGTCTTCATTTAGAGCACAGAATAGGGACAATATATAGAATACTTTTCATATGCAAATGAGTACAATTACTGCACAACAAGCACCCTCAGAGCCTAAAAATACCACGCATGCATGCAAGATCCAGAATCACGACCACCATCAGTCATGTCTTACAGAATCCTTATTCTACCAGACAAGTTCAGAAGTGTCTAATTTTGGGAAAAAAAAAAAAAAGATTGTGTGATGGCATGTGTGAGTCAGCAGACAGCAAAGCTACCCACCCTCCGTGCTGCGGAATTTCTCTTTCAATCTCACCGATTACTAAGAGGCTTAATCGATCGGTGCACCAACAGAAACAGCTGCATTTTTCTCTAAACATGGCCAAGAAATTTCAAGTGTTTTCATTAAAACATTAACCAACAACCAAATATAGACAAACTATGTCTTGCAAAAAAGCTGAACCACTGGGCTTATTAATAATTCAATGACATATTTTAATTCTAATTTAACACAAACTGGTTTACAGTAGTACACAACTGCACATAAAGAGTATATAATCATTCCCCTTTGTCTATATACTGCACAACTGAATTTCTATTTATCTCTGATAAATACACAATCGCCTTTGTGTGTTCTAATATTCATAAGCACTCTGGTCGGCTTGTTTCCTCAGATTAGCACTTGCTTTCAAATCAAAGTGTTTTTCTATTGATCCATGTCAGGAAAAAACCAACAACAGTCACATCCACTGTGATTTAATGTACCAACCTAAATAAAACACAAAAAGGTCCAGTGGGGTGCCAACACTTTCCAGAGGAACTGTAATCTAGACTGAGGATAAAAGTGCTGGAGGCAGGTCTGTACTGAGCCACAGCGATTCAAGGAGTTTCAGACCAAATGAGTGAGCAGTTGTCCCTCCCTGTTAAGAAGCTGGAAGGCTTGATGCCTCTGAAAATTAACAGCTAATGAAAAAAGGCACCTCTTCAAAAAAAAAAAAAAAAAAAAAGCACCTATGTTTGCCAAAGAATTGAGTTATTACTTGATAGATGCATTAGGAGGAGTCAAACATGAGTCACGGGCAAAGTGGATCTTAGGGCAAAGTTTCCACTGAGTGAAGTGAACCTGCAGCACTTGAAGACTGACTGACTTTAATTTGCTAATGGCCACAGCTTGAATAAGTATCCTGCTGGCTTGCCTGTGTCAACAGCTTCTAGTCTTGCAGTCTCTTTTCTCTTCCTTCCAAGTTCCTCGTTAATTTAAGCAGTTATAGCAGCTGCAGCTAAAGCTCTGGGCAGTGGAGGGTCTCCCTGCGGAGTCTGCTGCCAGAGTCAGGAATAGAGTCGGCCTTGGGTACTGTAGCCACCAAGTGAGTTTTGTAGGATGAGTAAGGCCTCCCAGTGGAACAGTGATTACAGGGCAGACACGTCATGTGGAAAAAGTACTAAATGTGTATTGCTGGGGGAAAGAAAAAAAAAAAAAAACATTAACCGCTTCCTTCTTATTGAGTCTAGAGGCCCAATTAAACCAGCACTGAATGACTTCCTGTGGAAGATGCTGTTTGCTGCTCTTCTATTACAGCATCAGCAACTAAAGCAAGTCATTAAAGGTAATTTGATATGTAATTTGTTTCATAAGTGCATTAAAAGTGACCTGATACTTTCCAGGTAATGAAAATCCACCATTTCTCCATTTGCATATGTTAAAAAAAACAAGAGTATATCGTAATTTTGTGCAATCAGGAGCACTGAGCTGAGCTATGATGACCGATAATGGAGGCTAAGACCTATAATTTCAGCTCAAATGATTGGAAAGCGAGTTAAATGGGTCAAACCTTAATACTGGGCTCCAATTAATATTCTGAGAACACTCAAAAATTTACCTACTGACTTTTTGAGAGCGAGGAAGGGAAACCATCAGCAACAGATGAAACACAGAAAGGATTTGGGTGCAGTAAAAGCGAAAAGACAGAGTAACCCACCCAGTCTCCACAGGTTTCTCAAGGACAATATCCACTGCAGAGGTCTGTTTCAACACTGGCCTTGTGAGCCTAATTGGCTGAGGAGAGGCTGGCCTGGAGCCGAGGGCATGGGACTGGGATCCTGGGAAGAGCAGAGAGAAAAAGGGGATTAAAGGGGAATGTTAGGAGGGACGGGGTGTAGCAGGTAGCAGACAGATAGATGGAGAAAAGGACAACAGCATACAGTGTGAATGGCAAGTAATCATCTACCCTTGTCAGTTGTAGCACTGTCTCCACCTACAGGAAAGACCTGGGAATAATTTTATCGGCTTTGCACTTAAATATTACCAAAGAGGAACAACTTTAAGTGCAGAAACTGATCATTTTCGCTTCTTTTTACCTCCTGGTCGTTCCCAGCACAGAGGATCTGAGTAGGTGATAGAAGCAAACCGTCTCCTCACTTCCTCCTGGTCCCGCTGCCAGACACACAGAGAAACAGATTCTATAAACACAGAGTCCTCCTAACAAAGAGCCTCATCAAACACACTCGACAGTGTAATCAAGTCTGGAAATTGCATCGGTATGCAGAAGCAGACCACAGCTGTCATAACAGCTCATTATAAATACTCGGCCGATAACTGGTGACCTTTCAGGTTCCACGGTGACCTTTCACTGGTGGGTCCGTCTCACCTGTATCTCCTCCATACGAAGCAGCATTCTCTCCAGGGTGGGGGCCTGCAAATCGTCCAGCAGCTCTTCACTCCGCTGCTCAGCATTTTCTTCTGCCTGTCAAGAGCAATAATTAGAAACCCCCCCCCAAAACAATACGAGTATACTGAGCTTAGTTGTGCAGTTTTTAAATCATCACCATGATAAATTTAAATGTCAAATTTCCTGTAGTGAAGCTCACCTCCTCTGCAGCCTGTTCAGGCACTCGACTCCTCAGTGGCGAGTTAATTCTGTTCCTGGACTCAACAATTTGCTGAATACACAATAAAAAATATCAGTTTATTTTACAAGGTACATCTGAAACTAAACACACACACACACACACACACACACACACACACACACACACACACACACACTTAGATTTATTTAATTGATTCACATGCAATGACTTCTTCAGGAGATATATATATAAAAAGAAGAAAATCTGGCAGTGGCCAGACAGCAGATAAGTCTCCTTACCTCAGCTTCATCCAGAAGGGGCTGAATTCTCTCTCTGGCCTTCTGCTCAGCTCGCTCAGCCCACTGAGTTGGCGAGACAACTTCAGACCTGTGAACCAAAACACACCCACACTGCAAGCTGTCACAGAAGAAGTTCTGAGGAGAAGCTGTTTTAACTTTAAGAGACTAAATTAAAAAAAAAAACATATATATATATATATATATATATACATATATATATATATATATATATATATATATATATATATATATATATATATATATATATATATATATATATATATATATATACACACAGAGCATTGTTAGAAAAATGCATATTTGGAATATTAGTCCACCTTGGGTTCAAAATGAGTGTTGAATTAATTAAAAAAAAATGTTTATGCCAGAGTTTTAAAATAACTATCCCTTTGAGTCCAGTAAGACATTCACATTACTGAAAATTCATGAGAGAATTATTTAATCATCAATAATGAAGGCCAAATATATTCACACATAACAGAAATATTCATTAGACTCAGTGTTTTTGAAATATTCATGTCCATCTGTAATTATAACTAGATAAGGTCAAAACTGTCAGACTCTTTGTTGGCACTGCGTTGAATGTGTTCTGGTTACTTTCACTGTTGAAGCCAATAAATCAATACACAAAGCCTGACGTGCTAGTTAAGAGTTTCACCACCTGAGTGCAGTTTGAAGTATAAAAGATTCACTGAGTGTGACATAACCATTTTATATGCGATGCAGTCTGTTGATTGGACAGAGATCTATTGTGCAAAACTTATCACCTGCAAAGAAGTGAAGCAGTTTTGGTGCTTCTGCTTGTCACAGTAGCCCCAGAAAAATAAGATAAAGTAACCAGTTCTTGATCTACAATATACACAAATATTTTGCAGTAGTTTTGGCATTAAACTTACACTTTCTTGTATGTAAAATGTTGTGCTTGTGCCAAATGAACCTGCCATAGTTTTATAACTTACAGGCAAAACAGATGTGTAATAACGGTGCATTAAACTTTCTTTGTATCACACTCTGCACAAATTTGTTGTGGAATCCAAAAAAACTGGAGGGGCTACATGTGCTCCTACAATGAAATGGCACACTCATGAAGGTGAGTAAATAAATAGTAGGTCTACATGTCTTCGTGATAGAGAACACAGTAGAATTAACCCACATATTCACAGAAGGGTAATTAAATGTTGACTGCGACCTTTGCTCTGTGCACGCTGCATCTTGTTGCCAGCCTTTTAAAGTTACTCTCCAGTGGCTAATTAGGAAATGTGCAGCAGTCTATGGGAACATATGCTCTCCTTGGTACTGAATGGATGTGCTGCCATCACAGCCTGCACTATTTTCCGCTCTTTGTTTTGTTTTCTGTAGATAACACTGCCCAAGTTCCCAGTGCCCAATTCCCAAAGCAAATGCTTATTTGATTGTGGGCTCGGTACACTGAGCTGAGTAGGAAATGTTTATTTCTTCTTAAATAACATAAATAGCAACTATTTATACAGGTTAAAGGACCAATGCATATATTGCTATACATAATGAGCTTAGATTAATTGATCTAATCAATTAATTTCTTTTATATCAGTCTGCTCCGGCTTAGTAACGTGCCACAGTGTCTCCAGAATTTGCAATTTTAGGTGCCATGGACTGAAAAAATTAAAACTTTTTGGCTCAATTAATATTCAACATGACTTTCGGCCTTCATTCCCTTGGATCCAAGTCTGCTAAAACAATAATTTTATCAGTACTGTACCTTAATCTCTGAATGCGTTCGGTCTCTTCTTTACTCAGCTGGTTGAGCTCTTTCAGTCTCTGCGCTGTCATCTTATCCAGCCAAGCCTTCCTGCATCACCCGGGCAATCATCAAATGAAGCAAAATGTAAGCTCAAAGAAGCTTCGCACATAAATAATTTATAATCCTCGTGTTTAATCAGGCTGCTAGCCACTGATTAATAGGAAAGCACAACTGCAGTAATTAAGATTTGATTAAACAGAGACATATGTGGAACACTCAATCAATGAGGTGCTTATAAAACAGGCAAACTATTAATCACTCAAAAAGAGAAATGGCCTCAATCTAGCTGGCACCTGGATTAATTTATTGGAAAGAATTAACTTTGAATTAGAATCAGAGTATTGCCTCCGGCTCTCAGCAAGTGGGGTCTGACATAAAGGTTAGAAACGACTCTCTGAATGGACTCATTAACATTCCTCCTTCCTAGATTCCATCCATTTTGCTACGATAGATAATCCAGTGTGTGATGTAGAAATGACACAGATTACAAGGCAATTTGAAAAAAGATATACAATAAGTGGCAGAGATTAAAGCTGGGGCAGGCAGCAACAAACAACATCATCGGGCAGAAATTCTCTGCTGAACTTCTGCACATCCTTTGGGCTCCACTGTCAGGCTTCAAGAAAAATCTAGCCGATGGTATTAGATTCTGACCAACCAGAGGTCCTGCCACAGATTGATCTACCAGTGCAGATGCACATATAGATCCCTCACGCACGCACATCCCTAGAGAGCGGAAAGCCTGAGTCAATGTTGGAAAATCTTGCAGGAAAAGTTGTTGTTCCCCCACTAGCAGTAGCTGCCTCTGCACAGCAAAGCACTCCAATAAAAGGAAGACAGACTTATCAACAAGACTATAAATGCAATAAAAAAATTACATTTATATGTAATATTATAAACACAGACAGGTACAATTCCTGGTCCCAGGGCAGCCTGGTGTTTACCTTTTTGCACTACCACTGTAAGCACAGCCAGGATGTGTAGCTAAAGGTCAGCTAACATCCTGGACCTTGCTAACATTGATTTTACACATAACATCTTACGCTGTTACCATGAAAGCAAGAGACACGGAGCTAAGTTGAATGTTCAGCCCTTTGCCAAAGTGGCCAAACACTCAAGGCTGCGACACACAGCTTGTGTCGCAAGCATTTGAAGTGTGCACTCATCTGCAGGGAGCAGGCTTAGGACAGAGAGGGGAAAGCTGACAGAGGAAAGATTTACTTACAAATTTGTCTCTTTTTTCCACCCTTTTTCCATATTTCTGACAAACCATTTCTTTAAAATCAGGTTAAAAAACACTTAGGAGGTGATTGGAGGTGGGCTTTACCTTAATGCTTCATTCTGAGCTTCTTCCTTCTTTTGTGAGCTCAGGCCTAATTCAGTGTCGAAACCACCTCCCACCCTCTGCTTCGGAGGGTTCGGTGGGTTTGCGGAGATCGATGAGAGCTTCACTGGAGAGAAGAGACAACGAGGCTCTGGCCTTCCCCTCTGAGGAGATCTGTTGACGGCAGAAGGCTGACTGGATTATAAACTCAGACAAATATACTCTACATTAAAACACTTCTGAAAAGAGCAATTTGTGTTTTGGCTCTTACATCGTACAAATGATTTCATTTTCACATTTTCCTTAAATTAATGAAACGTGAAAATTTTGGTATATGTTATGGCCTGACAAATATTTAGTATTTTTGTGCTGCTCGCAACCACATCCTGACTGAAAAATGGGAAGAAAAAAATCATATAAATTTATAAAAAGCTAAAATTGAATTTATTGGTTGTTTTTTTTCTTCATAGGAGGCTATTTACAAATGCATATTATTTCATACTAGATGTAAACTGTTATCAGCATTTCAGATCAGCATTTCAGACATTAAAGCAGCAGAGCTTGTAGTTACATAATGACATTAATCATCTAGCGAGCTGAGAACTGCACAGAGATAACAGACTCACCGCTGTGGAGGAGGAGAGTGAGGGGATGTAGGTATCCAGGGCACAGAGTTCTCTTTTTGAGGGAGCTGGTTCACTCTGAGCCGAGAGGAGACTGTGGGCTGCTGGAAGCCTGCATCTTGCATCTGATTATGCTATAAAAAAATAGAAAATAAATATTTAGTTTCCTTACATTAACCTCACGTTGTTTAGATCTGATCTTTAGAAAAGCCCTTTTCAAGGTGTATTATATTAAACAACCAATAATGTTGAAACTAATATACTATGAAGCCCACTCTGTGTCTTGTAACATATTCAGTTCGGTGCAAGCCCAGCACCTTCATTGTTTCAGCCTTTTTTCTTTCAGAGGGCAGCCTTTTTCTGGTGTTAGTGTTTGTCTGAAATCGTCTCTGCAGCTCTTGCAGCTCCCTCTGCTGGCCGAGGCTCTCCAGGCCAGTCCTCAGCACCTCTCTTCTGTTGATGGGCCATTGAGTTGTTCTGGGTTTCTCTGAGGCCACTCTCTTATCTGCTGACACAAATGAAAATTAAACAAGTCAAGAGCAAACCACACTCTTTATCCCTTTTAATACAATTCAATTATGTTGAAATCTGGTGGGAGCACAAAACACCACCAAATAGAGAATTTGCTCGCACTCCTGACAGCCAGGTGGATATATGGCTCATGTTCAGGTTTCTACGGAGAACTAGATTGCAGATGAGGCTCATTGTAGCTGTTTATATCATCACTTCTAGAGGATGCCTCTCAGCTCAATAAGACCCAGCAGGACTTAACTGCTCATATACAAAGCAGCAGGGGCCCAAAGGTTCTGCACTAAAAATCTTGTTTTCCTATCACTGCCTCGTGGCTCCTGATCAATTTTAAGCCCGAGTAGAGCCATTTGTGCATAGTGGGAGGCCCCCAAGACTACCACGTAAAAGCCCCTGGGGGGGCTTCAGTATACATAGGAGACTAAATGGTTTGTCCTTCATCAGCAGGCATACAATTTAGAGCCTCTATCAACAAGTAGGCCTTAAGTTGAAATTACAGTCATTATATAACACCCATGAGGTCTGAAATTGCATCAATAAATACACAAGGCAAATAAACACTCAATGCTCACCACACAAGCCCCTTCTGGGATTCTTGGGTTTGTAAGGAACTCGAACAGTTCCTTGCAATTTGGGACCCCTGGGTGCAGGTGACATGCTGCGATGAGGAGACTTCCTTTGTTGAGGGCATGCTTGAGCCTGCACCTTTTTGAGCATCTCTTGTTTACTGAGCGCAGAATCCAAAGTCTGAAAAATGAAGTGACAGCAAAGCCTGAGATTATTCACTAAATTTAAAAAAAAATTCCTAAGATAAGCTGCATTTTTAGATATACTACATAAAATACTGATTAATTCAACAACACATTAAAGATACATTAATAAAGATAATCATGTGTGCTATAAATATGATGCATCTAGAGCAATCATATCATTTGGACATAATAAAGTCATAATATTACTTCTATCTGTGACCTACAAGCAACATCAGATACATAATCTGTCCTTGTAATGCTCTGCCAAACCAACACTGGAGTTAATTTCAGTTCATGCTCAAATGTTTGACCTGATTTTTGTGTTCATTAAATAAAGTTAGAAAAGTAGGATTAACGTCAAAAGACTGAAGAACAGCACTGGTTTGCCATAACTTACATTTAGTTTCTTTCTGCTGATTGTTCTGCTTGTTTGGGATTATAATCCTAAAATGCAATCCTAAAGCACTTCATACAGCAGCTACTGTTGCATTTCTGTCCTGGAGCAGAGTCTACACTAGGAAAACCCACATCACTCTTTGAATTCAGAGGTTACTTTGTGCTGCTCACCTCTAGTTTCTGCAGGATGTTGAGGGCCGTCTCAGGCACAGCTGAGCCCTGGTGCACTTCAACCTTAGCTGAGCACAAAGAGAGCTGGCGAATCAGCTGACCCAGTTCTTTGGAATACGGGGGCACTTTATTGTGAGACAGATCTGAGAGTTGGTGGATAAAAACCTGTAAGGCCCTGAGCGCCCCACGATGTGCAGCTGCAAGCCTGTTTATCGCCATGGACTGAAAGAAGAACAGAATCTAAATAAGTTAACAGAATTTTTAAACAACACTCTTTACAGAAAAATAAATCTAATCCAACTGTGATTTTACTCATTGATGCAACAACTAGGACATTTGTCTTCTGAGAAACAGAAGGGCCAAAATGTTACTAACTTGCTGCTTACCTTTTTAGTGTCCCACGTGTTCTGGTTTCGTAGCTTTTCTATATCTACTTGTATCTCTTTTACCTATTAAATCATTTAAGACAACAGCGTTTAGAGGAAAAGAGCAAAAGCAAACCCAACAACTTCTTAATTGCATTCAACAGAAATTTAAATACCTGTTGTTGCAGAACATAAATAATTCGAGCTGAGCGAGCTGCCTGCTTCTGTCTGCGTATCTCCAACTTGTTTTGCTCTTCAGGTTCTAACGGCTCTTCTATTTTCTCCTCTGTTGTTTAAAAAAACCATTATGCATTATTTATCAGCATCGTGCATGCCAAATTATGATTACACTTAATACATTTCAAGATACAGATGTTTTGTTGGCTACCTCTATTAGCCAGCTCCTCCACTTTCTGAATATACACTTCCAGCTCATTTTGCAGCTTGTGTATCTCGTGGTTTAAGGGTGCCTCTTTGCCTCCTTCCACCTGCCTATGGCCAGGGTCTCTGGTTGGGGGTGACTGGCTCATTCGAGGCATGGAAGAAAGGGGATGTTTTTGGAACGTATGCTGTTTGGCTCCAGCTTGGGTCACCTTCTCTTTTGGACTGGATGCTTTTGACTTAATCTTGCTTGGAGTGACTGCAAGGTCCTATAAAGAAAGGAAATAAACTGCATTTGCTAACAAGCACCAACAACTCCTTTGGTATGATATAAACCAGAATACTATTACAAACAGATAAACTTTTATATATTTATTGAATAATTAATACATCGTGTGTCAGTAATTAAATTACCTGAAGGAGTTCTACATCACTAGTTTCAAAGAGTGGGGCCTCCTGAGAAGGTTTGGCAGAGGATTTTGTCAGTGACTCAAGGCGCCTTCGTCTTAGATCTCGCTTGGCCAACTTAACAGCAGCCTGAAGCCTCTCCTCTGAGAGTGTAGTGAAGCTGAAAGAGCTTCTGGTGCTGTCCACAGTTTCCTGAACCTCTGACACTGGCAGCAGTCGCTCTATGACAATGGGGGCAGGCGGGCCAACCCAGGTGGTGCGGTTTTTAGCACTTGCAGGGATGGCTTCATTGAACAGCAGCTGTGATGTGTAAGATACCAGTCAGTTTTATATGATATAAGCAGCCATTATGATTGGGCCCATTCAGATATACTGACCTATAACACATTTATTACTATCAGTATATGTGTGGTCCAGTATGCACTGATAATATTGAACATTGCTTTACAAAACACGATACTGAAAAACAGATGCTAGGGTATTAAGGAAATGGTGTCATTACACACAGTTGTGGTCCAAAGTTTACATATACTCATTATGGACATGAACATCATAGTAGATTTGAGCTTTTAATGATTTCTTTGAAATGCTCTTCACTTAAATCGTTCAACTTTTCAAAAGTGATCATGATAGAGTACAACTGGTAGTTTCCGTTTGCCAGCATAAAAAGGATTTGTTTGACATCATTCAATGGACTGACCAATACTGAGAACAATGGGAAAGTCCAAGAAACTCAGTGGAGATCTAAGAAAGAGAACTGCAGATTTACACAAGTTGGAAAAGTCTCAAGCCTTGGTGGTTCCTGGAACTGGAAACTGTTGGAATACCAGCATCACTATCCACAGTGAAGCAAGGTGTACACTGCCATGGACTGAGAAGGTGCAAACTGAGAAAGAAGCCCCTGCTCCAAAATCTACACATTCAAGCTTGACTGAACTTTGCAGTTGCTCACATGGACAAGCTAAATACCCACTGGAGAAAGGTTTTATTGTGAGACGAGACAAAGATTGAGCTATTCAGTCACAATGACAAGAGGGAGTAAAGATGAGGCTTTCGAACCTAGGAACACTGTACCAGCTGGTAACATCATGTTGTGGGGCTGTTTTGCTGCCATTGATATTGGTACATTGTGCAAAGTGGATGAAATAATGAAGAAGAAGGACGACCTCCAAATTCTTCAACTTCACCTCAAAACAACAGCTAGACGGTTGAAATTTGGACACAACTGAGTGTTCCAACAAGACAATGATCCCAAACACACATCAAAACTGGTTTTGAAACAGATGAAGCAGGTTAGCATTAAGCTTCTGGAATGGCCTTCCAACCTCAACCCAACTCTGTAGTAATGGTTTAATGTGGTACACAAAATATTTAATTCCATAATAAAATGTTTATTGCCAGAGTTGGAGTCAAGTCTGACTGATCTCACGCTGGTACTTCTGTCATTGACTTGATTAGATTTTACTTTAAAGTTTGCTTGTTTGTTACAGTCAGTTAAATGAAATAAAACCCAAAGACATGACCCTATGATAAACATCAGTTTCTTCTTGTCTTTGTAAGTTCTCAGTCATCTAGGTCATGGTAGTCTCTGGAGCGACTGGACTTCTTTAAGTTTCTTGAAGACATTTAACCTCTCATCTAAATGGCTTCTTCACTTCTAAAACCAAATGGTGGAGAGACCCAGGTACATAAACCCTAGTGGGATGGTCTTACTTCTTCTTCTTCTTTCGGTTGCTCCTCTTAGGGGTTGCCATAGTGGATCATCTGCCTCCACCTCACTATTGCATCCTCCTCTGTCACATCAACCTTCTGCATGTCCTCCTTCACTACCTTTATGAACCTTCTCTGTGGACTTCCTCTTTTCCTCCTACCTGGCAGCTTCATATTCATCATCCTTTGTCCAATATATCCGCTATCCCTACTCTGCACATGTCCAAACTGTCTCAGCCTTACCTCTGTAACTTTGTCTCCAAACAACTCAACATAAGCTGTCCCTCCGATATGCTCATTTCTAATCTTGCCCATTCTGGACACTCATTGAAAACCTCAGCATTTTCAACTCTGCCAACTCCGGCTTGGCCTCCTGTCTTTTCATCAGTGCTACTGTCTCCAAACATCATAGTAGGTCAAGACTGCCATCTTGTAAATCTCCCCTTTCACTCTTACTTCAATCTTTCTATCACAAATCACCCTTGACACTCATCTCCACCCACTCCACCCTGCCTGCCCTCTCTTCTTCACCTCTGTTGTACACTGTAGCTTTAGCTGGTTGACCCCAGATATTTAAACTCATCAACCTTCACTGCCTCTATTCCTTGCAGCTTCAGTGTTACATGATAAACATTGTTACTTTTAGGGATGAAATACTCAAATCTATACATTGACATTGTGCTACACTCCTTATTGCTGATATATAATTTAAGAAATTTTTATGTTAAAAAAAAGTTTCACCAATCAACTAATATTAATCAATCAGTTGCAGGACTGTGTATGTATCACAAGTAAGTGCACTTAGTTTCAGCAATTAAACTTGCAAATAAAAGTGTACATACAAGGATGAGTTGCATGTAGTAAAGACAGAAGTGAATATTATCAGACTTTCAGTGTTGTTTACCTTGGTTTGGGACATCCCGGCTGCTAAACCGCTGCGGCTGTCAACATTTCGGCTTAATCCTAAAGTAACCCAGTCTCTCTCTTCACTCTGCCGTGCTAGGGAAATCCCGGGACCACTCTTTAAGGACTGTGTAGTCATTACGGCGAAAAAAAAAAAAAAAAAAAAAGTCTCAACAGAATGTAATGCTAATGGGAGCTAACAACATAAAGTCAGTCCATTCCAGAAACTCCATTCAGCCAATCCGTGGTTGTCGTTCCCAGTTTCTGCATATGAATTATAAGTCAGCTATGCGCCCTGAGTCGCTACTTGTATTTTTAATTAAAACACAGTACCTGGTGAACCTTTTAAATTTAAGGCTAAGCTTCTCCACAGTTTGAAACGGCGCCATGACAACAACGCAGACCAACAGGCGGAAGTAAATTGTGTTTAAAGTACGGCTCGTCAAAGCAACCAAAAATCAGAGCAAGTGCATTATAGTAACATATTATTAAATACGCATTTTCTTTAAATATTACACACATGGAACGTTGTATTAAATACTTGAGTATAATTAAGAGTCTAATTAAAATTAATATATTATAAATGCGATTTGCGTTAGCAGTCATTTTAAGAACCGGAAGTAGGCGTCCACTGATTCTCGCAGGACCAGCGTTCAGAGAAGCCTCGTTGGTTATTACACTTGCAGCACAGATCAGTGTTACCGTTTAGGGTTGTGCTTTGTCACGTTAACATTGTTTAAAAAATAATGGCCCATTACGAAGAAGTAAATGTGCACGGGTATGATGAATTCTGTCGGGCTGTGTCTGAGAGAAAAGGGAAGGATATCTTTGCTTATTTTTCGGGGGATAAAGACGAGAAGGGAAAGAGCTGGTGTCCAGATTGTGTCAAAGGTAACTTAAGAAATCTTTTACTTGGATATATTACGTAATATACAGCTTCAGATGTTTGTACTTTCTCCTCAAAGACCTTACGTAACAAACTTTCTTGACTGTCCTGTAGTATTTTTCTTGGTCTTTAAGGACTTTATATTTAAATGGTGCTCTTCTCAGCTTTATCTAGTGTCACGTGATGAAGTGCACTTTTTTGGCATATTGTTTATTAAAAGCACATTAACCTGCTGTTATATATTTAAAGTAATTGACGTTGACTTACTCACTGGCCACCCTGTTTCGTACACCTAACAGGGTGGTGATTTAAATACTTTCAACGTGGCATGACGAGCTAATCTGAGTGTTTCAGAAATTGCTGATCTAACTCTAAGGTTTACAGAGGATGGTCCAAAAAAAAAAAAAAAAAAAAGAGAAAATCTCCAGTGAGGTGCAGTTCTCTGGGTGAAAATGCCTTAGAATGGCCAAACTGCATTGTTACACTGCAACCAATATTTGAAGAAGAGCATCTCTGAATTCACAACACATCAAACCTGGAAGAAGGTGGGCTACGGCAGCAGAGGACCAGACTGGGTGCCACTCCTGTCAGCTACCAACAGGAAACTGAGGCTACCATTTGCATGGGCTCATCAAAATTGGACAACAGAAGATTGGAAACGTGCTGCCTGGCCTCATGCGTCTCAATTTCTGCTGCAACATTCAGATGGTAGGGTCAGAATTTGGAATAAACAACACGAAAGCATGGATCCATCCTGCCTTGTATCTAAAGTTCAGGCTGCTGCTGGTGTAATGGTGCAGGGAATATTTTCTTGGCACACTTTGAGTCTCTTTATAATAACTGAGCGTCATTTAATGACAGCCTAGCTAAGTATTATTGCTGACCACGTCCATCCCTTTACAACCACACTGTGGCCATCTTCTGATGGCTGCTTCCAGCAGGATAATACACCGTGTCACAAAACTCAAATCATCTCAAACTGTTTTTTTTAACATAACTGGGAGTTCACTGTACTCAAATGCCCTCCACAGTCACCAGATCTCAATCCAATAGAGCACGTTCGGGATGTGGTTGAATGAGAGAGTTGCATCATGGATGTACAACCTAAATATCTGGAGCAGCTGTAGTTTCAGTATGAACCCAGATCTCTGTTTCAGCATGTTTCAGGGATGTTTTCAGCACCTTGTTGAGTCTGTCACAAAAAATTAAGGCAGCTCTGAAGGTAAAAAGAGGGTCCAACCCTGTACGAGCAAGACGTACCTAACAAAGTGGCCAGTGAGTACAAGAGGTTTAGTTAACCAGCTATAATGACGATTTTGTATATGCAATAAAATAGATACTTTGAGTAATATAAGTATATAAACAAATCTGTTTACATAGAGAAGCCCAAAAATTCAATAAAAGAAATGTGAACCTATACAAAAGATTTAGTTTACCAGGTTAAATGAAGAGTTTGCATAAATTCAGTCTTTTTGAGTGTTGTTTAAATGTTTTATAAGAGATTTTTATTAAGGAATTTGATTTTATGAATGGGAAATTTGCCTTAAATATAAAGGAAAGTAATGATATATTGCTTACTGCTGTTGAGATTAGATCTGATGAATAATAAGTCACATTCTTCTTTATTTTGTGCTTCATCCTTTGACTTCTACCTTTCCAGCCGAGCCAGTTGTTAGAGGAGTGTTGAGTCACCTTCCTGAGGGCTCGGTCTTCATCTACTGCCAAGTTGGAGAAAGAGCCTAGTCAGTATTTTACGCTTCCTTTTTTCAGCATGTTATGACAAGCTGTTTATGATTTCAAACTTTTTAGTCACACAGATGTCACCACTATAGCACATCACGGCTGCAGTTGGCACACTTAGTTTTTTACTGATTTACCTGTTGAATCACAGGTCAATAAAAGGGTTTACTGTGGCCAAAATAGCTAAAAATAAAAAAAATGAATTGACTTAATCTCAGTTGTAAAATTATATGGAATGAAAGCACAGTTAAAAGATATTGTACGTTCATTAAAATTGAAAAAAACTGGTCATTGTTTTGATAGTTGCAAAATTATAATGCGGATCTCATTTTATATTTATATATTGGGCAGAGCCAGTTAAATAGTTCCTCTTTCATATAAACTGTTGTGATATTTAACATCTTCCCCTGAGCTCAGAGCACATTATCATGAAACCAGAGTACAGGAGAGATTTTAAACTTCCGTCACATAAACAGTAAATTGGGGACGACTGGTTTTCAATACTGGGCACCTCAGGAGTGAGCTTTGAACTTTGACATCTTTATTAATGTTTGTGTTTTCTTTTCTAGGATCAATTTTGTGTTATCATTGTGTATTGCATATATAAAGCACTTTTCTAGTCTCACTGACCACTCACACCAACTCAAACCACTTTACACTATAAGCCACACACAGCACTTTTATTTATACATGAAGTGCCTTTTATATCACTTATTGTGTTAACACACACCAGTCAAACACTAATGCACACCAGTGATGCACTGTGGGTTATTCTGGGTTTAGTATCTTGCTCAAAGACACTGCAGTCTGGAAGAACTGGAGATGGAAACACTGGAATAGTTAATTAAGTTTAACGTAACTTATTAATTCCAGTGGAAGCAGTAAGGGCGTGCTTTGTTTTCATGTGACTGTATAGGTTTTTGCAGTCTTGTCTATCTTGCAAATGAGATCCTGATTAATTTTTTTAAAAAGTAGACGGCCATAAAATCTTTTCTGTCCATAGAAAGATTGAGTGTGTGTCATAAATAATACCACAAGGCAGGCTCAGAAAAACTTAGGAAGGAGTTTATTAGTCGAGCCAAATGAATTTCTTTCAAAGTTCTGAGTTCTGCCATTTACACCCACACAATAATAGATTTGAAACCAATCTGAGTCTGTTTACATGAAAGTAACAAATTTAATTAGGACTATAAAACTATTTTGGATAGAACTTTATTCGTCCTTTGCAGGAAATTGCTTTGTTACTCCTAAAGTCAATCACCATCTCCTTGGTTTTTACTAATATTTAGCTGAAAGCAGCTGAGGTTGCACCAGTCCGCAAAGTCCCTGATCGTGCGCCTGTATTCCTCCTCTCATCCTTCACTGATACAACCCACGATCGCTGAGCCATCAGAGGATTTCTGAAGAAAGCAGGCGTCGGGGTTGTACTGGAAGTCTGATGTATAGATTGCGAAGAGAAAGGGGGACAGGGTGGTCCCTTGTGGAGCCCCTGTATTTCTCAGCAGCTTACTGGAGTCGCAGCTCCTCAGGTGAACATATTGTGGCCTGCAGGTTAAGTAGTCCATGGTCCAGGCGGCCAGGGCTGACTCTACCTGCATCATCCTCATCTTCCCTCCGAGCAGCCGTGGCTGGATTGTGCTGAAGGCACTCGTGAAGTCGAAGAACATAAATCCTAACAGGAGGAGTCCGGGTGTCAATATGTCCTCTGCAGCATGTAGATGAGGCTGGAGGGGGTCTGTCTGTCTTCACACCCTTAACATGTAGGATGATCTACAGTGTGATGAAGACACAGCCAGGACTGACAACTGTGTTGCAGTTTCTATTTAAATGATATATTGTTTAAATATGTAATATCCATTTTTGCTGTGATACATTACAGCAACAACACTCATTCACTCCTGCAAAATGTAAAAATGTCTTCAGATGCAATAATCACAGTCCAGAGTTTGTGCTTTTTTTTCAGTGCTGCACTCTTAAATGCAAACAGCTGCCTAATTATTTCCTTCTCACTCCAGTTGGAAGGATCCAAATAATGATTTCAAGAAGACGCTGAAGTTGACCGGTGTTCCCACACTGTTGCGATACGGCACAGTAAGAATACATTTCTACCCTTTTTTTTTTTTTTAAGTTAACTCACTTAATATTGAATCGTCCTGTAATGTTAAAAGCCATTTCTTTGTAATCTTTGTTTCAGCCTCAGAAGTTGGTGGAGGAGGAATGCTTTAAAGCAGACCTGGTGAAAATGATGTTCACTGAGGACTGAGGGATGCTGCGCTGCTTTCATCACTCATCGAGATTTTTTTTTTTTTTTGTTACAGCAATTTCATTATACAAATCTAACAGAAAACATTAAACTTCTCCCACTCTGATTCTGATAGCAATCAGAAAACAATAACCATCCTTTCAAATATTTAATTACATGCTGTGATAGCTTTGAGATGCACATTTTACTTGCTATTGTCTGTGTGCTCTCAGTCTATGGTGAACTGTAATTTAATGCTCATATGTTTCTTCTGATGCACACTAATTGGTGGTAAGCCATTTAAATTTTTTTTTTTTGATTTATTGTGACCATTGTGTTTAATTTTGTTGCCATGGCCTTAAATGAAGTGATATTTGTGTGAGTAATTGTTTGGACTCTTCATGCGTTCTCTCACATACTGTACGTCTGACTGTGTTTTTGCTGTACTGTGGTGGTGATGGACATACATGGCAAAGTTTCAACTGCACACATGATGTGTTTTGCTTGTTTTCTTTTAAAATTTACGAGTGGTTTCCTTCTCTGTGCACCTTTAGAAGTAGGTGAGGTTGTGCCAGAAATTCTTATGGATTATTCTATGGCAAATTGGTGAGTGCCTGACCCCCACCTGACCTCTTCAGGATCAGTAGATTTTTTTTTTTTTTTTTTAATCTGTTGTAATTAAAAATAATCAGCTGATTCTGAAAGGATCAGATTTGATAGACCCTTGTTTTCCTATTGTGAGGCCTAGGTGGCAGCACGTCCACAGGAGTCGAGTCTAGTGCCCCAGTATAAATAGAAATGAGTGAAATTAAATTTATAGTTGTCTAAAGAAAATTAATTAACCTAAATTTAATAATACTCACAAACATAAGTCTAATGTGATTAGTGGGGTCAAAGCTAGAGTGCCGCTCCTTTTAATATAAAAATTAACAGGAAAAAAAAAAACGTAAACTCGGAAATTAAAGGAATTCAGGTGCATGTGCAGCTCTTAATATATTTGAAATCCAGGAAATATGCTGACAAAGTGACCTCTTTACAAACAGAATATTAAATATGGTGATAAAAGTGTGTGCTTTCCTCATAAAGGAGCGCAACCGCTGTTGCAGTCAGGGCGATTTAAGCGGAGCGCATTCCTGCACAGCGCTCGCACCGGAGGACGAGCAGCGGTGAGCACACACAGACCGCAACGCCTCGCCGGGGCTGGGAGCTCACCTAAAACCTCAAATTGGAGGTGGAGGAAGTGCTGGGTGTCGCTTGAACATAGCGGTTACATGTACAGCGGTTTCGGCTGAGGGTAACGTTGTGTGTTCGAGGACTGTACGCCACGATGTCGGAGTTTCTGGTGAGTCTACTCGGGGAGCGGCTCGTCAACAGCGAGAAAGCCGAGGTGGACGTGCAGTCTCTGGGCGCCAAGCTGTCCCTGGTCGGGCTCTTCTTTGGGTGCAGCCTGAACGCCCCGTGCAAGCAGTTCAACGGCAGCCTGTGCGAGTTTTACAGCAGGTTCAAAAAGACGTCTGAACATAAGGACAAATTGGAAATCGTCTTCATCTCGTCGGATCCGGATCAGAAACACTGGCAAGACTTTTTGCAAGAGATGCCATGGCCTGCGTTACCTTTCAAAGACAGACACAAAAAGGTAAGATGGGCAGCGGTGATGAAGAGCAGCAGACGATTCAGGGCTTAATGTCTGAGGAGGGTTTCTGTGTTGTACGTGGGTTGGAAGACCCCGGAGGAAGGCAAAAAAAAACACACATTTAGGCCATGTCTGCTTCTTCTGTCAGAGCACAGGTGTGGTTTTAATTTGGGTCGTTAAATGGGATTGCCCTACATGAACTTAGTTTTGTCAGATTCATTCAAATGGGACAAATGAGATCATCACATTCTTTGTAGAAATCAGGTTACTGGTATTGGTTGTGGATAACACACATCTACCACACAATATGTTTTTTGTTAACTAAAGATAAACCTCATCTGTTTATTTCCACTGGCATCTAACCAGGGGGATTTATATGAGGGATTTGTTAGTTTTTGCACTTACACACACACACACACACACACACACACACACAAAATTTAAAAACAAAAAAACTGTAGGAATTTTATTTAAATGACCCTTTTAAACCCATATTTTAACAGTTTTTAATTAAAAAAATAGGGGTTAAAGGAGGAACTATTTGCCCCTGGACTTGATATTTATCAGCATATTCCAAACGTGTCAGTCCAGACATTTCTGCGTTATTAACAGGAAAGGAAACAGACTTTTTTTTTTTTTTTTTGATTTCTTCACTTTGCATTGGTTAATAATTTTGTCAGGCGAGTAATTGCTGAAACCTCACAGCAGTGTTATGTTGATTCTATCATGTTATCCAGGTGTGGCCTGCACAGTGAAGGCCTCTTTATTTTGCTATCATTTCATCTGTAGCTTTCCTTAATTTCCTAAGGGTGTCAACAAAGCAGTGCTTTGAGGATTTCAGACTGCTTTGATTCCTCTCACTTGGTAATTACTTTTATTTTTCTCTAATCTGTGTAAATCAAAAGGCTCAGGTGTACTGTATTGTGATGGATGTGTGAATTAAATTGCCTGATTTCTCTCTGGTAAAAATGTGACTTTAAGACAATATAATAATGAGAGGTTTTTGAAGAAGTTGTAATATTTGGGATAAATATTGCCTTTTTTGTTCATTGCAAAAACTGCCAGAATTGAAAGGATTTATCCAAACATCTTCTGGGTGTGTTTATTAAAAACGCACACACACACACACACACAATGCTTTATGGATAATAAGTCATGGTAGAGGTTTCCTTTACCAGGAAGTGATATCTGCAGCAGGCGGAAAAATGAAACAAGTCTTTAAAAATATAAATGAGGACAGCGTCCAGTTCGCAGCAGAGGTCTCATCCTCACTGAGTCTAAACATAATTGCAGATGAGGCATAAACAAAGACACCATGCTCGGCTGCATTTGCGCGGCATCAGTCAGGCGTGTCAGTGAATTCTGATGATGCTCGCAAATAAAAATGCTGCACTAGATTTTAAATTGTCCAAACAAAGAAGATTATGACCCCCCCCCCCCCTTTTTTTTTTTTTTTTTTTTTTTTTTTTTTAAAGGTAAGGCCTGATGCCTTTTTAAGAGGAAATACTTTTAGGAAAATCATAAAGGAAAAAGAGAACCTTGTAATCTAGTGGAGCATCAGTCATGTCAGACTGTGTGTGTATAAAACCACGGTGGCCTAAAATGTGTTAAAAAATCTGCTTCTTGTCTTAACAGCACGTATTTGTTTCAGAGGATGTGCCTTGCTTAGCCATGTCTAACCTTAACTCCTCTTTGTGAGCTCGAGGCATGACTTGGATTGAATCATTGTCTTGTAAATTCTTTCAGATTGCCAATGATGATTTCCGTTACACTTCATAATGAAGTCCAGGCGTGAATGAGGCACGGTGACGGCAGGGGGAGTGGGGGTTGTCTTGTTGTCTGGGGCGGAGCACGTTCACAGTGCAGTGTTATTGTGTTGTTACTGCAAGCGGAAAATATCTGTGGCATCAACATAAGCATTGTTCGTGCTCTCATTGGTGGTCTGTTTGCTGCCTGGACCTTATGGGGATATTGGAGTATAGCTGCCTGTCTCAGGCCTGCAGTTGTGGTTCAGTTTGGGCGTCATTGGCACACACTCATCATATGCTAACACAGCCTTATAAACATGATGTTAGAAATATGCAGAGCATTCTGTTAACTCTAATTAAGCACTAGATAATTTAGGATTTATGCATGCTGGAATTTAACTTCTATTATAGCATTACAGTTCTATGTAGGCTGGGTGCCCTGCCTTCATTTACACAACTCTATTGATTATTGACTGCATTTTTTTTTCCAGTAAAACAAAAACCAAACAAATCAAAATATTTGCATGTTTAAGCTTCCCACACAAGGATTTCATTGTTTACTTTGTCATGCATGGCGGTGCACTGAATATCTTTGGACTATTGGCTGAATAAAATAAGCAGTCTGAATGCCTCAACACGGGCTGAGGGAGTTCTAAATGGATTTTACTCACTCTTTTCTTACTCCCTTTTTTTTTTTTTTTTTTTTTTTTTTTTTTTTTTTTGGTGCCAAAAAAGGTTTTTGGAGTAATTGAAAAATAAAGAGCAAATAATTAGGAGATTAAGTGATAATGAAAATAATTGCAGCCATAATTAGCAGCCTATTGTGTGGGGATTTATGTGCTTTGATTAAACAGAAGGTGGTCAGCTGAGGACACGCATGCACAAATTTTCTTTGTTTTAGTTATTTTAATTGGCTGTGTCTGATTCAAGTGTGGGAATCCCATTTTCCTGGACAGGTGGTGTGAAGTTAGCTGGTGATGAAATGGGGCAGTCTAAAAAACCTCTCATCTGGCTCTGAGTAACAGAGGAAGGCGGCGTGCTCATGATGTGCTGGGACATCTGAATGTGAGCATCACCGTACTATTTGTACCATAGACAGGCACAGACAGACCTAATGGGTGAGTGATGTTGACTCAGTGGTGTGCTCTGTTGATGTTGTGGGTCTGTGGAGACTTAAGTGGCCCTCTCAGCCCTCCGCTCCGGTTTGTTTTTTGACTTGATGCAAGCAGAGCTCATCTCCTGGCGAAGGATGCGATTTTTCTTCAGCCGTGTCTTTCAGAGCCTTCTAACCCACCTCAGAATCTCCAATTGTACTTCTCCTCCTCTTTCTCCTCCTCCTCACCCCCTGTGCTTCCCCTCCTCTGCTCTGTACTGACTTGGCTCTCTCCCTCTCTCTGGGAGCTGTCCCCTTCTCTTTTACTCAGGAGTTATCCAGGCCTTCCTGTTGCAGGAAATGTTTTGTTGTTCAATCAAAAAAGGATAATATTCCTGATTAAATGCAGAAAGTAAAGCAAGTCTTCTGCCAGTCTTTATTTAATCTGTAAAAAAAAAAAAAAAAAAAGGTGAGACTGTCGTGCTGTTCTGGTGGTTTTGTAATACAAATGTACTGAAAAGTGTAATTGGCCTTTATACCTTGGTACCAAATGAATGAATTTAATTTTGCTCTCTCCTCATGTGCGTGTCTGTTTTTATAAAGGTTACACTCGGGTCAGTTACACGCTGCATAGTTGTTTCTGCTTTATTTGATGAGCTCTGTTTTAAGCTGGTGTTCAGGCCAAGGTTCAAAACACTGTTTCTAAACCACACTGAGGAATCTCCACTTGTGCTCGTCATGAGGGACCCTCGAGTAGCATGTTCTTAGTGAGTGGATGTCTGCTGTTGTGCAGAGATGGCCAGCTGTCTGACTTGCTGGCACTACCTTACATGGACTTGTGCAGCAGCAGCAGAGTAAGCGAGAGTTCCATGTAAATTAATTGAAGCCATGGCCAAAGTGATCTGAGAACCCAAGTTTACTAAAGGGGGAGAACAAGCTGAGATGCTGCCAGAGCCGTTCCTGCAGGAGTGAGGAGTGAGGGGGCAGGGGGGGTGGAGGATCGCATCGCAGGGAGAGAAAGGCCTCTTGTTCAACTCCTCCTGGTCGGCGGTTCTGGTGTGTGGCTGGCCCCCAGAGGCAGGACGCCCGCTCGCTTGGCTCGCAGCCAGGGGCGAAGGGTGCAAGGAGCTTCAAAGTGCCACTTTTCATCTGTCTGTTAGTAGTCTGCTGAAAACTGAATTGCACCCTGCCCATCATGCATCCTTCACTGTAACCAAAGAAATGGCTTGAAAAGGGGGTCTGAACTGTTTTATCTGCAGGTGGTAATCCTCTGCTCTTGATCAACGTTGCATTTGGCTTCTGTGGGTTTGTATTGTAGAGGTCTGCTGCTTTGTTGTGGGTTAATAATGGGACATTTTTGAGGCTTCTGTGATGTGGAACATTTGCAACAGAGAGATCCTGAGAGTTAAATGTCAGATTCAGAGAGGATGTATTCATCGCAACTTTTGGCTCGGCCTTCCTGTACGGTTTGGGTTCAGCAGACATGAAACTGCTTATAAACGGACCTAGGCTTCTAGTATAAGTGAAAACAAAAGGCCATCGCTAAATGTGTCAAGATGTGTCAAATTCAAAGATGGTGACTTGCACAAAAACTACAAACCAACACAGATGGAACAAATGTAAGGTCAATAAAAGCTGCTGCACATTGCCCTGAGTTAAAGCTGTAAACTCTAAGTCCCTTTTCTAGATTTCTAATCCTTACTTCTTAGATTTCTTCATTAAAGGGTTTAGTAAGTGGTATGAAGTTGGTCGTGGGACCAAACTTAAAAAAAGAGCTACTTCAAAACATTTGATCCAAGCAGATTACACAACCAAACCCTAAAATCAGTTTTGTTATACAACAATTTTTTTTTTCTGTAAAGCACAAGAGTTTTTACATCTCCAGAAACCTGTAATCTGCACACTGATTTATTGGCATTTTTCTAATACTATCAGATTATTAACCTTCAAAAAATACAATGCAATGCAGAACTTTGTGGCTTCCTGCACACACTGTATTTGGTGGAGGTCAGATCTGCAAATCATCATGCATTTTTATGGCTCCAGCACAGTCCATGGCCCTGGAGCCTGACACTGATATTATGCTGGAACATCGATTATAATGGTAATTTTGCCTAAATTGCATATTATGACTACATTATTAAAGGGCAAAATTACTCCAGAGGTTGTTCAGAGGCATTAATTTTATCGCTGTGTGCAGTTTGAACTTCAGCTTTACCTGATTTCTTTAAGTAATTATATGAATATTTTAAGTATTTGTTTTCTGTCAGCAGAACAGCTTAAGTTTTATTATTTATTTATTTATTAGTTCATAACTTATGGCAAGTTCATGTGATATAATTCCAACTGTGAATGCAGTAAGGCTTTTGTACCCACTGCTCCTTCTACATTCCTGTTCACACCATTTGGTTTAGCTGTGTCTCTGACCACAAACTGACCTTGGAGAAGCTGTTACCTTGACTCCGGCTGCAAGTGTGCATGCCTGGCCGCAGAATTATACTTTAATGAGCCTCCATTGTCCTGCAGCTGTGAGGCCTTGTTCCAGTGCGCCATGTTTGACAAGAGCTTATGTAAAGAATGTGCGCAGACACCTGCTCCACTGAAGCTGCTCAGGGCCACAGGGCATGGAAACTGTGTGTTTAGACCCAGGATACTTGGCAGTGCCAACTGTTACTTCTCACAGCACCAAGCTTGTATTACTGTCTCCTTTCACTGCCCATTGTGGCCTCTTTACTTGGAGAGCTGTAATATTATGAGAGGCGACAATGGAGATTTCATCAGAGGTGAAGTTGAGTGGCTCAAGTTACCCAAGTGAGAGTTTGGCGAACAGTCACATTGTGTGTCTCGTAAATCTCATTCCACCTCGCAACTCTATCTGTTTTTACTTCCGTTATCTACCCGTTCAATGACAACACACAAAGGCTGTAAGGCTGCGACCTCTGTCTGCGGTCCGTGAACGACTGAAACGATACTCTGGGACTGACTTTTCCTCTTTGTCCCGTGTTCTCCGGCTGGATTGCGCATGGACGGTGTATGTGGTTTTCAGCCTGGACTTTCCAAAGTGGAGTGACGTTAAAGATAATGGACGTGCCTAATGCGTTCACCGCACTGTCTGCTGTAGCTCTCTGTGAGAACAACAGATGATTCACTTACTCCTGTACGTTGTCCCAAACCACCCTATTTGTGACACATACTAGTAAAACAATCCAAACCAGTGCAGCATAAAGTTCAGCACGCATCACTCGATATTAAATTTGGGTTCCGCTGATGACAGGAAAGCAGCTTAGACCGAGCTCTTTTCCATGGGAATAAGCAGATGGTTGTTACTTCAACGGGTGAAGCCACCATCATCTGTTATGGTTTATTGCTGCTGCATCAGAGTTTGTTCTCCTTTTTTACTCTGAGCTGAGAACGCTTCATGGATGGGTTGGTTTGCCCGGACCCTCCCCCCAGTCAATCCTCCGGTCTGTCATTGCCCCGCACCACAGCTCAGCAGCCCTTTCCAACATAATAACAGCATAGCCGCCCCAGGGGCATCCTGCCATCCAGGGCTGTCTTTTGTCTTGCTTTTGTTATCTCTCCTAGATTGAATGTTGGCTCTTTGTGATTTCTCAGTTTTCCCCCTCTACATGGCCAGTGATCATATTTCTTAAGCTAAATGAAAGAGACACATGATGGATGCATAATTTGGACTGTCTGCACTCACTGCAAATTTTCATCTTCATCACTAACAAACAAAATCCATCTTGTAGGATATCTGTTGCATCAGTGAGACCGGATGCTGATTTGATGTAAATTTATTCATAGTTTTCTAAAATTTCTGGCGTGACAAGTTTTCCCTTGGACGATTGCCCTTTCACTTCCATGTGACCACAACCCTGCTTCGATGGTTGTGCGCGCTGTTGTGTGTACATGCAAGCTGTAACCCCCCCCCCCCCTCTCCTGTCTGTGGTGTTTTCATTCAAGTGTAAGTGCTCCTGCAGCTCCCGCTGCTGTATGAAAAGCAGCCCGCTGTACAAAGAGCCCCAGTGTCTCAGCATGTAGCATGGCACACTGGCACCAGGTCTGCTTTCTTGCCCGGTTTAGTTGTTGCAAGTGGGAAGTGGATTTTTATCTACCTGACATACAAAGCATTCCCTCTGACAAAATGGTAGCTTGATTTCTAAGAGTGCGAGGCGGTTGCTTGATTAGGAACTTAAATCTCTGCCATTTTTGTTCTGTTACACTTAGAGCTGGTATATCAAAGAAGGTATATGAAATGGTTGTGGAGAAGCTCAAGCAATAGAAAGCATAAGGTAGGATTACAATTTGGTATCTAACCAGTTGAAATTGTCTAAGTTATTGATTTTAAATGTTAAAATAATTGCCTAGAAGTTCAGAATAACAGTTGTGCATGAAGTACCGTGATGTGTAATAAGGACCAGAATGGTAACCACTTCTTCCACTCTATTTTTATGGGCTTCCAAGTGCTGCATGACAGAAGAGCAGCAAGTAGCTGGAGTAGCATCGAGCTATTTGAAAGACACATTCCCTGTAAGACACGGGGCCAGTGCAGTGTATCATTTTACTGCCTGTCATTGTAATTGCAGTGGGATTTTAATATTGTGGATTGCTTTGTGAGCCAGGCATTTAAAGATGACCTTTAAAATTGAATATCTTCTGGTTTTTGAATGATTTTTATATTAAGTCAGAATTCTCTACGTTTAGAAATCTGTTTTTGATAAATGGAGAATTCAACGTTTTGGAGATGGGGTCATTTGATTTGTCACTGAGGTGTAGATAAGATCGATACTGCTCTAATATTTGTATGATCAATATGGAGCTATAACCAGCTGCCCTGATAGCCCTAGAGTTCAGTGCTGTTCTCTAAAGTCTCCTGATCCTAACTTGGTCAAGCGTGAGAGAACAAGCTCAGGTCACCGGGGCCCATCCTGCAACTTAGGGGACCTGAGGATCCCCCCCCACACACACACACACGTCCCAAAGGCACAATGTCCACACCTCAACACATCTTCAGCAAAGCAAGAGGGACCTACACACAATTAGGGAGACCATTTAACTGTTGTGGCTGATCAGTCTTAGTGTAGTTCCCAAAATGCAGAGCTGTTCTTTGTAGGAAACTTTGACAGTCTATACCATGCACCATATCTCATCAGTTAACAGTGGCAGTGTGCACTTTCCGACTCTGTTACTCAGCAACAAGATGTTCTCTGAGCACCAGAGGAAACTGAACAATATTAAACTCCAGAAATAGCTTTGTCACAGTCTTTTTGACAGTTTGAAGAAGCTTCCACCACCTAACCCTCTCCCCGCTGGGTGATCAGGCCCACTTTTTCTACTTCTTCATTTTTAACCGTCTTGTTCACACATCCCTTTTTGCCCCTGCTGTTTCAAAGGTTTTATGCACATGTAATGTTTTGACCTTGCTGATCTCATATAATTCAGATTAGCTGGTTCTAACTGATTGCTGATCCTCACTTTTCTCCCGCACAGATGCCACATTTTCACTGAGCTGTTAATCTCCTGTAGGATAATGAGGCAGCTGATGATGTATCGTATGTCTAATAAGATCCGATGCCAATGCAGACATGCTTCCCGAAGAGTCTTTTCCATAATATTGAATCAGCTCTTTCAGCCTTCATGGTTTAGCTTACTAGTAAGTTGGGTTTTAAGAATTGCAGAAAGGATGAAGAAATTTAAGTAAGCGTCTTCAAATGCACTTTTTGTCAGAGCTCAGCACCTCCATTGAGACTCAGTAGGTGTGTGTGTGGCTAATTTAAATGCTATTCTTGCTAAGTTGGCATGTTGCGTTAAGAAAAAATGGAGAAAAATTGAGGGAAGTGTAGCTGAAGCAGCTCTCATGGCCTGTAGTTAGCTCATTATTTTGGTAATAACCAGAGAGTCTCTTGGAATCATTTGCAGATGCACCCACCAGCTCCGACAGGAGATTGCACACAAACAAGCATACTTGTATTTGGAACATTTAATGTATTTCTGTTTCAATTATGAATCCAAATATCCCAAAATCATCTGCAGCCAGGTTCACTAAGTTTATCTCGCCTGTGTTATTTGACACCATTGCAACAACACGCTCCCCACATAATTGCACATTACATCTTCTTTAGATAAATAGGTTGATATTCTCGTGTGTGTGTGTGTGTGTGTGTGTGTGTGTGTGTGTGTGTTTCTGTACTCTTGTCACATGATTCTCTAGAATAAATTTGTGAGCCATTATTCAAGGTCACTGGTGGGCAAGCTCATCTGGAGAGCAAATAATGGTGCAGCAGTGCTCCCCACAAATTGATTCATGCTGTTGCATTATCAGTTTCATTACACCAACAATAAGAAACTGTCTATTTTTTGGAGCTTGCTTATTCTATATGTATTTCTATTGAAAGCCTGTCACCAGGGCAACAATATGGCTGTCTTACCTGTTTATTGCCAATTCGTGCATGTGTTTTTGGGCTTTTAAAGCCGTGTATATAGCATTTTTACTTTGAAATTGACAGTAGTGAACAAGCCAGTCACAGTAGTTGCAGACTGTGTCAACGCCTTGTGCGCAGTAGTTACATTTCCACGGAGGGGTCAGGTTATGATGTAGATTATGTCGTGGGGTTCGTGGCTAAAATGTACCTATGGCATAGAAGTCTAAATCAACTGTTAGAAATCTAAGTACACATGAAAATAATACATTACAGCCTCACTTTTTTCAAATTTTGGTATCAGTTAAAATGCAAAATTATAGATGCACCATGCTAACCAAGTTAGCTAGCTAACACTGGCATTAGCTGATGACTCTGATACCCCCTTGTCAAAATATAGTTGATAGTAGCTCAAGTGTCACTGTTTTGAATAGCTCTCATTTTTCTTTTTAATAATGAAGTTTACATTTTTAAATACTCCAGTATTTAATTTTCCAGTGAAACATTTTGTGAGCCATATGCAGCTAGCAAGGGGATAGGTCATGAACATATTAATGCATTCAGGAACTAAAGGGTCAAATGTTTCCCTCAGAGTTGGTTAAGAGTAAACGAAGACTGAATCTCTCCCTTTTTGAGCATTTGTCAGGTGGACACAATCTTGGCTTGAAGTACTAGTATTGCTACTTAAAGTGTTGGTATGGCTGTCTTTTCCGTTGCTATGACCTAACCAGAGCAATCTGTTATAGGCGGGAGACAATTAAGGGATACATTGTAGCATTTCAGAGTGCAAAGAATATGATCCCCTTGTTTTTTTGTTTTTGTTTTTTTTTTTATTTCATTCAAAGCTTGGTTTCTGTGTTGCAGTGTAAGCTTGTGTTGTGTTTCTTTTTTTTTATTTTTTATTTTTAAATGAATTTATTTTTATTGTAGTGCTGTAGACCTGCATTGGCTTGTGTAGTCCTGCTTGTTTGTTCACCTCTGCTGCAAATAAAGCAAAACACTCTGAGAACTCGACCTTGCTGCTGACAAACACACACAGACTCTGTATAATGCACAACAGCAACAGGCCAGAAGAAACACTGATGGCAGCCCATATGGAAGTATTGGCAGTGTTGTTGGGGGTGGGGGGGGACATGAGAAGGATTCATGAAGGGAGAGCAACACCATCAGGAAGTAAGTGTCATAGAGGTGCTTATTATCTAAGAGAGAGGGATTCTCATTTAGCAGTCTTGGATTCATGCTAGAAGTGGGCTTGGGGGTGACTAAAAGAGGCTGGCTTGTTTATTTTTATTTTTTTCAATCGTCACATTCTATTTTGATATCCGCTCCGTCTTTGTTCTGTAAAAACAAAAGCGCCGCATGCATTCCAGCTCATGTATTTGCACCAAGGAATGTGTTCCTCAGAAAAAGGCTCTCACAAATCATCAGACATTTTTAGTGGTTGAAAGTGGACCCCCTGCTGAGGCTGTGCTGTGGCTTAGCTCTGTCTCTGTGTTGGAGGCTAATCGCTGTTTTTATTAGTCTTTTTTTTACCCAATCTGTTCGCATGAAGCCTCAATCCCACGGCCACGTTGAATGAAAGGGTTTATCAGCTTAAGCCTGTTGTAAAGAGCACACGAGGTCTCATCTTTTCACTGAGGAACGAGAGCAGCCCTCGGACACAAGTGTCCAGGCAATTAAGAGACGCGGGGGCCTCAAAGAGAGATTACTGGCACAGAGTTCTGGCCGGCTTCTTTCTTGTCCTGTGCATTGTTCACTCGGTGCCGAGACACATTATGATTGGTGCTGTTTTCTCAAAGGGCGTTGGAGGGGGAGATGACTGAATGCAGTCATGGGGTTCTTATCTGGGGAAGATTCAGTGGATGCAGCATCAAATTATGGTCACAGGCTAAACTGTTTTCCTAATGGCAACGGAGATTCACCCTAATGTGACAGTGATAGCCTCACCACTTTTATTTTTTTTTATTTTTAAATTGTCCTGGACTTTAAACACACTGTAAAGCACATTTTCTATTGTGATGTGTACATGTTCAGACATAACATCAGGGTTGCTTTTGTAAAGCAGTCTAACCACCCTGCATGGTGTTATGCTTGGCCTGGTTGATGTGCTCATCTAGGTTTTGATTGTGCAGATAGAGGCAACTATTGCACTCAATACTCTGGTATCTATCAGAGAAGGACCGTGAGATGCAGATGAAAGCTCTGGGGGTCCCTACACGGATGCTTTAGTGGAACGATTCATGTAGTATATAGCCCAATGAAACATTTGTGGCAGTGATGTTGGACCTTGACTTTTACGATATCGCTGATTTATCGTTCAAATGTCGGAGTTGGCCAGTGATCTCTTTGTTGACTGAAAGTGGCCTGTTGCCAATCTGCCGCCTTTCACTGATGTTAGAGTTTATTCTCATGAGTTGTGCAGTCCTTTGTGTCTGCATCAGATTTATAAATTTGTATGATTGAATTAATGCTCCTTGAAAGATGACTTGTTTCTTTCCTTTCAACATACGGGAGAATAAACTATACCAAAAAACCCCACACAATATAGCCACTGGGCACCACCAAAACATCAACCGTGGCATTGGGATGCATCAGTTGTAAAATTCTGGGCCAATCTGCTCTATCAAGACTCTTCTCTACCTGCTGAAAGCTTTTATGAATGAGTTAAGTATTGCTCTTGGACCATTGTGGTGTGAAGTGGTGTGGTCAGTATCTGGTGTCATTCAGGCCTCAGTCACACAGACCAGCAAATATCTGGCAACCACTGGACACAAGGGGGAAAATGTGTATTCCCCAGCCCGTTGGCGAGGGGTTGCTGGCTGTCGTCAGGTGAAGTCGGTCACAAAGCGGATGCTGCATTTTTAAAACCTCTGTTTGCTTTGGTTGCAGGCAGGTTCTTGCAGTTGATTTCACAGCCTCTTTGGTCTCAGTCTGTACATGTTGGATTTTTAAATGCATTATTAAATTACTAATGAGCTTAAAATTCACAAGTTATATTTGTAAAGAATGTACTGAGGCATTAAATTTGCCAGCTTAGCAAAGAACTCTAATCTGCTTAGTTTAATTGCTATGCTCTATTCAGTGACATGAGATTACATCGACACAGTTCTTATTTCTGTGTCTGCGTTTAACACAAATCATAAATGTGAATCTTGCTGCTGGATCCTGATTTCACACATGCGGCAACTCTTCAAAGTATTTGAATTGGCTCAAACTTAGATTGTTGAATGAAATTCAAACATGAAATGCTGACTGATGTGAAATGAAAAACCTTGCTTTTTTTTTTTTTTTTTTTAAACTTTGCTTTAGTTTACACCCACACATCACTTCACATTTAACAATAAAGGCTTCAAATTGAATTCCAGTGCTCTTAACTTCTGTCTGGCATCAGCAGTGACGGTGCCTCCGTAATTTAATTACTTCACATATTCGGGGTGCCATTTAAAATGGTCACGATAGAGAGGAGCTTCAATATTAGCACACAAGTTCAGGAACTATTCCCCTGAAGATGCTGTTGAAAGGTAATCAAGCAGCTATACTGGCTGCAAACAAAATGCAGTTCATGTTTTGACATGCTTCTAGTCTCCTCTTTAACTAGAATAATTATATTTGTTTTCCTATATTTATCCCAGACATTAAAAGGACATGGAGGCCTGCTTCTTTTTATGGCTCCCTTGTTTGAAGGAAATGAACTCTGAGACTACAAACCTTAAAGCGCGCACATTTCCGCTTGTGTGACTCGCAGCCTGTGAGGTGTTAAATCGAGTCAGGAGGCCGTGCGAGTGCAGGGAGTGGGTAAACACAGACGAAATACTTAACCCTCCCTCAGCGCCACTGCTCACCACTCTGTCACTCACCACCTGCTCATTTGACAGCGCTGCTGCTTTTGGAAGCAGCAGGTGTGCTCTTTAAGTCCAAAGGTAGCAGGTTCCGCTCCGACAACCTCGGCTTGTGTTGTGGTCAGTAAGCCGGCTTTTTCTAAGGGTGGAGTAAAGACTACTGAGATCATTGTGTATCTTTAGTGTGGCCGCATCAATGGTGCACTGTTTGTGCTCATACAACCCTGCACAGAAACTTACAAAGCTGATGACGTGAAGCTGAAGTAAGTCAGATGATGGTTTCGTGTCAGGAATGCCAGTGTTTCTGCCAAAGCCCATACCTATTCATCTTCTCTCTATCTATCATATAATTATGGTGCACAGCAAGAGCCAGAGGTATGTACTCTGACTAAAAGAGGGAGAATAAAACTAAAGAATTATTGTTGCAAATGAAAATGACTGCAGATTTCTCTGGTGGGCGCGTAGCCAGGCTCAAAGAAAAAAAGTTTAAAACTAAAAGGCACAGTTCTGTTCTGGGTTTCTTCCTCAGAGTGCAAAGAGTGGCTCTTTTGTAGCTGAAAGCTCCACATGTGGAATCATTTCTCTCGTGTCCACAGACTTCGCTGTGTGGCCGAACCCCCCCCCCCCCCCCCCCCCCCCCCCCCCCCCCCCCCCCCCCCCCCCCCCCCCCCGAGAAACAAAGGCATCTTCATCACTTCATCACTTTTCCTCGACGCGCTGTTGCTCCAGGTGTTCACCCTCTAAGCCCCACAGATGAACTGTAGATAAAAAGGCTTGTCCAGAAATAAATTTTTTTTTTAAAACGGGGGGAAAAAGTCAGCATGAATAATGGCAGCCAGAGCGTTCTGCAAGCCTGTCAGAGTTCTCACAGGTACTTAATAAAGCTCTTCTTTTCCTCAGCTGGACTTTTTTAAGCTTGAGAGGCTGAGTGAGTACGAGGAATCCTCTTTACTCTGTTGTGGTGGTGGGATCCTGGGAAGGGGTTTGCCAGTTGGGTGGAGATGGGTTCATAATGTATACTGTAATTGCCCTGTATAATTACTGGCATCGGGGGCATAATCATAAAGGCAGGATCTCATCACTCGTTCTTATGGTTGAATCTTTTTTCTTTTTTTTTTTTTTTTTTTTACCTTTCCTACAAAGCAGAGCTGAAGGATTTGACTGTTTGCTCTTCTGAAGAAGGTATGATGTTTCTGGAATGAAGGTGGTTTTTTAATAAAGGAGGTGTGCTTTTCATGCTTCCTAGACCTCCATTCACATGTTCTTCTTTTGTCCGTTCTCAGAAACAGAAAACGCAGCCAAGTTAAATATCTGGCGTGGACTCAAAGCTCTGAATATTTCCGCAGAAAGCCAAGTGATTTTTATATAAGTTCACGGATAGAGATAACAGATTGCGTGTCGTCTGTGGCTGGTCAGTCGCCAGTTTTGAGGGGTGGGTGTACAACACTTTGTCCGGGAATATAAGGTAACAATACGCTGGGGTTTCTCAAGTTTGACCGTTGTTGAATGGAGTCTTCTGGCTTTTCTGCTATGAATCTGAGGTTGTGTGTCTTTCATGAGAACTTGTTGAGAAATGAATTCTATTATAGGAGTACACTAAATATTAAGTCTTGTCTGAATTGGACAAACAGGAATTTATTTTATTAACGACTAGTTAATACACACGTGTGTGTGTGTGTGTGTGTGTGTGTGAGATAGAGACACTGTCTTGTCTGATTTTCACCCTGGTTCAGCTGAATAACTTTCAGATCTTTTTCTCCTGTCCTCCCATCCAGGCCAGCTTTCTGCTGGAGTTATCCTTTTTTTTTCGATCCTGCTTCATGCCTTCTGTTTTCCTTCTGTTATGAGATCTGAGTTTTTTTTGGCCATTAAAAGCAAAACCTCCTGTCTTAGACTCATCATTTTCATCATGCCCCCTCCCCTTCTCTTTCTGGATGAGCTCTTCTGCTTTGACTTAAAATATTCCAGAAAATTCAGAGTCAACCCTGCAACCTTATTTCCTTGCTGAGAATGGGCAGTGAAAAGAAGGAAGGAAATGATTCTTTCGCAATGGGCCGCACCATCTTTGATTTTTCAAATTGCAGCCATTATGTGTCATAATAATAAAAGTGCTTAGATTACCATGCTTTTGATGTCTATTCAGTCTCCACTTTGACATCGCCGTGCTGATTTATAATTGGAACTTCATATTTTTTTGCGTTTACGCCATACAATAACACACTGCTGCTCATTATGCAAACACCCAGATAACACGTCTTTATCTGAATGGTAGGAATCTGTTCCAGTCACAGTCTGTTTATATAAACGCCAGAAGGAAATATGCTGGCGGTTTTGGGGTTTAGCGGCACAGTCGATGGTTAGCACAGTTTGTGTATTTGGCACCAAGTTAACACACTGAGAGAAGAGAAACAAGAGCGAGGCTTCAACCACGATCCGTGGCTTGCTTTTGTGTTTGCCAGCGGTGAAGTGTGAGCAGCTGTAGGAGGATGCCAGCATGAGGACTGAAATAATTACTGCAGTATGCTAGCACAGTCAACACCATACAACTGCAGCTGTTTCCTTTTGCTGTTGAAAGAATTTCAAAGCATCTAATGCAGCTCCAAGGATTTTTATTTATTTTTCCCTGTTTTCTTCAGGCAACGAGTGGAGTCATAACTACCTAGCAGGGATCTGCTGGACTGTGGTGCCATTTTGAAAAGTAAATACACTTAACGTTTAACTGCCAGAGACTGTGACATGGAGGAAGAGATGCTTAAAGGTGGAAAGGACCACTCTGAAGATTTATTACCAACTTGAAGGGCTTGGGCACAAACTTACAGCTTCACACCAGTTTGCTATGATTTTTTTTTTTGGTTGTTTTTTGCAGACTCCACCCCCAGAGCAGCGTCCTCTTTCCTCTAACACAAAAGCAAGCAGGACGTTTCCTTCCACTTGTGTCTTAAAGGCATTCATCGCTTTCTGATTATGTTTGTTTTTAAACATTTGGACATTACAAGTAGGGGGGAAAAAAACTCCCCCCGGTGCCTCCCTGCTCTCATGAGCAACACACAGAAGTAGTGAGGGCTACATGTCCTCAGCTTAGCAGCTCTGGCTGTGATATGGGGGGGTGCCAAAGGATCTGATGTAGACAGTCCTCCCATTTTATTTAGAACTTCTGGGCAAATGTTTAAGACTATAAAATGTTCATTTGTAAACTCTCCTCATACTTTTTTTTTCTTGCACAGGTGGTAGAGGTTTATGGTGTGTGAAAGCCTGTTGTGGGAACCGGTGTGCAGCAGAACGTGCAAAGGATGGTTTTCTGATACGTGTCAGACTTTTCATAAGCCAATCACGTCCATGCTACAGAGGTCACTCCTCGCATGGGAATGAGCGCCTCAGTTTGTCACGGCTCGTCCAGAGCAACCCGATTCTGTCTCGCCTTCTCTCGCCATGCTGGTATTCATGTTTCTGCCTTCATCCAGGTGGTGCTGTGTAAGAAACCATCATCCACATGATGAAAGCAGTAATTCTGCAGACAGTTGTGCAATGCCTTGAAACAAACAAAAGGACATGGAAATCCTTCCTAGGCTCTTGTTTGAGGAGCTATTTCCTTTTTTTTTTTTTTTTTTTTTGAGGAGGTATTTTTCTGTCTTACTTGCCCTCTAAGGTTGTCCTCAGCTAAACTTCTTTCTCCGTAACTTCCTAGTTCAGGAGCAGAAATGTCCCTCACATGAGATGTTCATCTCATCACCTCAATACAGCATTTCCTTATGAACAAAACAGATGCGTCTGTATTTTTGACTGCATCAACATTCCTACAGACACCTCTAAATCCCTTGGTTTACCATAAATATGTGATGCCACCCAAGTCTATAAACGACTCCCGCAGCTTCCCTCACATGTTTCCAGCTGAGCTCCAGCCCCGTCAAACCAGTGAGAAGAGCTGGGGGAAGAAACTTTAAAGACCACAATCTTTCACGTAAAATAACTAAGATGATGTGCGTGTTCATGTGGGATCCATTTGCTTTGAAATATGCTTTTAGAGCTTTTTAATGTGTACCAACAACAGAAATGGATTTTCTATTATTGTGAATTTCTAGTGCTTTAATAACAGCACATAGTCATCATCCGTGGTCCTGACTCGAGGTCTTTTTAAATAATTGCATTTACAGACATGGAGGGTTTTGCCTCTCAGCAGCAGCATCCTCCTGCCCGGCTATTTCCCAGATGAGCAGCACTCTGTCATCTCAGACTGCCAAGTGCAGCCACTGAAAAATGGAAACACTCCAGCAGGCAGTCACTTTGGTCAAAATTATGCTAACCATGCACTTTATGCTCAAATACTGCACTGCTCCTGTGATATATATTCTTCATCTCCATAATTTATGAATTGCCCGCCTTCATAAAATCTTCTTAATACACACTGTGCAGCTAAGCAACTAGAGCGCATACATGTATGGAGTGTGCATTAACTGTGCAGAACTGAACTTCAGTTTCCTGTCATTCATCAGGAGTGCCAGAGTTTAGCGTTTGTTTCCAGAGTGTGTGCCACTCTTCCTGCACACTTTCTCAGGCTCCAACAATAGCCCCCTCGTTGCTGGCCCCTTCGTAATCCTCTTTGCAACCCCCCCAAAATGCCCCAACTTCTCTGCAGCAAGCTGCCCCCACTGACCAGAAACTTTACGGTTTTGTCAACATCAGCCAGTCAATCTAAGGCCGGCCTCAGATTTGTTTATGTGAAAATATAGCAAACTTACTTATATGGAAGTTAGAGGTTTTAATTTCCAGTGTTTAATTCCCTTTTAGATATTTAAAATATATAAATTATGATATCAGCTTGACTTACCAGCTGCATGCCTCAGTGATTTTTTTGTTCATATTATTATTTCATGAGCATCTTGTTGGCAGTTGACATGTTTGACAGCTGATCAAGACTTTGGCTCCAATCCTTCCTGTTGTTTTTATATTGAGTCAAGGCAGTGAGAAGGCCAACACTACTACAGGCTCTACTATTGTGCTCGTCATGTATTGTTTCTAATCTGCTTTGATGCTGCTCTCCATTCAACATGGAATCTTGGAGACTGCAGAGAGAAAGAAACGGAGGGAAAAACAATGAGTTGGGATACTTTATAGTTTCTCTCTTTGAGTACTATTTTTTTTGTCATGTTCCTCCTCTTCTTTGTTGTTCTGTAGAGTCTATTGTGTTTAAAAAAAAATCTGCAAGTTTCCATTTATTCCTTCTGTATTAGCAAGACTTGGAGAAACACTCCAGTGGATTTTTTTTTTTGCTGGGAGAACAGAAGCATGTAAGGTTAAACATCTCAATATAGCTGAAGCTTCTTATCACAGAGGGAGGTCTGTGGATCTTTTCTTTTCCTTCCAAATAAGAAGATCCCTCCTCCAGTTGTAACAGTTTTATTGTTGGAGAGATTCTTTCAGCTTGATTAAAAATGTAATTATTCACTCATTTATCCCTTTGTGCATTAAACAGCCTTTTTTCTTCAATGGAATGGCAAGTGACGGGTGGTAATTGTAGATCAAGGCAAGGCGCTGGGGAGCCCACGGACTGGGGGTTGGAGCTCTGTTGCAGGCTTTGGCAGCTGGCTGCCCGTGGACCGCTGATGTGCTGCTCGTGGTGCGAACTTCAAACGATGCTGCTCAAGAAGTCAACCCCTGCTTGCAGTGCTCTGGAGTTGTGCCCTGCATGTGCCATCCGCACGACGCCTGGTCTTTTCATTTCAGCCCTCGCTGAGCGATTCCTGCCCTCTGCCCCAGAGCCTTAACAAGCATTGCTGTCACTCATGTCGAGAGAGGGCTAGTGCTGGAGGAGGGCCTGAAAGGCAGTGACACTCCAGAAATCCACTTCAAACAAACAATTAGAGCTGCTACATAGAGCTAATTGGCTTGTATGAGTATACTTAAAGGTAGCCTTGTGGCTGAGATGGAATTAATTATTAGCTCAGTTTGGGGCACTGCAAGACAAAACTATTAAGCTTTTCGTGTGACGCATAAGACGGAGTGGAATATAGTAGAGGAATGAGAACCTGATTGCTAGACCGACGCCTCGTCAGCTCCCACAGCTGCTAAATGTATGCAAAGCCATCTCCTGACAGGGCTTGTTAAGCATCAATACTACACAGCTGCCCTAGAGATTTATTTCACTATGCATCATTACCATTGATAAAGTCTCCATTCAGGCAACTGCTCACTCCCTTTGTTACTTCAGTATATTTAAAGGAGCCTTATTAACCAGCTGGATGGAGGGTGGGTAGTGTTTCCCAACACTGGGGGTGATTGGCAACTGGCTGTCCTTGTTAAGTTGTCACAACTGATGTGGGTTGGTGGAAATAGAGTCAGTTTCAATTGCTTCATTGGATTGACATTGTTTTTCATTATTTAGAAATAAAATAACTGACTGTATATCCACATAGGTTGGGCAGTATGTTAATTTTCCATCAGGCCAACATCGCTGATTGCCATGTGCCTGCAACTTGTTGTCTCCTTTTTGGGACTATCTGGTTTTGAAGCTAAAGCAGCACAGTTGTGCAGCAGTTGGCGCTGTCACCTGACTGCAAGAAGGTTCCCGGCCCTTTCTGTGGAGTTTACATGTTCTCCCTGTGCCTGCATGGATCTCCCCCCACCCCCCACCAACAGTCCAAAGAAATGCTTGTTAGGTTAATTGGTGATTCTAAATCAGGGGTGGGCAATTAATCTTCCCATGGGGCTACATGAGAAACTAGGACTATTGTGGAGGGCTGCGCCAATAAGCTGAACTCAGTTCTGCTCGGTATTAATTTTTATCTCTTCATCAACCACTACTGGTAAGAGTTGCTGCTGTAATTGTTGCCCCTTGGGGAAATTAATTGCCCGCCCCTGTTCTAAATTGGCCGTCAGTCTCTGTGTTAGTTCAAAAGTCTGCTGGGATAGACTGAAGTGGATGAATAGTTTTAAAGGGGATAAAATTGAGGGACCTTTTTTTTTTTTTTTATAAAGAAATCAGATGAAGGATGCAGGCTTGCACACCTTTTAAGCCCGCAACAACCTATTGCACATGGTGGTGTGATTGAAAACTAACACTTCCATTTAACTTATGTAGCTCAGTCTCTGCTCTGGGATAGCTTGTTGTCTTAGAAATTCACTGGACATGGGAATGGATGGCATTTTGTGCTAAACGTCTTTATTTTCATACATATTTGATGGAGCGCAGACAGCTCAAATTGGTGTTGAAGGAAATAAATGACAAACCCATTCTAATGAGTTATGTTTAATATTTACAGTACCAGTCAAAAGTTTGGAAAGTGTTTCCAAACGTTTGACTGGTACTGTACATTAATTAGTTTAGCAGATTTTGTCTAACGTGATGCACAAATTAGATCAACTAGAAGCCACAGTAGAGCAAGAGGATCTCATTAGTGCTGCAGTGTTTTTCTCCTAATCAGAATATTAAGGACAGGTGTGTGAATTCATTTTTGTATTTGTCTTCTGACTTTCTTCAGCTCAAAGTATATTTAGCCTTTAGAGTGAGGGATCATTAGTACAATGAAAGAGATCTTTTGACCTTTTTATTTTCACTCTCCCAAGACCCGCTCTGTGCTGCTCATCACGGCCTAATGGAACACAACACTGCAGCAATTAACCAGATGTTTTCATTTAATCAGATAAACCTCCCAGTGCTTTTCGTTACATGTCTGAAAGCAGACACTTAGTTGTACAGTGGTTTTCAGGTTCCTCCAATTAGGAAACTATGCCTTCAGTTTTAAACCGATCCGTATTGCAACACCTCCTTTTTCTGTTGTCCAGCTGCTGTGCTAAAACAATTATTGGCTTGAAAAATAAGACTTCACATTAAAAAAAAAAAAAAGACAGGCTTTTTAGGTTAGAAAACGAGTGTGCAGTGAGTGGAATAAGTGTTTAAACTCTAGAGAATAGATGCTCTCATAGCTGATAAATCTCTGTGATGGCAATTTGGCCTGTTACAGGAAATCATATTTAGGCTGCAGCTCTGTGTTGCTAGGGACCAGACTGGTGGGCTTGTAATGAGTGCGTGGACCCTGAGCAATCTTGGGCAATTACTTCACTTATCATTAAGATCTGAAGAAGGGAGGAACCCTGTGAATTCATTATAGGGAAGCACGAGATAAGCCGTAGTTACAGAGAAACTACGCAACAAACCTGACAAGTGTGAAAGACATGGAGTCATTACAAACAAATGCTCATGTGTGGAGGGGCAATTAGCAGTTATTGGATTTCTGTAGACCATTAAGGAATGGACCGTGGAAGCAAATCAATTATAAAAGCAGCACTGTGTCCTGTCCCTTTTGTTTACAGTGAGTCCATGTAGGTCAGAGTCTTTGTTTTGTTTGCTTGTTTTTGTTGTATGAAAAATGCTGACTGAGTCTCTTGGTGAGGTGGGTTTGAGCTCATTAAAAATGGGGGGAGAAAAAAGGTGGCATTGTGATGTCTGTCATTTCACTGAGAAGAAATGAGTTTAGGGGGGTGCCCGGTACAAAAGTCCACTCGTTGTTGGACCGGTCCAGGCTGGTCCATTTGCTTCCCACTTTGCTGGACCACCCAGACTGATCTGGTGGGCTTCACAAGTGCACATTGTATTCCTCTGGGAAAGAGAACAGGCAGCAGAACTGATTTTCAGAGTAATTTCTTTCCAGAGACAAAAGGACTAATTAACTAACAAAAAAGCTGACCACACAGTTAAAATATCAAATGGCTTCTCCTGACAAAACACACGAATGATAATTATAAAGTAGGATAAATGATAAAAGCTTTGAATCTGCGAGTGTAAATGTTATTGGTCCCCAGATGGGTTTGGTGATCGCCTTTTTGCTTTTTTTTTTTTTTTTTTTTTTTTTTTTTTTTATTTCATATGCTATCATCACCTGTTCTACAGATAAAAAAGATACAGTGCTGTGCAAAAGTACTGACACTTGGTTCTCAGACTGCTGGCTTACTTGTGGTTCCTAGGATAATTAAAAGTAGAATGGGTGGCAGCTTTCAGGCCCCTCTTCTGTGGAACCAGCTCCCAATTTGGATTCAGGAGACAGACATGTCTCTATTTTTAAGATTAATCTTAAAGCTTACCTGCTTATTTAAGCTTATAGTTAAGGCTGGATCAGGTGACCCTGAACCATCCCTTAGTTATACTGCAGTAGGCCTAGTGTTTCCTTTTTCATTCACCTCTTTTCACTCAGTTCATACACCACTCTGCATTTAATCATCACCACCCCCTGCCCCCAGTCTCCACCTATTTAAAACACCTCTGGGTTGTTACTGTAGTTTTTGCATCACTTGGTCACATGTCATGACTTCCAAGAATTTATATTCTATCAAATATGCTGCTTGGCACCAAATCATTATTTACACTGTATCCACAATCAAGCAAGATACTACAAGCCAGAGGTGATGGACCTCAGATTCACCTTTTCTTTTCTTTTTGTTTTTTTCCTTCTGGTTGTATTCATAAAGAGTATACTCTTCCTGAGCTCTATGACTTGTAGGTCACTAAACACAGTTAATGGTGGTATCCAACACACACATTATGGTATGTTGTTGAAATTAGAGCCTCTGGGCCTTTTTTTTAGATTTTAACAAGTTCTCTGGCTGAGGCAAAAGCAAACAGATATTTGTCATACATTTTAACATTTAGGTTGCATATTAGTCATTTCCATACTGTCAAATTAGAGTAAAGATTATTAGCATCAGCACCTTGGATCCATTTTATTCATGTACTTTTTTTTTTTTCCCCACTAGCCCCCACAGGAGAGGTGGCTTACATTCATGCTGTTTTAAAGTGAGCAGTAATGGTATGGGAGTAAATGAAATGGCAGGAAATGTTTCAGCTCCATAAAGTTTAGGGTGAAAAGGAGTAACAGGCAGCCGCAACGAGCGGGCTGTGTGGCCTGCTTGTGGTAGGTTATCTGTCAGAAATTATAAATATTATTTGAGCAAACCATTTCTAGCACGAGTATTGCAGTCAGCCCTGTGAAGCAGTGAGCGCCAAGATCTTGACCAGTTGTTCTGTTGTCTTAACAAATGTGAGCGAGCACATAAACAGAGAGCAAAGGGAGCCTGTCATGCAGCAGACTCCCATATGGACTCCCCATTTGCAAGAACCCTGGCCTGCTGTTTATAACTCCCCACTCAAATAATGTCATACTTCATGTTTTGCTCATTAAGACTGTATATGAAGGTCGTAGCCATAACCAAGTGTCACATGCGTGGTGCCTGATAATTAGCAGGTATCTCATTGTGTGCTGTCATCGTGGCAAACCCATATTCAGTACTCAGCTGGTAGCTTGTTGGGAGAAGACAGCCACTTACACACTGTGTCCTCAGTAGGCCGCCACATATCCTGTGTCTTTTAGAAACCACAGTTTCCTGGTTGGTATTTGGCAGCACATGGAGCAAAACATTAGCTACACTGGTTTTGATCCAAAACCCTAAAGTCCAGTGACAACAAAATGACTCCAGGCAATGATGGGATATTTAAAAAAAATGTAATTCAGTTGATTGAAGTAGAGCTGCACCTGTAATTAGACTGAGATTGAGAGTGACATTACAGGCTGCACCTCCGAATCGCGCCCGGGGCCACATTAAGCCCATAAGCCATGAAAAGCAGCTTCACTGTGGCAGTCTATTGTACGACTGTAACATTGCTGCCATGTTCCACCACCCCAAGGCACAATGCGTGCTGGTCATCTGAGTGTACGGATGTCAGGTTTGCTTGTGTCTGGCAGGACGTGTGTGTATACTCCAGGAAACACTTCATCCAGTTTCTGTTCGTATGCATTACAACGAGTGCCACTCACAGGCCAGAGGGAGCAGGCAGAAATCTGTAGGTTCACTCAATCCTGTTAATGTGGAACAGCATTTAATTAGATTCGCTCTACATCAGGCAGCTGCATCCGTGTCTGCAAAGTAACAACACTGCGTGACACTAAACACTGATGTTAAGTGTGGATTGCTTTGAAAGATTCTGTAGTAGTGTAAACTGGGTTACAGCTACCATACAATTGTGTGTGTGTGTGTGTGTGAGAGAGCAGGGCAACTTTGTTTGCAGTGTTGTTATGGGGGGATTATTTAGAATTATTGTTTACAAATGAGAGTCTCAGTCTACTCAGATTTGTGAATGTGTGCAACTATCTGTAAATGTGGAGTCTAGAAGACTCAAATATGCAACATCCACTCAAAAAAACAGACCGTAAATGTGCTTTAATTATGAGTGAAACTAAGAATTTGGCTTTAACAGCTGGAAAACCACATCACCTCAGGTATGCCTCTGTTTTCTATCTTTGTGCATGTATTTTTTTTTTTTGTTTGTTTGTTTGTTTAAATTGCACTGCTGCTGGGCCTGACATCTGCAAATGTGTGGGATTTGTCTGAAGCTGTTTTTTTTTTTGTTTTTTTTTTTGTTTTGTTTTTTTTTTGTTTTTTTTTCCTCCTTCTTCTTCTTCTTCTTTGCCCTGAGCTAAGGCTCACAGGCTAATGATATTCGGATGACCAGTGATTACCATCTGTTCTTCTATTGTTTGGTTTTAGAGTATTTGTACATTTTTGTATTCAGCCAAGTTCCTGAAGCTCCAGGCCTAGAAACTGGATGGTGACCAGCTGGCAACCACAGGTTCTGGGAGAAAAAAATAAAATGTGTGTTATTCCAACTGGTTGGCAAGTGGTTGCTAGCGATCACTAGTGTGAAATGATCACATATAGGTAAAGTGTGCTGTGCTGAAAACCTCTTTGCAATTGCTTTGGTAGTTATCAGGTTCCCACAGTCACCAGAAGTTTGTATGAAAGATGCCAACTTAACTGTAAACAGTAGGTTACAATGAGGCACAACTTTTACTTTGAAGTCAAACATTCCCAATTTATTTTAACTGATTTATTAAACTGCAAATTATTTTCTCAATGTCTTTTTTTTGTTAAACAGTTTATCCATAAATCATCAAAATAGTCAACCCCAATTTTCCTATTTTTGGCTAATCAGCAATTTTTATTTATTTATTTTTTCACTCTAGTCTAAAATGCAAAGATAATTAAATTTCAGATTCCAGCTTCTCACGTGTGAGAAACGTTTGCATGCTAAACGATTCTAACTGATTATCAAACCTGGTATTTTTGAAGACAGTCAGCTTAGATGAAGCCATATTCTTACCTTCAGAGGAGCCCTTTGCTTCTGATATATTACCTAAAAAGAATAAATACAGTAACTGCAAGAGGCAGACTATCCATCGCTTCAAATGTCTGTCAGAGATTAGATGTTTGCTAAGATGTGATTGATTTATAAAAGTCATGAAGTGGCTCCTTACAGTGGAAAATTTCAACCTTTTTGATTTGACCGAGATGTTAAATGTGACGCAGACACGGTTTCCAGTCTCTGTTTTCTCTCTGTGTTGTCAACTGACTGCGTCAGTGGCCTAAGAGGAGGAGGACCGGGGTCCTAGCCAGAGAAAACGGTTCAAATGACGTCTTTAATTTGTGGAATTTTTGTCACTGGCAAAATCACGTTGGAAAGCAGAACCGGCATCACAGTCCGATTTTTTTTTTTTTTTTTTTTTTTTTTTTTTTTCCACAGCGTGAAAAATGGGACATAAGTGCACATTGTTAAGTCCTCCTCACTTTCCATTTCTGCTGTGTGTTGGAGAAAAGCATTTAAAATGTGGTGAAGACTGGCTATTGTGCAGCCCGTCACCTTTTTACCCTCCCTCCCCTCATTCTCTGCTTCTCACTGCATACCATTATGGTCCTTCATTTAGAGGAGAGGGGGAGAGAAAGCAGGAATGGAGTACTGGAAAGGTGACGAGAGGACTGAGATAGAAATCAGGCTGTTTTTTTTTTTTTTTATATATCTTTGTTGAGCTCCAGGCATACACAGCAGCAGGCTCCTGCTCCCCAGCAACCAGGAGAAAAGGATGAAGGCTGTAATGTGGCAGCACAGATTGATTCTCATCATAAGCTGTTTCTCTATCAGCTCAGGCACATCGTATAGCTTCGCACAGAAGTGCTTTTCAAATAGACTTCCTGCCTCTTTTCATACCATTATGCTATGCAACCTCATCCTTCCAGCCACATTGTCTCATTATTTCCAAATCTGCTTTATTCCTGTTTGAGCTGATCTGTTGTCTTGAAGGTTTATCTCTGTTTGCAGTCACTATTGAATATGTGAAAAGACTGTGGATTGGCTTATCACATTTGAAAAAAAATATCAACTAAAATCCCCAAATAACCCATGCGTTGAGTCTTCTGTAAACACTGAGACTGAGTTTGTGGAAAAAGTAACTTCTACCAGCCAGTACAGTTGGAAAATGGTTGATGTATTTTTATACATGGCCTTTGATAATAAAACTAAACTAAACTTCTCAGTTTGCAGATGGTAGATATGCTGGATAATGTTTAAACAGTCTGAATAATTAAGTGGAAGTAATAGTTTCAGTTCAGAGACTGCACCCACCATCTCGTTGGCTCCCAGATCTTTTGTCATGCATGGAAAAACTTCAGTCCCCTTCTGTAAGCACCATCTGTAATGCATGCTGGGTCTTTCTCCACGGTGTCAGAAAGGCAGCACTTTTGGTCTGATTTTTAATTTTGGAGACAAAAATTACATCATCACTCGTCACTGCTCACTAAATGTGGCTCCCTACAATTTATTCTTTATTTATTTATTTTTTTTTTAATGCTCTGTGAGCAGGTGCATTATCATGCAGGAACATGCAGCTGACACTGCACCTCAGTTCATATGTGCCAAATGTTCTTCTAGTTTAGCTCGCCACTTACAGCGTGACTGTAGAGGATGAATGCATGGTGCAAATCCCTGTAAATGTCAGACATAATGATGAGCTTTCTCCTAACCGCCTTTGGTCTTGGAGACTTGAGACTTATTCCCTGAAAACTTTTTTTTTTTTTTAATTTTTTTTTTTCTTTGTTTGATATCCAGCCAAATCTGTTGAGTAAAGATCTTTGACATGACCACTAGGTCATCCCAAGCCTGTTGGAAATGCTTATCTAATCCCAAGCTAATACAGAACTTAGAAACATGCTGGAAGGGATGGATAAATGGTTACACATTTTTGTGTAACAATAATTTGATGTAATTTGATGCCCTACACATCACTCCCTTTCACCACTTAACCTTCACTCACCCACATACACACCACTACCTTGTACGCTCTTAAAGGCAGCTTTGACTATTCTTGTCTGTATTCAGGTCTAACAGGGCTGCTTATGCTGGAGCTGCAGGGATACAGATGCAGACAAGCAGGGCGGGTCGGGCATTGGTGCTAACTGCTCCAGTGAGACACTAGTAGTAACAAGGAGGGCGGAGAGGGTGCTCTGCAAGAGTGGACCGGCTTAGAACAGCAGCGCCTTTTGTGTCTGCCTGTTTCTGACGGTTATTTATAAATCCAGTAAACCCACTGCACATTCCAGGCTGCCACAGACGCAAGGAGGGCTGCACCTCACCCATGTATGTCCTCTTTGTCTCCACAGGCAGCTTGATCATAGACGTCAGGATCAGGTGTGACGTTGCTCACTGCCCTGACGTCCGGTCTAATGGAGGTTACTGTGACAAAAAGGTTGATTTTTGTCTTTTGTAGAGAAAAAAGGTTCATTGCCTTTTTTTTTTTTTTCTTGTTTCTTGGCTGTTGCATTTTTATGACCACTGCTTGTGGTCTTCCATGACTCATATTAATGGGAGGTGCCTCCTTCCTTGGCAAAGGATTGCTCAGTTTAATGTTGGCCTATTACTGAAGTAGACTACTTTTTGAAAAGTCCAACTCTTTCTTTCTGTGCAGATCTCTTGGGACTTCTTTTTCTGCATTTGTGGAAAACATTAATCACATTTCCCTGGACAGCTTTTCAAAACAAGCATGGGACAACAATGCGTTAAAGCTTTCAGGGATTTATTTTTGTTAGTTTGAGGTCATTTGTGCCATCCATGGAGAAGCCTTAGTAATTAGAAACTTTTTTTTTTTTTTTTTTGGTAGCTTGTCTAGAATTTGCCAGTTGCTGATGGAGATCTACTTTGCTGTTTTATACAGAAGCACCTCAGGAGAGTCATTTAGTCAGAAGAGGTTTATCCTGTTCTCTTTTTTTTTTTTTTTTTTTTTTTTTCTTCTTTCCTCCTATTTTGTTCTGGCTGGAGTAGTGTGCAGGTTTCCTGTAGCCAAGACTGGAGAACTGCTGGAGGAAATCCAAGTGCTAAAGGATACCCCTTCCCCACCCTCTGAACCATTGAACCAGACGCCATTTTTGACCGATGGCAGAGGTCATAGAACTAATGAGCCCACATGAACAGCATGGTAGCAGAAATCCTGTCATTAATTTCAGTTTTGGAATTGAATGTATTGCGGCATGTTCTCCAAAAGATGTGGTTGATGTTGACTATAAACAAGAAGATAAAAGATTTATTGCACCACTAGTCATGTTGGCCATCTCTTTTGTTTCTGTAAAAGGAACGACGAGATCTTTGAAATACAAAACTGCACTTTGTTTTGTTTTTTTTTTTCCTCTATGTTCCTGATTATTGGCAGGCTTTAAAACAGTTTTTCTGTTCCTGTAAATGTTAATCCTGAGTACAAATCACTCTGAAACACTGAGACTGAGGTCTGCTTTGCTCTGCTGTGCAGCCTGCAGAGGAACTGCCATCAAAAAAGGAGAGACTTCCCTTTTCAGGAAAGGTAGTCATGTCTATAAAGGTCTCCAGTCATTGAAATATATCAACTGTATATTTATGCGCTAATCAAAAGACAGTGGATGTATAATTTTGTTGCACTGGCTGAGAAGTTTGATCATAAGTTTGAGCACAAAAAATCAATACAAACTGCTGGAACCAGTTGCTTGTACTGTCCCAATTTACAGGATGCTGCAACTTGAAGTGGCAACAGACAGCTTCCCTCACACCCGTCTTTCTCACGCTGCAAAGACCACATCGCTCTCTGCTTTTAAACGCCTACTGTGGGAACTTATCGTGCAGTCTGATGACTTTGTTTCTAAGGGGGCAAAGCCAATATTTCTAGCATTACCACAATATCAAGACTTTTGATTTGTTTGCCAGTCAAATGCTAATAAAAAGCAAAACTGTCACTGTCACCTTGGAAATTGGGTTTAAGATTACATTTACATTTAAGTTTTTGCACTTGATTCAGGCCTCCATGCACTTTTGCTCAAATATATTTGGTCACTAGACTGCAAATGGAAACTTTAACACAGCAGCTACTTCTCCTTTTGTTTTGCCTATTTTAGATTAATATTGCCCTTATAAAGTAGGCAGGTTTTGTTTTGTTACTTTTTAACCCTCTCATGTCTCGCAGCTCCCTGTGTAGTCTGAAGGTGATAGAAACTACTTCCTTGCCCTCTTCGGGGACCTAATGGAGAAAACAAAAGCTCTATCTTCATGCTCTTGTTCAATTAAGCGTTTATCTTCCCGGGAGATGTGCACCTGATGGCGGACAGAAATGGATTGTGAACGTGAAGCTTACATGCAACCAGGCTAAGCACAAAGGGTGACATTATTTAACAGCCACTACATTGTGTGACAAGAATTGTCATCAGTGTTTCATTGGCAGCACAGTGGTGCAGTGATTAGTACTCGGTCCTGGGTTTCAATCCTGCGTGGGGCCTTTCCATGATGGAGTGACTTGCACCTGCTCAGGAAAGGTAAAAGTTGTAACTTATTTCTTGTAACTGACTTGTCTGCAGTTACAGCTTTGCATCCACATCATGCTCAAATTGATTTTGCATTTGAATTAACACATAACTGGTGCAACATGTTGCAGAACTTTTAAATAGCCATGTAACTTTTTTTTTTTTTTTTTTTTAAATGAACTCCGTTTTGCTGTAGTGGCTCATTAGGCTGACATTGTCCTTTTATTCCTGCCTTGCTTCAAGGACATTTCTTTTGACCAAACATTACACAATGGCACAGTATATAATTGCCAGAGGCTTAAACCTTTCCAGGCTTTAAACAGTGAAAATGTAAATGAATAATGGACATGTGTTGGACTGAGTGGAGGATTTGTGCCTGAGGATTACATCATCTTGTCCAAAAAGCTCTTGAACTGCAGAAATAAGATATCTGAGGAGTCTGTTGGAAGCTGAGGCTTAGTGAGGGCTGGTGACCTGTGGCTGCATCTGTGGGAGGCCTCAGATCTGTGCTGTCAGGCTTGTGGAGCTGAATTACAAACACAGTTGAGCTCGCTCTTGACTCTGATGCTGCTGTGCATTTTTTTTTTTTTTTTTTTTTTTTTTTTTTGGGGGGGGGGATGGTGTAAAGGCTTTAACCTTAGTTTGGTTTACATCTGCATGTGCAAATCGCTCACAAAAACTCATTTGTGCCTGTTTTCTTCTGAGAGTCTTTACAGGTGTGTACAAGACAAATCCCCACTAAAGAGGCCTCTGGGCCTGAAACATGGGAAGATGAGTGGCGAGCTTACTGAGTATTTATCTAAGAAGTTCTTTCCTGGTTGCAGTTTAATTTAAAGGCTTAAACAGAGGTGTCAGGGTGCATCAGGGGTTGCGTGGAGGTAAGGCGTGGATGGCTGCCATTGAGGTCATGCTGTTCCAGGCGGGCTATTACAAGGCTTGAACTTTGAACCTATGCTGTGTCCTGTCAATCAGCCCTCTACCACAGTGACATGACCCTGAAAATTGACACTAATGCCTCTTCTGTGTCAGTCTGTCTTTCTGCTCTTCCAACTCTTTCATCATCTCAGCTGTTTTCTGTTGGTTTAAAAACTCTCATGTTACCTTTTTTGTGTTGCCCTTCATTATCTCAGCAGCTGTAACATTAAAGGACTTAACAGCGCTTACATGAGGTTTTAAACTAATCTTGAGTGAAAATTAGCACAATGCAGATCTTGCACATCTCTTCTTTTTAGATGTCTTTGAGTTTCATTCCATGAGCCTGTTCAACAGTGTCTTTGTGAGTGGGATAAATTTGTTAAGGGAAGGACGTGCAGTAATGTCATACAGTCACTGTACAGTCAGTCAGACCTGTTTATTGGCTTGGCATGAATCAGGGGAGGATTATCGCTCACCACTTGGGATGAAAAGGATAGAGAACTACTTCCAAAGAATGGGTGCTTATGAGTCATAACAGGATTTACTCAAACCTACTTAAAACCTTTTGATGCTGCCACTAAATGTTTTGGTTTTTTTCTGCTCCTTTTATCCCTGTATTTACAAATGCAGCACTTTTTAAAAAAAAATTTTTTTCATCTGTAAGTAAAACATTCACTGAAATCAGTTTGCAGATACATGAAACATGTTTTGAGATGCATAATCCATCACTATTAACATTTCATCACCTTCATTTTCTCACATTACGTGTATTGTTGATAGTAATTTAGCTGTGGGTGGGGGACTGTTTTTGAAACGTCCCTGTGTTCATCGACGCCTCTGAGAATTTGCGGTTGGTGAGCAGAACTCCTGTTATGTAAGAAACTTCTGCACTATTTATCTCTTTCAAGACATCTGCCTTTGATTTTCAAGTATCGTAATGTGCAGAGGTTCAAAGTTCAATCCTGGACATGAAAAGCAACTCTTGTGGAGCTTTTGATCATATCACGTAACTCCAGGAGATGGATGGCTGGCTACTAAAAAGACCTTGACATGAGATTTTTTTTTTTTATGTTGGGCAACTGCCTTTTCCAAAGATGAGGAGGTATTTTGAAACCCTGCTAGCAATCCAATATGGACAAAAGGGCATAAAAAATGTTAGCAGAAAATCAGAATTTAAAAACAGACCAAACTCCATCATGCAATCTGATTTTAAAGCTCCAAAAACATCTAGATCAGAGTTTGGGTGTTGAGCCCTTTGGGGGGAAAAAAACACTAACTGTCCTTCTGCTTTTTTTGCTGCTCCTGCTGAAATTAGAGTCCCAATAATGCTTCCCTGAAGGGGACAGAAATGCGACAGTATGTTTTGTTTTAGGCTGCTTTGGAAAATGAAAAGCATTTGCAGTCTGTAGTTTGCAGAGTGCCAAAAACTTTTCTTTCTTTCTTTTTTTTTTTTTTTCCTGGCTTGACAGTTAGGTTCCCATTTGACACAGGATCGTTGCTACATTATGAGCCTGTGAAGGCCAGGCACCCAGGCATTCCTCCTCCTAAATGAACTGAGCCAGTTAAGGTTGTGTTAACACCTGATAGAAATCCACCCGCCCCTCCACTGTCTCAGCTGTTCAGGTAGGGCTCAGAGTTCCTCCAGGTGAAACTGGAGGAAGCTGCAAGAGGGGGAAGAAAACACTTTGCTTGCTGTGTTGTCACCACAGTTCTGACTTCAAGGATCTTGATGGATGTTTATTTTTAAGCTCAGTGGGGGGTTTGGCTCCGAGCTGCACATCAGACCTTTTTGTAACTACTTATAAAGGGAGGCATAGCCTCAGGTCTTCTGGCAGAACACCACAGGTTGCTCCAAGGACTCTGCTTCTAAGATGAAGGTGACCTGGTTTTTCTGTGAGAGCTCCTGAGGTCTGCAAAAGTCTGCCAGCACTGAGTTTGGCCAGATCTGTAGCATCTTTCAAAGCATGCCTGAGAGAAGAGTTATATAGCGAAGCATTATTTATTTATTACAAGCTGCATTTATGTTCTCTTTATTGTGGTTCTTAGTCTGGCTGTCTCCTCTCTTCTATCTTGTTTCAGTTTCTCTTTCTTTTTTTTTTTTCTTTTTTTTTTAAAAATCCTGTCTTTGTGAGGCACTCTGTAGTGAAAACGTATCCCCAATGTCCCAATTAAACAGAATGTCTTTAAACTATTATCTTGAAACACGCAAACTGTCAGGAATATTTCTATTTTTAATGCCCAAATGCTTTAATTAGGAATCATAATTGAGTGGTTATTCATTTATAACATGACATCACTTTTTTAAAAAGCTCCAGTTACTGGAAATGTGTGCTGCATTCCAAGTGTTGCCGCCCTGATGGCTATTTGATTTGTATGATGCTTTGTGCAATACTTAATCTGGATGAAATGAAATCTGTACCCATGAGACTTCCACCGGCCAATGTGGCCTGATACTGATTGAGAGGGAGCTTATGGGAGTCTGAATCTCTTGCGCTGCGAATCGTGTTGTGGGGGGTGGAATAAGCTGAGAATAAAGCATGCATGAACTAAAGAAGGCGGGCAAGGCGAAGGGGGGGCTCTGAGAGATATGAGAGGGGTCCAGATGTACAGCTCAGCTATAAACCGCACAGGGCCGGTGAGCAGCGGCAGCCAAACAGATGTGACTTTTACTGAGCATATGACTGGAGGAGGAAACAGGTTAATGGATGGATAGAAAGGGTCACCGTGTAACCAAATACTGCAGAGCCAAACGTAGCTCGGGTAATGAGCAGAAAGGGTAAGAACATCCTTTCCCTCAGGAAACTGGAACCATTGCTGCCGTGGCAGGTCGTCATTTGCGTCAGAGCCCACAGCAGCACCGTGCTGGATTTGTCAGATAAGAAAATATGGTGGCTGTCAGGCTCATATGGTTGTATTTGTGCTTGCGTTAATAGTTTGCGTCTGTGTTCACAGGCCTTGTTGTTGCCCGTCAGAAGTCTGTTTTATAAGGCGCACCAGACGCAGGGTATCAGTGTGATTTACGAGTGTCCTTGTCGGCTGTGAGTAGTACAATAGACCAAAAATAGCTTTACAAAACTCCGCCAAGTGCAGTGTCTCAACTTTGAGTGCTCAGCTAGAGTAGAAAAGCGGTATATAAGAACTAGTGCATTTACCAAAGTGCTTTATACAACGTGTTTGCATTTACCAATTCATACAAGCACTTCCTTCTACGGCTAAGTCCTTTCTGTCATTCACACACATTCATACTCCGACAGTTGCATCGGAGAGCAACTTGGGGTTCAGTATCTTGCCCAAGGATACTTTTGCCATGCAGACTGGAGCAGCCAGGAATCGAACCACGAACCTTCCAATTAGTAGATGACCTGCTCTACCTCCATATGTCCATTTTTTGTGGACAAATGGCTTTTATTGGGTGTGTTCAGAGCATAATTCAAGCTCTAACTGGACCATCAGTCCCTCGTGGGTATTAAAGGTTCCTGACTATCAGCACAAGGTCTGAAATTCCCAGCATGCAACAGCCTCGACTCAGGCACTCAGAATATGAAAAAAACTTGCAAAATAAACTTTTGAGCTTCCGTTATGTGACTGTTAATAGCATATTTACCTTACAAAATTGGCACTCCATGTTGACCTCTTTTCTTGCCAATGACTGACTTCACATCTCCTCCTCACTTCAAGCCAAAGCTTGTTTGTTGAGCTGAAAATATGCTTGTAGATCTCTCATGAACATGTAAGTGTTGATAGTTTAAAGATACCTGTGTTTTACATGTAATTTGGGGTTTCCTGTGTGATCAAACATATCATTATAATGACTTGTGTGATTTTTCTCCATAAATTTAGACAAATATGTAAGCACAGGGGAATTAAAGAAAAACGCACTGCATACTAACTACCCACCTGAATGCGTTATTAGCCGGATTGGAGTCTAAGGTATTTGGAACCCTTATTATGCGCAAAACGCTGATAATGTGTCTGAAATGCTCCCTTCACATTTCCATAAATATTAATGTGTTGTGTTGTGATGGGATCATGGATTGAGCTTGGGCTCTGGAAGCCTTCCCAGAGCTTGAGGAGGAGGAGTGGTGGTGGGAGTTTAAACGTGGGGTCAAATAGAGGTCAAAAAAGGGAAGCTGTCTAACCCCCCCCTCCAGGAAACTGGGGTGCCAGAGAGGCAGTAATGTGGAGCCTTATGGGAAGAATTAATGCATGGCTGCTCCGGGTCTGTTTGCTGAGTGAAGCTAATTGAGCAATAAGCATTAAGAGCACATGCATGTATTTGTGCTGAAAAGCTTCTTCTAATGTGTGTTTTTGTCTGATTTATAAATATGTAATGGCTGCTTTAATGAGCCCGTACAAGTTTGCTTCTCTTGTCCTTTTGTGACTTTATTTGAATCATTCCATACTGTATTGTATTACTGCGGAGAGTCTGTGTTGAATTACCTTTTGTACATACAAACAAACTCAAACCACAAAATGCACCTAAGCTTTCCAAGTCATGAGATGGCCAATCACTGCAAGTGCATAATGCCCCTGTTTGAGGGGGTCCCACAAAGGTAACCGATAGAGCTGGCTGGACCAGCTTTATGTCATTTCTATCTGTGCGTCTGTTGGACCCTGCAGGCCTCGACTTGATGAAATGCAGGCTGAGGGCCGTTAACTGTAAGCTAAAACTACCTGAGAAATCGTGACAGTGTTCATACAATGAGTTTCTGTCATCCCGTGTGGGGGTAAATCATTACTGTGCACTTGAGCTGCACGTTCAGCTGAATTTAATGATTTACCTGCAGGGAAAAGCCTGAATAGTAGCTACTCTGCATTTGAAGAACTTCTCACATGCAGTAGAAAATCAGTGCAGAAATATCTGAGAACTGGTCTGCGTCGACTTTTATTTTATTTTTTGTAAATCTGCCCCTGAATTGGAAACTGGAAGTGCTATGCAAGAAAAATCTTTACTACATAAAACAGTCACATTAATGTATGTGTGCATGTGCATGCACTGTATCCTGTGTTCAGCTGTCATTTACAACAATAAAGAGTGTGCCAAATAATCAGGAGTCGCCAAAATGATTCCTCAGATCATATGATGATCTCATACCAGTGTCCAGCTGACTGTTTTAATTCTCTTTGGTTGGAGTCTTTTCAAAAATGGGCCTTTTTTGCATGTGGTTGGTTTAGTTCATATTAACGACTAAAGCAGAGAGTGACGGATGCAATTTAGATTATCCCAGATTTGTGTGTGTGTGTGCGCGCGCATGTGTGTGCACGTGCATGTGCACGTGCATGTGCACGTGCATGTTTTGTATTTTGTGCTAATGAAGAAGGGATGGACTTGCAGAGCAGTAAAGAACGGAACTCCTATAGAAAGCAGGGAGGCGGGCACACTGGTCTAAACACCACTGGGAGGGTAGAATTCACCCCCCGCTGCCCTGACCTTTGACCTCACAGAATGTAGGCCTCAGGGGCAACCCACTCCTATGGAGAGACAATGCTGCAGATGCCTATTGAGCCCTGGCTTTTACTCCTTTACAATACCCCCCCTGCTTTTTTTTTTTTTTTTTTTTTTTTTTTTTTTTACATTGCGTTCTTCACTACATAAAAACTTCTCACCATGCAAGGTCCAAGTTTGGATTTGGAGTCTGTATTCACGGCTTTTGTGCCTCCACACAAGGCTCAAGGGGGGGGCACCCCCTCATACAAACACCTCCCTCTCTCTCGCTCATGTTGTGTGTTTTTTTTTTTTTTTTTTAACTTTGCTGGTTTATTTCCCCCAAAAGCGCTCTGACATTCTGGCACCTGTTTTCCTCACAAAACCGCTTATTTATCACTGAATTATTAACCAAGAGCCCACAAAGTGTCTGCCACTTGGTGACATGTCCTGACTTCATGGTGGGGAAGGGAGGGCTGGTTGCTGTGGCAACAAGGAGTGCCTCTATCAGAAAGGGGGGCGGGGGGGGGTGCAATTTAGCCAGTGTCTCCCATCTGTGTTGCCGAGGATCCACGAACAAAATGGTTGAGCTGGAAAATGTTACTCCATTAATAAAAATGGACAAGAGCAGGAACATTTCGGCACTGGAGAGGCACGATGTGATGCTTTCAGCGCGGCAATTTTTGCGAGAAGCGCATTTTCTCATCACAGCGGCTGTGTAATATGGAGCATGATGAGCTCTGTAATGAGCACAGTGGAGCAGCCTGGAGAGAGTGGCCTGTACTTTTTTTTTTTTTTTTTTTTTTTTTTTTATATTTCAGTAATGTAGATGACACTGGGGCGGAGGGTGGGGGATAAATGGAATAGGTTGGGAAATGGGAGGTGGAGGATTAGGTAATAATTTTTAAAATCTTGCCAATGAATGAGTGAGTGGCAGTAAAGATGAAAGCAGGGTTCTTACGGTGTCTTGTGTTGAACAAAATGTTACGCACATGCAAAACAAAATGAAGCTGAGGAGTATTAAGACATCCATCTTCACACAGTGAGAGGGCAGCAGCTGTCACGCGGTTTTAAATGTGCATCTCACCACCGGGGGAGCCACGGCACTGAAGAGTCTCGACCGGGTAAAGCGATAGTCAGGTCGGAGCCGCACAGATGGAAGCTCTGAGTAACACACACTAGCGGGCGTAGCGAGGGGCTGAAGTATGGCTGAGGAGTGGGAGGGGAGGGCTTTCTTTGTAGCCCTAAAGAGCAGCAACAGCGTTTTGAAGTGGATACAGGCAGTTGCTGAGAGCCTCGGGAGTAGCTTGAGCAAAGGCGGGGTGCAGCATGGAGGAATGTAAGCCAGAGCCGGCTGCAGGGGCCCCAGCCAAAAGGGGATCACAGTGTTGTAGGAAATGAGGGAGCGAGTAGTGATTGAGCAGGGAGGAGAAGCTTGGTTCTCATCTGTCTTCAACCTGAGGGACTGCAAGGGGGGGGGGGGAATGCAGTGTTTTAAATTCTAACCTGAAAGCTGCATTAAACTGACACATGATGAACGACCTGTTGATGCTGCGGTGCACAAACATGTTAGTTTGAATCCATTTCGAGATGAAGTTATACATGTTGCACAGGTCATGGCTTGATTTTTTTTTTTTTTAAAAGGTGCACCTATAGAGTTCAGTCCAGCCTGATCCACCCACCCACCCCCCTACCTCAGCAGTAAATCTTTATGGTCGGAGATCACACCTCCTGCAGGCACTTCCAATAAAACGGTCCCAGTTAAAAGCAAATGCTTTTGCTGAACATGCCTCGAGGGCCATGATCTGCCCATCAGATAACCTCCTGAACAAATGGCTTCACACACTCGACAGCACATATTAGTGGAAAGCCATCGGTCACCTTTAGTCTTACCTGTTCATATAAGAAGTTGATTTTATTTAGACAAACTTGAGGATTTAATCATAAAACTAGAGCATAATTTCTTCTGTTAATTAGGTGGAAAGGATTGCCCCACCCAAGACTGCAAAAAATCATGCCACTAAATTTCCTTTGAGATGAGTCAAGAGCTCATATTGGGACCGTTTTTCCCTGATAATAAATGCCAAGGAAAATTCCTAAATAGGTTAAATTAAATTGGCTAAATCTACATTTTTAGCTTCAGCCCCCAACGTTATCAATCCGATTATCCTCATTTGTCCCTCATAATACTGAAAGATAAAGGACTGAGCTGCTATCAACACCACAGCACGATATCTCTCATGTCCTCTGTTGTAAAGGGCTGGATTTCCTTTGTAGTGGCACAGTTGTAATAAAGCAGCAATGGGAGCGTCTGGCAGACGCCTCAGGCCAGACCGGTCCAGTGAAAGCAGATCTGTGAAGAGATGGAGCTCAGACAATCACAGATGAATTGGGAATGTTGACTGGGGAAATTTCTTCCAGTCTAGTTCTCTCAACAGAGTGACACTCACCCCTCCAAAGCCACTGTAGGGGACCAGCAGTTACTGACGGAGGCTGGATTTCAGCGCAGGACTGGATGCAGGAGTTTAAAAGGGGGACTAAGACAAAACTAAAGCAGATGTGTGCAGATTTTAAAGTTTTAGACCACAGAGCTTTGGGGGGAGGGGGGGGTTCTCCACCTAAGCTGACCTCCTTTTTACAGTGCACAAAGTTGCCATAAAGTGCAACAGTGCGAAGCAGCATGAAAGTGATCACCACGACATGACATTTAACATGGAAATGCGGATCTCTTGGGATTGGGTTTGTTTCACCGCTTCCTTTTTTGGTCTCACTTGGTCTAGAATGGATCCAGGAAGTAAATTAATGCGGCCGATGATCCCATCAAACATCATCTAAAAAGGATCAGGATTTTCTTTGATCAGAAAGACCCCACCCCCCCAGCAGATTTGCTCATCCTCTGGATCTGCTGCCATACATGATCCAATTAGTATGGGGTGTACACGGGGTGTAGTGCACAGCTAATGTTTGCGTGTCCAGGAGAGTAAATGGATTTTCAGAATGGATTTCTGACTCCCTTGAGTCTTAACAGTTTGTGGCCTCTCTGCAGGAGTTATTGGTGTAGTTAAACCACTGTGTAACTATATGACCAACCTCCTCCATGGCTCTATTGTTACCCAGTCTGTTGATTTATGGATAATTAATAATGGCCCCCTTTTTTGACAAAACTGTATAAGTGCTGGCATGCGATTTTGATCCCATACAGTCTACACACATTTTACCTGATAATTGGCCGGTGCTGTGCTATCCTCTTTAAATTGATTATGTATCTATGTCTGCAGCAGGAAGCATACAGCTATGACTGTAACATTTATCTTCATGATTGGCTACCCTGCTGAATGCGTCTTAAATAATCAATATTTATGTTGAGAAAATGTAACAGTTTGCCAGTGTAAGATGGGGATGAATAGACACTGAAAACAGGAACTGGTTACAGTTTTATTCCCTTCCACTTCCTGTACTGTAAATATTAGGGATGTTCTAGTCTGACACTTGGTGTCAGCTTCAACTTTAGAATTTTAGGCACCATGTTTGGATGAGACACTTAAATGATAAGCTTGATTCACAAGCTGCATCCATTAAAAGCCACTCAGGGGTGGGGCTCACCAGATACTAACAAGCAATATTTCAGTGTGGTCTAGAATGGGAACAGAAAGTAAATTAATAAAAATAAAACACCAGATTTCAATTCTTCAAAATGGACTTCTTGGAGAGTTTGCTAACAAAATTAACCACATAGCATGCCAGATTTGTTCCATAACTGTATTAAAATGATCTCAGCGGCACCACAAACATGGTTGAAGTATGCAGTTCAGTGAATCATATTAGCAGAATAAAATTTAAAATGGTAAGTAAATTAAAAAAAAAAAAAATCATCCCCTGTAGAGTTGCCACAAAGAGCTAAATTAGCTATGGAGAACGGAGGGTAAAAGTTCTGTGGTTCTGCATTTTTCCTGTGATGTGGGAGTCTGTGACTCACATCTGGAGCCAGCCTCAGGTGGCCACATGAAGAACTACAGTTTTTGGGTACTCTAATAGGAAGCTGACTAACAAAATAATTCCTAATCTTAATCTTGGCAAGAAAATAAACGTGTTATTCTGTCCTTTTATTCAGAGTAGAGCATTAGGACTGTTTTTGCTGAACATCAGACTAATAAATCAAGTCAAGTCAAGTCAAGTTTATTTATAAAGCACATTTAAAACAACGACGTTGACCAAAGTGCTGTACAAGATCTGTAACCCCAAGGACTATACTAAATAAAAATAAAAATATATAAATAAATAAATAAAATAATAAAATAAAAATAAATAAATAAAAACATTAAGAACAATAAATAACATAAGAAAATTAAAAATTAAAACGTTTAAAACAAGTACCATAAAATACCATAAAACAATCATCTAAAAGGAGGTAGCACTGCAGCCAAATGCCAAAGAAAAGAAATGTGTTTTTAATAGAGATTTTAATGTGTGTATCGTCTGAGCTGTGCGGATATGGAGAGGTAGATCGTTCCATAGCTTTGGTGCTGCTGCTGCAAAAGCTCGATCACCTCTCTGTTTTAGTCTGGTTTTAGGCCTCTGTAAGAGCAGCTGGTTCGATGACCTCAGAGCTCTTACAGGGGTGTGACAGTGAAGCAGCTCAGACAGATACAAAGGTGCCAGTCCGTTTAAGGCTTTAAAAGTAAGCAATAAAATCTTAAAATCGATTCTAAAACGGACAGGGAGCCAGTGAAGGGATGACAGGACTGGGGTAATGTGTTCATGCTTTTTTAAACCGGTTAAAAGACGAGCTGCCGCATTCTGGACTACCTGCAGGCGGCGCACAGATGATTGATCTATGCCAAAGTACAGAGAATTACAGTAGTCCAGGCGGGAAGTAATAAAAGCATGAATAACTTTTTCCAGGTCCTGCTGCGGGAGATAAGGTTTTACCTTGGCAATGACTCTGAGTTGGTAAAAACTGATTTTGGTAACAGCACTTACTTGCTTCTCCATTTTAAAACTACTATCTAAAATGACACCCAGATTTTTCACAGCATCACGACAGTGAGGAGCCAAATGACTCAGAGTGCCAGAGGAGTAGCTTGAGGGGTCAAATTTACCAAAGCATATGACCTCGGTTTTGCTTTCATTAAGATTTAGGAAATTGTTTCTCATCCAGGACTTGATGTCACTTAGACAGTTCAGCAGGGGTTCCCATGGATCTCTGCTGTTCAGTTTGATGGGCATATACACCTGGATGTCGTCAGCAAAACAGTGGAAACAAATATTATGTTTCCTAAAAATCGACCCTAGAGGCAACATATACAATGAGAAAAGAATTGGGCCCAGAATGGACCCCTGAGGCACTCCACAAGAAAGCTTTGCTGTGGTAGAAAAACAGTTTCCTAGATGGACAGAGAAACTTCTATCAGTAAGATAAGATCTGAACCAAGTCAGAACCGTGCCTTTAATGCCAATTTCATGTTCTAGGCGGGATAGAAGGATCTCGTGGTCCACAGTGTCAAAGGCAGCTGACAGGTCTAGAAGTACTAAAACTGCAGGACTACCAGAGTCCACAGTTAAAAGCAGATCGTTAAAAACTCTTAAAAGAGCCGTCTCTGTGCTGTGACGCATTCTAAAACCTGACTGAAACTAGACGAGATGAAGAATAAAACCAGACGAGATGAAAAAAAATGTCCCTAACACCACAGTCCAAACTGTTTTAGGAGGAATGAGAACACGTTCCTTTTTTAAAACAACCTGTCATGGCAGCTTGTGCATTTAGTGTTTGCACTATAATGGATGGCTTACATCTCTGAGCAATGAAAATACCTTTATAAGTAGATGACAAGGAAAGCTCGCATGTCACATTTCTGTGACATACATGATTTCCCCCCTTTTCTGTCCCACCAAGGTGCTAAAATCAGCCTGAGTTTTGCTTGTTTGTTTGACTCTGGTACATGCATCCTTTGCAGTTACGTGGTTATTCTTCCAGCCTGAAATCATAACTGCCCTTTCATGGTAAGGGCAGATCTAATCTCTTGTGAAAGATTTAACATCCTGGGCTTCTCTGATCTGCAGCCAAATCATCAGGCAGATTCAAGGATGCTGTGGATCAGAGGCAATACAAAGAGGAGGGTTTGGCTCTGCTGCGGAGGCTGCTGCACGAATCTCCGTGTCTTTCCAGCCAGTCCACGGCCTTTTACTCCTAAAATCAGTATCCCTGCACTTCAGTTATCTTAAGATGATCTTAAAGGATGTGCATGAACCTGTCATGCACTTGTCTGTAGTTTAGCTGTTAGGGAAAAATCTAAATTATGGCTCATAACAGGTCACACTCGAGACAAATATTTACTTCTAAATACTTAAGGAAGCTGCTTCTTTTTTATTTACGTTTTTGAAGTTATTCTCTTGCATGAAACAGCACTCAGAGAAGGTTAGCCTTATCACCAAAGCCGGTGAGAGGGTGTTATCTGAGAGCAGTTTCTTCCAATACTGAAATCACAGTTTCCCAGTGGATGTTGATCTTTTTCTTTGTACACCTGTTTTTAACATTATAACTACGCTGCTTCCCAGGGCCATACATCACTCAGCTTTTTTTTTTTTTTTTCTTTTTTTGATAAATTTGGCTCTCAATCTTACATCAGTCTGGATGACGGCAAGCAGCGGAGTGAAATGGCTACACGGATGCAGCGCTGGGCTGCTCGCTTTCAGAGACAGTCACAGTTAATGCCTGTAACCCCATCAATTTGTGAGCAGAGATTGAGTTTCCAGAAGAGCACGAAGCGTGCGGTAAAGCTGTTGACTGTGGCAGACACTGAAGTTTTTGCTTTTGAGGGACTTCCAGACCGACATAGTTGAGAGGCTCCGGGTCGTCTTGTCCAGCGAACAAACTGTCTGACCTCTGCCGTAGAAAGGCCGTGTGGCTGACCTCTACAGTTAAACATGTCGTCACACACTCTCAAACGAGGAGGCGCCAAAAAAATAAATTGGTAAAACATACCACAAATTGCCACAACTCCCGATTCATTTCTACTGGTGCGCTGTAGAGCACACTAACCTGTAGAGAAAATGGTGTGGTAGCTGCTGATCGAAATAACAGGCACAAGACTTTCTGACCTAGACTATATTAACACCAAGTGCAGCTAAAATGAAACTCTTAGCATCATGAAAGGCTCAGACCTGGACATGGACTGTTGGATCTCCTGAATCCTGGGAAATGCTGCATGTCCATTCGTCCCTGTACAATCAGACTAAAAACCAGAGCAGTGACCGTCGCTTATTGATGTGCAGTTATAATAAAGGCCAAATGGTCTCCGTAACAGAGGCTTTGTGCAGTGACGTCACTGTTCTCACTAAGGGTGCAGCAAGGTTTTCATTAGCCTGGAGCCCAACAGTAAGCAAACTCCAGGCTTACCACACTGAGCGGTGCTCATTTCATTTGACTGTTTAGGAGTGTTTAGTTTTGTGCAGCAGGAAATAATTTATGACACTATGCAAAGTATGTGTTTATATCTCAATGATGAACTCACTGCTCTACTTTTTTCATTTTTTTTTTTTTAATATGTATAGTCAGTTTCCAGCAATTTGTGCTATTTCGATCCAATAAAAACCTTGAAGATGCAGCGTTTTATATTAAGTATTGTCTTTATTTTCCCCTCCTCGTGTCTAATTTCCAAGCTGGTTTCAGGTTTTCCTCTTCTGCAGCTGCTGAAGGAGCAGCACTGCACAGGGATGATTGCTGCTCTGTACGAGACAGGGCTATTTTCTATTCCCAGCGTAGGACTCTTCCTCTGATATGGAAAGTGAGCTTCAGAAAATGCTTGATCTGCTCTTTGATGTTAAGGACTACGCTGATCGCTGAACTGGATGAATGGCATCAGTTCACGTACAGATCTCTGGCTGTAAAGGGTCTTATCTGGCTTTACGAGAGTTAATATCATCTTGTCATATAGAAGGCATTATGATTAAATTTAAGGCCAGTGAGCACTCATAAAAGCGTGCAAAAGTATGAGTCGTTTTTATGCTGCATACCTCCTTTTACTGTTGTTCATGACACAGCACAGTTTGCTCCATTTCAGCCTCTGTAAAGTGCTTCTGAATCTCAGGGCTGCATGCACTCTTATTTATAAAAAAAAAAAACATCTTCATTTGTTTGCACTGTAGTATTTCTGGTGTGGTGCACATGCTGCATCATTAAAGATGTAATTTTAGACTGTTTACAAGCGGGAAAAGCAGTTCAAATAGAATTAAAGACAAATGTGTTCCCTAAAGTGTTATTCATCCACATTTTCCAACCTCTCCTCATCTTTTTCTGCCTTCAGATGAAGCTGTGGAACAAGTACAAGGTAACCAGTATCCCATCTCTGGTGTTTGTGGATGCTGCAACGGGGAAGATTGTGTGTCGAAACGGCCTGCTGGTGGTCAGAGATGACCCTAAGGGTGAGCTCAGGCATCTGCACACACAGACACACACAGGCTATATTACTTAAAGCCACGTGTCTGATTTATTTGTATTTCCTAACCTCAAGCTCTGAGGGTTCAAAAGGACAAACATGGGTCAATTTCTCACACAGTTTGTCTGTCATAGCTTATAACCCTGAATTTTTGGTGGGTAGTAATCATCAGTCGCTCTTGGCTGAGGGTAACAAGTAGGCTGCAGTAACACCTGTCACTTTTCAGATGGATCCCATCAAACAGCAGCAGTTACTATGTAAAATTCCCCTGAGACAAAAGGGTATGAATAAGCATCTTGAATATCAGACATTTCCATCCAAATGAGAACTAATTGTCCATAAAATCTGTAAAAGGAAAAAAAAAACATGCTTTAATCTGCATTCATGGGTAAAATACCTGGTGCTGATCACACTGAAGATAAACAGTTACTGGTGTGAATTCTTCTGTCAAGCGAAGGGTTAAAAAAAAAAAATCCTCATATAGAAGGAAAATAAGGATTTGCCCATCTGTCCCCGTATGCATTTATCAGAATCAAATACTAGACTTAAAGATGGCAACCCTTCTCAGTCCTGTGAAAACTGCCCAGCTGGCATGTTTGTTTCTTTCCCACACACTGATGAGATAAAATATAACTGAACACCTCCTTGAGTATTACAAAATGTTCCATCCATCCATCCATCCATCCATCCATCCATCCATCCTCTTCTGCTTATCTTGTTTAGGGTTGTGGGGGGGCTGGAGCCTGTCTCAGCTGTTACAGGGCGAGAGGCAGGGGCTTAGAAAATGTTATTGTACCAAATTCTAAATATAAAGTGATTTTTATTTTATTTTATTTATTTTTATGAAGGGGAAACGTTTCAGTCACGTTGTAGATGCGTTTTTTTTTTTTTTTTCTGTGATTGTTTTGTGTGCACAAGATGAACACAGGAGTTGTAATAACCACTAAATCAGAATAGTTTCACAGGCCAGCACCGTTCAAGCCCGGGTTTGTTCCAGTGGAACATTTTTACCGGCATTTCTGTTTAAAATGTTAACAACCAGATGGTTTTAGGTGGCACAGATTAGTTTCATCATAGGTAGCAGCAGATAACTGAAACAAAAATATCCACATTTATCCCAACAGTGAACAGTCAAAATTCATGTATTCTAGCTAAAAAAATATCCATCCACATTGGGTTTACACCATAATTAAGTAATTAAAGTTAACCAAAATGTAATAAGTGCAGTAACTAAGGTCAGAGCCACAATCACTCACACACAACACACACCTTACATGCTTGGTAAGGGTTTACTGTGGCTATATTGCACAGCCCTCTCATTCAGCATTTGTCTGAAACATTTTGCAATAACTTTTCCCCGTGTTTGAGTTAATGCTGCTATAATTATGGTGCTGCATGAATATTATAGCGTGTCCATGTCTCACTCCCTCATCCTCAAAACCTATAATTTCTGCACTTTGAAGTGGAGATGGAAAATTAACAAGAGTGGGCTTGCATTCCTTTTCTGTATTGAGGGCGTCTATCTGTGGCCGAGAAGATCTCAATATTTTAAAAACGCTACCTCTTCAAAGCCGGTTAGGTCAGCTTTAAAAAAAAAAAAAAATGGTGTTAGTCATGTGAGAAGGGAGAATAGCAGCGCTATGAGGACTGTGACAGATTTCTCTGTCTAATGAAAGCCAGTCCAGGCCTGTAGTGATATTTCCACAGTTCATTAACTAGATGGGAGTTGAGAAGAGCTTAAATTGGTGGCCTCAGTAGCAAAGAGCCACTAGCACTTAAGGAGCAGGGATTTTTTATTTTTTTTTTCTCTTTACAGTTCTGCATCTCTTTGAAATATATAAAAAAAGGCTGTGTATATACATTTTTACTTTGTACTATAAAATTATATATAATTTTTAAAATTTGGTTTATTTGGCTGAGGTCTGTGCCTAATGTGACAAATCAATTCAGGTGCAACAGCCATGGCTGGGAGAGGTAAAGGGCAGTAAAAAGTTAGCTGTACACCGTGGGAGGGGCAGGTGAACAATTCAGGGCCCGCTGCCTTTCACTTGCGATGAAAGGCCTGACTTGAGTGGTGGCAGACCAGCCTGCAGCGTAAAGATGGAGTGCACTTTTACAATCAGGACAACAATGAAAGGCCGCGGCAGTGCAGTGCAGACGTGTCGTTCCTGCCTAATGAAGCACCGGACAACAGCGCTCACATAGAGAGTCTATTATGAGCCAGCCATACAAGCTTTTATTTATGATTACCCCCCCCCCCCACACACACACACACACACACACACACACACACACACACACACACACACACACACACCCTTTTAATTCGGCTGTACCAAATGCATCTCCAGAGCTCACCGGGAACAATGAGAACACCTTGAAAAGGAAATGAAAAGTGTGAAAGAGAGCAGGAGGGAAGTATTTGTGTCAGCCTTCATTTGCTTAAGAGGTTTTGCTTTTAGTAACTATTAAAACCACTTTTTTAATTCTTTTTATTTATTTATTTTTTTTCTCGGGGTGGGGGAGTGTTTTCAAAGCAGATGACTCAAAAACAGTCTTTAAAAAAATATACATAAATAATAACCGTGTGTAATGCTTTGACATGTGTCACAGAAAATGTGTTTCTGGGTCTTCTGAGCTGAAACGTGACTCTTGAGCCCAGATTTCAATATCTAAACAACTGCTAGATGGATTTGCAGGAAATTTTTGTAAATATTCATGATTCCCAGACATGAAATCCGCGAGTTAAGTGTGCGAGTTAAAACGTTATTTGGCTGCATGGATTTGATACCTGTGAAAACACTGAGCCGTTATCTTCTGTTGCATTCGCTACACCGGTATGGACCAAAACACTAGCGTTTAGCTCAAACTGGTGCCGTGCAGCACCTCACAGAGCCACTAGCATGGCAATAATCTCTTGTCTTCCTTCCCGTGTTTCCCCCTTTCTTTGCCCCCTCTGCTTTCCTACCCTCTCTCTCAGGCCTGGAGTTCCCCTGGGGCCCAAAGCCGTTTGCGGAGGTGGTGGCAGGACCTCTGCTCAGGAACAACAGACAGACAACAGACAGCAGCTCTCTGGAGGGACACTATGTGGGAGTGTATTTCTCAGCACACTGGGTGAGTGCAGAGAGAAGAAAGAGGACAAAGAGGGACCCCTTTTTTTTTTGTTCGCCCCCCTCTTTTCAGGGCTCCTGACTCTGAAAACATTGAGACATCAGAGAAAAGAGCAGCAGCAGCACAGCCGAGCAGGAAGAGGCAGAAACAGATAAGAGAGGGGAACACGACTCCATTGTGTTTGACTGTTTACATTACAGTGGTTAACTATCTCCATCAGTCCTTTCACCACCAACTGTCGATCAGTCACCACACCCCAAAGACGTCACACTGTCTCTTTCTGCGCTGCTGTTGCCGATAGCCAGTGAAGGTCATGACGCATGAGAGGGGTTAAATCATCACCGTGCTGTTCCTGATGCGATGCAGCGCAGGCTCTGGCGGGGTCGGTCGGAACAGCCGCCGCCAGAGCCTGACATACTGGGTGCTCAGAATGGAGACGCCTGAATGCTGGCGCAAACCCCAAAGCCATATAAAACTGAAAGGACAAGTCACAAAAAGGAGTTTATTTGCAGTGTTTTACACCACATTCACATTCGGTTACTCGTGTAAATCTGTCTGCTATTGAAGCAGTTTTACAAAAACAAAATACCAGCGCCTCACCTTGGCATCCTGATAGTATATATATATATACCCCCCCTTCAGGTTGGAGGGACCTGAAATGGCCCATGGCAGAGGCATGCAGTGTGCCCTACATTTTCCTGCACACTTGCTTTTTCACTTGTCTTGGAAGAGAACTCGTTACAGTGAAACTTTAGCTAAAAACCTTCCTCAGCCACAACAAAACCCATATTAGAATAGAAGATGTCACTATAGCACTAAAACAAGCTTGTGTGATGAGCAGAGAACACAGTTATACAGCGTTTGCATCGAGGAGCAGCCTGGAAAGAGCTCCGTTTGAAACGTTGTGCTTTACACTCTTGTTCCTGTGACAAAGCGCTTGATCTGCGTCGTCCACTGTAATGAGCTTTAAGCTCCACTATTTAGTAAACAGGAAGATGAAATGAGCTTTAAGACATATGATATATAATCAAGCCAAACAAAAATACCTCAACATGTTTACACTTGTGTATTTGGAGGAAGGAATCTGAAGCAGCAGTGGCATTAATCTATATTTACAGGGAATGTGCTTACTGTGCGGATGTGAAGGCGGTCACTGATTATGACACAAGTTAAACACGTAACAAATCTGGCATATGAACTTTTTAAAGTGTGTGGTATTATAGCTGTTTTTAAACCTGTTTTTAACCTTTCATTATTTTTTTAAAATGTAAAGCTTTTTGACTTATGTAAAATATAATCACTGGCCACTTCATTGGGTACATCTTGCTAGTACATTCCTTTGGAACTGCCTTAATTTTTAGATTCAACAAGGTGCTGGAAACATCTGCGATTTTTGGTCTATTTTGGCATGATGGCATCATGCAGTTGCTGCAGATTTGTTATCCATAACATCCGCCACATCCCTCTAGCTCTGTTAGATTGACATCTGGTGACTGTGGAGGCCATTTGGGTACAGTGTGTTCACTGTCATGTTCAAGAAACCAGTCTGAGATCATTTGAGCTTTGTGACAAGTTATCCTGCTGGAAGAAGCCATGAGAAGATGGTTACACTGTGGTCATAAAGGGGTGGACATGGTCAGAAACAGTACTCAGTAGCAACTGAGCATCCTTTAAACACCAAAGCCTACCTAAGGAGCCCAAAGCGTGCTCAGAAAATATCCCCCACACAACTACAACACCAGCAGCAGCCTGAACCATTCATACAAATTCTGACCCTATCATCTGAATGTCGTAGCAGAAATTGAGACTCCTCAGACCAGGCAACATTTTTCCAAGCTTCTGTTGTCCCAATTTCGGTGAGCCTGTGTGAAATGTAGCCTCAGTTTCCTGTTCTTAGCTGACAGGAGTGGCACCCAGTGTGGTCTTTAGCTGCTGTAGCCCATCCGCTTCAAAGTTTGATGTGTTGTGTGTTCATAGATGCTCTCCTGTCAGGTCAAAGTAGTCTGGCCATTCTCCGCTGTCCTCTGACATCAACAAGACATTTTCACCCAGAGAACTGCTGCTCACTGGATATTTTCTCTCTTTCCGAACATTCTCTGTAAATCCAAGAGATGGTTGTGCGAGAAAATCCCAGCAGATCAGCAGTTTCTGAAACACTCAGACCAGCAGGTGCAGCACCACAACCATGCCACATTCAAAGTCACTTAAATCATCTTTCTTCCCCAGTTTGAACGTCAGCAGGTTGTCTTTACATGCCTAAATGCATTTGTGATTGGCTAATTAGATATTTCCATTAATGAGCAGTTGAACGGGTGAACTTAATGAAGAGGCCAGTGAGTGTATGTGCATTTTGGTACTTTTTTATAATGAATTAAGCAATATGCATTCATTAATTGAATTACCTACCTGTTAACAGCCAATTGGTCATATTTAAATAAGCACAGACTGAGAGAAGAGGAAAGAAATCTATTGTCTCTGCAAGTTTTCTGACCTCACTTTCACTCCAGGCAAACATGTGGCATACATTTTGTAACTCTCCAAACTGTCTGATTTTAAATATTCTGTTTTTATTTCATTATATATTCACGACAGAAAACAAACAAAGAAAATACAGACATGAAGCAGAGCGAGCATGGGAAAGAGGCTGGAAGTTAAGACTAGTCTGTTTTCCTTCCCACTGTCATGGCGTTCTGATGTCACCCTAATACCAGCCAGACCACCGCTCTCCCTGCCCGACAGCATTGGCTCTGTAAACACACACAGTAGAGCAAATACTTTCTTAAGCTCGAGTATTGCGGCAGGATTAGCGTTTTAAGCAGCCTCAATACAAAACAAAGAATTACTAGTTTGTGAGAAGGTGTTTGGCGACTGGGAGGCACAGAGTTTTGGGAAAAACCCACGGAAATGGTGCACTTTATGACACTTATGACTGTATATATTAAATATTCACTCTTTCTCTTCCTCTCAGTGCCCACCGTGCCGCAGTTTGACTCGAGTCTTGGTGGAATCGTATCGAATCATCAAAGAGTCGGGTCAGAAATTTGAGATAGTGTTCGTCAGTGCTGACAGGTGAGTCGCTGCGGGAGAGTGTAGACAGGATGATATTTGACACGCACACACCTGCCTTTTGTCTGTCAAGAAATGGTTTCTTGTTAACCTGCTATTAAAACCAAAAGTATCAGCATCTGTTGTGTTGCTTTTCGGTTCTTTCCAACCTGCTCAGGTCAGAAGAGTCCTTTAAGCAGTACTTCAGCGAGATGCCATGGTTGGCAGTGCCTTATTCAGATGAGGCTCGGCGATCACGACTCAACAGACTCTATGGAATACAAGGTATTTCAGCAGCTGCGTCCTCCTTTTTCTATTCTATTCACATCAGTGTTATTTATATAGCACCAAATCACAACAACAGTCGCCTCAAGGTGCTTTATATTGTATGTTAAAGACCATATAGTAATACAGAGAAAACCCCAACAATCAGACGACCCCCTATGAGCAAGCACTTGACAACAGTGGGAAGGAAACCTCCAGCAGAAACAGGCTCAGGGAGGGGCAGCCGTTTGCTGTGACCGGTTGGGGGTGTTATCACTGTTATCTCGGATATTTAAAAGACAGTTTATTCTAAAAATCAAATCTACCTGTGATGAGGTGCTGGTGTTAGTTCTAGTGTTGGCTAGCTGCACGCTTCTTTTGGTTGGCAGGTGTAAACAGTAAAAAAAAATGGTTCCTCCTTGAAACATCAGGTGGAATCAATATTCATTTATTTATTGATTGATTTATTGATTGATTTTATTGTGCTTTGAGCACTACAAGTCAAGAGCCATTTAGTTCCATCATATTCAAGAGAAGGATGAAATTTCTACAGCCAATATCCAAAGTAGTTACTGGGGTTAGGTTAATTGGTGATTATAAATTGCCCATAGGTGTGAATGGTTGTCTCTGTGTTAGCCCTGCAACAGGCTGGTGATCTGTACAGGGTGTACCCTGCCTCTCGCCCTATGATAGCTGGGATAGGCTCCAGCCCAACCCCCACCCGCGATCCTGAACAGGATAAGCAGAGATGGATGGATGGATGGGTGGATATCCAGTCTAATAAATGACAGTAAATATGTACATTTGATTCTTGAGCACAGTGTGGCTTTTTAAGATTAGAGCAGAAAGTGGAGATTTTTTAAAAAAAAAACATTTTTTTTGTCCCTCTACCAAACTTAGTTATGTCACATACTGAAACACTGGCACAATGGCTGACAGCTCTTTGTGCCGGCAAACGGCACAGATTGCCCTGCAGCCTGAGGAATGCGGGCTGGTTATCCAGTTTACTGTCTCACTCAGTGCGGAAGTGCTGTGCCTTTTCCCCCGGTGCCTTGCGCTTTTCTCCTGATCCCCTCGTGTGTGTGTGTGTGTGTAAGTAGAGGATTGTGGATGAAGTTAGCAAGAACTGGCCATTGGCCTGTCCTGCAAAGAATTTGAGGAATGCACAGCGGACGAGTCAATGCTGCCCTCCCCCTGCACTCAAACCCCTGCAGTTTGATTTCCCCCACCTCAGCTGACTTCAGTCCACATGTGCAGACAGGAATTTACTGACTGCTGCCTGATCTGTGTCTGTTTCTGATAAGGGAATTGTAATCAGAGGGTGGGTGGCTTGTAAAAGAACTATCAGAGGTGTAACAGACAAAGCTAGAGGGAGGTGAAAATTTCCAGAAAGGGGTTTTCAAAAAACAAAACAAAAAAAACCTCACTGTGAGAAGGAAAAGAGTGCGTCATGATCCGATAATTAACGGAAATGATCCAAACCACCTCCCACGCTGTTGCCCATTTCCTACCCTCCTTTGTTTGTCTTCCTTTCACATCATCCTCTCCTTTTCTTCTCCATTCCAGGTATACCCACGCTGATTCTGTTGGACACGGATGGTCGTGTGATTACGCGACAGGGCCGGGTGGAGGTGTTGAATGACCCAGAGTGCCGGCTTTTTCCCTGGCACCCTCGGCCCGTGCTCGAGCTCAGCGAGTCCAACGCGGTGCAGCTCCACGAGGGGCCCTGCCTCGTCCTGTTTGTGGGTGAGAGGCTGAGGTTCTTATAATGTGGTGCCGCTCCACATGGGGCTCTCCCTGAATGAAGTGGCATTTATGTAGAGCATATTGAATGTCAGACTCTGAGGGAAAATTCTAACAGTGTCAAAAGGTCCCAGAGGGAAATGCTGCGGGAAATGCTTCATGTAGTATTTACTGTATCCATCTATTTATATGCTAATACAGGAATGCTAATGCAGAAAAGTATTTTTCCAGGGAATGGCATGGAAAGATTTAAGGTAGTGCAGACAGAAAACAGATAGACATGGAAAAGAATTTGAGAATGCAAAGAGATGACCCTCAAAATATGAGACCACCCCGGTGTCTCCTGGGGTCAAACCAAATTGCAAAACAAGACGGAGGACCATCTGTACAGTTTCTTTCATATCTTCACTCATCTGTCCTCCAGGTGCCTGTCCTTGCAGCCTCTACTTTCACTCATCTGTTCATTTTTTTTTTTTTTTTTGTGCTCTCCCACATGGCTTCTTCATGCTTTTAACACATCTCTGTTTCTCTCTCCTGGTTAATACAGATGCTGAGGAGGAAGGTGAATTGGAGCCAGCCAAGGAACTGATTCAACCAATAGCGGAAAAGCTCGTGGCCAAGTACAAAGCAAAGGAGGAGGAGACACCGCTGCTGTTCTTTGTGGCTGGAGAGGTGAGATAAGCAGAGGGTAAAATACCATTTCACACAGACTGGCATCGCTGGGACTTTTTTTTTTTCTTTTTCTTTTGTACAACCTGCTCTACCTCAGCTCGGCTTCAGGATGATTTAGTCTTTGAGTTTACAGCCCAGCCGATCCTGTGTTTTCTGAGGCAGATGCAGACGTGATAATGAAAATGCCAGTGCAATAACACAGTGACATTCATAAACAAACATTTCCAAACATTTCTGATTTGTTTTTAAGAAGGCGGAGATGCTTTAGACCAAATCAGACACTCGGGGAAATAACAATACTCTATCCAGAGTGGGATTTGACCTCCTTTTTGTCAAGTTGTTTTTGACCACTTTAGCAAAACATCCAGCAGATACTTTCTTATTTTTTGTTGCTGGTCAGTGTTCACCACCTGCTTGCTAACTGCGTCTGACTGCTGTGTGTTAGGAAAGAGAGTTTTTAGGGGTTTTTCTCTGCCTGCTGCCATTAATAATTGCACTGTGTAAGTGTTGAGAGTGAACAAAACACTTAAGGGTCAGAAGACGAAACCATGAGCTAGATGTCAGTAAAATGGCTAATAAAGGGTAAGTGTAGAGTTGAAGAGACACTTTAATACACAACTTAGTATTTCCAATCTGATCCATTTCTAATATATAGCAGTTTATTGTAACTGCTTTAGATTTGGGTATTTATTAGTTTCAAATAATGAAATCCGCTTATGAACAAGTAATCCCTATGAGCCAAAAGCTCAGGCTTCAGACTGCTAATGCTGCCTTCCATTTGAAGTGTGAACTGAGAAATTCCTGAGTTCCCAGTCGGAATCTTCAGCTTTAACGCCCCCTTCCAGTTAAACTTCCCACTCAAAGTCAGAGCAGCCACACCAACCTCGACTTTGCAGTCCAAGATGGCAGCAGTCCACATAAACAATAAGCCAAACTTTAGAACTTGTAATATGTGCAACAACTGTTGTGCATTTGTGTCCCACACAGAGCACCGACCAGGCTCTAAATGCTGCAGCGGTGCTTTTGAAAAACAGGCATTGCATTGTGCTCTAGGTAGATGTACTGGTACTCTAGCTCCAACATCCAGGAACAGCGTATTTATTTATGATGTCAAAGAGTGGGGATATCCGAGCTCTAGCTGTTCAAACCTGCTGTTTGTGAGAGGCAGCCAATCAAAATAAAGTTGACTTAAGGGAGGATGGCTTTGAAAGAATTCATTTTAGTTCCCCTTTCTAAGGATGAACTGCAGGGCCGTACCCAGGCTTGACATAGGATAGAAAATGGTTATTACACTGCCCCCAGAGGGGGAACGGGGTTATTGTTTTTTAGTATGTTTGCCTGTTTGATTCTACCAGTCCAATTCATACCAAATTTGCATGAAAGCTGGCCAGTGATCCCTAGATCACCTGTTTCAATTTTTACCATAATTGGGGCAAGGTCAGAACTCAAGTTTTTCTGAAAATCTTCCGAAGGTGAACGCGATAACTCGATGTGAGGTAGAATGTTCAAATTCACACCATCAGCTGATAATCTTGGATGAGTTTGACCTTTACCTTGAGGCCAAGGTCGCTGAGATTCAAAGGAAAATTATGGGCATGGACAGTAGGACCTTTGTGTTATCTCAGTTTGGAGAGTGACACATTTGTGAGATGGACAACGTTCAAATCAGCTAAAACGTCTGCCGAGGGGTGGGGTTTGTTGTTGTGCCCAGCAACACTTGTTTTGAATATAAATCATGCAAAGAGTAGAGTTTAGTCATATAACTATAGAGCTGGACATGTGGATAATGGGTCCCCATTAAAGAACTGATAATGATATGTGCATACAGTTTCCAAAAATTCAGTGGCCACTATATAACACTTCATGCAACAAACATGTTTACATGATGGCGTTAGAGGCTCTGTTCTTGAACCTGCAAGAGAGGCACTCAGTCCTCTCCATGACCTACAAGTCAGCTGTGTGCCTCTATCATGATGGGCAGACTCAGAGCGTGGCAGATGTTCGCTTCTCCCTGACAATACTGACATGCCATCCTTTCTATCTGTGCTGTATCTCCTCCCACATCTTCCCCGTGTGGGACGAGCTGCGGAGTTTTCATAATACCCGTTATCTCGTGGTGTTCTGTCTCAGCCTTTCCAGAACTGGTGCAGCAGCAGACATAATTACCAGCTTAGCTACCTCTCCTCAGTTCCCCTGCTCTCTGCCCTCCAGCTTGCCTTCCTCCCAGTTCAGTCTGGAGGGGCAGCGCTGGTTTCTCGTGTCACTTACCCAAAAGCGGGCTCAGGTTTCAGCCGCGGGTGTTGCACATGTGCTAACTGTCAGGACCTGGCAGCTCAACTCTAATGTCAGCCTTGGAATATCACTGACACATGTACACAGAACTAGAAAAGCTTATGTTTTCAGGAAAACAGGAGTTGGACTGATAGTGTTTCGTGTTCATAGTGTTATTCATTTGACCTAACGCAAAGAAACGCTTCTGCACTGGAGCTTGCGGTTATTCAGGTGCAACACATGCTAAGCCATATACTTTTACATCCATGTAGTGCAGGTATAATTTCCTGGATGTAGCTCAGCCAGCTATGAAATCACCAGGTTTCCCCCTCCAGACTGGGTTGCGTCAGATATCATGTCCCATTTCAGGCATTCAGTGAAGCTTCCAGGCTCTGGGCTCCTTCACCTTGGTTTGGGTTTGCCCTAGTAGGCACACACTCCTCTGCCAGACCAGCTGCTGGGTTTTCTGTGTCCATGAGACAGCAATATGTTGGCAGCCTCTCAGGGGGGAGGCCAGTCTGAGCTGAATGATACAGGATCTTCTTACTCTACTGAAAAAAAATGCGCACTACAGAGTAGTACAGTATACTGATTTATAATCGCAGAATGAAAGCTCTTTTTGTTCTTTCATTTCTCCTGTGTTCTGGCTGTTGCATGCAAAATGAAGTCGAGCTGTATTATCCAGTCACATAGTGACTGCAAGTCTGCTCTTCAAAGCTTTGTTTTTGCCTGCTTGATTTGTGTGTGCGTGTCCCTAAAACAGGATGAATTGCTTTGACTTTGATTATAATGCGTTGCATAACCACTCTGATACTGCATTTATTCAAATCTTAGGACACTGGGGTTTTTTTTTTTTTCCTCCCGCCTTCATTATTAGGCTTTTAATAAAAATGTGGGTCTTAATCACTAACACTTCACACATACACATTTTTAACTGTGTCAGTGGGATTGTTTTAGGAAAGGCAAGGTCATACTGTTGGTCCAACACATCCAGACAGATGAATGGTATAAGAATCATGGTCCCTGGAGGATAACATCTGCCATCTTTGGGACCCCCTGACCTTTACGTAATTTATAAATCTTGTCATCAGCTGCCACATTTCAGGGTAGATTTTCAGGCATAAAATGTGAACAGTCTCACATGAGGGTAATTTGAATATTTTAAGCCATTAAGTAAACACGCATTTTCTAAACATTTGACGGTGCACTAACATGCTTTATAGACTGTAAATAAAAGATGGATGCAGCCACCATGACGTCACCTATTGGTTTGTCAAGTCCTGTTTTAAAACCCCCTTTTAAAATTTTAGCATTTTTGCCGTTATAGAAAAAGCTCCACTTAAGTAAATACTTGTGTACATGCGGACAGGGCCTTACTGGCTCCAGGCTGCTTCAGACCTCTTGGCATCTACTAATGTCCGTTTTCAATGAATCTGATGTTTTAAATGATAAACTATTAATCAAGTCCATAAACAACAAAATACACAATAATTAAAACAACTTTTAGTTATAATCATGTTCATATATGTGCTATTGAGTGAACTGAATTGAATATTTGTTGCTATTGAATGGGGAAAAATATGAAAAATAATCAACAGGTCAAAGTTTTTTGACTTGCAGGTTTTTTTTGTTGTAAATTTAGTCATGATTAGCAATTGTAAGCAGCTAACATGCTAAATAAACACAGATAGTATTTATACTGTCCACAGGGAAACATTGTTCTCACTTAGCATCACTATGCTAGTGTTACTGTGAACATGTTAGCATTTCACTAAAAGTTAACTGTCCGGTTTTGGTAACTTTCAGGACACGCTACACAGATATGCCAAGTTTCAGCTAATAGCTCTTTGACAGCATAAGATTTATGAACCACCAAGGTGATTTCCCAAACTGTTTTACCTTTGTTGCCATTTCTTTAGCAGAATCTATGAAAAATGCCAAATGTGTTTTTGTGACAGTCCAGTTTAAAATTTTCTTTGCCAAGTTGCCTGTTACTTGTAGCCACAACACTCGTTCATCCCTTGGATTTGTCACCTTTTTATGCTTGAATGTTTCATAGGTCAGTTTTTAGGCTTAACAAAAAAAAAAGGACTGGACTCTATTTTTTTTTTCTTACGTTTCTGTGCACCAGATAAGTGTTTTCACTTTCAGCACTATAAGGAAATATCTGTCAGTGATGACTTTTCCTCCAGACATCAAAGGTGACCAGTGAGATGGACGCAGCCTCGGCTCGGAGGCCAGTGGCTGGGTTCATCATTATCAGCTGATCAGAGGGTCGATGTTGGTCTGTGAAATGCCACAGCGCATCGGTAATCAGAACGGGCCTGACGTGGCCCAGCAGGTCCCACACGGTAAACACACGCTGAGCCTTATCACAGCTGTGAGTGCGGGCTGCTGCAGCAGAGAGGCCCTTTTTGTCTTTTTTGTTCTGGGCTGAGCTGCAGAGGGCGGGGTGGTGGGGTGGTGGGGGGCCTCTGGAAGGGCTGCACCTCACGAGAAGCGGTTTACACAAGCCAAGAAACCACACAAAAGAAGATGCATGACTTCCTACGGAGGTGAAGACTGATGCAGAGATTATATCTTCTCATATCGAAAAGGCTGAAAAGGCCACGGTGACAGATTTTTGGAATTTCTCTGGTTGTGGTTTCTTTACAGATGATCTATAATCTACGCTTCACATGGCCCCAAGTGAGCCTGCAAGGAAAAGCTTTTATTTGCAGTCAGAGATTTAAGCGGTATTTCACTCGTAACAGCATTGTCCTTAGTGACAGCTTACATCTGAGAGTATTAAGCAGTCAATGTATGGTGATTTGCAGCATAATAAAACGGACTCTATTCACAGGAAGTTAGCTGCCTATAACAAAATACCACACGGCAACTCATCTGTTCCATCTGTTAGCAGTTTTGCAAAGTAGAGGTCACGGACTTCATCTTGGCATACTTATCCTTTTTAGGTAGCGGTGCAGCTATTTAATGAAAAGTCTGAGGGCTCATTGTGCGGTTTGATCCATTTAACAAGAGTAGCTGCGGATCTTCTGATAACAGAGGAGACAACAAAGAGCGTTTCAAAGAGTGTTATATGAAGCAGGAAATCCATCCAAAGTCGCTATATCATTGACTTTGCTTGACTAAACTCACACTGGTACATAAATCAGCAGCTAACAGTATTCACATCACAGGCCTCCATTTGAAGTCCAGCTCTTTGTTGCAGTGCCACCCTCTGGCCTCTTCTTGTACGTTCTGCATTTGAAACCTAATCTTTACCATATGGAAGTGATCTTTAATCTTTGAGACTCTCCCTCTGAGCCAGCAGACTAAGCCGAGGAGAAGCTGGGCCCATCGTGTCATGAGGATGAGAAAATGTTGCAAATGATATTAGTATATTAGCTGTACACATTCAAGTGAACTATGTGGCCTCGCTCAACCCAACACATGAAATTCATTCGACGAGAATAATGGATCTCTGTCCGGGCAGGAATGCCGGTTGCAGGAGCGCTCGCAGCTGGAACTTAGAGCTGAATTAGGAAACTGTGATTCTGTGTTCAGCCTCAATAATTAATGGAACTCTCACGCTTGTTTGAAAGTTGCTGCTTGCCTCCCCTGTAGTGATTCACATCTATTATCTCTGGATACAGAGGTTGTAATCCTGACTTGTTAAGGGGTGAAAGGTGACCTCAAGCCTCAGGCTAAAAAATGGTGAAGCCCTTTTAAAATAACTGCAAAGAAGTACAACTGGAATCCCCACTATACGCCCGGCAGCAATGTATTTTTAACGTCCTCCCTCACAAATCTGTGCTGCTCCATCGTTACGGTGCTCTGCGATGGGAGTAAAATCTGATGCAGGTGAGCTTTTGATAAAGGAGGGATACTTCTGGACCCCCACCCGGGTCCTTCCTGGCTTTCTACACAGCAGGATGTGTGACTAAGCAGCAGCTCTGTGGTTTCCCTGAGCAGGCTGCCTGCAGGAAGACGGCAGAGAAGATAATTTCATATTCTCTTTCAAGAAGCGTGCATTAATAAATGGTGCCAAGCTGTTCTGGACTTTATAGGGTGGCATAGTTCAAGTGAAGGGCGCTGTCCTCATTTTCTGAAGTGTGTACTGCTGTGGAGCAGGGAAACGTCTTGAGTGCCTTCCTCAGGTTTTTGGTTGTACTTCAAATGCCATGTCAGCATTTACAGTGAGAGAGAGGCCAGTATAAAAGCCCCCTCTTATCTTCCAACAAGACACCTGCACACTGCGTACAGAACTGCATCACTTGCAATCCTGTTGCATCTTTTGTGGAACATTTTCAGGTATTTTTAGGTGACATTTCTGCACCTGAAGTTCAGGTGTTTGTTTATGCTGTAGTAGAGTTTGGGTTCACAGCCGCCTTTGACTTGCAGCCCCTTTGAACCAAACTGTGACCCTGTTTGAGCTTTCTTTTAAAATGTGTCTTGGGAGCCATGCACACAATTTTTATCTGTCACCAGTAAGCGTTAGGTTTATTTAACCAGGACTAGCAAATAAAACACAGTGTTTGAAGAACTAATAACGTACATGAACCGGCTGTTCTGACTGCTGAGATTTCTGGGACATCAAATCACCTTGTGACTTGCCAAAGGGCACAGGAGGAGAGGGCACTGATTAGATTTTCTTGTTACATCCTTGTTGGAGATGCATCAGGGCACATTTGTGTTTGCGCTACAAAGGACGTGTGGTCAGATGCATTCCAGATCACCTAAGCAAGTAGAGTGACTGCTTCATAATGCATTTTAGTGTTTAAATGCATGTTTGGTAAAGAAACAGTTGAATTGTACATAGAATTTTCCCTCTCACCAAAATGATGCTAAAACTTCCAGGATGATCTTTATGAACCCAAGTGCTGAACCTCATGCTTTGGTATTGTGTTAGTCCAGATTACATGTCTTCTTGGCCTAGAGCAGTGGTTCTCAAATCCAGGCCTCGTGGCCCCGTGTCCTGCAGGTTTTAGATGTGTCCCTGATCTAAAACACCTGAATCAAATGGCTGAATTACCTCCTCAGTATGCAGTCAAGTTCTCCAGAGTCCTGCTAATGACTTCTATATGTGATTCAGGTGTGTTGAAGCAGAGAAACATCTAAAACCTGCAGGACACGGGGCCATGAGGCCTGGATTTGAGAACCACTGGCCTAGAGGGAGAGGATATACGGTTTTTTTTTTTTTTTTTGTTTTTTTTTTTTTGTTTTTTTTCTTATTCTTTAATAATTTAGAGGCTGAAATTGTCACATTGTGCAATAATTCAAATGAGGTGTAATAAATGGAAATCATGCAGAAGTTTAAAAAAAAAAAATGTTGGATTGATTACTCGCAGTACACCAAACTCCAGGGAACAATGGCATAAAGAACAATTTCATGTTTCCTTTTAAATTCTCCATCATGCTGTGATTTATTGTGGCGTCCCAGCCCGTAATGTCAGGAGGCTGCGCACAACAAGATTTGAAACTTCATAAAGAAATCTGCGGTGAAAGGGTAAACAGAGCACAGATTTTACTGTTTCAATCATAAGCTCACTGAAGCCAAAGTAATGACAGATTTATGACATTTTGACTTGTACATGAGTCACACCAGGCCGTGATCCGAGCTTAATCAGTCCTGCATGTGAGGAATAGACCACTCCATCATGTAAAATCAGTCGGCTTTCACGATTTTTTTTTTTCCTTTTTTTTTTTTTTTTTCTTCTGTCTCTGTAGGATGACATGAGCGACTCGCTGCGGGACTACACCAACCTCCCAGAAGCGGTACCTCTGCTCACTATCTTGGACATGTCGGCCCGTGCCAAGTACGTTCGCGACGTGGAGGAGATCACGCCGGCCGTGGTGGAGCAGTTTGTCAGCGACTTCCTGGCTGAAAAGCTCAAACCAGAGCCCATCTAAAGAGACAGTCCACGTGTAAACTGGACACATTACATGGGACTCACTCCATCATCCATCCCTGATCTATTGCTACACCCCTCACAGTTTCCAGCCTCCCACTCTCTCGCTCTCTCTCCCAGCTCCCCTCCTGACTGTTAGAGAGATGTCTCACTTTTTACTGACATTTTAGCATTTTATTTTTAGATGTGTTCCTCTTTCACGGAGTCCTCTCTTTCTCCTGTGGTGCCTTGCATTGACTATAGTCCATACAGTAATATATATGGAGATTTTTTTTTTTTTTTTTTTTCTCTCACAGTGGAATTTCTAGAGAAAACCAGAGAATTACCCAGTGGACCTACTTATTCAGCCAATCTTTTGCTTTCTGTATTGTCTGCAAGATTCTTGTTGCTTTTGGTTTGTGAATGAAGTTAAAGAATAAAATGCTTTTTTACAATTGTAATTCACCTGTAGTGCAGATGTGCTAAACCTCAGTTGGATGTAGCTGTATGCCTTCATGGCCCTATTTAAATAAAGAAACCCCACAGTATGACAGGTGCACATACAGTAAAGAGCATGTTCTAGTTGCTTGTGACAGACCAGTGACTGATGTTTTTAAACCCCGCGTCGTCTTGTGTGTCATGATGTGAGTGAAAGTCATCTCGAGCTGGTTGGAAATGGTGGTTCTCATCTCAAAGTCATTAGAGGATTTTCTGTGAAGGTCCCCCTAATGGAAAAAGGCTAGATTATTTCTGGAGGCACGAAAACTTTTCCTTTTTTTTTTTTTTTTTTTTTTCTTTGAAAAGTTGAATGTATAAGTCCCTTTATATCCTGTTACTTTAGTCATAGCTTTTCACACCCATTAAAAATTCACTGGCAAGCACAAGAGTTTTGTTCCTAAGTTTTATCAATAAAGTTAGCTCTTAGATATGTAAAAGATGCACAATGCAGTGACTCCAGTTCCTTTCTCACAAGGGTTTTAAACACTGTGGGGTCAAAAGACAAAGTATATGGTACATTTATTATGGGAGCCTGTGAATATCGACTCATTCTACGGATGTGCAAAAAAAAAAAAAAACCCAAGGTGGGTAGAAACTTTTGACCTTATGCTAGAGAAAATTATTAGAAGAGAAAGGGAGAAATGCTTTTTTTTTCCACTTATAAATTGAGATTTATACGGAGAATAAACTTCAGGAGGGACCACCAGGGGGAAGCTCTCTGAACCTTTAATCATCCTGGTTTTTATAGCTTATATCAGTCTTCCAGCACAAAATCTATTATAAATATAATCAAAAGATTGCATCAAAAACAGTTAATAATAACAGGTGCTGTGTATGGTACTAGAGCAGCTTACCACCTTATTTTGATGCTGTGGCAAATATTTAGCAGCTCTTTTCTCAAAATTAAAGAGCATCTGTCACCAATTTTGATAATTTTAACTGTATTGCTATTTTCTTTATAACTCCTGCACCCACATTTCTATTTGCCGAGTTTGGGAAAGCCTGCTGCCACACTAAGGTCCCACACTAAGTCCCAACAGCCAAACCAAGGCACTTCATATACAGAACCTCCAATATTAAAGAAAGGAAAAAAAAAACAATCCCATATGAGCAATTTCTTGGCAGTTGTGAGAAGCAAGAACTTAATGATATGCAGTAGTGGCATATAAACACATGGGGAGTGAAAAGAGGTCAGTGGGGACAAAATGCTCAATTTCTTTCAGCTGATAACTGGATATAAAGGGAGTCTAAAAACACCAGTTTGGGCTCTGGAAAATTCTAGTTTTACTGTTTGACATTTAATAGAGAAATCAGTCAAAATATTTTTTTCACAATGGAAAAAAAAAAAAAGCTACATAAATTCATATAACACAAACATACATGCAAATTGTATCATTAGCAGAAGATTATCTGGGATGTTCCATTTGGTCTGATATTTAATGGAAGCATCATGAAAACTGCCTCTCAGCTTTAGCCTGCCATTTCTTTCCAGATGTTTGCAGCAGTTTTAACAGTTGCTTCCTGCCCTCAAACAAAAGGATGCTAGCTGCCATGGCTGAATTCAAGCTGTCCACATCAGGAACAACGGGAATAAAGAGCCTGTGGCCGTCGGTTTTCTCTGCTAACTGGACCGCCTCTAGACTCAGACCATGTGTCTCACCGCCTATCACAAGAGCAGTTGGGCTGTGAGCCCAGCTGTCACAGTACAGCTTTGTGTCCACTCTGGGGAGTGAGAGCCCCTCATCTTCAGAGCCCGAATCAGAATCATATTCCTCATAGCCCGTGTTTTTGCGGTTGGATCTTGCGCTAACCCAGCCATAATCTCCAGCTTTGGACGGCTTGTGAGACACATTAACTTCCGCTTCTCTACTTCTATCGAGGCTGCCACTGTTGTCAGCCACATGGACAGTCACAGGTTTAGGGAGATGATTTTCAATATCATCCCAGTCCAGGCTGGGATAGATGGGAAGGCGGAAATGGGCGCCCATTGCTGCACGCAGAACTTTAGGCTCCCAAGCATCCACACAACCTGACAAAAAAATAAAATGTTAACAAAATTCAAAGGAAAGATGTGTAGGACCATTAATATTGGAGATCACTCGATCCCATTTCTAATCATCACTTTAAACATACCCTTGGTGAGAAGGACATTATGACAGCCAGCAGCAGCAGCACATCGCAACATTGTCCCAAGATTCCCAGGATCCCGGATGTTGTCACATATCAGAGACAATGGCACTGAGTGACCTTTGCTTGCAAAGTTTAACCGTGAAGGGTCTGGGCGAGAAAATATGGCTGCAGAAGAAGAGGTCAAAGTCAGAAATAATTCAGTTATCAGTGCTTCATAATGAACCAAAAGAAACTGTGTCTCCCTCACCGATCACCCCTTGTGGGGCCACAACATCAGACCAGATCTTGATGTCCTCAAACTTGACTTTGACGAGCGTGGCCCTTCTCAGCTTATCTAAGGGCAGCTCTCGGAGTCGATCCACTGTGCTGAAGAACACCATCTGTGGTTTAGCACCAGCATCCAGGGCGTCACAGATCAAACGCCTGCCCTCGAGAAGGATTTTACCCTGGTGCTCCCGAAACGTCCTGGAACGAGCAACACTCACTAACCTCCTGCAGCGCAGACGTGTGGAGAGGGAAAGGAGGAGGAGAAGGCAGTGTGAAAGTTATGTTATCAAAATATGGTTTAGAAAAGAATTTATACTGTAGTTTATACTGACTTTTTCCTCAGTTTTATGTATCTTTCCATTTCTACTCTGCTATATTCTGTGTAGTCTGGTGGATTGGGAAGAATCATCTATTTCTGAATGTTAGTAAGACCAGAGAGATGGGAACTCACTTCAGAAGGAAGAGGGCAGCTACAAGACCTGCATCTATCCCAGGACAAAATGTTGATGTGATGGAGGAGTACAAGTACCCGAGAGTTTACACTGACAACAGGCTGAACTGGAAGACCAACACAGGCTGTATTCAAAAAGGGTGACAGTTTTAGCAGCTCTGTCACCATCAGCTCGGCCTGTTTTCTTTTTCTCAGTGCCACCGTCTCCAAACCGTACATCACTGCAGGTCTCAAAACCATCTTGTAAACCTTCCCTTTCACTCTTGCTGTTGTCCTGTCACAAATCACCTGACACTCGTCTCCACCCTACCTGCACTCTCTTCTTCACCTCTCTCATGCACTGTCCGTTGCTTTGGGTGGTTGACCCCATGTATTTAAGCTTATCTACCTTTGCCACCTCTGCTCTTTGCAGTTTCACTGTTACACCGGTCTCCCTCACATTCACACATTGACTCTGTCTTGCTTCTACTGACTTTCATTCCTCTGCTTTCCAGAGCATAACTCCATCTCTCCAGGCTCTCTTCCACCTGCTCCCTACAGATCACAATGTCGTCTGCGAACATCGTAGTCCACAGAGACTCCTGCCTGATCTCGTCTGTCAACCTGTCCATCACCACTGCAAACAAAAAGGGGGTTGCACATCACCCTTGCTCGTATAATAGCGTACATATAAGGTACTGCATAATGCCCAGCGCTTTGTATCCCAGAGCTTAACCGCATTTCCTAATTTCGCCTTGGGCCACCCCTGACTTGTCCTTGATCCTCCTGTTGAATCACCCCTGCTGCTGCTGCCCTCACTTGGTGAGACTTACGCCAGTCTTTTATCTCCAGGAGAAGCCCTCTCATAACGCAGCCCGTCCACTTCATTCTTTGTCACACTAAAAGCATGTTTCGTAGCTGACTGCGCATCACTCCTGGCCTTGACAGCGTCTCTCTCTGTCGTTGCAGCGGTGATTCTTCCCCTGGTCTCCTTCTGGATGCTCGGCTCGTCTGGCTGAATCTGAGGCGGCTTTATGATTTTACCCGTCTCTTTTTCAGGAGACAGCACTCTGACAGGTTTCCTCCGCAGTCCGCGTACATACCGCCTTGACTCCACATTGACACTGCTCCTGTATGTTAGAAAAGCATTTCGCTCTATCGTAAAAACAAGGCACATCACGCTCTTCATGTACGCTGCCATTTTTGCCTGCTTTCTTCTTCTCTTGTCTGTCAAGATGTTTCAGTAACACGCGCTAACCTGCCTACCGCCGCTAGCTGTTTGATTGCTGGTATTGCATTTATAAACATGAAATTAACAAAATTCATCTGGTAGCATTATTAATTTACTCATATATTGACTTATTTAATATAAGAATATGTCAAATACATCCCATAGTAATCATATTTTACTCGATGACGCTTCAAACTTGCCTCTTAATTGTAATCTCGCGAGAACTCTGGGCAATACCATTAATCTGACTAGTTTGGGGTCAGTTTTATATATTTTACTTTAACGTAAAGTCACTGTTCTTACCTTTAACGCTAAAACAACACTGATAATAACGACAGCCGGTGTGATGTGTTAACCGGCGATTTATATCGTTTTGTAGTTGTACTTGTAAATACCTGTTATGTGTTCGTTGGTAATTACCGGTACGATCCCCGCTAGCTCGTCTGTCAATAAACATGGCTTTGAGACGAGCGCTGCATTTTGTTTTCAAAGTTGGTGACAGAGCCAAAACTGCCATCTTTTACAGAGATGTTCTGGGCATGAAGGTAACTCGGCTGAGCTGCAGTTAAAGGCATGTTAGGACTGAAGCCACTGATTTATTAGCCTGACTTTTGCTGGTGTCGGATCGTTTCTTTCACAGGGTTGCTAACCCGAGTAAATGTGGAAGTGGACCCACACTGATTGAGCAGTAATTTTCTCACCGCCCGTTATTCATTTCAGGTTTTACGACACGAAGAGTTTGAGGAAGGCTGCAAAGCAACTTGTAATGGGTAAATAAGACACAACTCACGCGAGAGTTGAACCTTGAACTCAGCATAACACTAGTTGTTGATACAGTAGCGGTAACCCTGTCCTCACCTCATACCCATACAGACCCTATGATGGGAAATGGAGCAAGACAATGATTGGCTTTGGTCCAGAGGATGACCATTTTGTTGCTGAGCTGACATACAACTATGGTGTGGGAGAATATCAACTTGGCAACGACTTTTTGGTAGGTGAGAGGTTTTTACACTGCATGGAGGATAAGACTCACAGGGCTTGTTATTCAGGGTACAGTGGCAGTAATGGGATATTTAAGATAAGATAAAATTTTAATGAAATTTGCGCATTACAGCAGCTCAGTACAGAGAAAAATGAAAGGATGAATAAAAACAAATGAACTAAAATAGCACTGAATAGAAAAGCTATATACATAAACACTATATATATCAATGTCAATATACATATACACACACATCAAAACACTATATACAGATATCAAAACATTATATACGTTTGTAGCCGGTAAGGTACACAGCATACACAGTGTGCATTATATGGGTGAGAGTGTAATAAATAAAATGTATATGTATGTATTTGCATGTGTGTTTGCATGTTAGGGGCTCACTCTGCAGTCAAGCCAAGCTGTAAGCAATGCTAAACGTCTTGGGTGGCCTCTCACTGAGGTGGGAGAGGCTCTGTATCTGACCCAGGCTCCTGGAGGTTATCCCTTCTATTTGGTGGATAAAGAGCAACCTCTAAGTGGTGAGTGTGACATAAGTCAAACGTGTCCCTTCTTCTTTCTTCTTCTTGTTGGATTTTGGCAGGCTAGACAACAAAGGCATGTTGCTGCCCTCCTCAGGCACTTCATAAACTTCCATTAATAATCAAATCCTTACATGTAGTCTTTTATGGTGCAGGAACTTAAATGAAGACTTTTAACTTCCCAGTGATCCAAGTTCATTATCAACCTTAGATTAAAGTCTGTAAGATCCATACTTTCATACAATTCTGCCTGCGTGAGGTTTCTCTTCATAACATAGTTGGAGCAGTTTATCAAACGTGCTTAACACTTTACATCTCTTCACATCTGGATGCTTCCTCACTAGTTTCCAGCTGTCAAATCCGCCTTTGTTTCTGTATGAAAAAAAGGCAAATGATCACTGAGCTGATGGAAATCTTATAAGCAGGTGCTGGGTAAGAAGTTTAAGGAGACTCAGATGTCTAAAGCATAGAGGAGAACAGATGAGCAACACAAGTTATCACGATGTAATGACACTTACTTCTGAAGGTTATTTTCTTCTAAGTGTGTATTTATACCCATCCAAAGTCACTTTCCGGCAGTCTTAAAGCAAAACTCATCATTTGTGGACAAGATCTAGTTGGCTGCATCAGAGACAGGCTTGCAGGAAAGAGCTCTGAGGTCTCAAATAGAGTAGAAAAGCAATATAGAAGCACCAGTCCATTTACCATTTAGCTAGTTACTTTCTGTAATCTGTTCCCAGACCCTGTGCAGAAGGTTTGTCTTGGGGTATCTGACCTCCAAAGATCAACTCACTACTGGTCCACACTCTTGGGGATGAAAGTGATGGACAAAAATGAGGAAAAGAAGACAGTGCTGATGGGATTTGCAGACACTCAAGTGAGTCAAAGAAAGGAGACGTTAAACCCTAAGATAAGTTTCAAATAGTTACATTGTTGAGGTTTGAATTGTATTTTTCATGTATATGATTTGTGTCCATGTGCAGTGTAAACTGGAGCTTCGTGACATTGGAGCGACAGTCGATCATGGAACAGCGTTTGGGAGAATAGCGTTTTCATGCCCGCGGGAGCAAGTAAAATACTTATGAATAAGTGTCTCTAAATAGCTAATGTCAGCTCGCAGACATATTATTTTCAGCATAATTATAATAAGATATTATTGTATTCCTTAGCTGCCAGATATTGAAGCCTTGATGAAAAAGGAAAATCAGAAAATTCTCACCCCACTAGTCAGCCTGGACACTCCTGGAAAAGCTACAGTAGAAGTGGTTATTTTGGCTGACCCGGTAAGTGTGTTCCCAAAATAATGCTGTCAAATTAGTCGAGTCAAAAATATTAACTGTAAAATGTTTGTTTTAGGATGGCCATGAGATTTGTTTTGTGGGAGATGAGGCTTTTAGGCAGCTGTCCATGGTGGACCCCAAAGGAAATGAATTGCTTGATAAGGTTGGTATTTCTATAACACATAGCCCTCCCTTAACATTTCTCCTGCATGTGTGTGCTCGTGTTTTACATGCTTTTAACTTGTTTCAGGCTATGGCTGAAGATAAAAGTGATGAATGGTTTGCCAAACACAACAAACAGAAGGCTGCTGCATGAGGTGGAGGAGCTGACCCATATCTTTTTCACCAGTTAATGAGGATGAGATGTTGTGCAAAGCACCTGTAGCATAGATCTTCTAACTCAGATATCCTTAGACTGGCAGTGAGAAATTTATTTTTATGTCACACTGAGCCTTGAGGTGCTGTGATAATGGATTTTTTTTTCCCCAATAAATATTATTTCTAAAAGAAAAAAAAAATCAAGTCAGTTTTATTTATTTAACACATTTCAAGAAAAAAAAAAGCTGACTCAAAGTGCTTTACAGGCACATTCATTTGTGATCCAATCAGGCCTCAAGAACCCATAAACACACCCAACTCACAAAAACAGACAATATAATAAAAATAATAATTGAGAAAGAAGTCTGAAAATTAGAATAAAAATGTAACCAAATTCTAATAATGGTAAAGCAATTCTAAAAACAATCAAATAAAAGAGCATCAAAAAACGTTTAGGGTGAGTTTAACCAAACCATGAGGGACCACAGACTTGACTAAAAGCAACTGAAAAAGAGATGATTTAATATTGGACAGGCTATTTCAGAACCTAGGGACAATAACTACAAAGGCCTGTTTGCCTTTAGTTTTAAGGAGAGAAGTTAATCCCAACATATTAACTAATACAAGTATCACCAGGACTTCTAGCAATTTTCTTCCACTTATCCAGCTCATGGCTGTGGGGGAGCTGCAGCCTATCCCAGCTGCATAGGGTTAAGGTAGGGTAGACCCAGGACCTATCCTGGAGATGTTGGGGAAACCACCGGTCTTTCACAGGGCTAACACAGAGAGACAGACAATCATTTGCACTTATGTTCACACCTATGGGCGCTTCATGATCACCAATTAACCTAACCTCACTAACTGCATGTCTTTGGACTGTGGGAGGAAGCCAGAGAACCCACACAGACACTGGGGAGAGGGGGCTTGTATGCATCTGTACACACAGATTTGGCATTTTAATATTCTGTCCATGGAGAAAAACAACTTTATTTAGAAAAAATGTGCCCTACATATTAAATAAAAGCTAAAATAAATGTTTTGCATAGAATCTGCCTTATTTTTTGGTGTTCATTTGTTGCAGCTTTTTATACATTTGAAGCCAATTAAATGATCAAAACCCTGGCAGGTGGTTTGGGGGGGATAATCCTAAACTCTGGATGCACAGTCAAATGGAAGTAAACTGTTTATGCTTTGTAACATTGATGTCTGGTTGGAATAAAAGTTATGAGGTAAACTTGTCTATTTTCTGTGTTTGCATGTTTGTGAATAGGCTTAAAGGGGATGTGAACTGCTGAATAATGCGTGAATGTTTAATTAAAAATTAATGCTCGCATTAGAGAGCGTTACTGGCGGAGTGTCAGCTCCGCTCCCACTGCCACCAGCGAACCGAGCTGCCAGCTGAGCAGGGCGGACCGGAGGAGAGTGTTTACTAAGCTTTGAGTCAACTGTCACGTGAAACTGCAGCGTTATGCTACGCTGAGACAACCCGGTGCTGTGACTATGTTAGGGTAAGTGAGTTTTCTAAGGAGGCGAAGTGGGGGAAAAAAACTAAACAAAACGCAAAGAGGACCACAGAGACGCAAAAAAAAAAAAAAAAAGAGTGCTAGCTGGCAGTTCCGCTAAGTTAGCTGCAGCGTTAGCATGCTACAGCACTAGCCCAGATTTGCTGGAGATTTTTGGATGACGCGGCGGCAAATTTCTTTAACTGTTTAGTGCTGGGTTACTTTGGGCTAACGCTGCCGCTGCTTGACAGTAAGTTTTTCACACGGGCGGCTAGGTAACGAGAAGGAAGTTTAGGTAGAGGTTTTTTCCACACTGTTAGCTGAGCGATAAAGTTTAGCTAGGTAGTTCGTGGTCGGTTTGCAATTACACTGTAGTTAATTAGCGGTGTTAGCTCTGCGACGCTAGCTGTTAACGTTGCCATACAACTACCGGTTATTAACTTGTATAGCAAGTGTTTCCCCGGCTAATTACAGTGATAGCAGCTGTTTGCGAGCAGCCAGTCGGTGTCACCTGTCCGCAGCACCTGAGTGTTGTGTTTAAGTACATCTCTTCCTCTTTGACAGCAGCTGAGAGCAGATAAGAAGCAGCCAGACTCATGTCCCGAGATTTGGGTGTGATCAACTAGAGACACAATGTCTCTCTTGCTGATATCCTTCTTTATAATCTTTCTGTTGGCTATTGGGTTGCTGTGTGCCATTTTCAGGTGAGCAATGTGTACAAATTTCTGTAGTATAGCAATCACTGGCACGGCTTAAACTGCAAACACTGCTTAACAGATGTTTCCTTGCTCTGTTAATTTAAAGAAGCGCATTTTCTTGTGTTTCCAGGTGGCTCATATGCACGCTCGCTGTGCGATTCTTCCAGAATGCCCTCAATGCTGATCTGAAGATTAAATCAGTAGGGCTGTTTTCTGTCCAGGGAGTCAGTATCCAGTTTCACCCCCAGCATACTTTGGTAGGGCACACTTCTGTTTACATGACATTTATGTAGTCAGCTCATGCTATGCATCCACTCCCATATCAGCAGTTCACTTTACTGTATATCAAATGTACTTTTTAACTTGCTGTGACTCTCTGAATGGCAGGAAATTGACAGAATATGGATTTCGAGTAAACTTCTAAACCAGGATTTACCGTAAGTTGTCATGTTTTGCCCAGATGGTTTGAAATAAAACAATTAGCATCAAATAATTATGTAATCCGTGTTTCAGGAGATACCTGGCTATGTGTGTTGGAGAAACCAGAGTCAGGTTTGACTTGCAAGCACCACTGAAACCTTTGGTGAACCGGAGCCATGGAAAAAAGTCAGCCAAGTTTTCTGTCAGCCCCAAAACACTTCGATTCCTGTCACAAGTATGAAGGCTTGCGATAAGTTAACGCTTATTTTCATGCCCATTTGTAGGCAGTGACTCACTTCCTACTTTGTATTTCTAGCTGCTGTCATTCCACATCAGCTCCATCAATGTGATGGTACTAAACCTCGCACTGTCAGAGTCCCTATGGCATATGACCATCGCCGGTATCACCTTGTTACTTGACCACCAGAGTAAAAGGTATTATTTAATTTCTGTTTTTAACCGATCTAATTGAACCATTCATTTGTTTCAATTGTCCAAAAGGTAATCCATGTTCAAACATTTTTTTCACAGGTTGGCTTGGGACTTCTCAGTTGGGCAGCTAAGCAGTAAAGTGCTCAAAAGCAATGAACTGGTGAGCTGATTACTTGTCACTAAAATAGAAACCTGTGGTGGAATGTTTGTGAATGATGTGCTCTCCATTTTAGGATATATGTTTGGCTGAAGTGGCCCTGAGCCTGTTGCTGTCTGGAGATGTGAGCTTACCAGAGATGAAGCCAGGTTGTCTGTCCCTGAGTGTGAGGACTCTAATGGCAGAGCTTCATGAGGGGCTGTTCCTCAGTCAGCTCCAGCTGCCAACAGTTTCCCACAAAGAGAAAGATCATGGTGCACTTGGTGAGCAAAATTTGACCTCTGAAATGGAAGCAATGATTTGCAAGTCTTAATTTTTCTTAAAAGTTGTCTTGAGCAATAGTTCTCCAGGCTTTCTGAAGGTCTTTCAAAGTTTTTCTTTGGACATTGACTGCTGGTTCATTCATTCTCAGTCTAGTCCTTGTACCTGATGATTTTCAGAGGAATGTTTTTGTTTCTTAAGCCACTTAACACTGACCTATGACTCATTCAGCATAAAATAGGCACCTAACTCAAGGGATGGGCCAGGGTTGCGTCTACACATAACAGACGATTTAGCAAAGATCAGTTTTAAATGGTATCTTTGGGGACTTTGTCACTAGCAGCCTGTTTCAAAAACACATAATTTGTTCCTATTTCTTTCCTTGAGTCTAGAGGGAAAAAAAAGCCAAAGATAGCACAGTTTGATGGGCATAAAGTAGTATTTTTGCACCAACAAAGTGATTCCCAAAGAGTTATTAGCCAAAAACTGGGCATATCTTGGCATGGTGTGCAGTGTATCTATAAAAAGTCTAAGGAAACTGGACAAGTGGCAGACAAAAGAAGAGGCAGGCCTATAAAACCACCTACAACAGATGAACGGTCTCCGAAAGTCACGTCCCGGCCTCCCTCAGACTCCGATCCTCAACGTTATTAAAGCAGCGTGGCATCAGCTTGGCAGAATGAAACAAAAGGCATTAATTTTTAACTAAAAGCCTGGAGAATTATTCCTGAAGACTACTAAAGAACAAGAGAGTTCAGGCTGTGTTGAAGAATAAAAGTGGTCATACCAAATATTGACTTTGAAACTCGTTCTAACTGTACAGACTCTGTTTTGGCCTTATATACCGTATACTGACTTATAAACATCATTAAAAAATGTCCACCCTGCTGAAGTGTTAGGTGAAAAAGAGCATTGGTTTGGCTGTTGTACATCCACAGGAAGTTCACTCCTATCTGCCCTAGTTTTTTTTCACTGACCTTGCATTTGATCTTTTGCTTGTTCTAAAATGCCTGGATGTTTTCCATCATCGGTGATATTTTTAGCTGTTCTGCTAACCAACCAGAAAATGCAAACGGGGTCACATCATAGCTCTACACTGGCCTCCATGAGAAAATGAAAGGTCCTTAACGGTAAAAGAAGTTTCACCACCACAGTCCAAGTAGAGCAAGTGGAAGTTACACAGTTATTACAAAAAATGGGAGAAAATATGGAAGATTGTTTGAAAAGCATTTAAAATAAGATAGCATGCTTGCATTTCTTCATATATGCAGAAGTCTGTCAGGCCACTAAGCAGCTGAATCAGAAGTTAAAAATGGTTTGCAGTTAAAAGCAGAACATCGGTAACACAGACAGAGTTGAAGCTGATAGTTCTGCCCATATAAATAAACACTAACATCCTCGGGAGGAAAAAAGATGTAATGACACATGAGGTTACTCAGGTATTTTTTTTTTATGAAACATGTTTATAGATCAGTAGAAAATAATGCATTAAAATTATGCTGCTAGTGATTTAATGTCTGACTATAATTCCCAGGATGTTCTGCATTTATAGGCAAAATCAGCTGCATCGTTAAGAAGCAACTTTCTCTTGATACTGACAGCTAAACAGGCACGCCTGAACATCATGCATATTACAGAATATTTAAAGTCGCGTGGTATACCTGACTGCATTTTACACTAGCAAAAACCTGTCCTGTGGGCAGCTTTTGCCAGGCGTGCAGCTTTTTCAAATTCTTCATTTTGTATTTAGTGTTGACTCGAACAAAATTCTGTCACAGATACATACAAACATATATATGTTTATATGCTCCAGTCATTATAGTAAGACGTTGGAGTATTGTAAGTGTTCATTATTTGTTTTTGACTTGAGTCCCAGCTTGATAGGCTTGATGTTTTTGGTTCCACATAACACTGGGATTTAATTGCTCTAGCACTTCTTCCTTTTAGAGTGTGAAAATGATGAATTTATCCAGACTGAGACCGTGGAACGCTTTCATCAGCTGATTCCTCACAAGGTCAATGTGGAATTTGATAACACAAATGTAACCCTGTCGATGCACAGCCAGAAACGGTGAGTCACCATTTTACATTTAGCTACACATAATACTCTGCAAGTGATCCTAGTTTTGCATCAGTTGATACTCTTTTAAATGATCAGTTGTCTCAGAATATTTTCTGACCCTGTTTTCCTGTCTGTACAGACACCTTAACTGGACTCTAAAGTCTTTAAAAGTCTGCTACGGACATGACAACGAGCAGCTTCCTCTTAAAAGCTTCACTCCTGAGCTGAGCTTTCCCCAGAGCAGCCTGGAGCTCCTTCTTGAGGGTAAGTGGACAGCTGGGCACCAGGCCTAATGCAGGGAGAGTTGGAAAGAGGACAAAATTATGAATAACAAACTCTTGTTTTTCTGCTGGCAGATGGACTTCTGTTGTCTCAAAGTAGGCAAAGAATTCTTTGTGTGAACACAATCAAGACAACCCTGCAGGTGAGGGAACTGCTTTAAGGCCACATTGGATTGGTTTTGTAAATGAGTTAGCTAAACTTTCTCCTTTATGTCTCTGTGAATTTAGGTTACATCAATGGACATCTCAGGGTCATTTGTGGTCAACACTTGCATCATTCACTACCGTCATCAGGAGTTCTCCCATTGGCTAAATCTATTTCCATGGGAACAGCTAGTCCACAGGAAGGAAGCACACAGAAAAAGGCAAGTTGTAAAAGTAAAACTCACATAGTTAGATTGCTGGATGGCAATTATTGCTGTGATGGGGGGGTGTTATAGTTGAAGTTTCTGCAGTTAAAATCTTCTTAACACCTTTCACCATCTTTTCTTCATCATCCCTGTTTGTGCATCACTCATTGTCAACTGTTTTTATCCATTGCCTTACCTTGTGTGGTGTAGTCCATTAGATTATTTGCCCACCCTCCTTTTCCTCAGGCGCCTCCCTCACCTGGATGCTCCCGTGATGATCACCTCCTCTGTGTCCAATGTCAACGTGTCCGTTCAGCTGGGAGACACCACACCTTTTGCTCTGGGCTTCCTCTCTGCAAATGGAGGTACTTGTGGTACATGTATACTCATTAACACTGTTTGCCTTCCGGTGTTCAGCTGAAATCTTATACTGACATTCATATAGTGGGCTAGATCATTTGCCACTCCGCCTCTCTGCACTAGCAGCAGTTGATCTGAAGCATTCGGCCAGGCCACAAAGCTGCTCTGACTTTGCCACACAGTATGCAGTATTGCAGTTGGATAGGGCTCGCTACTCATCCTACAGTAGTGTAGTAGTACACACAATGACCACCTTATGATCACTCAAACTGTGCTCAAGTTCAAGGTCACATTTGTCATTTTACAGGCAGTGACACAGCTTATGACACATCATAAGCTGGATGAGCTACTATGTCATTGGTGTTCTGGTTTAAAGACTCAGCTATAGTACTGAATGTGCACATCTAAAGCCAGAGAGGCAGGGGAACATATAATGTTATTGTTTTGAAAGAGAGCTCTGCTGTCGTAGAATTAATGTGTTGTGAAAATCTGCAGCACTTTATGTTCTTACTTTTACATCATGTACACATCCCCTCTGTTCTTGCGACACATTTTCGTTCTTGGCTTTGTTCTGTAGGTAACTATTAGGCCAACCCTTTCAAACATTCAAAGATAGATAAGGTATTTCCTCAGGGTGCCCTTTGAAATGTTGAAATGTTACTCATTAACTTTTTCTACTTCTAGCTATGATGCTACAGGGAGGTCTCTTTTTATTCAGAATGACTTAAATCCAAAGAGTATGAAAGATGGACATAGCTTTTGGGTTTGAAAAGTGAAGCCAGCACCCAAATACACCTAAATGAGGCCAGCAGGGGGCGACTCAGAAGGACCCGGGCCCCCTCTGTGATCTCAGTAAACTTTTTCCTGATCAGCATATGGGGACATCATTTCAGGCCATATTGAATAAAACATGAAGTTCCTTTTGTAAATGATGCTATTAGTTAGAGTCAAAAAAATTATTTGTTAGAGAATTATCTAAGACATTCTCATTGGCTAGCGACTTGTGATTGACAGCCTCATCATGCTCTATTTAAAAAAAAAAACAAGACGCCAAGATGGTGATGGCGAAGGTGTTGAACTGGAAGCCTTCGTAACTAACCAGGGGATGATGTCAGAGTGGCTACGTCCATCTTTTATACTGTCTCTGCTTGAATTACTGTACTCCAACAAATTAGGAATATAATATTTTACCTTACAGTTATGTTTTTGTCTGCACCCTCTTTGTGTCTATAGAACTGCAGCATATCCTTGACATTGAGGTTGAGAATGAGAGCCCAGAGTCCCAGAATATGCACCAGCGTGCCTCGCTTTCTCTGGACAACTTCTGGTGGAGAGTGGGTCAGGGGTCTCATATCCAGCAGGCACCCCACCCTCCTGGTAAACATGTATGGGGAGAAGCACTAATTCTAGACTCACTCAGCCTACAGGTAGGACTGCAAACAAATCTGTAGAAACATTTTTATTGTGTGTATAATGATGCTTTATGCCCCCCCCATTATTCATAGCTAGAGCTTAACTTCTTATCAACAACCTTCTTTGACGTTCCCTGTGTTCTTTCCTTCATTTTTTTTCAGTTTAAACTTAGGAACTCTTCCAATTTTTCCAATTACAGATTAGACGAACAATGTAAACTCAGAACATGCGGGGTTTCGTGTTAAACTGGTTTTTATTCTTAGTAAGATCATCAGAGGATTCCTTCTTTATTCTCTTCTCCGTCCAGGGGAGTTTGAACCGACGCCACATGGAGTCGAGCAGCCAGCCGCCGAGTCTGAGCGTGGAGTCCAGCCTGAAAGGGCTTCAAGTGGAGCTTTCAGAGACCTGTGCACTGTGTCTGTCTCGCCTGTTGTCCCTCATGTGCTTTCCACGTGACCCAGAGTCACAACTGTCAGATGTGACTGCAGCATCTCCCTCTAATGACGACGCTGTAAAACCCATTCCCTCCTCACAGCTACGCCTGCTTTTTAAAGTGGACTGCTGTCTGGAGGACGTTAATGTCTTCACACTCTCTAATATGGCAGGTAAGGACTGAACATGTGTTTTATACCACACAGCTGTTTGACTGAAAAGATTGCTCCTAAATGTACAGTTTTAATTAGTTTGGTCTCGAGTAAGCACAAATGTAACTTCTGTAGAGCTGAAACAAATAATCTGCTTATTGACTATAACAGAAAGTTACCAGCCCCCACTAATAATTGATTAATCGTTTAATAACTATATTAGGGTATGCATGTGGAGCCGACACTGTAACCGACAGCTGAGACTGTAAAACACATTTTTGGAAGCCTGCTATGTCTAGTTAATTTTTAAAAGAAAATGTTAGATATGCATTAGCATACACTACAGCATTACAGTAGATTTACTGTAGTTAGGAAAGGCAGCTGTTGACATCATAATGTTACTCATGGCTTTCTAAATTGTCCATATTCAACTGTAATACAAGTAACACACTGTCAAGAGGAGTAGCTTAACCCCGACATTTGAGTGTTTAACTGTCAGTCATGATTTCACAGTTTTTCCCGCTCCTTCTGCTGATGCCTCCCACCTTTCCACTGGCATCCGCTTTTGTCACATTAAGGGCTCAGTTTCAGCTGTGCTCCCCAGTGCACAGGGAGTTTTATAAGTTTGACAGCTTATAAAACTTAGCTCTGGTTTCTTTACTCAGTTGGTAGGGTATCCCACCACACTGCAGCATTTTACAGTTTTTTTTTTTTGCTTGGCCTGAGTAGGAACCTTGTCAGTTCTGTGAGTGGGGAGAAAAAACTCCACTGACAGAATTGTTTTCCTGTCTGGTGGGGGTGAAACCTAATTAAAACCCAATTGTCTTTGTTTGGATTTAGAGAATTTGTTCTTTATTTACTTGAATTTCTTTGTATTTTAGACTGTTAGACCAAATAAGCAATTTGAAGATGTAACCTTTGGCTTTAGTAAATTATGAGGAAATTTTTCACTTTCTTAAAAAAATCAGAAGTAATCAGAAATCATTTTTTCAGATATCTCTCTTGATTTGACTTAAAAAAAAAAAAAGATGTTTCCCAGTGAAGATAAAATGTGGCAGAAGACACTATAATTCACTGATGTGAGCAGGCAATCCATATGCTGTAAGTGTGTTGCAGAGGCCTGGGTTTGAATCCATCCTGGGATTTTCTTCCTGGAACTCCGGTTTCCAGAGGTTAAGGCTGATTATCTTGGCCCAGGATACTTGCAAAAGAGAGCCTCATTTTTTTTCTCCTCACTATTTTCTGTTCTGATTTTCTTTCATCTTTGTCTTTATTATCTCTTCTTTTCTTGTGTCCTGTGTAGGAGCTGTGTCTCTTCGGATGGATACTGTTAGAGTCCTGAGCTCTGCTGAGAGCTCCAGGGTATCTCTGCAGGGGGTGAGCTTGTCTGTGATCAAGGCAGTCACAGAGAACATGGAAGTATGTTGCCCCGCCTCTCAAACTATCAACCCTATAGTAAAACTCACCACATTAACCTTGTGGTACCACATCACCACCCACACCGTACAGGTAACCAGATTTTGTTGAGCTCTGGACTGAATGAATTTTCATCTAAATATTGTAGCTGCATTTATTTCAGGACGCATTCATATATTGATTTCTTTAATCAGGTTCAATGTGAAGAGGAGCTTACTGTGGAATGGACACCGCCAGACCACATGGTCTTATATCAGCACACGAATGAAGCTCAGGCTTGTTGGTTAATGCTGTGTGGAGAGAAAGGAGAGGAACAGCCAGTCAAACCAGTGGACAGTGAAGCTTCCTCGTATCAGAGTAGACGGTTGTGTTTGCGTGTTGAATTGGGCTGTACTCGTTTAACTGCACATGTTAGTGACCATAACTATATTCTGCTGCATACAGAAGGACTCTCACTCTCAAAGCATGCTGAGTCCATGCATATACGCTCTCCTTCACTGGTCTTCAACTTTGACGGCAACAATATAGTCTCCTTTAACAGCCTAGATGTGGAGACGCATGTAGAACTGACTGAGATGCAGCTGCATAGAGACGCTTTCCCCTTCCTCACCACTCCTCACAATTGTGTCTGGGTCTTCACATGTCCTTCCTTAGCGGTGGAGTTTCCCTATCAGTACAATTTCTCAAATACCTTTGACAAAGCTATTAGTGTGCAAAAGTGGCTGAAAACTCTCCATCGCTCCTCAAAGCAGGCCCCGGCAGCCCAACGTTTGCCTCCTGACCTCGTCTTCAAAATCAGCCAGTTCTCCTTTGTCTTCCTGGATGATGTCTTTGAAATCAAGCTGCGAGACAACTATGAGCTGATGAAGGATGAGAGTAAAGAAAGTGCAAAGCGACTGCAGCTTCTGGATAAGAAGGTGGCAGATCTGCGGAAGCAGCACGGAGAACTTCTGCCTGCAAGAAAGATAGAAGAGCTGTATAGTTCTCTGGAGAAAAAGCATATAGAGATCTACATCCAGCGCTCACGCCGTCTCTATGCAAACACACCCATGAGGAAGTCGCTGCTCACCTGGACTGTGTCAGACTTGGAACTAGTGGCCCTTGCTGATCAGTCTCTTGATGGCCCTGAGAGGGTCAGAGAACAGCTCAGGGACATCGACGGCATCAGTCCGTTCCCTAGAGATGGGCTCCCGCTGGTCATCCAATGGTGCCGTGCAGTCAAGTTTAAGCTGGCTGCTTTTTTGGGTAAGAATGACTTTATATACCGAGTCATAAGGCTTTTGAATATGTTTTTTCCAAAGTTATTTATTGTTTTACTGCTGTTGCTTTGTACCAGTGAGAATTCGGGACTACCCTCGTTACCTGTTTGAGATCCGTGACTGGGAGCTGTCGGGGCGTCTCATTGGAACAGAGCAGGATGGACAGGCGAGAGGTCGACGCAAAGAGACTGTCCCACTTGGTCCACCATGGGGAGATGTAACAGTCCACAGGAATATGCCCCCACTCAAGTTCTACTACGATTTCAAATGTGAGTTATGAGTATTGGTCATTTTCCCAAAATCCTGTCTAGCTATGTTAAAGTATTTTGTATTGAACATCCCTTGGATATGAACAGTCACTGATTTGAAAATGCAATGATGATAACTAAAACTGATGAAGCAGATGACCGCATTTACGGGGGTAAAGAAGTGTACTTGCCCAGTATTAGCGAGGAAGATGTACAGGGAAAAGGTTTGGGCCACGGTTCTAGCTGCTCCCTGCATTATCTAAGCAATAATTAACTATTTAAGCAATGGTTTCAAACTATTGTGAAAAATAGTTGTGCTTAACTGGAAATTATGTTATTTTATTTTAAAAACTAGATAAAATATTCAATGACTTATGTTCAGTATATGAGCAAAAAAAAAATTCATACTTCACTCATTTAAATCAAATGTTTATATGCTCTTTTTTCCCAGCTAACATCTCTCTGTACACTATTGTTTGGGGACCGTGTTGGGACCCTGCCTGGACTTTGATTGGGCAGTCAGTTGACCTTCTGACCAAACCCACAGTTGATCCCTCTCCTCTTCTGGCCTGGTGGGACAAAAGTCGTCTCCTTCTGCACGGGCGCTGGGTCATGGACATTGATCAGGCCAATCTGCATCAGCTAGCTACAGAGGTAAACCTCTGGAGTTTCCTGAATATGTCTTTACTTGTGACAAGTTATGCTTTCTGTCAATATCTGTTTTTTTGTATGTTTTAGACCGCCTTCATGGTTTTTGTGTTTAACACTTATGTTAACAATGTGATGCTAAACCAGTGGTTCTCAAACTGTGGCATTGGAGCCACTGAAGGTGCAGCACAGAAAGCCAGGCGAAGATTAGAAAGTATATTTTATATACTTTATTTAAAAATATATAGTGAAAATAAGTTGAATGATATATATATTTTTTTTTTTAGCTAAAACAAACAAGTTTTCCCATTTGTTTAAGCAACATTCAACTTGAACCCTTTAAAACTTTTTTCAAGTAGGACCAGATTTATCGTGTGAAAGTGCCCGAGGGCCAACAGTGCCTGATCATTTTTCATGTAGCAAACAAACATGAATTAACCACTCAGCTTGTATGCTCGGTGTTCATCTATCTGAATTTCCAGCCGAAATTTAAAACATACAGGAACTCTGTAAAATACAGCTCTGTAATTCTGATAACAGAGCAACAGGTAAGCTACTAACACTAATGTGAAGGGCACATAAGTACAAAGGGCAGATCGGGTTCGAGAGCAGTGGCAGACATGCGTAAAATGTGACATAAGTGGGAGTCACTTGGTCTTGATCTCAAGTTGTTTAAGTTCAGAACAGAGAAAATCTGCTCACACAAAAACGTGGAGCCAAAAAAGCTTAACATTTTCTTTGCAAATGTTCACATCTCTGGAAACTTGACCTTATCCAGCTGCCGGTAAAAAGGCACGAGAGAGAGATGCTGGCGTCGGCTGTGACATTCACTGTTAAACTAAAGCTCAGTCAGCTGCAGGTGGGGTGGAGCGTCATTAGGGTCAGTAGTGGCGAAATCCAGAAAGCGTTCATTGAACTAATCAGCGAGGGCGGCGATGACTGCTGCATACCGCTTCGGTTAAGCTGTCCTGGAGCTGCTTCGTTTTTTTCAGCACAGTTACTGTCTGAGAGTTCGTCATATATATAGATATTAGTATGTTTTGTCACGTAGTGTCTCTTCAAATTATATTCTTCAAACAAGGCAACAGTCTCGTGGCAAATCAGGCAGAGACAGTTATTTTGGTTTTCAATGAAAAAATATTGTAATTTCTTCCTTTCCTGGAAGCGGCAGCCTTCGTTATTAACTTTCCTTTTTTCTGCTCACTTTAGCCATCGCAGTTGAAGGTTCAGAGCAAAGTTCATTCAGTCTTCTTCTTTTTGAGGTTTTATGGCAGTTGACAGACATCTGTTATGCGATGCTGCCTACATGAGATAAAAAGAGGAACTGCATGCTGAATCATATTCATTGTGCCGGAGAGCCAAAAATAACACATTTTTAGACAAAATGCACAGGCCATATAAAATCCGAGCTCAGGCCTTCATTGGTCCACGGGCCGGACTTTGGACATTCCTGCTGTAGGGCCTGGACTTTTTTTGGTTTCTGAGGTAGAGTGTGCCAGAAGCAAGCAAGCAAAATGTAGACAGGTTCATTTATTAATCTGAGCCTGGATTCTTACAGGACCCATATAATACCACTGAAAACTTGCACTGGGAATGGAATAAGCTGAACTTTGACTGGAACCCCGGCCAGTTTGTTTTTAAAGGGGACCTGGATGTAAATGTCAGGACCGCATCAAAGTAAGTGGAGGCACTGAAAGCAGTAAGAGCAGTATTTGCAGAGAAGCATTCAGTATTAATAAGTGTCTTCTTCCATACTAGGTATGATGATATCTGTTTTCTACACCTACCCAACCTGTGTATGACCCTTGACCTTCAATGGCTTTGCCATGGCAACCCCCATGACCACTATGCTGTAATGCTTTGCTGTGCGGAGAACATTGCAGACGTGACCTCAGGACAGCCTCATGACTCTTACAGAGCATTTCGCTCTGAGAACCTCAACCTCTCCATCACCATGGACCTTAACCAGCATTGTGGCACAGGTCTGTCAGCCTCTATTCAATCTTCTTGTAGTTAAACTAAATTCACTGCACTTACAAACCAGTATTATACATGTTTTTTACTGTTGAGAGTTAAATGTGTTTCTTTTTTTGTAGAAACTTCCCAGCCCAGAATTCTCCTGTACAGCAGCACGCTGCGCTGGATGCAAAATTTCTGGGCCACTTGGACGAGTGTATCTCGGCCAATCTGCAGAGGCAAGCTCTTCCACAGCCTCAAGCCGATCCGCAAGAAGCTCGGTCAGCACTACAAGCAGATGTCCTACACAGCTGCCTTCCCACAACTACAAGTAGGTTTTGTTTTGTTTTTCAGTCTGTGTTACACCGACACAGATGAAGGTGAAAGTTTGCTCTACATTTTTACTGTGTCTGTTTGTGACTCTTCATTAAATCGGTGTTTCTCTTGTGTGCCCTTTAGGTGCATTACTGGGCCTCCTTTGCCCAGCAGAGAGGTATCCAATTGGAGTGCAACAAAGGCCATGTCTTCACTCGGGGCACACAAAGACTTATTCCACAGGGTAAAAGCAACTTCCTTAGAGATGTATTGGACTCCCAAATTAGCGTGAAATAGTCTTCATGAGTTTCAGTGTTCATGCTTTTGTGCATTTGTGTGGTTTCTCAGCTGGCACTGTGATGAGGAGGCTGATCTCTGAATGGAATGTGACTCAGATGGTTAGTGAGCTCTCTCAGGTGACAGTCCACCTGATGGCTTCCACCTGGGATGAGACTGCTGACCACCAGATCAACGCTCAGGTGAAGAAGACCCACCTACTCAGCCTGTCATCCCTTAGCTACCAGCGACAGAGCAACCGCATGGAAGAGGTAAAAGCCAGAGCCTGAGGGCTGGAGTTGAAAGGTATTTTTCACTGCAGCTGCATAAATGAATAATAAATCTTCATCTGTATTTCTCTCAGGAGGCGAATCCAAAGGATGAAACTAATGCCTCTTATACACACAAATTGCATCTGGTAGATCTACGTGCTTCCTGGACTACCACAAACAGAAACATAGCCTTTGGGCTGTATGATGGCTACAAAAAGGCGTCTGTGCTGAAGAGAAATCTCTCCACTGAAGCTTTGAAGGGTCTAAGAATCGACACGCAGCTGCAGACGAAAAAGTTCAAACGCTCTCCTACCAGCTACTCTCCCACCATAGCTCCAACCATACCAGTTGTTGCCTCTGTCAACCGATCGGAAAAAAGTCAGAATGAAGGTGAGGAAGTCTTTTGGCTAAGAAAAGGGCAACAGTTTTAGGCTTTAAGAGCCACTAATTGATTGCTTTTCCACGTCATCTTTCAGGTACATCGATGCTTCAGAAGTTGATTGAGGAAACAGACAAGTTTGTAGTGTTTTCAGAGGAGGATTCAGGAGTCAGCGACCAGTTGTGTGGCATCGCAGCCTGTCAGACTGATGATGTATATAACCGCAACTGGTTTATTGAGTTGGTCAACTGTCAGGTAACTACAGTGATAACGGCAGTTAAATTTCAATAGTTTGTCAGTTTTCCTTACCACAGTGTCATATAAAGTTTGTGTAAATTGTTACTATTTTTACTTGAAAAATAATCTGTCAACCTTGGATTAATGGGTGCAGCTTGATTATCAGGGTCTTTATCTTTTAATCATCCTTTGCATTGCTCAGATGATGCTGCGTGGCACAGAGACTGCAGGCTGTGTGCTGGTGTCTGCAGCAAAGGCTCAGCTGCTGCAGTGTGAGCACCACCCTGCCTGGTACAATGACACCTTGAAGCAGAAGACCACCTGGACTTGTCTGCTGGATGGCATGCAGTACTTTGCCACCATGGAGCCCAACCCATCTGAACAAGAGGACAGGCAGTTGTGGCTGGAGGTAGGCTCAGCGCTTACTTGGTATTTACTGTGTTTACTGTGCCTTAAAGGCTTGGTGGAAATATAGCATGTCTATAAAATATGAGCAAACTAACCCAGTCATAGAACTGTGTTTTGATACAGTACATAATCGGTTTTCCCTACAACTTTTGTTGTAGTTGTTTTTCCGATAAAATAGTGAAAATGCACAGTATCATAACAAAATTACAATAATTACAGGCTCTATAGGCTCTGATTATTTTTCTTTTTTTAAGGTGAAAAACATCGAGGAGCATCGACAGCGTAACCTGGACTCGGTGCTGGAGCTGATGGAAAGTGGCCAAGCTGTGGGAGGAATGGTTAGCACTACAACAGGTGTGGCACCACTTTGAGAAGATTGTTTTCCCTCACCATAACTTCTGAGCTTTGCTGCAGGACACTGACCAGACCATCTCTACAGCTGTTTAAAAAAAAAAAAAAAAAAGTGCACAGATGTTTGAATTTGTACACTCATGCATTGTCTTTTGGCATATTTAGATTATTGTGTACAACAAAAAAAGTGATGTTTTGTTATTATTTTTATTTTGCTTTTCGGTGATCACAGACTGGAACCAGCCCGCACAGGTGAATGAGTCTCAGCAGGTGCAGCGCATCATCTCACGCTGTAGCTGCCGGATGCACTACATCAGTTACAGTCATGACATCAACCCAGAGCTGGCCACTCAGATCAAACCACCAGAGCTGAGGAACAACCACGAGAAGGAAGACCTGCTGAAAAAACAAGCTGGTATGTCTGAACAGCAAGAGACCGAATATCTTAAATCTATAGTGCTAATTTTCTGATGAGAGTGACTTTGCTGTGTTGTCAGGTGCTGTGGACACCTTCACTCTCATTCACCATGACCTTGAGATATCCACTAACCCCGTTCAGTATGCTATGATTCTGGACATTGTCAACAACCTGCTCTTACATGTGGAGCCCAGACGCAAGGTGGGCTGGAGAATCATCAGTTAGCTCGTGATTCCCATACCCTAACTAATGTTTCAGCTTTGCTTACTCTGTGTTTTTATCCTCTGTTCTGTGTTGTGTCTCTGTAGGAGCACAGTGAGAAAAAGCAGCGAGTGCGTTTCCAGCTGGAGATTTCCAGTAACCCTGAGGAGCAGCGCAGCAGCATCTTGCATCTCCAGGAGGCTGTTAGGCAACACCTTGCGCAAATTAGACGCCTTGAGAAACAGATTTACTCCAACATCAGGGTGAGGGTGTCAATTAAAGTCCAGAAGTTACTGTGAGCTGACTGGGTTTTGGAATGTCTAAGTCCACAAAATGAGTCCTTTATTACCATCAGTGTAGTACTTTTCTATATGTGCAAAGAGTCAAACAGTAAACTTGAATTGCTAACTCATGCACATAAAGATTAATAGTCATTTTACACACCAGTAAACATGAAAGTAAGTGTGAAAAAGGTTTTTGTGACTCTGGAGAGCTGCATGGAACATTAAGTTAGAAGCAGTTGAGCCTACAAGTTTTAAAATAAAGGATATCTGGATCTGTGGACCTCTTTAGCCCCTAATCATCTCTGCTTAACCCACTACAAGCAAAGCGCACCTGAATCTCTGAGTAAACTGAGTATTAAATCTCTGAGTATTAAAGCTTCTTGCACCAGGTTCGACGGTGTTATAGGAGTGCAGAGCCTGCCTTTAAAGTCCATGAAACACTTGGTTTCTTCTTCATCTTGCAGGCACAACCCGAGGAACTGAGTGGCGACGAACTGATGGAGGTCAACGCACGACTGCAGCACCAGCTGAACCAGGAGAAGAACGACATGCAGATGAAGAGTGAAGAGCTCAACATCCTCATCAGGTCTCCTGTCAGCACTGATTTGCATCCAGCACAGAGAAGAGATGGCAAAAAAACAAAAAAGCACACATATATAAATAAACATTTGTCTACCTTCCAGGTGTTTTAAGGATTTCCAGCTGCAGCGGGCAAACAAGCTCGAGCTGCGTAAACCTCCCGAGGATGTGAGTGTAGTGAGGAGAACGGAGATATACTTTGCTCAGGCCCGCTGGTGCTTGACAGAAGAGGACGGACAGCTTGGTATCGCTGAGCTGGAGCTGCAGAGATTCATGTACAGCAAGGTGAGTCAGATGCTGATAATTCATCCAGAGTTTGGAGACCATTCATCTGCCTCTCACTGTAGCCCAAAAATTCACTGTCTTTAGTTCCTTACTGCGTTTTAAGAACTCGATAAGAGGATAACAGATGTTATGTGATATTCTCCTGTTGATAGAATTACTTAATGATGACCACTCTGAGAATTTTCTCCTTGCAGCTGAACAAGTCTGATGACACAGCAGAACATCTTTTGGAGCTTGGATGGTTCACAATGAACAACCTGCTACCGAACGCGGCGTACAAGGTAAATGACTTCATCGGTATTTTCAGATTTGGCTGCTTATTTTCACTACATTTATTTTACTTGCTTGTAGTTTGCTTAAGCTTTGAGACTAGCCAGTCCTCTCTTCCAAAAACTAATTAACATACATGACAAACATCAATTTGAGTGCCATACTGAGTGAAGTTGTCCACCAGTGCTAACTTATTTCTGCCTGGCTTCCTCTGTGCAGCGTTTGAGGGTATGTACACTGCTGGTACAGTGACGAGAAGTTTCATATTCTGTGCATGCACTATCAGAGACTCATATATACATATCTGACCCATTACAAGTTCATTCAATCACTGTGTTCATGTCATCAATAAAGCGTTCTTTGTTGTCAAAGTGTGTCTTTTTCAGATTCAGTCTCAGTTGAGCTTTTTTTTTTTTTTTTTTTTAATGTGTGTTTGCGTGCGTGCGTGCGTGCGTGCGTGCGTGTGTGTGCATGTGCGTGCGTGCATGTGACTAACTCCCTCCTGTCTTCTAGGTCGTACTTCGTCCTCAGAGCAACTGCCAGTCTGGACGTCAGTTTGCTTTGCGTATCTTCAGCAAAGTGCGCCCCCCTGTGGGAGGGATCTCTGTGAAGGAACACTTTGAGGTGATAAAGAAGACTGAATCACTTTTGTGGTGTTTTATTGCATATCTTTTTTTCTAATAGCAGTTGTTTTCATCATTAGGTGAATGTGGTACCTCTCACCATCCAGCTGATGTACCAGTTCTTCAAACGAATGATGGGGTTTTTCTTCCCAGGAAGAAATGTCGAAGAGGAGGAGGTCACTGATGAGGAAGACAAATTTAGGCTGGTTACTACTGGTATGCTTTTGTCAAAACCTGTAATATGACTATAGAACGTAGTCTCCAGTCTCTCTGTGTGATCATCAGCCTGAAATTTATACCAACTAACTGATCAATAGTTTCCATTTTCTCTCTCAGGCATGCGGTGTTGTGTTGCTCTTGTGTTATGTCATCCCTCTGAGCTTTATGTAGAGCCTTGGCCACTTTGGATATGACCTTGGTGTGTGTGTGTGTGTGTGTGTGTGTGTGTGTGTGTGTGTGTGTGTGTGTGTGTGTGTGTGTGTGTGTGTGTGTGTGTGTGTGTGTGTGTGTGAGACAGAAAGAGGCTCGGTGGGCGTATAAGGTGTAGAGTCACCCAGAGGCCACAGAGCTAATCTCAGTGTCGTCGGTGTTACAGGTATCCCTGTCAAACCTCGGCCATTGTCAGAGGACACCATGGGTCCTATGGGGCCCAGCAAAGGTGTCACCCAGGGACTGAACCGCACCGCCGGGGTCAGGAGGTCATTCAGGAAAGCTCCAGAGGTAGAGATGCTTTTTATATGTCTTCTAAAATTAACCTTTCTTTTGTTTTGTTTTGTTTTAAAGGCAGACTAAGTAGTCTTTCATATTTTCTCCTTCAGCATCCCGTCGACGACATTGATAAGATGAAGGAACGAGCTGCAATGAACAACTCGTTCATCTACATCAAGATTCCCCAAGTGCCCCTCTGTGTCAGCTATAAGGTGGGTTTCTGTGTATAACAGCTGTTAGGTATATCTACGCTGACTGCCTCCTAAAATTCGGTCCCCATTCATTACAGTGGTTGATGAGATTAAATACAAATAACTACAAAAGTAAGACTTAAAAAGGATAATTCTGTCTTAAGAGCTTAACCTCAAAATTCCTACAAAATATGTTCAGGTAGTTTAACTGTCGAATTGAAAGATTGCATCAAGTCAGCGTTGTATTTGCAACATTTTTTGACTGCTATTGAAAGTTTCTTTCACTTTGTTAGCTCCTCTGTGTTCCTAGTCAGATGATTCTTTATTCAAGATTCACAATTCAAAATCAATTTTTAACCTCCTCAGACCCGAGCTCTTATTTGAGATGCATTTTTAATTTCTCCTAGCTATTTGGGATTCATTGGACCTGATGTTTATAAAAACAGAGCATCATCTTGGAACATAGATTTATTGTATTGCATAACATAATAAAGTCACTGTTGTTTAACTTTATTGAGCAGAAAATCCAAAACGTGATGTCCCCATATGAGAACACAGCGTCTCAGGAGGTTAACTTACACACTTGATGGTGACTTGTGCAATGGACTTGAAGTTGGCCTCTAGTGTTGTTCTCCACATCCTCATTAAGTTCCTGATGAAGGCTCTTAGGGTTCTGTTGAGCTTGTATTGTTCTGAGCGTTCCAGGATCCTTGTGTGTGGCATCAAGTCATAGGCTTTCTGGTAATCAATCCAGGCAGTGCACAGGTTAGTCAGTCTGACCTTACAGTCTCAAATGACTGCTCTTTCTACCAGTAGCTGGTGTTTTGCCCCTCTGGTATCTCTGCCAGTTTCTTTCTGGGCCCCGGTCATGTATTGAGCCATGTTCCTGCTCGTCTTAGCTGCTATGATGCCTGACAGGAGTTTCCATGTTGTGCTGAGGCAGGTTATTGGGCTGTAGTTGGATGGGACCAGTCTCTTTAGCAGCTGGTTCATTTGTGCTGCCAGGCGCTCCTGGAGTGCAGTTAGCTTCTTTAGCCAGTAGGTATGAATCATATCAGGGCCTGGTGCTGTCTAACTCTTGATGTGTTAGATTCTTTCCTGGATATCTGCCACTGATGGTTACTGGAGCCTGTTCAGGGAGGTTGCTGTGGTCTGCTCTTAGATCCACTAGCTGCTGGGCTGAGGTGTTGTGTGTTGCATCCTTCTCCCATATGCTCTTCCAGTATTGCTCCGTCTCCAGCCTTGGAGAAGCGGCTGTTGTCATATTGTTCCCCTGCCACTGAGAGTACACTTTGGATGGTTCAGTGGAGAACATCTGGTTTATTCTCCTGGCTTCTATCCCTTTGGCATACATCTTCAGGCTTGGCTCAACACGTGAGTTTCAAAAGAAACGTGTGGCTCAGTAAGAGATGTACTGAGTTACGAATTCATCCCGACTGAAATTCAGAGTTACTAGGAAGAGAACCCGCCCGGAGGTCAGGCCGCCCAGCTGTTGGCTCGCCTGGCAGTTGGGCAGCCAGATTTCAACTTTGTGAAGGCAATAACGATGTGATCTAGCACGTTCAAATTCATACCATAGCTGCATCTACTAAACATCTTGTACAACTTAGTTCTTACCATAATAATGCCAGTCACAGAAAGTGACAGTATTCTCAGTGGTTTATGACAATGAATATCCATCAAGGAGAACAAGTTGCCTCTAGTCTTGTTTGTCTGTGAATTCTATCTCAGGGTGAAAAGAGCAGTGTGGACTGGAAGGACTTGAATCTGGTTCTGCCTTGTTTGGAGTACCATAACAATACATGGACATGGCTCGACTTTGCCATGGCTGTGAAAAGGGACAGCCGAAAAGCACTTGTAGCGCAGGTACTGCAAACTTTAACTTTCCATATCTTTTTATTAAGAACAGTCAGATGTTTTGTTTTTATAAATGTGTCATTTTTACTGCTGCTGCTCAGATGATAAAGGAGAAGCTTCGTCTGAAGCCAGCTTCGGGCTCCGACCTGCGGGGGAAGGCGTCTGAAGGGAAGGCAGACAACAGCCTACAGCAGCAGGAAGAAGACGAGAAGGCACGGCTCCTCATCGGCCTCAGCACTGCAGACAAAAGCTCCGGCAAGAAGAGCATCTTCAGACGACACAAGTGACGCTCGGAAGGGATCGGATGATCCGCTACAGCATCTGCAGGGAAAAAAAGCCCAGAATATCACTCTGGCTTTGTGAATCAAGAAGAAAAAGAGTCATGATGAAGCATTTCAGATGGATTTAGGGTATATCTTACTGTATCACATGAGCCTGCTGAATTTTTTTTTTTTTTTTTTTTTTTTTACTGTTACTCCTGGGTTGTCTCCAGATTTGAATCCCTACAGGGAATCTCAAGCAGCTCCAGGATTACCAGGGTGCCATTTTGACCAAATATAAATGATCCTGGTTGTTTGTGTGCCATTTAAAAACTTAAGTCTGTTTGTCATAAACTCTGCAACTTTGGAAATAACAACCGCTTTGGTTGCATTAAATGTAGCGAGGAAGGTTTACAGTATGTAGCTGGCACTTCACTGTTGCTGCTTCCTCAGCTTCAAATCCCAGACTGACAGACCACTTCCTGCTGGCTCAGGAACACAGTGTTTATCACAGTCTTACTCTGCTAGAAGAAATGACACTTAACTGAAGCACCTGTCAGCTGTAAAAATCTGATCATAGAATATGTTTTATCAATTAAAGCTTAAAGAAATTGATCGGGGCTGTATGACTGTCTCTGACAGGAAGGCCTTTTTCCCCACAGAAGATGCTATTTTAAATTTTCCTTGTAAACGATGACCTGCTTCCCCTCAGCTCACTGTTTGTTTTTTTGTTTGTTTTTTTTTCTGTACCTCACCACAGTGCAATACGACAAGATCAGAGCAACAAAAACATGTTTTCTAAAATGTGGCACTTGGTCCGATGGTATTGTTGCAAAAACTGCTGAGTGTATGTTTTGTAATTTGAACACTAAAGCACTTTTTATGCAAAGGATTTTGATATTTTTGTAACCACAGTTGTTTTCCCGTTGAGTTGTTTGTACAGCTGTGAAGCTAAATCCTGATGTTTGTCACATTTCATATCAGCCCTGCGCATTTCAGTTAAAAGGATCTCACCCAGGCGGATTTTTATCAGCATATCTGTCAATAAAAGTGTTATTAGTCTGCGTGTGTGTTTGGTGTGTTGGTCGCAGTAAGTTGATTGATCACTGATCTGACAGCTGTAACTGGAGCAGAATCGCGCTCTTCCCGCAAACACGTGGGTGTCATGGCCGAGACGCGACTCTGCGATCCTGACAGGAAAAAAAGACGCGAGGCAAACCGCTGGATTTGGGGCTTTTACTTATTTTTATTTGTTCATTTTATTTTACTTTTTTTGATTGAACCACTTGGGTCTGTCGGTTTCTGAGGATGCGATGGGCGGCGAGGTCAGTAAAAACAGTAAGGTGAGTCAGTGAGATGAGGCGCAGATAGGAGCTGTTTACCTCTGAACACGCTTTAGATACGAGGTGGTGACTTCCAGCTGGATTTATTGTAAGAAGATAAACGCAGTGCCGTCTGAAGATGTCTTTACTGGGCCACATGTTGTTGCAGTGATGAAAACTGCGTTGATCAGTCCATATGGACACGGACCACCTTTCTGACCCGCAGCATGAAGCCCTGACGTTTGATATTGTGTCTGTGGCTCAAATTAGCTTCAGATCATCTAATAATATGAACTTTATTATGATTTGCACGCGGGGTCATGTGTAAGCCATGAACTGCAAAATGTTGGAGATGCCAACAAAAAAACCTAACCAAACACTGCATATTCGAGTTGCTTTTGAGGCTATAAAGCTGAGTTTTCACCATTCAGATCAACATTTGCTACACTCAAAAGCACACCTGGAGTGTGTTTTCACCCTGTTCCTTCTGTGCTAATTTAAATCCCATCAAAGACTTTCAGTCCACTTAAAATCATTACAAAACTTCAGTTTTGCACACTGTGGGCAGGAAGTGCAGGGTCCGTGTTGCCAGCGCATCATTCATTTCCAGAAACAGCAGAGTTGTCAAATCGACTTCTTTGTGTAGAGTTGTTGTTTTGTCAGTTTTTGTTATAGTTTGCACTGGTACTTTACCTCTTGACGCTCCTTTTCGGGGCTATATATTTACAGGTGTCCATTCTTCCATCCATCCATCCTCTTCCGCTTATCCTGTTCAGGGTTCAGGAGCCTGTCCCAGCTGCCTTAGGGCGAGAGGCAGGGGTCACCCTGTACTGGTCGCCAGCCTGTCGCAGAGCTAACACAGAGAGAGACAGACAACCACCCACGCTCACATTCACACCTATGGCCAGTTTAGAATCACCAATCAACCTAACCCCAGTAACTGCATGTCTTTGGACTGTGGGAGGGAACCGGAGTCCATGAATTTTAAATTTGATGCTGGCTGTTGTGACTCCAGGAACTTCAAATGTCTCTGAAATGTTTTTCTACCCCTTATTTGTCACACATATCTGAATCAGAGCTGAATAAAATTCATTGGTATCATAGGGATTCCAAAATATTAACCTGTATTGTAGAATTAATAATTATGATGTGACTGAATTACAAAAGATCTTGTCGCTGTTCAGAGTGTGGAAGAAACAATTTAATTACTATCAAATATTGCTGATTTATATACAGGCAAGTTTAATAATTTTGGTTACAACTGTATAGAAATATATGGAACTTGTTTATTTTATTCAAGGATAGATCCACATTTTTCGCAGTTTATTATCAGATCAGATCATAAGAAAAACACAGATTGCTGCATAATATGTGTGCTTTGAGTTTTTTCAGTGTGGTCTTTTACTGCTGTAGCCCATCTGCTTCAAAGTTCAACGTGTAGTTGCTCAGAGATGCTCTTCTGCATACCTTGGTTGTAATGATTGGTTATTTGAGTTACCGTTTCCTTCCTGTCAGCTGGAAACAGTCTGACAAGTTTGAAGTCTGAACTTCAGCTGGTCATCTTGACCAGGTCTACATGCCGAGATGCATTTAGTTGCTGCTGTGTGATTGGAGGATTAACTATTTGCATTAACACGCAGTTGGAGTTAATAAAATGGCAGAGGAGTGTTGCCCACACAGTTATCAATTTTAATCACACCAGTGATGTACATCATCATAGGTTTTTTCGTGTCATATTCAGTTCTTTAACAATGCATTGTTTGCACTGCAGCACTATATACTATGTAGAATTATATTCTGCAGCTATATGTGTCAAATAAATCCAGTACAACAAAATAATTTCTAACATACTGAATTATCAATATAATATATATAGTTTAAATTAAATACTGAGTCACTAAATGTTTCGTGTTATAATTTTTTTCTTTCAAAATCTAGAGAGAGGGAGCAGCTGCTCAGCGTCGACTCAGCCACGGTTTCCTTTCAAACGTGGGGGTCTCCATTGCTCATCGACTCGGACACTCTGCTGTGTTTTCTCAGCCTGTGGGAGCAGACAGCAGACTCCTGTTGCCTCCAGAGGACGGCGCTGAGACGACTCCTCCAGCGTTAATCTCTGTCTTTCTGCCTGAGTTCCCACACCGCACATTTCCTGAACAAGACCATTTCCAGGTACTGTGGACCACAGCGCAAGGCTGTTAAAGAAGCAGAGAGAAAAGGTTCTTTAGGAGAACCAGAGAGATAACTGTAGCTACTTCTGTGCTTGCAGATCCTGGGCTTCATAGCTAAAGGCTCATATGGACCCATCCTGAAAGTCAAAGATATTTGCAAAGAGAAGACCTATGCTGTTAAGGTCAGTCCAGTAGTAATTAAAGATTGTTAAAAAAAAAAAATGCATGACTTTTGGACATCTTTAGTGTAATTTTCTGTTTTGTTACGCAGGTTCTACCAAAGTCTGAGTTATTGAAGCATGGAGTGCTGGAGCAGTCAAAAGAGGAAGTCATCATTCAGGTACAACATCCTCAGTGGCAGAAATAGTATTCAGGCAGTAGAAGTTAAACTACTCAAATGCATTTTAATCTGACCTATTTAGCATTTGTAAGCATGACGTACATACTGAGTAAACAGTTTATAGCAATGAGATTGTAATCAGTTATTTACAGATGTATGGGGGAAATTAAAACAGAGACTGAGACTAATGAGAAATGAGAAACAAATTAATTACACTAATAAATATTTAAAATGTTATATTTGCATGCAACTACATTATAGAGTGCTATAAACTGCCTATGTACTCCCTATAGATGGTAAACAGAGGGTCACAATACAGTGTTCTTACTATAGATTCTCAAAGTATAAACTTTTTTTATGCAAATCTTAATTATAATACACTTTAATTGTAGAAAAGCACAAAACATGCACAGTTATGGATGCAGTACGTGTTTCTGAATGTTGCCGATATATGTAATGGTTAAAGTGGACCGATTATGCTAATTTCCAGCTTCACATTTTCATTCTTGGATGATACTATTCAGACTGGGACTGCGAACAGGCAAACCCAGCTGTAGATAAAGCTGAGGGACAAGGGAATAGGTCAAACTGATTTTATTATGAATAATAGCTGAGGTGAAAAGGGCCTTGGGGCTGTTAGCAGGCAAGGGAAGCCAGAGGTGGTGCCTGGGATGATGGCTGAGTCACAGGGCAGGGAGAAGCAAGTGGGCTGGATGCAATGATGGGCAGAGTGAGTAGGAGATGGAGACAAGCCTGAAGCAAAAGCAAGGGCAACTGCAAAACAAAATAGGATGCAAGATGGCAGTGGCAGTGATTTTTAGATATTTTAGGCGTGACTGTAGAGCACCAGTTGAGGTAAAGTGGCAGAGCTCTGACACACCAGCCTCCACACCTGCAAACAGGGAGACACAACAGCTCCCACAGGGAGAGGTGGAGGGAGCTGGAGGGGGCAGCTGATCAGGCAGACACAAAATCATTAACTTGAAGTGGCTGATGGGCCAACCAGCTTTGTATGATTCACAATTCAAAATAATATTTATTTGTCTAATTCCTGGCCTCGGTGCAGCCCCTCTGTTTTCCACTGTCAGGGAGCTTTCTTCTGATTGGCCGTCTCTCACAAACACAAGGTTTGATCATCAGGTGGGTGGAGCTGCTGTACTCACAGACTGAGATGACCAGTCAAATGAACTGTGGTACACTGACCTCAATATTTAAAACTTTAACCATGTTATTATGAGCATCTATTATAACAGCATATGTATGAGACAGAAAATAAGAAACAGCATAATAGGTCCACTTAAAGGGTTACAGTGAGATGTGTAGCATAGCTGTCTGTGCCTCCCTCGCTAAAGGTTCACTGTCAATCTGTGTGTGTCGACTGTTGCATTGCAGCGGCAGCTCAAACACCCTTTTATCCACAATCTGCAGGACTGCTGGCAGACGCAGCGCCATCTCTTCATTAGTGAGTTAATAACTAGAAACGATGGCACCGTTCGACCCTCCCCTCTTCTGCTATCTTTTCCCTTATCCTATCCCCCCCGCCTTTGGTCCCATAGAAATATAAAGTGGTCTTCTATACAACCAAGGAGTCTTAAAAAAAAAAAAAAAAAAACTTACCCCAGCCACAGTGGGATGAACATTTTTCTTTTTCTTTTACTTTCCCTTGCAGATTGCTACTTTCTATTATTTTTTATTTCTGCCTTTGGTGACCTATATTATCCAGGTTGCTGGTTTCAGAGAGCTGAGAAATATCTTTGTGTCTGGTCCTCTGCAGTGTGTGACTACTGCAGCACTGGAGACCTGCACACTTATTGGTTACTGAAGGGCCACTTTGGGGAGGAAGAGCTTCGGCTGATTGCTGCAGAGCTGGGCAGTGCGCTGGGTTAGTCTTCATCAGTGCTCATCACACAGGCTTTAGTTCTGACTTGTACTGACACAGAAATCGTGCTTGAGTTGCACAGTTTAAAGAAAGTATTTATTCATTTATTCCTGCTCTCTGTCTCTTGTTTCTTATTCCTAGGATTCCTACATGACTTAGGAATCATGCACAGGGATATAAAAGTATGATGTTTTTAATTATAATTGAACTGTTATCGTGCAAGTTTCATTTAGAAATGTTGACGGTAACGGCTTTGCTGATTTTTCAGATGGAAAACATTCTTCTAAATGATCAAGGTAATGCTCTTCTGTATTTGTTCACATGTGCTTTTAAAACTGAAGCATTTAGAGAAACCATGTTTGGATGAGTAGGGACACAAGTCAGGTTGCATCAAGCAGAAACATTTGTTGCTTAATTTCTACAAATCGGTCCCTCTCTGTATTCAGGTCACCTTCGACTGTCCGATTTTGGACTGTCGCGCCGTTTGAAACGAGGAGGACGAGCTTTTACAATATGTGGGACGATCCAGTACATGGGTGAGATTTGTGATCAGATCCTCTCTAATTGTTTTCCATAACTACGTTAACATGAGAGCCCCACCTGCGTTTCATTCCCCCTGGATTTCGTTGACCCAGTTATGAATGTGATGCATCTGTAACATACTCTGTGTGTTGTTACGTTTTGTTCCGTCATTAGGAGCTTTAGTCAAAAAACATTTGTGTTATTTTGTGGCCTCGATGCTTCACTATGTTCAACTTTTTTTTTTTAAATGTTAATCTGGTAAAATGTTTATTCTCTGTTTCGGGTGAACAGCTCCTGAAATTTTAAGTGGGGGTCCATACAACCATGCTGCTGACTGGTGGTCTCTTGGCATTATGCTGTTCTCACTGGCAACAGGAGAGGTGAAGCCACTTAAACTCAGTGTGTCATGGCTCTGTGTGTAGAAAAGTGTGTGAAAGAACAGATTGTTTTGCTTTAAATCCATTTGTTTCTCTCCCTGTAGTTTCCGGTACCTGCAGAAACAGACCACAGTCGCATGCTGACAAAGGTCAGAGATTTTTCTTACGCGCTGCCCGAGACCTTCAGCTCTGCTCTGATCTTACTGCTCACTGAGGTCAGTGTCCTCTGCTCATTAAACTTTGAGCCATTTGAAAGATATATTGACATACTTATCTCTTTACTGATGCAGCTTTTGTGCAAGAACCCAGTGAACCGCCTTCGTAATCTGGAGTGTTTCAAGATGCAGGCATTCTTCCGAGGCACCTCGTTCGATCCTTACATCCTCCAGAAGACGCCTGTTGAATTCATCCTCGAGCTCAGGACACACCCGGATTGGGCAGCCAAATCCACGAGAGGCTTTTCATTGGATCACTTTGATAACTTTGACTGTGAACAAATCCTTCACTCCCCCACGACTCCCACTGAAGTCGTGGGAGACTCCAAGTCTCCCACTTTGGCCAGTGTGGACCTGAACTCAGCTGCGGAGCAGACTTGCAAAGCATAAAATTGATCTGTGTTTGTGGACCCAGATACATGAATTCCATCATCTTTAAATGCAATTGTCCGATAAAGCTTGAGTTTTAAAATAAAGTTGCATTTATTTTAAACTCCATAATGTAGTTAGAGCAGCGGTTCTCAAACTGTGGTGCAGGCCCTGCTGCTGCTACATGTAACAAACCAGGATGTAAAACAAATGAGTAAAACTGAGCTGAATGAACAGTGGTGGAAATAAAGTGGTTGATGTACACTGTGATCCTTCATTAAATTTAATCGCTGAATGGTTGAATAAACATTGTGTAGAGAGACTATTTTCACAAAAACTGTTGATGCTGCATCGTCTAATAATTAGAATAATTTCTGTTTTACATTTTAAAACATCTCTTGTGCCCTGACTACAAATAAGAGGCAGATGTTGGTCAGCACCACAAAGTTTTAAAAGAGATTGTAAAGAAGCAGGCAGATGCAGGATGTAGGGATCCTGCAGATATCTTCCAAAAGAATTACGTACAGAATAAGAAAGAGGGCACACACACTGTAAAGTCCTTTAAGTTCAATGCTTTTGCTTCTAAAACCACAATAAAAGTAAACAGAGAACACCAACCTGAAAAAGTTTCATTTAAATTTCTGTCAATCAGCACCAGCACGGCAAAGTAAATTAGTCCAGATGCATTTACTGTTGGGTGCTTTTCTTATCTCAGGTATACAAATGTACCTGGATACACTGTGGCCAACTTTCAGCCTTGGTTTGGCCTATTTACAGGAGCGCTCACAAACCCATTGAGGACAACCAATAATAGGACAGAAAATTGAGAACCAGATAAAGTATCATCATTAAATGCTTTTAATTAGGTAATAGAGAAAAAGTCGAGAGTCCCGGAGGAGGCACCCACGTGTAATTGCTGTACTTCTTGAAGTCGTGTATCTATTTAAAACTGCAGCTCCTGAATGGGAGTGCACCAACTCCTCCCACCGCTGCCTCCTGACATTGAATTCCCTCTCAGGCCCTTGTCTTAGACAGGTCCACCATGCCTGTGTTGTGGCTGTATAGTGGCAGGCAGTCCAATGACCCATATCTGTTTTTAGAGGCACACTGACCCACAATAGTGAAGAGAGGAGTCCCCTGAAATGCTGGAGAACCATCCCACAGAGACCCAATAACTGTAACATTACATAACTGAACACAACAGAAAACATACAGTCCTCTGAATGCTCGTTATTCTGCAAATGTGCAGAAAGATGCAGCTCAACACATTCAAGTAGTCCCAACCAAATTCAAAAACCACGAAAGGATCCTGTTTGTCTCACAGATGAGCATCATTTAAGTTTGAATTTTAAACATTTTAAATATTGAATTTTGAAACAGAAGCCAAATACACAAAACAAAGAGACAAAATTAGAAATAAAAAAGGTCAGAAATCTCTTCTTCAAAGTGGAAAAGATCTAGCTGACCTCATTTTGTTCTAATTTGGGCCATTTTGCCATGTTTTTACATTAACTAGAACCTGGAAATTATTTCCATTTCTGGAACTTTCCATCATTTTCTTTACAGTTTAAAATGCAGCCGAGAAGCCACCGAGTGCACGAATTGCTCTGAGACTAAAACACCCCTGAGAATTCGAGGGTAAGGATCAAATTATCAGGAGACTTCAAACCTTCCTCAGGGCACACTTTTACTAATTAGAATAAAAATAGCACACCGCGGGGGTGTGGTTAAACGCCACAGTTAGGTCCTTATAGGACACGGGGTTCTGACTTAATACATGAATTTGTGTTTTGCAAACAACCTGAGCATGTGGCAGGCATTATTAAAAACTGTTTGCATGTAAAAAGCTGAGGAATACCAGTTTACAACTGTTGAGTCAAAGTGGCTGACGACGTGTGGAAAAATGCTGCATCAGTGCGATAAAGATGGAGCTAAAGGACCAAAAAAAAAAATCACTATATTTAAATAGAACAATGACTCATCACATTTTTTATTCATGTGGGGCAAAGGTGGGCGTACACGCTCCGCCCAGGGGTGTTGGCTTGTGAGGTGTGACACACTTGAGGTGGATACAAACTAAAGCTGGCAGAGAGGCTCCATCAGTGTTCATCACTTCGGTAGGTGGGACACATTTGAATTTCAGGTAAGAGTTTTTAATCTTTTATTGTTTTTATTCAACTGCCTGTAGTGCCTTCTCCACAAACTGTTAAACTGCAGCTTATTCAGGTAACGTCGGCTTCATGTTTTATTTAATTTTGAAGATTTGTGCAGCAGCTCTAACAGTTACATTTATCTTTTACATTCCAATCAGTGTTTGGTCAAGTGTACTTCTGTCTGTGATTTTAAAGCCTTTATAGGCTTGCTTTTTTTCCTGCCTCTTTAGCCTATTTTTAGTGCTGTGAAAATCACATCTGGGAAGCATAAAATATAGGAATGGCATCCAATTCTGCATCTACCGTCAAAGGGAGTTACAGTGATAAATCTTTTCTTTGTATTATTAAAAAAAAAAAATGCATTCAAATCTCAGGGAAAGCCTTTTTTTTTTTAGACTTTTAGACCAGTTGAGAAGATACCAATAAGGATCAATCTGCAGTCACTGCATCCTGCAACCCAAACAACCTCTAATATCTTCATGAGCGGCAGAGAGATGACAGGAGGTGTTGAATCTAGATAAAACTGTGCTGATTTTCTGTTTGAATCAGCTTTAGCATCAGCTCTTTTTAGCTGCTAATGAGCGAATAATAATCAGTCACATCTTCTACCAAAGGCTGCTCAGACAATCAGTCACTCAGGATGACGCACCAGTTCCCAACGCTCTCCGAGGCTCAGAAGAGGGAGCTTCATGAGACCGCTTTACGCATAGTTTCTCCTGGGAAGGGCATCCTGGCTGCAGATGAGTCTGTAGGTCTGTAGCACTTCTTCTTTAAACACGTCTGGCATTTAGCGTGCATGCACATTCTGTCAATCCAACCCAAAAAAGTGTGAGTTAACATCTCGTGTCCATATTATTAATAATATGCCAACTGCAGGGAGTATGGCCAAGCGTTTGGCCCAAGTCGGAGTGGAGAACACGGAGGAGAACCGCAGGCAGTATCGGCAGATCCTCTTCAGTGCAGACGATCGCATCAACAGCTGCATTGGAGGAGTCATCTTCTTCCATGAGACCCTGTACCAGCACTCTGATAATGGAGTTCCCTTTGTCAAAATGATCAGGGACAGAGGGATCCTGATTGGAGTCAAGGTCTGGCACCTCAGGAATAAATCTCTTCGGGCTACCAACTGATGCCAAATGATAATAGGTTCTGATTTTGATTCAAATGGGGTAATGTGGTATGTAATTATTTAAACCATCGTTCGTATTCTTCAGGTCGACAAAGGTGTCGTCCCCCTGCCAGGAACTTGTGGAGAAACCACCACACAGGGTCAGACAGACTCACACTGCACAACCACTGATATCAACCATTCCATCTGTAGAGCTTCCCATTCACGAAGCTTTTCTTTCTCTATTTTTTTTTAACCTTTCTCCACAGGTCTGGATGGATTGTCAGAGCGTTGTGCGCAGTATAAAAAGGACGGAGCTGTCTTTGCAAAGTGGCGCTGTGTGCTCAAAATTAGTGACGTCAATCCATCAAAACTGGCCATCAGAGAAAATGCGAATGTTCTTGCACGCTACTCTAGTATCTGCCAGCAGGTCAGGACTCAAAATGATAAAGCATAAATGCTTATCCACACATCTTTGTAATGTAGCGCATGCATTGTTTGATAATCTTTCTTTTGTCAACCAGCATGGCATTGTGCCCGTCATAGAGCCGGAGATTTTGCCTGATGGTGATCATGACCTGAAGCGCTGCCAGTATGTCACTGAGAAGGTAGGGATCGTTATGGACCTGTGGGTGACTTTTTTTACTTTTAATAATTTTCCAGACATTCTGTACCACTCTGCTCTTTCTCTGGTAAAACAGTGTCTGTGTTGCAGGTCCTGGCTGCAGTGTACAAGGCCATGTCAGACCACCATGTGTACTTAGAAGGCACTCTGCTCAAACCCAACATGGTCACTCCTGGACACAGCTGCGCCACCAAGTACAGCCCAGAGGAGGTGGCAATGGCGACAATCACCGCTCTGCGCCGCACGGTTCCCCCAGCTGTGACAGGTAAGCTAGAATGATGCCTTCATTTAGAGGTTTATAAACAGAAATGCGTGCAGTAACCAAACAGATTGAAGTAATAGTTTTGTCTCCCCACAGGAATTGCTTTTTTGTCAGGAGGTCAGAGTGAAGAGGAGGCCTCTATCCACCTCAACGCCATCAACAACTGCCCTCTGGCCAAACCCTGGATCCTGACGTTCTCCTTCGGCCGAGCCTTGCAGGCATCGGCACTCAGAGCCTGGAGAGGACATAAAGAGAACGAGAAAGCCGCCACTGAGCAGTTCATCAAGAGAGCAGAGGTACTTTTAGGTTTTTATTTTAATGCATACAAAAAAACAAAAAAAAAAGCACCAGCTGCTCTTTGTTTAATGTGTCTCTGTTTGATTGTGCTCTGTTGTGCCTGCAGGTGAACAGTCTGGCTTGCCAGGGGAAATACACTGGTGGCGATAACTATGGAGAGGCTGGCCAGCGCATCTACGGTTCCTGCCATGCATATTGAAAAGCATATAAAAAACATTTTAACTATCAGTATGTCCTTCCATACCATAACAAGATATATTACAGATGAGTTGTACTGTAGATACTTAGGTTATTTCACAATATTGACCCACATAAGGATGTTAAATGAAAACAAGAGTGTCTTCTTGCCTTGACAAATGAGAACAATCAGAACATGGCCTTGGGTATTTCTACTGCATGTAACGAATGAAAGGTGTTTACATGTGTTGCAGTGTGTTCTTGTGGAAGTACTTTGACTAGAGCTTCAAAATCCTGAACTTACTGTTAGTTCATGTCAAAGCACAGTTAACTACATAGTTAAAACTGCTGAATCTAAGTGATACAGTTCCCAAGCTATTATATAGAAGTTTTTGTGTGAAGCTTCAATGTTTGCGTGACAGAGAAAGTGGATTTGTGTAGTTCAGTTTCTTTAGTTAGTTTGCAGTACACATGTACATATAGAAATATTGTAAGAGCATTAGCTTTGAGCTAATTTGCTGTCTACAGTCCCCCAGGCATGAAGTACAATCAGCTCAATGAGTAATATACACATGTGGATGTGTGCTATCATTCTCAGTAGTATTATATGTCTAATAAACATATTTCAAATGTAAGTGTTTAGGCAATAAAACTGTTCCAGTAAAGTCTGATTCAGTCGTTTTGTTTTATGAAGTTTTATGGGATGTTGTGCTCCTTATAAGACGGCGTGTATGTCATGTAAAATGCCAAATATCAGGAATTGGATGTGCTAGCAGAAAAGGCATCTGGCACGTGATGCTGGATCTTTCCTGTGGTATACTTTATCATTCACAGTTCATTTCCTCCAGTCTGTAGTTTGACATATGTCCCCACTTCCTGAGTGTAACTCTGCACCAAATGTCACATTCAAATATAAATGGACAGTTTTTCCAGTTCAAATCTGATTGCAAGTCTTAGCACAATATACTGCTTTTCAAGAACAAAAGTCACGAATGTGAAATAAGATACAATATTTAAAATGGTATAACTAGATAAAACTAAATAAAAACAAGCCTGTAAGGGTGGGTTTTAAGCTTAATTTTAAAGGTATCAACAGTGTCCACGATCATGGGTCCAATGGAAGTGAGTTCCACGACTTCAGAGCCACAACCTCAAAAACACTGACTCCTGGACCTAGGCACCTCCAACCAGCATTAATCAGCTGACCTCAGAGACCTGGTAGTTATGTGAATGTAGTAGTTATAATATGATGAGGCATTTGACATGAAGGATGCTGAAAACCTTAAACTAAATCCTTAAATTGAGCTGCCTTTATTCTTCATGGCTCGATTCAACAAGGTGCTGGAAATTTTGGTCCATATTGATGTGATAGCATCACACAGTTGCTGCAGATTAGTCGGCTGCACATCCATGATATGACTCTCCCGTTCCACCACTTCCCAAAAGTGCTCTACTGGACTGAGGTCTGGTGACTGTGGAGGCCATTTGAGTACCGTGAACTCATTGACATGTTCAAGAAACCAGTTTGAGGTTATCTGAGCTTTGTGAGATGGCGTGTTATCCTGCTGGCAGCAGCTATCAGAAGATGGGTACACTGTGGACATAAAGGGATGGGCATGGTCAGCAACAATACTCAGGTAGGCTATAGCATTTAAACAAACTTCAGTTGGTACTAAGGGGCCCAAAGTGTGCCAAGAAATTATCTCCCACACCAGCCATTCCCAAAGTCAAGAGTGCTTCACTCTTTATTTAAATAAACACATTTATATAAATATGTAACTGTACATACTTGTGAGCAATTTCAAACTGAATTTCTGTTAATTACTGCGGCCCACCTGCAGTACCGTCGCGACCCACCAGGGGGCCCCGACCCACACTTTAGGACTCATTGGCCCACACCATTGCACGTCCACCACCAGCCTAAACCGTTGATACAAAGAATGGATCCATGCTTTCTGACCATTCTTCTCTGACCTCCGACATCAACAACGCATTTTTGCCCAGTGAACTGCCACTCACTGGACATTTTCTCTTTTTGGACCATTCCCTGTAAACCCTAGAAATCATTGTGCGGGAAAATGCCAGTAGATCAGCAATGTCTGAAATAATCAGACCAAACTGTCGTACACCAGCAATCATGCCACGCCCAAAGTCACTTAAATCAATTTTCTTCCCCATTCTGACACTCAGTTTGAACTTCAGGAGGTCATCTTGACCATGCTTACATGCCTAAATGCACTGGGCTGCTACCCTGTGATTGGACAATTAGACAAGCAGTTAGAAAGCTGTACCTAATGAAGTGGCCGTGAGTGTAAATATGTATATATCAAGTCAAAAGAGCTAGCACAGTGTAAACATACTCTGTGAGCAAAAATGCAAAAGTATTGCTATTAAATTACAGATAAAGGAAGCAGAAGTAGCCTACTCGTTTTGCAGAATGCCACATTTGTGAAAAATATGTTAGGCTCTATTAATTATATTTTTGATGTAACAGCTGGTAAAGATGGTGTACTTAATAAACCAATATTAAAGGCCTACTGCTAAGTAGCTACATCTATAATACATCATTATTTAACTGCTGCTTACATGTGGTAGAAAAAAACACAAATGTACCAAGTACAACGTAGTCAGTAAGAAGGCACCATTAGATATTATAAGAGATCGAATATATTAATGGTGCGCCACATGTTATTAACGTATTACTATACACAAAAATATTGATTATCATCAGATACCTTCGGATACGAGGGGACTATTTTGTAAGGCGGATGTGTCAGGAGCGGCTGCAGTGTTTCCGGTACTGATGAATGCCCTGTTCGGTTAAAAAAAAAACGCGCTGGGGAAGGAGGCACCTCGTCGGGAGTATTGTCTGCTCGTTAAATATCCTCCACGCTGTAGCATAAAACGGCGCTCATTTGAGCACTTTGTCGCTTTTTTTTTTTTTTTTTTTGTTTGGCTCGACCATTTACAGGCGCTCGGGATCTAATCACTAGCAGCCGTTTAAAAATCCTGCAAACAGCGAACTGTTAGCTCGAGTTAGCTGCGATGTCGGGTGTTGTGCGAGGCCCCGCTGGGAACAACGACTGCCGAATTTACGTGGGAAACCTCCCCCCAGATATACGCACAAAAGATGTGGAAGACGTGTTCTATAAGTACGGGACGATTCGAGATATCGACCTGAAGAACCGGAGAGGGGGCCCTCCGTTCGCCTTCATTGAATTCGAAGATCCCAGGTGAGCTAACTGTTAGCCGCGCCAGGCCCGACGCGGTCCCATTGTGTTGCTAACAAACGCGTGTGTGCTAACGCGTTGCTTAGGACTCAGACTGTTACCTGGATCTCTTATATTCTTCCTATTAGAAACTTAGTGTGTGTCCGTGTGTATATGTGTGGGCTACTTTTACTTTCGACTTAGTTTTACCCACGTCAGGGATGACTTACTCTCACGTTATTTCTGCACCGGAGCTCGATGTCTTTGTGGCGTTAATGTCCATGTTGTTGGAGATTAACACCCACTCCGCTTCTCCTTTGCCTTGCAGCGGAGTTGAATCAAAGCACGCTACACTTGGCTGCGTGTTAATTTGGTGTCCTTTATACTACCAAGTCTCACTCGTATGTTTGGGTTAAACAAAAAAATAATACCGAGTTACTGCTGTTGCGTCTGCGAGGCGGATTAGTAGACATTAAGTAATATAGCCAGCCGCTAACATGGCTGCCTGTGTTCTTGAAGCCTGACCCGTCCTCCATTTGTTTATATCTAAGCCGAAACTTTTTTCTTTTATAGGGACGCTGATGATGCCGTCTATGGACGTGATGGCTACGACTACGACGGCTACAGACTGCGTGTGGAGTTTCCCCGGAGCGGCAGGGGCTCCAGAGGAGGGTTTGGGATCGGAGGAGCACCCAGAGGCAGATACGGACCCCCGTCCAGACGATCCGAGTACAGGGTCGTTGTGTCAGGTAAACGAAAAGTAAAAGCCAGTCAGTCATTTAGCTTTCTGAAGGGCTGATTTAACATGTACAGTGAATGTAGATTTTGAGAGTAACTGTAGTTTTTGTGTTTCAGCCCATTATAACATGCTGTTGGGACATTTTTAACCTATGCAAAATTTGGTATTGTGCAACACAACCAGAATGGAGCTTTGAGTGTAAGCCTGTGATAAGGTTTTGAGGCTATTTCTGAATGTAGATACAGTTGTAATTAGCCTCAGGTCACCTGGTAGTTTCTTCCAAAGAACAGGACCACAGTAACTGAAAGCACACCTAGACCTGATTCTGGGAACAGTTGTGTACCTGATGACCTGAGTGGTCTCATTGGGTTATAGACACTGATCACATAATCGACTACTGCCATGAACAAATGTGATCTTATTTATTGGTGACAGCTATTGATAGTATTTACATGTATGGCCTCAATTATGCTCCACAGCTGGAGACCTGACAGTCAAGTCGACATTCCTATAATACTACTATAATAGGAATGGGGAGTGCATGCATAGTTGGTGCATTGTAAATGCTCCAGATGAGTCTGCACACTAAATATGTAAAAGAAACGGGCACCAGATTAGCATTAATAAAATATCTTTTACTTGTTACTCTAAATGTGTTACTTGTATTGTTGCATTGTCTAACGTAGTTTAATCACTAACTCAAACTGATGAGCTCTGTGGTTCTTTTAAGCATTCATGTCTGTGCACATAAACACAGCTGGAAGGTTCACGCAGTCCTGCTGTTTTTCAGGGCTCCCTCAGAGCGGCAGCTGGCAGGACCTGAAGGACCACATGCGTGAGGCGGGTGATGTGTGCTACGCCGATGTTTACAGAGATGGCACTGGGGTTGTAGAGTTTGTGCGCAAAGAGGACATGACCTATGCCGTTCGCAAGCTGGACAACACCAAATTCCGTTCCCATGAGGTATGTGTGCTGACTTGATTTTTAGCATCATGGATAACTGTTCTTTGCTGTGCTGAGGTGAGTACGTCAGGAAATGTGACGTGTTGTGAACAACAGCCAGCCCTTATTTCCATCTGTGGTATTTCCACCATAGGCAGGAATGTTGCCTTTTCAATGTCAAGTTCTCTTGTGTCCGCCAGGGAGAGACTGCTTACATTCGTGTGAAATTAGACGGTCCCCGCAGCCCAAGTTACGGAAGATCACGCTCTCGCAGCCGTGGCAGCCGGAGCAGGAGCCGCAGTCGCAGCGCCAGCCGCAGTCGCAGCAATTCCCGTGGTCGTGGCAGAGGATCGCCCCGCTACTCACCCCGCCACAGCCGCTCTCGCTCTCGTTCCTAAACTTTTCTGCCGCCGATGTTTTGCCCCTTTTGATGTATACCCTCCTGTTTTTACCTCCTATGAGTTTCTCCAGATGTCAGCTTTTGGTTTTTAATTTTTTTTTTTTTTCCTTGTCCCGATGTCCTTGTGGATGATCTTGGTATGTAGATGTACCCCACACCCCCCTCTCCTTCAACCCTTCCTCTCCGTCTCCTGCAGCTTTGTCCTTTTGCCCCCCCCCCCCCCCCCTCCCCTTTCCCTCTCGCTCCCTTCTGTCCTAAAGTTTTGCAACATTAGAAATTGTGCTGTGTTGAACTTCAAAAATGTTGAGTTTATAACATTCACTCAATGTTTTTGCAAGTATTGAAAATTGAAATTTTTTTTTTTTTTTTGTTTTTTTTTTTTTTTTTTTTTTTTTTTTCCTCTTTAAAAAAAAAAAAAGCAAGCTTCTCATTGGATATGTGGGGTGGGCTGTTTGGATTGGGAGCCCGATGCTTAACTGTATTTTACCCTTGTGTCTTCCTTTAGACATCTGAAGAGAAGGATTAAAGTGATTTGGAATAAAACCATTGTGGAGCACATTTCATTTGTATGGTCAGGATAGGACATCTAGGAGCAATCAGGTCGAGGCAATGGTACGCTTCATATTCCATAAATTGAACGTTTTGATCGGTTGCTGTATCATGCATGTCATTTAACAAAGCCCACTTGCTGTACTTTGTTATATATACAGTTTTTAACATGCTACTTCTGGCCTGTGACAGATTAAGCAGTCCTAAATCAAGTGTTGTGATGTAAGTGTAACATCTTTGCTGTCAAATGTGGGGGAAAAGAGTCTGAATTCACTACTTTGATGCAAAGTGTCTCACTTAAATATCCTCATTGGCTAAAATGTTTTCAGGGAGTGATAATTTTTGTGCTCAGTGGCTTTTTTTTTTTTGTTTTTATCTTAATCTGACATGAGTGCTTCAACATTTTGGAAAAAAAAAAAGACAGGCACCCAAATCTTGACATTTTATTCTAACAGTCTGCCTCTGATTTTCTTCCTGGTATTTCAAGGTTTTGATTGGAGGAGTGGCTCAGTGGATCCCAATCCTTGGAGCTGGATGAGTGGATCGATTAGGGAAGGGATAGGCAAGGATGGATGCTCGGAACGGGATCAGTTTTCCAGGATTCAGATGAGTTGATATCAGAACTTAAAAAGCAAAAAAAAAACTTCTTTTTTTTATTATTAGGCCCCCATCCTGCCTATCTTTTAAGGTTTTCAGGGATAATGGCTTTATTAGAAGAAAACGAAACAGAGGACCAGGAAGTTGGATCAAAGGATGGAGTCGTAGATGCCTGGTATGAAGGAATTAAATTGGGGAGGTTGGGAAAGGGGTTTCACATGGGTGTAGTTTGTATGATTTTTTTTTAATTTTTTTTTATTTTGCTTAATCTTTTTTTTTTTTCCTCTTAGCATTTTCAATAAAATACTTTGAAACAAGGACACTTTAGTTTGTTTTTATTTCCAACATAAACCAAAGTGTGAAGTCATGCGGCACTAACGGTAATAAAACCTTCGCCATTATAAACCTAAATTTAATGTTCGTAAACCCCAGGCTGACTGAGCAATGGAGCACGGAGTTATGAAACACGTAGAGCTGCAGCTGTGGACATGAACCCACTTCAGCAGCCTGGCGTGTGTCCGCTATTCAAAGCCTCCGTGTCCCTCAGCTGTAACGGTGACTGATGAAAAGGCCTTTTACGCACAGCGCACGGTGATGCCTACCGTGCGGCGTGGTCTCGTTTCCTTTTAGCCCACAGTCGGTGGTGTATACCGTGAATGATGCATTGTGGGATGAAATAAGATGCCGGCAGACAGGAGCTGGAGAAAAACGCTTGCAACACACGGGGAGGCTGCGGCCCAGCCAATGGCAGGGTTCAGCATGCAGCAGAGGGGCGGGGAAGCTGTTGGAGCACAGCGGAGAGCCAACCTACCTACATGCTTATTGTGTAAATCTTTAAAAAGCAATTAGCCGCAGCATCATCCAAACCTTGCCCACCGGCTGGGTGAAAAAGGCTACTTATTTTTGGAAAGGAGTGTTTTCAGGCGGCTCGAGAAAAGGTGGGTTGCAGATTTTTCTGAAAAAAAAAAAAGATTCACTCGCATGTTTTGACATTTCTGATTCGAGTTTTTTTTTTTTTTTTTTTTTTTTTTTTTATTATAAACATGATTATCTGTTACTGTATGTCTTAATGCAATTTGAATGGTTGGATGTGTAGACTGTACTGACGTATTTTGCCCGATTCCATATTTGAGTAGGCATATTTTGGTACTTTTGTCCTCCTGATGCAGAAGCTGCTTTTATCCGAAAGTGATTTTTGCCAAGTAATTTAACTCCACCTGTATCAAGTTTCGCAGCCAATCTATGCAACGCTCAAGTCACCGTCTAGTTAACCATATGGGCACAAATACGCAAGCATAAGTTCCGGATTCAGATGAGTGGAATTGATAGGGAACGCTGTTCCAAATGGCCAGTTGTCTGCGTGTGTGGTGTTTTGCGATGATCCGGGCTGGCCTAAACCATTCCCATCACCACGTGCGGTGTTAATTTTCAGTGCGGTGCGTGCGTGAACGTGCTCCGCTTCTTCCTCGGCAGGCATCCTCAGCCATGACTGACAGGAAAGCTGTGATCAAGAACGCAGACATGTCCGAGGACATGCAGCAGGACGCGGTGGACTGTGCCACCCAGGCCATGGAGAAGTACAACATAGAGAAGGACATTGCAGCCTACATCAAGAAGGTGAGACAGGAGGGGGATGGGGGGGTGCGTGGATGGATCCAAGCAGAGCTCTGTGAGCTCTCACTGGTGGATCATGATCAGCAAATTGAGACACTAACACATTCTCACATCTATTTTTGCCCAGCATGGAAATGAGGCACGTGATCAAAGACATAGTCAGGATTTTCTTTTTATTTGGCACATTTAAAAGTCCTCCCGCCAAAGCAGGGGCGGTTTCAGGATTTTAAAATGTGGTGGTGGGGGGGGGGACACAGTGGAGAAAACACTAGATGCAATTTTCAGGCTCATTTGTAGCCCTCATATGCGTGGATTACACGAGAAGAGGTAGTACAAGAGCATGAAACTTGCTTCGCATTGATTAACCAAGTATTTAGACTTCTTACTACTACTTGAGTAATAGTACAGAAGTTTTAGCATCAAAATATACTTAAAGGGATCAAAAAAACCTTTCGATTTGTCATATTTTATGTGCATCAGTTTCCCAACACAACGGTGAAAATCAAACCTTTATTTATACTTTATGAAGAGTGCTTTAAGGAGGACAAAACCTTCAATCGATTGGCTCCCGATGCGCAAAGTAACAACAAAAGGGAAAATAGTAGTATTAGTAAACATAATAAAAAAGAAAGCAATTAAATAAAACAGAAAAAAAACATGTAGTATAAAGATTTCAATCAGAATAATATGATGTATTTTGTAAGGTTGGCTGAACAGGGTTTTATGTGCTCCTGTAAGTCTGTTTCTAGTTCTTATTCGCACTCGCCTGCAGTGTATTGCTGTGAATCTTAAACTGGTTTAAATAAATGAGCTAAATAACATTATTGCTTCTAAATGAGCAGTTTTTTTTTTTGCACTTCCAACTACAGATCATATAACTCATGTACCTTCTGAGGACCACAGTGTGGAGATGGTTATTGATTAGATTCAGCTCGAACTGAAAGTGAGCGGTTCGACGCTGCAAAAGAGTCAAACCACGCTGATTTCACAGTTTGGTCATTTATGCTAGTTTTCAGCTGTTTGCAGGTTTGAAGATTTCATCTTCGCCAAAGGGGCACTAAGTGCAATATAATGTCAATATAATAAATAATAATCAAATTAATCTTTTATAAAAATAAAAGTTAGCTGCAGGCATGCCCTCCATATCTTCCCTTGCTGTAATATATAAAGCACTTTGCAGCCACTTGAACCTGATCATTCTCCTCCTCTTGACTCTTTTCAGGAGTTTGACAAGAAGTACAACCCCACCTGGCACTGCATCGTTGGGAGGAACTTCGGCAGCTACGTCACTCACGAGACGAAGCATTTCATTTACTTTTATTTGGGCCAGGTGGCCATCTTGCTCTTCAAGTCAGGCTGAGAAGTTTCTGAGGGGGGGGGTAGTGAGGAGTTTGTCTCCCTGAACCTAAATCGGAAATGCACTGGTGGCTGATGTCTCCCATACACTAATAACGACATACCATAACGATGCAAAACCGGCCGTGCGCAATTGCATGGACTATACACTATTTAATATGTATGTTACAGTAAGTTTACTTTTTGATAGTTGCCATTTGAATGCAACTGAAGTAGTTTTTGTTTACGCTGTTAAATTCTAGGTTGTAAAAGATTTCAATGTGGCCCTTGATTGTATATTAAAGGAAAGCTGTAGAATGTAGTGGTGCATCTGCTTTCCTTCACAGGTGGCGTTGCCAGACCCCGTTACAGACTTTGTTGATTTCGATGGTAAAACCATACCGTGCGCACCAGTTTAACAAATAAATCCTCATCCAGATTATAACCTGTGATCAGAAAATGAATAATGGAGTTTAGTTACCTCTCCTGCCAATTTCCAAGGAATCGTGTCGTCCGGAGACGCACGTGATTCAGTATGTTCATCGTTTTCCATTGGGATTCAAGACAAACCCGCAGCAGAGGTGAAATTATAGCAGCCATGTTCAGAAAAGATGTCACATTTTGGAACCAACACAAGTCAGTGCAATCATTTCCAGGGATGTTTAGTTCGACTGCTCTTAAATTTTCACTGTGAAGAACGATGGAGCCAGAAAGGCTCCCATACACAGACCTTAACCTGTAATGTATGACTTACGACTACAGACTGGCTAACAAAATTTCCCATCTCAAGTTCTCAGATTCCAGACTTATAATCCTGTGTTCCTGCATGTTTTACCATAGATTATTTAACTGTTATAGGACACAAACTAAAGCTCTTCTCTGAAACATTTGTGTGGTTTTTGTTTTTAAAAAAAAATATATATATTTTTCTCTTTTCACTTTTGAGTATGTGGATAATGGCCTGGGCTAAGTGTGTCTTGTCCCAGTAATTGCTATAAAGCAGCATTAGGAAGATGTTTAGATGAAACATCTGCAGCCGACTCTAGCAAGGCTACCAACACCCATGTGTTTCAGGTTGTGTCTTGTGGCTACCTTTTAGGTTGCATTACAACCCCCCTCCCCTTTAGTATTGCATTGCCAGTGTACTGCCAGACATGAGGGAATACAAGGATTTCAGAGTTGGGACTTCTTAAAACAACAACAAGCAGGTTTCTCTTGTTTATCTCAGCTTATTTTTTTGGCTTTTCATTTTGTAACGTCAGTGTAATTAGTTTGAAATGGCGTCTGGGTTCTGATTAAACGTGTTCTTTGTGAGGACAGATTGGAGGCTTTTAGTACTCGGAGCCGGATCACACAAAGACCGAATGTTTCTCAGTTGTTCTCTCCCATATGTGAGCTACGGGTGAAATGTGTTAGCTTGGATTGACTTTCTTTTCTTTTTCTTTCTTTTTTGAGGGACGTCTTCCTAACTATTGTCGATGTAAACTGATTTAGTGTTGTTTTCCTCTGGCATGTATTTTTGCTGTGTATATGTAGGAGCCATTCCAGTGCTGTTAAATTTGCACAAGACGTGTGCCTGTCATTGCTCTCAACTGTAACTGGCTTGAGTACAATTGCACTTCATCAGAAATATACAGTAGGTTGCTACAGAACCAAAACCATGTAACTGGATAAAATAAAATTAATTGTTGACTTATTACACTGCGGCCTTTTATTCCGTCTCTCTGCGGTGAATCCGAGCTTCAGCTGTTTTTGGACCCATGCACGTACGTGCATGTGAGGGCCCGACTTTAAATCTGTTGGCGTTCTCCAGGTTTTTAAAGAAACCTGAAGGTGACTTCCCAGGCTGCATGGTGAAAGCAAGGTGGTAGTTTGAAGCTTTCTTTTGGAGGTAACCTGTTGGATTTTCTTTCATAAAGAAACCTTTTCAGTTAAAAAAATGTGTCCCACAACTAGAGAAGATGAGAGGCAGTGTTGGTGAGACCAAATGCCTTTTAAGCTGCTAAAGGGCACAAAGCACATCCAGTGGTTTTGAATACAGCACATTTAAATGTAAAGATGGCCCTCCTCTCATTCCCAGGCAGCAGTCCCATGCTGCTGACTGTAGTTTCATATTTAAATGAATTCTTAAAACTTATTTACTCATTTTCATCACTATATTTACATTTCTGTCCATGAAATATGAAGCTACTTAAGAGTGGAATAGCCAGCCAACTTAGCTTAGCGCAAAGAGTTGATGAAACCACCTCACCTGCTACAAACACCTCTACAATTACTAATGTTAAACACTCACTCGCCACTTTGATAGGAACACCTGTTCAGCTGCTCATTGGTTCAAACATCTAATCAGCCAATCACATGGTGGCAACTCATTGCTTTTAGGGCAATGCCTGCTGACGCATAAAATGGGAAGTGAGGTGATTTAAGTGACTTTGAAGATGATTCAACCACTTGAGAAGATGAGATCATTTCTGAATGCACAACACATCAAACTTTGAAGCAGAGTGCTCCCAGCAGCAGAAGACCTCACATGGTGCCTATAAGCTAAGAACAGGAAACTGGGGTACAGTTCACATGGGCTCACCAAAATCTGGTGTGTGTCTCAATTTCTGCTGTGACATTTGGATGGTAGGGTCAAGAAAGCATGGATCTATCCTGCCTTATATCAACGGCTCAGCCTGGGGCTGGTGTAATGTGTGTGTGGGGGGATATTCTCTTGGCACACTTTGGACCCTTACTACCGACTGAGCATCGTTTAAATGCCACAGCCTACCCGAGTGCTGCTGACCTTCCCTTTATGAGCAGGAACGAGCCATGTCACAAAGCTCAATGATCTCAAACTGGTTTCTTGGACATTACAGTGAGTTCACTGCCCTTAAATGGCCTCCACAGTCTACAGAACTCGATCCTATAGAGCAACTTTGGGATGTGGTGGAACAGGAGATTCACATCATGAATGTGCAGCGGCCAAATCTGCAGCAACTATGTGATGCTATCACGTCACTAGACCAAAGTTTCTGAGGAAATGTTTCCAGCATGTTGTTGAATCTATGCCTTCAAGAATTAAGGCAGTTTTAAAGGCAAAATGATTATTTTAGGCACGTTTAATTCAATTCTTTATTTATATAGCGCCAAATCACAACAAACAGTCACCTCAAGGCGCTTTGTATTGCAGGTAAAGACCCTACAATAATACAGAGAAAACCCAACAGTCAAAAACGACCCCCTGTGAGCAGCACTTGGCGACAGTGGGAAGGAAAAACTCCCTTTTAGCAGGAAGAAACCTCCAGCAGAACCAGGCTCAGGGAGGGGCAGTCATCTGCCGCGACCGGTTGGGCTGAGGGGAGAGAAAAGACATGCTGTGGAAGAGAGCCAGAGATTAATAACAATTAATGATTAAATGCAGAGTGGAGTATAAACAAGTAATAAGGTGAATGAAAAGAAACAGTCTATTGTGGGAACCCCCCAGCAGCCTAGGCCTATAGCTGCATAACTAAGGGATGGTTCAGGGTCACCTGATGCAGCCCTAACCATAAGCTTGAACAAAAAGGAAAGTTTAAGCCTAATCTTAAAAATAGAGAGGGTGTCCAGATTTCCAGATTTTTCAAATGAGCTTTCAGTTACCTTCAACTAATCAATAATGTGGTGATTTGCACCACATTGATTGATATTTGAAGCATTTCAATCATTGTGGAATCATTTTGTTTTCCACAGTAATTGGAAAACATCCAGACTCTCTAAATCTGCATTTAATCACCACATCAGCTGATTTCACTGATTAGCATGCTGTCGGTCAGAACACACTCAGTGCCGCTGGTTCTGTTTGGTGTGCATTAACCTGCCTACACATGGTTCACGTCTGCAGATCAATCCAGACATTATGTGTCAGGCTCGGGCTGATGTAATGGTATGCATACAGTGAATAATGTAATCAAAGAAAAGCAGATCTGATGTTTTCTTTTGTTTCCCTGCAAAACTGCGATTGCACTACAGCCTACAAAGAGAGCATCTGCAGAGAGATCTTGTTCGTGCCTTTGGCTGTTGTTTTCTCATTGATAAAAACTGCAGCGTCGGGTGGCACTTGTGTAACGTGTTCAGTTTGCGCTGCAGTTACGTGATGTCTGTAAGTGGAAATCTGTAGAAACAAGAGCTCACAGAGCTGAGAAAGCAGACAAATCAAAGAACAAGTGACTAATGAATAATTTGCAGAGACAGAGTGAGGTCAGAGTGGATGAAATGAGAGCTCGCCGGAGTTAAGTAAGACTTTGCTCCTTTGATGGTTATCATTTCGTCATTCCTGCTCAAAAGTTCCCTTTATTTTTAAGATTTTGGGGTTCACTCGCAGCTCTTGTTGGCGAGCCGGAGCCAGTAAGCAATCTGAGTGCTTTAAAAACACGATGTCATTACGGTCTCACATTCACTCACACTTTAAACAGAAATGCGTCAGAGGCCCGTCTGCTTTTCTACCCAACCTTCGCTGCTGTTTTACATGCATCCCAGCAGCACCCCCCCCCCCCCCCCCCCCCCCCCCCCCCCCCCCCCCCCCCCCCCCCCCCCCCCCCCCCCCCCCCCCCCCCCCCCCCCCCCCCCCCCCCCCCCCACCCCCCCCCCCCCCCCCCCCCCCCCCCCCCCCCCCCCCCCCCCCCCCCCCCCCCCCCCCCCCCCCCCCCCCCCCCCCCCCCCCCCCCCCCCCCCCCCCCCCCCCCCCCCCCCCCCCCCCCCCCCCCCCCCCCCCCCCCCCCCCCCCCCCCCCCCCCCCCCCCCCCCCCCCCCCCCCCCCCCCCCCCCCCCCCCCCCCCCCCCCCCCCCCCCCCCCCCCCCCCCCCCCCCCCCCCCCCCCCCCCCCCCCCCCCCCCCCCCCCCCCCCCCCCCCCCCCCCCCCCCCCCCCCCCCCCCCCCCCCCCCCCCCCCCCCCCCCCCCCCCCCCCCCCCCCCCCCCCCCCCCCCCCCCCCCCCCCCCCCCCCCCCACACACACACACACACACACACACACTCACTCACACACATACCTGCCTGCTTCTCTTTCATAGCCTCTGGCTGCCTCCATCCATCTTCCCACACAGAGCTGTAATTCATGGTCGAACACATTCACATGTAGACAGCATGGATAATTGACTGGACCAAGAAACTAACCCCTGCCGCTTGAAAACTAATCATACATTTGGATGAAATATGCATCTAGAGGCAAGTTTCATGCTTTGATTGACAACAATTCAGGGTATTTTTCTGCACCGGGGGTTCGGTGCAAACTGTATTGTTTTTCAACCAAATAACTTTCTTATAGTGTTAAAGCATATTCAAATCCAGCTCCATCTCACACTGCCATTAAATAGATTTCATATCAAAATCTCTGAAAGGTCTTTAAAAGAGCCTTTTATGGCAACAGTTTTTACCTCTGTGCTCTCAAATAGCTCTATTCAGCTCCTCACAGGTTCGATATGAAAAGCATGTGAATAACCTGAATCACCAAAGAGACTGATGTTTTGGCGCAGGCTGAAAATACCCTTCTTTTGTTCAGAGCGTGGCTCTCATTGATGTGGTGAATGTTTATGCACTGCAGATCCCTCATAGACTTCGAGATGACCAGTGGGCGTACTTCACGCTGACACAACAAGCAGGCAAATGACTCAGATTCAAACATCAGGGATGTTGAGAAAATTCGAAAAGAAAAAAAAAAAAAGAAGAAAGAGGCACATTCATGTGTTAATAGAAGCTACTGGATTCACAGGTTACAATTACATAGCGCGTAGGTTGAAGTGTGCTCTGTTATTGTCCGGGAAAGTCAAATCTGAATTTATCATTGCAGGAAAATCCTTGAAAATGAATATTTTTGCTCACTACTCTTGCAATTGATGTATGTTTAGTGTTTGCGAAAAGGAGCACCAGAAGCCATGAATTATTTTTATTAATCCTTAGTGTGGAGATGAGAACAAACTTGATTTGCATGCACTGGCTCCCTTTTGCATACTGTCCATATTGATTTCCATAAACCTTTTTTCGCAGGAGACATTTTGACTTGTCACAGTAGGGAAAGCACATGTGGAATTATTAACAGCTTAATTCAGTTAAGTGTCCCATCCAGACCTGCATATTTACATCTGGTTGCCAAAAATAAGTTGCTGAGCCCAAAGTTTGAAGTTCACCGTCTATCCGAGAAATTCACCAATGATTGGCAGATGCAGTCCAAAGATTCTGTCCTCCGCGAATTTCTTTCAGTGGGATTCACTCCTACACAATAATCAGTTCACAAACCTGTCAAAATGTGGTCTGGCACGAGCACAGACCTAGAGCTGCTGCGGCACTACCACCAGTACAGCCTTAAATACAGGTAATTAGATAACAATTTCAGACAGTGGTGTTGGTGATCTTGTTGAAAGTGATGATAGACTAGAATTTAAAATTCTTCTCCTCACAAACAAGGTCTTGAATAATCAAGCCCCATCTTATCTCAAAGACCTGATAGTACCGTATCACCCCAACAGAGCACTTCGCTCTCAGACTGCTGGCTCTCTTGTGGTTCCTAGGATACTTAAGAGTAGAATGGGAGGCAGAGCCTTCAGCTTTCAGGCGCCTCTTCTGTGGAACCAGCTTCCAGCTTGGATTTGGGAGACAGACGCCCTCTCTATTTTTAAGATTAGGCTTAAAACATTCCTTTTTGATCAAGCTTATAGTTAGGGCTGGATCAGGTGACTCTGAACCCTCCCTTAGTTATGCAGCTATAGGCCTAGTCTGCTGAGGGGTTCCCATAATGCACTGTTTATTTTCATTCACCTTATTTACTTTGTTTATACTCCACTCTGCATTTGATCATAAGTTATTATCAATCTCTAGCTCTCATCCACAGCATGTCTTTTGTCCTGTCTCCCTCCCCTCAGCCCAACCAGTCACAGCAGATGGCTGCCCCTCCCTGCGCCTGGTTCTGCTGGAGGTTTCTTCCTGTTAAAAGGGAGTTTTTCCTTCCCACTGTCACCAAGTGCTGCTCATAGGGGGTCGTTTTGACTGTTGGGTTTTCTCTATAATTATTGTATGGTTTTTACCTTACAATATAAAGCACCTTGAGGCGACTGTTTGTTGTGATTTGGCACAATATAAAAAAAATGGAATTGAATTGATGGAATTATGAATGCAGAAAAGTACCATCAGATTTTGATCCACCGTGAAATGCCATCTGGAAAGCATCTGATTGGCAATGCCTTCATCACCTTTGGAGACTGCTACTCATCCAAACATCAGTGTCTGTGTCCTCACACATGTTCTTCTGGAAGAATGTGCAGAAATTCCAACAGACACACTCCAAAATATTATAGAAACCGTTCCCAAAAGAGTGGAAGCTGTTATAGCTGCAGAGGGAGGACCTGCTCCTGTAGGTGTAACGTGTAGGTGGTCCAGCACTTCTGTTCATGTAGTGTAACTGGAGGAGCTTTGTCGCCCAAATTTTTATGCACTTCCACGTTTTGACCACAAGGGGGAAGTGTTTCCCTTTCTTTATAAAGCTCAACTGAATCTGTGAATCTGTGAGCTTTCATACAGTGAGAATAAACAGGTTTTAAAACAGTTTTTTTTTTGTAACACTTTGAATTTTTTTTATAATTTAAACATGAATAAGAATTCTTTTTTTTTTTGTAGTGTCAGTAAATGCATGACCTCGTGATCTTTCAGAATATCGGAGATTTGAATTTCCCCCTTTATTTCCCTGTGAAAAGCCACAAACCCCCAGAACAAACAGTAACATTCAAACCAGGAACCTTTCCTCCCTCATACCTGTGCTGTTGACATTTAGTCATCTGTCTACATTACTGAGGCACAGAACATCAGGTTTTACCAAATAACTGCACAGTTTCTGTTGCCATGCATATGAAATTTACAGTTATTTTTCACATTAACAGGTATTTTGAAATTCCACAGGATGTTTTACAGAAAAAAAAAGGAATTTCCCATAACTAAAGGGAAACTTAGTTACTGATTATACTGAGCATAAGAAAGAAATCTATGATTTTTGCCATGACTTCACCACTGGTGTAATGCTCCTTGGATGAAGGGTGTGAGCGTTTGAATGCAGACAGTCTGTGCTTTGTCCTTCCATAGGGCACCCAGAGGTGATCTAGTTCATAAATGATCATGCCCGGTCTGCTTTGCTGCACCTAAGAGCAGTTTGTTCTAATGGTTTCCTCTGAATGGATTGCAGCCATGAAGGTTTGCATTGCATTGCGGGAAGTTGCTGAAGCAGTCACCCTGTGCGGTTTCACCCAGGTGTGGTATCGCTCATATGCCATTAGGCTCATTAACAGAGCCATTCTGAAGATTAGAAAGGAGGTCCTCAGCGGGAGGAATTTTATTGTGACTGCTGGCATAACAGTGTACACACAAAGTTAATCAGGCCAGCAAACATCGCAGGACAGGGAATAATCAAAATACACATGCCTCAGTTTTAATGGTTTTAATTACAAAACTACAAACTTATGCAAGAAGCTCAGAACAGTTTTAAAGTAATTTCCCATCTTGGCAAAAGTCCGAGGTGACTAAGTAAGGAACAGGTTAAAGGTTGAAATGGCTTCCTTTCATGGGCCGCAATATTTTTATGACCTTGTCTGCTCAGAGCCTCCTGAAAACACACAAGCTAACTTCCTTCCTGGTTAAACTGATCTTCATGTCTGATCCCTAAATTTAAAAACACTCAGGGTTTTTGACTCTAAATCAGAAAAAAACTGGTTTCTCCTGACCTGAAGTACCCAGTACTCTTCCTCCCACAAAGCATCTTATCTAAGCCAAACCCTTTATGGACCATCACCTTGTAATCCTCCTCCTTTACTGCTCTCACTGTGCGCTGCCGTCAAGGATAAGGCAATCAGCTTATCATGAAGGCATGATTTATAAAACTTGAATGCAACAAGGGTATCACACTCTCTTTGATATCTTCCAAAGAAGCGGGATCTAAGTTTCTCTTAAATCTGCTTATGATGGCATGACTTTCTTTGATTTGGTAGGGTTTTTCTTTATTCCAAGAAATCAGAAAATGAAATTTCGGCACGTTACCATCCAATTCTTTCACTTGAGTTAGCAGCTCAAGAAAGGAGTAGAGTGATTTAGCTTGTTTCGGTACTTTCTTGCTTTATCTCAGATCATATCCCGGCTCTGGAGGCATGTGATGTTGGGCAACAGGGCCATAAAGCTGGGCAGCTCTTTATGAGCGGGACTGTGAAACTGCAGTTGCACTGACTGACTCTGTGGCTGCAGGGGGATCGTGCACTGCAAAATGTGGCTGCTATTCAGGTTTAAAACCTGAGGGCGGATATGCGGCACATTTTCTGGGACAAATATTGAAGCAAAGCATAAAGCTTTACCTGATTTTGAGACATTTAGTAACTTACTCCATAACGTGTTTTAAGTGAAGATTAATATGACATTGGCTTAGTTTAGCTTAGCATTTTGGTTTAATGTAATTTAACTTTGCTCAATTTGTGCTTATCCCTATGGAGTATTGCTTGGAAAGTCGACCCTGGAGCCAAAGAGGGTCTTGGTCTTATTTTAAATGGGTACAGTATTTACCTGTTGTTGGGATTTTAAAAATAATTATAAAATAGCCAATTAAATCACATCATGATGACAGAGGCTATAGATCATCTGTCAAATGTCAATCTGGACAAAACCGTAGACAGCCTATGGGAGAAAGGCATACTCTGCCAGTCACCATAGCAGTTACTGGTGCTACATCCGTGCCTCCTGTGGAGGACCTCGATGCTAATTGCTGCTAGCACAAGCTCACAGGAGCGCTGCAGAATTAAGAAGTGATTGTGGTCCAGAAGCAGTGCCAGCACCATCAGGCCGGGCACAGAGGGAAGTCGGCGTGGCCCTCTGACATCTCCCGTGGGAAAACTGTGGATCACAGTCATCATTTCTTATCATGTGCAGCTAAATTCCCACTGATGGTTGGTCACTAGTGGGCTCCAGGGTCTGGTTGCCTGGGTAAACTTCTAGTATTAACCACCCCCTCATACTGTATTGTAAATAAGCAGAATCCTTTGCTGCCCTTGCAGTCACTTCAGTCAGTCGCAGGTGAGAGTCTAACTGTAATTTCGGTGTTCACAGAGACATGAAAACTGTAGCACTGAATGAGCAGGCAGTCTGTGTGAGTTTTCTCAAAACTCTGGTTGTAAAAATAAAGTAAATAAATACTTTCAAATACATTTATTTATATCATTTATGGCTCAGTTTCATCCCACCAGAGATGGGGAGTTCAGATAACTTTGCTCAGTGACGGCTCATAATTTTAAATAGTTAATTTGCCTCTGCAGATGAACTCTTAGCCAGATAATTGTATTTTTTTTCTTAAATTAAATATTAAATCTACATTACATTTACGTATGTCCTCTATTAATATTTAAGAAATGGTACATAGCCACATGCACAGTGCACAGCCACCCTTGAATCACAGAAGGGTGGTGTAGTGGTGTCAGGGAGTTACTGATGGGGTTTTAGATTGCTCTGACAAAAATTTAAAGATGTTATACAAGTGTCTTTTATGTGATTGCTGCGGGTGTTCCTGGCTGGGTCTCAAGGTCTGTTTGTAGACAATGCAGAAAGAAAGAAGAAAGAAAAGAAAGAAAGAAAGAACGAAAAGAAAGAAAGAAAAGAAAGAAGAAAGAAAGAAAGAAAGGACACATGGGAAGGCATGCAGTGTCTGTGTGTGTTTCTCTGTGTCTGTGTGTGTGTGTCATTGGGGGGAGGGGGTCATGCAGGGGATTTGGTGATGGAGATCAGAAGGGTGGGAAGGGAGGAAATAGTCACACAGGTAGGGGATGCCGATGAGGGGGTTTGGACTGTGCAGTCACTGTGTCTCAATCTACAAACTGACCCTGCATGACCAGTCCTGGGCACCAGCTAATGGCCCCCAATTACAGTTTCTCTGTCCTCCCAAAGCAGCCAGTGTGGCGTGACCCTCTGAAATGAATGCACGGCAACAAATGACATGTTTAGAGAGCGAGATGGCTCAATTACATATTAGTTTTTGCATGGAATTTTATTTTAGACTGACTTAGTTCTTATCCTTTGAGTCTGCTAAGGAGTGTTAGCTAACAGCCTGTGTTGAGGGTGGGAAAATAGCAGCGAGAGGGGTCCGAGGTGGAAAGGTCAAACTGATGTTTCACCACGATGCCAGTGAGGGACATTTTTTCCGTCAGGATGCCTCCTGCGGTCGGGGTTAATGTGGTGTTCTAAGGACAGAGATGTGCAGATGAATTAATTTTAGGGATGAGCAGAGGACCGTGGAGACAGAGGTCCAGAGTCCGTTGTTGAGAGGTGGGGGCAGGCGGTGTTTGGAAAATTGGCCTCTAAACGCAGATCTGTTGGCACTACGTCCAACTTTACTTCAATGTCATTTTAATGTCAAAAGCCTGCGTGTATACATACATATTTATTTTAAATATTTAATTGTATTTTTTAATCATTTTGTTAAGAAAGACAAAAAAACAAAAAAAAAAAACAAAGTTACATCATGTGGTAGCCTGTGTGGAAATTTTGTGGCATGTAGTTCTGCTGGATGGAGTGGCACATTGCACACAGGCATTCATGCCTACCAGATCTCATGACTTTTCCTTTATTACCACAAAGACTCTCGAGTGATTTGTTTTCCACCTCGGGCTATTATCAGGTCATTTTGTCCATTACATCTCTCTAGACACTCACCAGCTACTGTTTGATAACAGCAATGGGAGCTAGATATGGGAACAGCAGTTGTTATTTACAGGAACAAATAAATATACAAGCACTTGAATATAAAGCTGAATTTTCACCATGCAGTCTAACCCTGCTCAGGCCTGATTGGGTAGCAGCAGTCCACAAACACTCAAAACACGCTTGTCTTCAGATCCTGGATGCTTATATGAATATTATGAAATTCTTCTTATCGATGCCTGTGGTCAGTGTGGATGCACAGGTACATGTGCGCCTTCACCACCTCCTCCTCTATCTCCACAAAACCCTTTATTAGTGCTCTGTACTCCTCCTCCTGCTCATCACTTATATGTCCAAGCACTGCAGGATTGTCACAGTATTTCTGTAGATGGCATGCGTTGTACTGAAAGTCTGAGTTGAATATCGAATATAAATATTGTGATAGTCATAGAAATATGCAGGTCATAAATAACTGAAGACGTACATGACCTTCCCATCAGCCTCAGCCGTACTTTGTTTTAGCGAAAGTTAGCTGTAGTGCTAACATTGGTGTCGCCAGGCAACAATGTAGGTAGAAGGTCGGTGGTTCAAGCCCTGGCTCCTCTAGTCTGTGTGGCACAGTGTCACTGGGCAACGTACCAAACTCTGAGTCGCCCTCAAAGCATCCACTGGAGTGTGAATGTGGGAATGAGTAAGAAGTGCTTTGAGTGCTCAGTTGAAACAGAACATACAAATATGTGAAGAGCACAATTAAAAAAAAAAATACAAAAAGGAGCAATATTTTATATATATATATATATATACATATATATATATTTCTTCTGACAAGATAAGTAAATAAGTAGTATTTTTTTAAAGAAGTAAAACATATGCAGTTTTTTCCCTCATGATTACCACAATAAGGAGTCATGTCTGAGCCACACAAGGCAGGAAACTGCAGGTACTTTAAGCACTCACAGGGGGACAAGACAGACACCACGGATGACTGAGTGCGAAGCTTTTCTCTTTACTCATGAAATAATAGATAACTCGGGTTCCATATTAGGTGGCACGCAGCCAGAATCTTAATTGTTTAAAAGCTGACTTATATAAACAGAGTGGATTCAGAGCAGCTCCTGTGAGGCCTTTCCTATCAAAGTTCATGTTTGTAATGAAGACAGTTCTTATGGAAAGATTGAGGCTCACAGTGACGGGAAGGGGGGGGGGGGGGGGGGGGGGGGGGGGGGGGGGGGCACGGAGAAGGCCAAGAGGCTGTGGTTTCTTAATTCTCAGCATTCTCTGAAATAATTTAGTTATATTTCTCTGCAGTTTACCTGCAGTACTGCGTGATTGCACCTGTAACTGTATATTCTGTTTCTCTTTTCCAGTCAGTCTGAGAAGCGCTGCTCTCCTGACAATGATCCCATTTAGCTCCCTCGCAGCGAAGCCACACCAGCATCGATCTGTGCATGAGGTAAAAGGAAATGTGCTGATTCCTCTCACACCCGGTTATATATTAACTGTTAACAAAAAAAAGAAAGAAATAAACCAAGCTTATAGACTTGGACCGATAACCTGCTACTGCATCTGACAGGCCAGGCAAATAAATTGCTGACAGAAAAAAATAATCTTGACACTAAAGGTTACTGTTGCTACTGTCACATTTTTGTGTTATTGGTGTGTTTATGACCAAAGTAAAAATCTATGGGTGTCAGAGAGTGGGAGGAGAGACGGGAGAGTTCAAATCTAAGTGTATGAAGGAGGAAATACAGTTAAGAGACCTTAACAGCATGCCTTTAACTCTCAGGGTTTCTGTTTGTGCATTTAAGGTGGACACATAGATACAGCATAAAAAAAAACTTTATTATAAATCAAAGTCACATCACTGAAGTAAAAATATAATATAAAGAGTCTAGAGTGTCTCAGATACACAGATTTAGACATCGGTACATCAAAAAGATGTTTAGCAGAACACAAATAGGTAATCTTAATAACTCCATAACTAGACACTACCTTGACTTCCATAGGAATAACCCATCTACATTACAAGCTTATGGAATTAACCACATCCCTCTTTTCATATGAAGAGGTGACAGACAAAGGAGTGTGTCTGTGGTTGAAGCTATTGTTCTTCTTTACGTAGTTTTTGATATAATAATTGATAAATGTTTGGGCTTTGTACTCACACCCTTTTGGAGCAGCGCTAGAAAAGATCCAGTGTTTTTATGGACTCTGTTTTAATCCCTGATGAAGAGTTTTTGTTTTTTTTTAGGTTAAACACCACCATTCCAAGAGAATAATTTTAAATTTGATATAAAAGAAAGTACCATGCAGTTCTTTGATGCTTTAATATTTAAATTATTTTGAATGTTTCCTTACACCAGGGAATGAAATAAATAAGTACTTAAGTTATATAATCTACTGACTTCAGTAGTTTTTGCCTGATTTTATAAACCTATATTTAATAATATTAATAAAATAAAATAATATCCATTTCATGCAATATAGCCCCCAAACAAACTGCACATCCTAGTACATGCACACTGCAGCAAATAGTTTGATAATTATCATTTAAATTTGCAGCACAGGGAAAGAAGCCGTGTGGAAAATGTGAATGAAGCTAATTTGATTAATGCACTGATGTGCAGCTTATTCTATAACAAACATGGTTATAGAATAAACTGGGTAACAGTTAGGTTAAGTGAAAGTTAGCTTCATAAATATAACTGTATGACCAGTAAGTGTTTTCTTTCACATTTGTGTAACTTTGTGCTGCACAGGCTTCGACGGCAGTGAGTGTGTCCTGTCAGAACATTCCACCTCTCATGGCCGCTAATGGCAGGTGTGCGTGCCTCTGCATTAATCAGGGTGCTGTGAACCTGCAGAGGAAGCTGAGCAGGTAATTACTTTTGAATCTCTAATTGTGCAGACAAGGAGAAAGAAAAACACTGGGCGCAGAGGCGGCCGTGGAAAAGAGGACAAAACCTCGTGCGGCCTGCCTCTGATTCCTTGGTGCACCTTAACATATCAACACAGGTGGAAACACTTTAAAAGTTAGTTTAATAAAGCAAAACAAATGCTGATATTTCCCCCTGTTTATTAGGCACTAAACTCAATCATCACAGCGTGAGATCAATTCTTTTAAACTTCAGGGATATTAATCCATCCAGTTAGGAAGCATAAACCATTGTGAGTCCATTTCAGCTGCTTTGGTGCAAATGAAAGTGCCGACAAGTGCAACAGAGAGGCATCAAAAGGACAACCCCACAAAAATGGGATGGATTTACAGGCAGCGGCCACAGACGCTGCTCTCTCCTTATTCCTCCTGACTGATTTTCTCTAGTTTTGCAGCCCATTCCTGCAGCCTATCAGGTTGCACAGGTAGTCGCACTCCTTCGGGATGGTGCATCCTTACGTGCCGTCACAGCACAGTCTCGAGAGTGTGGAGAAGATACTGAGATACTGATACTGACACATAAAACACGTGACCACTGGGATTAGTAAACACTAATAAAAAATACTGAAATCAAACTGAGTTATGAGTATTTTTATAAATTAGTATTTAGCTACAACAGATCTCTTTGATTAAGGACTTTAAGAATGGGGTTAAAGTCTGATCTTAATAAAATTACAAACTGGGAAACAAAATAAAGTTAAATGTCACCTTTCTTAAAATTCACGTGTGAATTTGAACAATACGCTTTAGATAGAAACAAGATGGGAAGCTGAACTTAACAGAGTTATACTACAGGAGAGGTGGGACCAAAAAAAAAAATGTACAGGAGTACACCTAATAGCCCACAGTGCATGCAGGGAATTCAAATGGAAGGTAGTTATGAGATTTTTCTGGACACCGGTGGCAAAAAGAACGATTGCTGCAGAAAATGTGGGTCACATATTGGTGACTGTTCACAAACTCTGGTCATGTCCTGAACTGAGGATATTTTGGGAGGCGATATTAAACCCACTCAAAGAGGTATTCCACTAAAACTTCATAATGGTGACAGTTTTGGGTCAAATATGAGAGGACAGTCTGTGGCCGGCAGAACCATTCCTTTGATGGAAAAGCAAAACAGTATTTTCTATATTTTAATTATTTAATTTATTATTTTAATTCCTTTTGTCCATCACCTCCCCAGTCTGCATATTTACTTTAGCAGTTTTGATCAGTCATTAACACTATATATTTTTTTTGTATTTGAGCTTCAAAGAGTGTAGATGTGACTCAAAATGGAAAAACTGAAAAACAAAGTTTTGAATTGTGTATATATAATGCACAAGTGACATTAAAATGATAAACATGACACTCTGACAAGTTTTCTTTCCTGAAATATTCCAGTCATCTGTCTTCTTAACAAAATGCAGATGTTTTACTCATATTGACATGCTCATAATGTGCTTTTGCTGCTTTAATTAAGCAGCTTAAAATATTTCACCCACCACTGGTTATAATGCACACTTTTTAAACTTTAAGTTGGAAACTTAATGGTCACTATTGAATAGGTGCCTCTAATACTAGAAGATGTTGCTACTATTTACTTTACCCTCAGAAATGAATGCTTTTGTTGAGTGTAGCCTCTTGAGTGAGCGCAGAGCTCAAAGTGCTTTAGTTCAATGATTCCCGGGTCCCGGGCTCTCCCAAGAGGGGTCACAGGATGACCCAGAAGGATGTCACACATTGTTTCCATGGCTGAAAACATTCAGCATATTTAAACACTGCATACTGTCACCTCTTCAGAACTCTTAACAGTTTGAAAAACCATTTTTTCTGGCCATGATGTGACCGTGCTGCAGTCAGTTCTAATATACTCATATATTAGAACTATACTCAGCCACAGATGGGGTTTCAGTAACCAGTAACCCTCCAAAAACAAGACCGATAACACATGAAAAAGGCACACAGCTTTAGTTTCAGATAATTTGGCATGTAGGTACAAAAATAAGTAGTAACATTAAAACTAAAATAAGGTCACTGAATGTCTCTATGTAGGAAAAGTTATTTACAATATTTTTTTGGTGCACAGACATATACGGACACTGCTGGAAAGCAACACAGCAGCATTTTCTCAGCTTGTGTCAGCATAATATAAATTACATAATGCCATTAGGAAAAACTAATGTATAATAACTTTAAAGTAAATACATAGATATAATTCCCAATATACATTATCTTGCTACACAGTAACATTGATCCAATACATCCAGGCATGTAAAAATAGCAGTGTGAATACATTAAAGTATTGACTTCAAATGTAAAGCTATTGCATATTTAGATCCATACAGGATTTAGAATCCAACAGATTTCAGCAGCAGCTGCTGTGTTAAACTGTTTTAAAAATGACATTTCAGTCGTGCTTTCTGGCTGATCCCAGATCTGTGAACAGGTCACACTGGAGTTTATACATTTACGTTTGAATTCTTTCTCTTCAGGGGGTGTTTTCCCCCTTGTGTTGTGTGAGAGGCAGAGCATGAAGAGCTTAAATACTACACTGTAAATTATGCAGGCATTGTGAAAAATGCTATACAAATAAAGGAGCAGAAATACTGTTTCTCCGCTGCTCTATAATAGAGCCTTTTAGATATGGATGTGCCGCATATGGATGTTAGAGTACAAAGTAAATTCCTGATAACAGCATTCCAGTCTCATTTTCAAATGTGCTGGTAAATAAAGAGCGGTCTTATCGGGCCATTGTTCATCAGAAACTCTTCCTTGTAGGTGTGTTTGACTTCCTGCTGAGTACAGCAGCCGGCGGCTTGAATCTGATTCACGTGTTCTTTTCTCTGGAGATTTATTGCCCTGTGACACACCTTACATCGAGCTGGCACAGTTTGTCTGATCAAAATAAGGTCAGGGGTGATAATACTGTGCATGGATGTGTGTGTGTGTGCGTTTGAGCTTTTTATTCATAAATAGGAGTAAAAAAAGAATCAGATTAAGTTGACAGACTGAAAACAACATGACAGAAAAAGAGAAAAGCATGCGGGATTCATGCAGGATTGTGGCCTCTCGTTTCAGAGTCTTACCTGTGCGACGCACTTGTAGCTGTTTGTCCCATCGTTCACTAGGTGACAGCAGCGAGTCCAACAAGAGAGTCAAAGCAAAGTTATAACTTCACATCCTGCAGCATTTTTAGCCAGAAACAAAAGCAGAGTTATCTTTCTGTGCGTTCGGCACAAAACTATGCAAAATGAACCACTGGATTGGAACTCTTAGGCACTCTGAAAACTCAGGAGCTGGTGTCAGAGTCATGCAAATCTGCCCAAAGTTGACCCGTTTAACAGCCACTAATACATAACTAGGGAATAAATGCTGTTTCTCTGTTCAGGTAGATGGAACATCTGCATGCTTTGCACACTCTCCGAAACATTTGGCTACAGCTGTGCTTCCAGGAAGGACTGCGGGATGCTGGAAGTGCCTGTGCAAATGATTTCAGACTCACAAAAAAAAGATGCTTTATTCCAGAGAAATGAAATGAAACACAGAAACTTTCCCTGTCCATTGAGTCCTGCTGGGTCCAGTGGAGACAGTAAGCCTTTAGCAGCTCTAAGTTGGAGTTTCCTCTAATAAATGTGTGAAATGAACTAATCTATATCTGTTTCAGTCAGAAACACAGATGTTTCTAAGGCGAAACCAAACCTTGCCTCAGAAACATCTGTGCGGCTCTCTTGTTGATTGAAGAGCAGCTTTCTCTTCATGCCTCGATGTGCTTTTTGGCTCATTTACTTTCAGAGTCAATCTGCCCGACCGCAGCAACGCTGTCCACCTCTTTACTCGTGTTAGTGGGCAAGAATTTTTACTCTGAAAGCTTTTTAGATGTTTAAGGATTTGTTTTAATAGCCAACAATCTAGGATAAGTTGACAAATTTAAAAAAAAAAGTTTCACATATATTATATTTAAATACAGAAATGTATGGCAGCACTAAAACTAAAAATGCTGAATACAGCTGTTAGAAGAACCAATACTGTAAAATGCATTATTTTAAAAAAAAAAAATCTACCAGTTTTAGTTCTGACGAATGATGACCAGAGTTTTTGTGTTTCCACCTGATGCCATAGAGATAGCAGGTCAGTCCCTGTTGGCTGTTGCTTCGATTCCTGAGTCAATATTGACCACCAGCCAAGAGTTGAGCAAAGCTGCAGGTGCAGCTGGGAGGAGGACCACCAGGAGAACATCATCAGCTACAAACGCACACACCTATTAAACAAATAACTTAAATACACTTTCAGTATAATGTGGTATCTCATTAGTGGCATGTGGCAGGGATTTGCTCTCATACTGTGTATTAACGAACACAGTGCAGCACAGTTTTATGCATGCGTCACATTTTCACAGCATTTATATGAAAAACAAAACTTCTCAGATTCAATTTTTCTACAAAATTATGGTAGAAAAAAGAAAAATAGTTTTATTTTAGCTTGGCCTTTAAAATAAGTAAACCAGACTAAGCTCTTATTCAATTATAAGGATTCTTATTACTTCAGTTTCAACCATGGTACCATGAATAAAAAAGAAATTAACATAATTATATAAACTGTTGCCCACTTGTTGCCCGTCATCTTGGTGTTTGGAAATCATGTGTGATTAATGAGGAGAGGATCTGACTGGTCGTACAGTAGCCTTCAATCATAGCCTGCTTCATGCTGCTTTGTGACTCTAAAGGGGTCCATAATAGACTAAATGAACATCAGGTCATATTTAATAAGACTTGATACTAACTTAAACACATCAGGAAAGTGTTTCCCGGGGGCATGGATCATGTGAGCACTAGGGTCAATTTTTAATTTTTGTCACCTTTGCTGGTCATTACAAATAATCCAGGTTTGAGATTACGCAGAGTCTGTGCCCATCTTTCTTATACAGTCTATGCTAAAACATGGCATAGGACACATAACTCATATAAAATAAATAAAACATGCAGCATGTGCAGTGAATTCACTAACACCATGAAGGTTAATGTCCATGTTTGAATTTTTACAACGTAATGACAGTGATGTAGCATATTAGAGGATATAAAAAAGAAAAAGTGAAGCTCTAGAAGAAAGCTCCTAACAAGAAGTGTTGAGGAACCAGGACATGCTAACAATAAGTGGGCTACAGGACCACGGCTTAAGTGGACAAGAGATGAGAACAGGGAACTGTTGGAATGCTACTACACATAACCCCAGTGAATGGGATTACACGAAGAGGATGTGGGACCCATGGATTCTTCAAAACCCAACAGCTAGAATAATATCAAAACAGCGAATAGCTCAGTGTTCCAACATTCGCAAGAAGCAACTGGTATCGCAACTGACGAGATTGACGGGATACAACACAAATGCTATGGGGAGCCAGGAAGTCAGGTTGGGGGGAGATACCATCATCCCCACACTCTGAGATTGGGTACCAAGAACAACTGGTACGTTGAATGCCAGAGCAGCTGACCTGAAAGAGAATTTCATGGCTAAGCTGGAAACTTGGACCCTCCATGGCCGATTACCAAGACTGTGTGCGCCCATACTTTTGACTACCTCTACCTTGACTGCAAGGTAGAGGCAAGGTAGAGGAGGTGGGGTTGGATGAACGGGTCAACCAGACTGATCAAACACTAAGTGCTGTTTTTTGTGAACAGTAGTAACTTTTTAGAAAGACATTGTCATGATCACAATATTCCCTGAATGTCAACCAGTGTTTATCATTGTATGCCTCCTGATCTTACTTGTTTTAATCCAGACTGTGATCCCTGAGTCAAACCAGTTCAGTTTTGTGCCTAAACCTAACCAAACTTCAACCAAAGCACTGATGTAACATGAAATGTTTTAAATGTCATTCTACATGTAATGTTTTAAATGTGATTTCTCAGGAAATGCCTTGAGGGAATTTCTTGAAATTTGACAAAAATGTTGTCTTTGCCTCATAGATGAACTGATTGTAATTTGGTTTTTAAAGGTTATAGGTCCATGTCAATATGACTACAAAATGTTCTCCACATATATTTCTGGTTTTATAATCTGTGCAGCAAAAAGCATCTTTTATTCTTCGACAGTCAACTTGATATGGAATAATCCCCAGTAATCGACTGAATAGAAACAGGAACGTAAACTGCAGTTTCATTAGATGGTGGAGGCATGTGACCCTGAGGCTGTTATTCTGTTCTCTGATTGATGTTTGAAAGAAAGCTTAAACCTGTGCACTGGCTGCTAAAACTTGCAGGGTGAGGGAGTGTTATGAGCTATAGGACGGGTGATTTTATACCACGCTATGGGCATGAGAAACTCCAGGGGCAATGATGGTCATGCTGGTTCTGTAAGGTCAAAAGCATAAAATTGCAGTGAGTACTGGCTTAGTTACAAAGTGTGGGAGTACCAGACTCCTGAATGCTGGATAGAGGTTTGCAAAGGGTGGATACTTTGCAAACATTTTTATTCACATGGAAAACCCAAAATCTGTTGCATCTATTTGGTGACTTTATGCTTTATCGCTGCAGGTAAATAAGAAAAAATAATAAACACAAGAGACATTAAGACATAACCAAACAACAGTGAGACAGAAACCAGTTTGATGTGTGTGACTAACAGCCAGACCTCAAAGCCGCTTTAATCTGATGAGATTTAACAAAAGGAAAGAGGAAAAGCTCAATCCCTGACTACACACATGCCTTATGTAGTCTCAAGAGCAAATATAGCCCAGAGACTTTCAAGTCCTGGTCCAGATTCAAACCCACAGAAACACGCAGTCACACAAGTATGCACACACGCCGCTGCGGTGCTTGTTTACAAAGCCAACAATGTCGCTGTGACGCCGTGCAGCTACAGACCTGCAGCCACAGGCTGCCCCAACTCTCCCAGTGCAGGATCATTCACAGGTCATGTTTATGAACTGGGAGGAGTGGATGGATGCCAGCATCTTCCGTCACTTTCCTTGTCCTTATCTTTGCTTGTATCAGTCAGCTGCACACTTAAACCATTCTCTCCCTGTCCTTTTGTGCGTGTGTGTGTGTGTGTGTGCCCGCGCTGCAGTTTAGCCTGAGATTTGTGAGTGTGGTGATGAAATCTTATTACAATGATAGTGATCAAAGCTGCTGCCCCATCCAATGAAGAGAAACTGTGATGTAATCAGTCTGACCACTGATAGATGGGGAATGGGGGAAGGGCAACATGACAACAACTTGTCGTTATCATAAAGTAGTCAAAAAAAATTCACATGATTAATGAGGTCTTGTGTGGGGGAGTTGACAGAAGAGATGGATACTGGAATCTTGCTCTTTGTTGAGTCATACTGTCTGTTCCCCACCTCAGTGTGTGCTCTCTGTGGATTTCTGTAATTCTTGGATTACCTGCATTGCCTCAATTAAGGTTCACTTTCTGTTTAAGTTGGTCTCTGAATTCTGCGTTTGGGTCTGCAACCTGCAAACCTTGACAGTTTCCTTAGCTTTTCTTGACCCATACATGACCCCACTCTACAACTGATCATGGCAGATTGCAACCCCTCCTTGAGCCTGGTTCTGCTTGAGGTCACTTCCTATTAAAAGGGAGTTCTTGTTTCCACTGTTGGCAAGTGCCGCTCATAGAGGATCATCTGATTGTTAGAGTTTTCTCTCAAATAGTGCAGGGTCTTTCCCTTGTAATATGTAAATATCTTAAGATAAGTGTTGTGCTATAAATGGATTTGAACTGAATTTAACCTACACCCACAGGGATGCTGATTTCCATTCCATGGCGGTGTCCCATAGTGCACAGCGATGATTGGATATGGACGGGAATCCATTATGAAATATTTTACATCTGGCTTACAAATCGAAGGTGGTGCTTGTGGTTGGTTCAGCTAGTGGAACAGAAATTTGGGCACAGCACTGAATGTTCTGAAGGAACCTCTTTTATTTTGTACATTTTTTTCTTCTTCTTCCTGTTCTTTTTCAGTGTTCCCAACATAACCTTAATGTTGCAGGCCCCAGTGCAGCAGACACATCAAAACTGGTAGTCACATTTATCCACAAGTACAAAAATACCTCTTGGAATCATACATTAAAGTATAACAGGGATTCTGATATTCTTAACGATATTTTTGCATAACTATTTTTGCCATTTGCAGGTGTTTTTGATGAACTCTAGAGATATACCCATAATGGCTTAAAATTAGTACATTATTCAGTTTGCCCCAAGTTCCTCACTGTAGCTACATGGAACATAATTGGCTTTCCACAGTAAGTGATACATAACTGATCCAATAAGAGGATTTGGCAACAGGTATCACCTTTAGTGTCCAAGAGGAGCAGTCGCCGAGTTCAGGTAGAGGGTAAGGTCCAGATCAGTCTATGGAACAGCACATGGCTGCAAACACCGTGTAGCCCTTGCCCTTTTTATTTTTTGGCCTCTTTCCAAATGTTCCGGTCTGTGCACCAACCGGGCTGTGGGCTGAGGAGCGAGAGTTCATGACAGATCAGTGAAGATGCCAAGAACAGCCAAGCACACCTTGAACCATCATCAGTTATCGCAGGATGTCCCCAAATGACAGAACAAGATGATGACAGCTGAGGTCAGGTTTAGTGTATCCAGAGCAAACGAAAAAAGAAAAAAAAAAAAGTAGCATGCATGTACATTTTTTTTCTTTCAAGTTGATTTGTTTAATGAGGATTTCATACATTTTAGACAATAATAAATATGACGTCAAGTTTCACTGAACAAATAACGTGGGAACAATACATGTAGCGTACATGCAGATCTATAATTTACATTTGAATGGTGCAGAGAGACATCCACAAAAGGCAGAGAGGCTAATAAAGCCTGTGGCAGTTATGAAAACCGATTAAACTATGTTATCTGTGCACCAGCTTAATATCTTCACTGGTCTGCCCTCAGTTTCCAACTGCTCAGGTCTAACTACAAACTAAACTGGACACCTGGTCTCAGGAGATTTGCATGAATGTTGATCTTTGTATTGATGATAATCCAAACTCCATCTCATTATTTTAATGGTCAGTTTTGTCAGACTGAGTCAGGCTAATTTCACAGGCAGATGTGGAAAACCTCAAAGGTAATAATATACAATATGTTATTATATTTTCAAATAATTTTTTACATTTCAATTAGCGAATGTAATTTAAAATCTGTAATAATACCCCTAACAGGTGTGATGGGAGTTAATTCTTAATTTTTAGACAGCAAAGGTCTTAAATTTAACTCATACTCCTTCTAGTAGTAGAAGTTCATACATTATATCTACAGTATAAGTGTCTGAAATATGGAACAGCTGAAGAGAATTGAGTTTTTGACACCAAATGTTGAGGGTAAAGCAGGATTTTTTTGAATGGCAAAACAGAAGGTTGTGATCCCAACTGCATACACAATGCAGCCATTTACTGGTGGGATCCTCCTGATAAGAGACAGATACATCACTGAAGCATGTCAATTACTTACCTCCACATAGATTCGAGTTCCTGGAAAATGTGGTAACACTTTCTGATAGGATGGCGTTGATCAGGGACAAGGGTTGCAGACATTTTAGTTCAAATTCCTAAAGTACTTGTAATGTAACATGTATCCAGGTGTATGATTTGCACTACCTATGTATTTTCTTTACAGCATCACTGACCATCTCATACACCTGGCAGGCAAAGAGACCGTGACATATTTGTTCAGTCACTATTGTTCATAATCATTCTCTAAGACTTGGATTATGCTACATTATGGTAATGGACTAGTTTTTATATAGTGCTTTTTTTTTACTCTAGCTGAGCACTCAAAGCACTTTATACAGCATGTTTGCATTTGCCCATTCACACCAGCGCTTCCTTCTATAGCTAAGTGCTTCTTAAAACCCCTTAACTGGCAGCAAAAAAAATCACCTGAAACAACACCCTCTGGTTATTATTGGCTCTGAACAACCCATTTCATAGCCTATTAACCGGCCGCGTCTGGTCCAGCCAGTTACATGATTGGCCGAATGACGTGTCAATAAAAATGGGAGGGTCTAGCCTGCCATATAAAAGGGACTACAAACGGCCCGTCACCGGGCCCTGGCCAGTTAAGGGGCTACCATTCACACTCTGATGGTTGCAACTTGGGGTTCAGTATCTTGCCCAAAAATGCTTTGGCATGCAGACTGGAGCAGCCAGGAATTAAGCCACTGACCTTCTGATTGGTGGATGACCTGCTTTACCTCCTGAGCCACAGCCACATAAGGACTATGAGAATTTGATACAGACATTTTGCTAGTGTTTTGCCGTTTGCCTATTCAACAACACTATATTCAGAAACAATCTACATTTGAAATGAGATCACTCCATGCAATACGGGTTAGCAACTGAATAAAAACAATTACTGATTTTAGTAAAGGCCAATTTCATGATATAGAGAAACATCTTTTTAAACTAAGAGCTGGAATAATTGTAAACAAATAAAATTATTAATAAACAGAACTTTTTTTTTAGTGTACCCTTACCTGTGACTCTCTACCAAAGATGTTCACCATCTTTCTTCTTGTACACTGTAAATAAAAGTGCCACAATGCTGATTTTTTTCCAGTCTGGTGTTGGTATGTTTGGTGTAGCTGTTCTGGTACCCCTATGTTAATATAGTATATTGTCATCACTTCAGATAGTATTATTTTACTTCGTCTTTCTCTGCCTGCATCTGTTGAGCAGGGAAAGGAGGAACTACTGTGACCGTAAATGACGGCAAAGCTCAATAAAGACTTCCACACTGAGCTCAAATAAATCAGGCAAATAAGAAAAATACATTTTTTAATGCTCGTAGGCATGTTGTCATTCATTAGTTTACTAAAGAATACAAAGTAATTTTGTATTCTTTTATGTATTTATTCAGAGCGTCACGTGGTGCAGTGGTTAGTGCTGTCACCTCACAGCAAAAAAGGTGCTGGGTTTGAATCCACGAGCCAGCTAGGGCCTTTCTTTGTGGCGTTTTCCTGTTCTCCTTGTGCCTCTGTGGGTCCTCTCTGGATACTTTGACCTTCTCCCACAGTCCAAAGACATGCTTGTTAGGCTAAATGGTGATTGTAAATTGGCCATAGGTATGAATGTCTCTGTGTGTGTTGGCCCTGTGAGAGACTGGTGACCTGTCCAGGGTGTACCCTGCCTCTCATCCTGTGACAGCTGGGACAGACTCCAGCCCCCATGGAATCCTGAGTTGAGTAAGTGGTAGAAAATGGATGCATGTATTAATCTATTACACTTTGTCTTTACAAAATTAAAAAATCAATGTTTAAGTTAAACCTAATGTTGCCTGATGTTGAATCAGTCCCTGTGTGTCTGTGTAGGTTCTCCAGGGTGTGCTTCAAAAGACCGCAGATGGGCTTCTTTAGGTTCATGAAGATGATTTGCTGGCTTCTCCAGTTATGATGTGTTCATCGGAGTGTGATTGTGTGTGTGAATGCTAGGTAGAAAGCACTTGAGATGTACAAAGTGTTTGTATGAATGTGTGTGTGAATGGGTGAATGAGACATATAAAGTACTTTGAGTGCTTATATAGAGTAGAAAAGTGCTATGTAAGAACCAGCTCTTTTATCATTTACTTTACTGGGCCGTTGCAACACCTTTTCAGCCATTCTGTTGTACATTTGGTGCTGCGCTTGGGCTCGTTGTCCCGTTGCATGACCCAGAGCTTTAGCGTGCTGGTCCGATGGTCTCAAATTGGCTCTAGAATACTTTGGTATATGGAGGAGGTCATGGTTGTGACAATGTGACCTTCTCCCACAGTCCAAAGACATGCTTGTTAGGCCTAAATGGTGATTGTAAATTGGCCATAGGTATGAATGTCTCTATAATGGCTACAATGGCTACAATGTGCCCAGGTCCTGTGGCTGCAAAACAAGCTCAAATCCCCACCCCAACCCCCTCACCCCCAACAGCACGTGGCACTGTGCATGATGGACAGACATCTCCACTTTGGTCCAGTGTGAGTCAACACTTTCTTACATTCTGTCCCCAGTCCCTGTGGTTCCCATCAAATACAGTCTTCGAAATTGGATAATGTTTTTTAAAGCTAAAGCCCTGTCAGGCTTTCGCCACAAAGCCAGCACATGTATGATCAATAATTGTTGTTGCTGTTTGACAGGATTTATTAATGATAGATAGATAGATAGATAGATAGAGTAGATAGATAGATAGAGATGATAGATCGATACTCGCATAGATAGATCGATAGATAGATCGCTCGATAGATAGATAGATCGCTAGCTGCTCGATCGATCAGCTAGATAGATAGATAGATAGAAAGATAGAACGATTTAAAGCCATTCCAATGTAAGGTCTTTGGCTTCAGTGACTGCAGGTATACTGACAGGTGAACTGTCGGGGCCCAGGATGATCCAGTCTCCTTGTTGCTCACCTGTGTGTCAAACCGTGACGAGCAGTGCATGTTCCTCACCGCGCTCCAGTGCACACGCTCCTTTCACAACAGCCGTGACGGCCTGTGTACTGGAAAACTGTTTCTGCTTCTTGTTATTATTTGTTGTTAATGGCTGACAGATTTAAAATGGAAACATGTGAAAGTCCAAATTAAAATGGATGTCAAAGTTTGGTTTGGTATGTGCACCTGTTAATGTTACTGTGAGAGAATGGCCCGATCTGGTATTTCTGAGCTTTGAGAAATCGATGGAAAAAGTGTAATATCTGTATCCTTGTTCTAATTTATATCATTTAGTAACACACACAGTAACTTGTGCAGTGGATGCCTTTATTATGGATCTTCTTTCTCTCTCTCTCATTTACATTTAACCCAACACAGCTAGAGATTCAAACCAATGTGCAGTTTACACTAACACTACATTCCCCTTTACTGTGTGAAAATGTTTGGTGTCACGTGACAAATGGCTTGTTTGTTTTGTTATTAAACAAAATCAGTCAGTTTCTTCTCAGCACTTCAGTCATTAACTTGTCAGCAGAGATGACAGAGCTGCAGACAGCCTGCAGTTTGTCTGTTTTCACTGGCTTATTTACCCACATAGCACAGCGGCCGGGCACTTTACACACAGAGCGAAGGGCAGCTGAGGCGTGCATCTCAGGGAAAATTTATACCATCGCAACTGCGGATAAGCAGGGAGAATCTGTGCAATGACAACCCAAACCTATAGCAATCTTTTAGGTGACAGAAACAACCGTGAGGTCTAATTAGAAGAAAATGTTCCATTAATGAAACGTAACGACAATAAAGCAATCAACATTCCTACAGAGGCCTTAACTGTGTCTCTCGGACTCAGCTTTGAATTTTAATGACCTTGTTGGACTTTATGATGTTTTACTGCTGCCTGTAATGCAACTGTTATAGTCACACTGTGTTTCTCCTGCAACCTACTTTAGTATCATCGCTATGGTTTTCTGCATGGCTAAAATCTCCCTGCATCATACTGACTATAATGCTAATAAGGGGAATCCTGAATATTACTAATGATCAACCACATTGTTACTACACTAAAAGATTATGTCTGACCAATAATTGGCCAAGTAGATAAATCATCATATCACAGTGGAGGCCAGCGACTTCTGCGTTTATATCTTTGTTTACAGCAGAGTTTTGTACTTTTTTTAGTTCTCTCTTATCTTCATCCACAGAGTAAAGACACAGTATGAAACCGTTATTAATGAAGATGTAAAAAAGGAGTCCTGGAGTTTCATTCTTTAAACTGAGCCGCTGTGAGCCTATAATTAAAATAATAATAAATAAAATGTCTAAAAACGTATTAAGGAACTTGGGGTTCCATAGCAAGTCTAGGCTTTAACGGGTGCAGCTAGAACCCAAGCAATTAGTTAATTAATTAAGTAACAAAAAAGTACCCACCACATCTGGCAAAAGAATAATTGATTTTGGTGTCTGGAATACTTTCTGTTTATATATTTATTTATAAATAACTTATTAATAAATAATTTATAAATAAATAGATTAATAAAACAGAAAATACACACATGCACACACAAAATACACACCGTGTGTGTATTTTTCCTTAGAAAACATAGTATCTTAAAGTAATGGGAACTTTTCACTATCTTCTCTGTAGCGCAAACAATCGGCTAATCAAGAAAGATGACGATTAGTCGCAGTCCTGTCCTTACTCACTTCCACCAAGCAGTTTTTCATCTCATAAAATAAAATGGCCAAAAATCAGGATGTATGATATTTTTTCATTCACTGTTGATTTACACAGTGCTGCAAAGGCTCAAACTTCATAGTGGTGTTCGACTCTAATGTTTCAAATCTGATCGTTACGGCGCCTTAAATCGAGACATTTTGGAAATGTTTTACTTATGTCAGTCAGCCATTGCCTCTGAGAAGTTCATATTAAGTTCAGGTTAACACACATTAAATTGAACTGTGACTGCATTTAAAGCACTTTCATTGAAGTTTCCTTTACAGGTTTCAGTGCCATTTTAAAAAGTTGTTGCATTGTATCTTCAGAGTGCAACTATTTCCCTATTTTCTTTTCTTTAGAGAATGCGTTTCTTAGCTTTTATTGGTTAGGATTTGTAGCTGGGGCATATTAGACCCAGTAGTCGCCACAGTGGTGATGTAAGCTTGTACAGCAAAATGCAACTTTTAACTTCTCATTATTTCTCTTTATTTAAGCGTTGTCCCGTGATCAAAATGCTCTCGTCCAACAAACGAAGTGATATCGAAAAGTCTTGATTACCGTAAAACTCAGTGCAGGCAGATTTGAGGTCACAGATCGTTTGCTCTGAATTAACAGATAAATATTAATTCACCTTTGAAGAACTGAAAATCAAGACTCATAATTCATCACAGCGAAATGTGACGAACTCAGCACCGCGCTTAAATAAAGTATCCTAAATTTTGAGGATTTATTCTCCCAATCATGCCACAGCTCAGTATTGATCCCTGTGGATCATCTTCACGCCACGTTTGTTAAAGTTTACAATGGTTTGCTCTCCTTCATCATCATCGGACTGCACCTGCCTCTGTGAGTGCGTTAGAGCTGCACGCTGGTAAGTCTAACTTTATTAGCTATTGTTTTATTTGCAGAATATTTGTAAGCAAAGGTGATCCCCCCAAAACTTCATTCTGCTCTTATCGATAATGACCGAGAGTTGTTAACTCCTGAGTGAACTGAAGTTTTATGAGTAAAATAAAACGGAGGCAATTAGGGGTTAGTGTGAAGAGGTGATGTGCGCAGATAAGACAAGTGCATGCTTTTTAAATTGTATACCAAATTGTATTTTCGTACTGTCACCACATTATATCTTAAATATATTACATTTCTTATAGAATTGCAATAATCTCATTGTTGCCTCCACGTTAAAGTTTACAGAATGATTCTGCGTGGTTTGCGCGCCCACGTCATCGCTCTGTACCTGTGAGTGCGTCAGAGATGCACGCTACCCTCCTCCTGCAGGGGACGCGCACAGGTGAATATAACTTTATTAGCTATTGCTTTATTTGGTAGTATTTGGTGGCAAGGTGAAAAGGTAAACCCAGTTGTGATCCCCCAAAACTTCGTTCTGCGCTTATCGATATCGGTTTTCTTTAACTCCTGAGTATTTGAAAGATTTATGAGTAAAATAAAACTGAGGCAATTTAAGTGACATGGACAGTCTGGGAAGTGTTGATGTGGCAGAAAAAATCAAAAAAAAAGTGTCTGCTTTTTTTTCTTTCTTCTTCTTCTTCTTTTTTTTTTTACCAAATTATATTTGCGTATCCATCGCTACATATCTTAAACTTCATATACATTTAAAATAACTTAGCGTTGCAACTCTGAAAGCTGGAGATTTATTTTTGAATACACACATTCCACCCATCCATGAGGCCTCATATTGGCAATAATTTCCAAAGAGGTAAAACAGCTTGATTATTAGAGGCTTTAATAACAAACTTGTCATTTACAACAGCACCAACACCTATCATTATTATAGTTAAGTCCTTAATAAAAGCACACAAAACACAAACAAATTCCAACACATACGCAGTGTTAAATCTCCAAGAAATACGCTTACTGTACTAGGCCAACAGTGGCCCTAACTGTTTCTGTGCTTTTATGAATAAAACCACTGATCCAGCGCAGCTGAATGTGCGCAGTTCGCTTTTCTTAAAAGTCTTTATGGCATATACACAGGGTCCAAAGTCCACGAAAGTTTTGCTGATAAGGGGAGCCAATAAAAGCAGCCGTGGCAGCAGTGTAAACACGTCTACCTCGGCCCAAAGCAGCCATTATTCTGTGGATTTACATAAAAGGCTCCCATCAGCCGGCCCACTCATTACCATGTTTTATATCCTCCGCTCTCAGAAAGCATCATGGCAAAGTAGCTCCATCCCTCCCTTCAACGGGGAAGTGAAGCAGCTTCTCGGAGCAGGTGTCAGCAGCCGAAACCCGGAGAGGAAGAAAGGAACTTTATTCTTACTTTTCTATCGTTCCCCCTCTAACCCTCCCTTTCCCCCATCGGCTCCAGCGCGCACTCAGCAGGCCTATGTGGTTTAATGTGTGTGTTTAATGTTCTTTAAAATGGTTTCAAAACTGACATCCTTGCAGCAGGAGCTCCTCAACGCCCTGCTGCAGTCAGGATTTACCAAAGATGTTCTGATCCAGGCCATAGACGACCTGGACCCCAGCCCGCCGAGCTTTGGAGTAAAACTGGAGAACCTACCCATGTCTCCCGCAGCGCCTCAGAGCGGCAAGATGAACGGAGCGGACGCAGACACGAAGCCCGTTTTCCTCACGCTCACCAACGGCCACAGCAAGGGCAAGCGTCTGGCGACGAGGGCTCCGAGGACGGGGAGGACTACGATACCCCGCCGATCCTAAAGGAACTCCAGTCGCTCAACAACCGAGGAGGCCGCGGAGCAGAGGGCGGAGGTGGAGCGCATGTTGGCGTAAGTTCTCCTAACAAATTTATCGCCTCTAAAAAGTTTCTAGAATTAATTAATTAATTTTTTTTTTTTTTTTTTTTAACGGTAGACTAGAAAGCGAGACGAGAAATGGAAAATACGCGCACGTGCTCGCTTATATTTATCCTCCTTAGCTCGCCTAATGTGCTCTTAATTTGCAAGTCTGGGCCTTTTAAAATTCAGGATTTGGACTTGTGATTCTAAAAGAAAAAAGAAAAGCCATGAATATATATCTAAAACACTTTCCATGCTTTGTTTACAATTTTAAAATACCCCGCCACGATTAGGTTTTCACTTTCTGGTTACTAATTATCCACATGGATTATTATTTTCTTTACCTTTGCAAAATATCAGCTGAACTTACTTCTATTTATTATTAACTATACTCCACCTCTCACCGATAAAAACGCCGGGCACGGACTACTCGGGGAGAAAGTAACGATACCACTTCAACTAATTATTATTATTATTATTATTATTATTATTATTATTATTATTATTATTATTATTATATTACTATTATTATTATTATTTATTTTTCTATTAATTCATTATTTGACAACAATAAATTATTCTGTTTTCCGTTTATCCTTCTGTCAGTAAACCCCGCACGGAAAAATAATATCCCATCACGAAGCCATCTCTTCTAATTATCTCCGCTCAAACCACTCGCCATCATAGAACTAATATTTGAGGCTCTATCATCCACTAACAGCACCGGAAGAATATCAAAACTAACCCACGTGTAGTTAAGTTATTATTAATTTATTCTATAAATCATCAACTGAAAGATACACAGTGGCGTGTGATTAGAGTGAATGGAGATCTGGTTATTCATTGTCAAAGTTATAAACTAACATCTCCCACTTAACCCGCAGACTTAGATGTAGGCCTCCACATTCACCAAAACAAACAGACGTGCGCAGATTTGCGATAATTACCGATGTCCGAGTGTCTGCGCCTGTTAATGTCTGATTACACGGTAAGGCTCAATTTTAATGCGCCTTTTTTGTTTGTTTGTTTTAAATATACTCTTAGGTCCTGCTTCGAAAATAAATAAATAAAAAATTAAGCAAAATAGAAGGTACAATTATACCACCTAAGAACTTTTTATAAATTCTAAATTTATAGTGATATAAAGTTTATACGGATACAACTTAATGTAATTTAATAATAAAAAAAACTCAGCTCAGTTTTCCTTGAGGTCAACCTCTAATTTTAGGGCCTACTATCTGACTGTAACCTAACATCAGATTATCCTTTGATTATCATGCATTTTTAAATTAAATATTAAATGTTACAGACTACCCTACTGCTTGTGGTATGCTAAATTTTATCTTGCATTTTTAAAAATCCTTTTTTTACTTTGTGTAGATCAGATATTTCCCATCTGGTTTAAAGTTAAATCGGCCTTATTAAGTGTGTTTTATAGATTTAATTTCGATTTTTACTCTCTCTATGTTCAATTGAAGAGTTAGGTAAGAAACGCTCCCTGAATCTACTCTGAACTGAACTAACCTTTGAAAATATTTACAGCTCACTGACCGAGTCCAATGATAAATGGGTTGTCTGTGTGGAGACTCATTATCGTTACAAACCCCTGAAACTCCAGGCTTTGAAAACAGGGAAACTAAGAAACAAGTTCACGAGTAGCTGTTTCACTTTTACATTACTTTAAATATGAATAAGCAACTTTTCAAACCATATTAATATCTGAAATGATTCAATCTTACATGAAGTGCTAATTTAATAGAAAGACCTTTCCAGAAGTCTTTATCGGAGGCTTAAAGTTTGAGTAAATGGTGGATTTCTTTTCATTACTTCCCACTGAAAGCTGCACATGCTTCAGTGTTGAATGAACTGTGTTTTCTTCTGCCCTCGTTGTTTTATCTGAACTCAGAGAGGATCCGTGGCGTGCTGCCCGCATGATCAAAGGTTACATGCAGCAGCACAACATCCCCCAACGGGAGGTGGTGGACATCACAGGGCTGAACCAGTCTCACCTTTCCCAGCACCTCAACAAAGGCACGCCCATGAAAACACAGAAGCGAGCGGCCCGTTACACCTGTATGGTCAGGAACAAGCGGGAAATTCTCAGACGTAAGTTATATTTGAGTTTCTCACAGCTCGGCCACGGCCTGTAATGTGTAGCTGGCAGCAGCCACGCTGCTTTATTTGGTTTGAAACCTGTAGGGATATCATGTTTTCCTCATAATGATGGATGGCAGCTACAGCAATGGTGCTAGATTGGTAGTTTTTCATAATGCATCAAAACTGAAAACACATCTATTTATGCCTTCAAAGTGCCACCACATGTCAAATTTTGTATAAGAAGTGTTTTGAGATCAGCGTTATCGAACATGCATCTTCGTATTTTTTTTCAGAGTTCAACACCAGCAGCTCATGGTTCTGGCGCAGTATTGACAGACAAAGGCAATCCGGATCAGGTTTATTATTTCCCAGAGTTCAGCTCGTCGTTCAGGCATGGGTCAGCCCGGTGACGAGATGGGCAGTGAACCCTCCTGTAAGAAAATGAGACGCACCGTTCAAATGGGGGCCCCGCGTCCCAGCAAATCCTGTACCAGGCCTACGAACGGCAGAAGAATCCAGCAAGGAGGAGCGAGAGGCTTTGGTGAGGAGTGTAACAGGTAGACACACAGGAGGCCACTTTTGATATAAAAATGCTGCCCATGCAATACTAGCACCACATTCTCACCTGGTGTTGTTCCCTGCAGAGCTGAGGTGTCTTCAGAGAGGTGTCTCCCCCTCCAAAGCTCAGGGCCTTGGCTCTAATCTGGTCACCGAAGTGCGAGTCACAAACTGGTTTGCCAACCGGCGTAAAGAGGAAGCGTTCAGGCAGAGTTGGCCATGGACGCATCGCTCCAACCCACGCATCAACTCTCTGCTTGCTCATGCTCACCACATCATCCCCAGGCCAGCGCTCACCTCCAGTAAGATGTCAGGTGGTGTTGCTTTGCTAGCATTTCATCAGATTACATGTGGCTAAAATAAGCCGTGGGGAATTTAAAGGTGTGGTGGTGCAAAAGGTGCCATGATTTACTTTCCGTTAGCATAAATTACTGTCGAAAAGCACAGAGGCACACAGCTGATGTGATCAGAGAGGCAGAGAAAGACAGGACAAGTGATCAATGAGCATGAGTGAGTGAGCGAGCGAGTGGCATTGTTATTCTATCTTGAAAACACACGAGAACAATCCACATGTACCTGCAATCTCCACTCCAAAGTCAGCATGAGAGGCGTGACACAAAGCCAGCACCCTGTGACAGGCCAGGGTCAGGCCAGGGTCAGTTAAGGGGTAACAGACGTCACCTCGACATAACACCTTCATTTCCACATTCTCTCTTTCCATCGAGGTTTCTAAGGACTCGGAGAGTTGCCAAAACATGGAGAAGGCTGTGCACTATTGCTCTGACCATTTCACCCTGCCTTGATGTTTGCATTCAGACTAATTAGTATTGACTCAGTTTACCTGGAGTATACAACATAAAAAACAAAGCTGATAGGCCTCGCAGAGCATAATCCCCATGCCATCAGTCACCCGCCATAAAACTGTGTTTTCAGAGACTCACTCAGAGCCCATTGTTGTCCTCTTGCATTTGAACACGAGTCCAGCTTTGAAGGGGAAACAAATTGTTTGCTTTGCCTTTCCATAAACTGGTCCCACTTGTGGATTGTCTGTTTGCTCGGGTTTTTGTCTCTTTTGTTGTTGCTGTTGAGAACACCTGACCAGGCACGGCGCTCAGGACTCAGAAGGGAAGGTTTGGTGCATGGTGGAAAGCACTTTGTTTCACCAAAATCTCTCAGCTGGCTGCCTACAAGGTGTCCTGCTGGCATCCTGCCGACAGCATCAGCTGTTTTTCAGTGTCATCCCCTGACCTGACAATAATATCCAGCAGGGCACCTCATTGCGTTGCTAGGGCACGGCCTGTATTATGCATGCTTAATGGACAATTAAAATCCTTTGCTACTACATCTCCCAGGACTTTGATAAGAGGCTCCTCTGATTCTACTCTCTATACTCTGACCCAGCAGGAGGTCCCATTGTCTGTGGTGTATTAGAAGACTGCAGTCACTGTAACCTAGGTTCATTTATCTCTGCTGGGCCTGAAGGAGGACTGATTTTTAAAGCCCCCCGCCTCACCTTCATGGGCATTAGTATAGTTGCTGAGGCTGATCGCAGACTTGGAACAGCAGGAGCTGTCCACTCTGGTATTGGCTCTTTTCTAGCCAGACAGGACTGATGACCCCTTCTTTGCCTATAGAGAAAGCTGGTACGACCCCCCCCCCCCCACCCACCCCCCACCCCCCACCCTCTTAAACCGCCACCACACCTTCAGTCTTACAAGGGAGGTCACTTCTGGGTCATTTCAAAGGAACTTCTCTTTCTCAGGGAGTTTTTATTGATTTGCTTTGGTTCGCTGATCAGTTGGTCACAACTGGATAGACAGTCAAACAGTGTGACGTGCAGTTTTGGTGGTGACCTTTTTAGGAAAAGGAAATGATCTTTAAACAGACTGCTTACAGTATTTTATAGTAGTTTTCCCACATACAGTAATATGCATCCATCAGTGTTTACTAAACGGATCAAATCCATCTTCTTTCATCTTCTTAATATGGTGCAGATATCATTCACCTAAAGAAAAGTTTGTTTATAGAAGACATTTACTCAAGGACAGCATGCAAGTATAGAAGTGTAATTTTGGATATTGAATTTTTCTATTAACTGGCTCATTCCCCTGTATTCATCTTAAGTTAGTCAATCAAAAAATAATCATTAATAACAATAATTTTTGAAACTATTCTGTGGTTATTTTGTTCAAGCCCAAATAGGTGAAAACATTTATTTGCCACATTTAAAATAAAGATGAAAGAAAATCATTAAAGAAATTATCATTTCTGTATGTAATTTCTTTGTTTTATAAGATAAACCTTTAAAAGCTTAAGTAGAGATGATAACCTCATTAAATTATAACTTCTTACTATGTAAAAAAAAAAAAAAGCCTCTGGTCATATTTCAGGTTAGCAGCCCCGTTAAAGAGACATTTGCTCTTTAAAAGTTTTGCATGGTCAAATAAATTAAATTATTTAATGTTACAGATTTTTAAAAAATTGTGTGCCCTTTAGGATGTCTTCAATACATCTGTTTCTAATGAAGATTAAATGATAACAAGATGTTTTTATGCATTGATACATCAGTAAAACAGGCATTTCTGCATGAAAATGACTTTTACTCGTCATGCATCAGGTACTTTTTGTCAGCGGGAACAGTCAGTACCTGCAAACCTGCACCAAGGCTTAAAATTCCCTCCAGAAATGCATAAACTGCGTTCCAGATCTTGATGGGCTTCAAAAGCTAATTACTTGTAAGTTAGGCTGAGCTGGTGAAACGTCTATGTCACTAAATTACGCTGTGTAAGCTGAGTTGTGTCGTTCTGCACGTTACCAAACCAGCAAACTCAGAAGTTCCAGATCAGATACAGTAGTATCCGTGGGTTGTGTTGCTCTCTGTAACCCCAGGCTAGCTTAAAACAGGGACACACACACACACAGAAGGAATGGCCTAGCTCTGCACTTTCCACTACTCCCAGAGAGCTACAAAGAGGAGACTGGCTACGTCCTGCAGAGACCCAGGAGGTCTGTCATATGCAGTGGCACTACAATGAGCACTGCCTGGGGTTGGGGAGGCAGGCTTTGATATTACATGGGTCACACAGGGAGCTAGAGGCTTTTAAAACTGCTGAAGGTCCATGCTACCACTCCCATCCTGAAGTTCTCGCCCTCCTCCTGCTCTCAAAGAGCACAGGGGAGGCTGCGATTGTGCCATCATTCCAAATTTTCAATAAAAAACAAACAAACAAACAAAAAAAAAGAAACTCAGAGTTTCTGACTTTAGATGGTGTAAAGCTGAGCTTCCTTGCAAATTACTGCAGAACCCAAAGAAACAAAACTGCCCTGAATAGCATCCTTTAAGAGGTGACCCAGCTACGAGATAACTGACTTTTTATGAGTCCTCCTCTGTTGTGTGGCAATGGGGGTCATGAGTCCAATGGAGTGCTTTATTGTTCTGTGGCAGTGTTTACAAGGCATGGTGGGGTGTTGTGGGGTTGATAGTATGTTGCAGGAGACAATATGATGTCTGTTGGCTGTACAAAATGGAGGACAGGTACTTTAGAGGATGAAATGTGGCACAGCAGCTTTGAAGTGTCTGAATTTTAACTATCCATATTCAAAGCAATAGCTCAGCATTATCAGATGTGCTTGCTTGAAATATGTTTGCTTTAGTGGCGATAGTTAAATGAAAAGATTGATTCTACTCGCATGTCTCCTAAATGGGAAGCTTAGCAAGAATTAGGTTTTAGACGAAAGACTTGTAGCAGGGGTGAAAACGTGCAAAATCTACTGACCAGTACCTAGAATCTCACCGAACAGCAGGTTATCCGATTTCCTACACCTGTGCAAAGACAGATTTTGGTAAATATACTGAAATGTCAAGACTGTTACAGTTATTGCTGTAGATGCACTGATTCAGATGGATCTGTAAACAACCAAGATCTCAAAAGATTAATGGTTTTGAAAGGTTTCCAAAATCTCATTCAAAGCCAACTAAACATTAAGATGTGCACATCCTGTTCTCGTTTACAGCAGCACCTAGAAATCAATGCCCCTCTCATTGCTCACCTATTGTGTCAACGCTTCTCCCTCTTTTTATCTCTAAATGGCTGTATATCAATATTTCCGACTTCTGCCGGGTGTTCAGGCTGTCATGCCTGGGTCAGGGACGCGGGACTTGGGGAAGATGTGAGATCTGAGTGCAAACAGTCTGTCTCTGCACTGTCACCGAGGGAGGGAGGCGCTCTGTGACAGCGTGAGGCTGAGACCACAGGATAAGAATGTGTTTGGCATTGCTTGTAATTGTGTAATGTTTACTCTGTTGATATGAGAGGGGGGCCTGCAAACATACATTTGATTGTCAGTTGTGTGTTTGTGTGTGTGCGTGCGTGTGTGTGTGTGTGGGGGGGGGCATTCCGATGGGCCTCCAGTGAGAGACAGAAAGTAGTCTAGACAGGGGATTAAATGATGTCATTAAGTTTATTTTCACTGATTAACTGTGAATATTTAAAAAATAATGGAACTTGGAGCTTGAAAACTTGGAAAGTGTACTGTAACTAGGCTTGACTCTACTAAAGTTGCTTTGTATGCTTAACATTTGAAAAAGTATCATTGTTCATCAGTCTGAGTTTGCATACTGGGCTTTGGAGTGTACCCTGTGACGCAAGCTGTTTTAGCTCCTCCCCCTTCAAGGCCAGCATCCAACTTTATTCTGATTTGCTGCCTCTTGCAAACAGAAGGTTACATTGTACATTTTTTGAGCTGCTAGGTTTATCTGACATCTTAAGTTAGTGATTCTCAACCGGTAGTGCAAGTACTCCAGGAGGGAACTTCTGCAGTAGGGGCATGTGGAAAGATCGGCATAACTATTCCAAAGTGAAGGGTTTTAGCAGAAATGTTAACAGGTGAAACAAACACGTCTTAAACAGCATGTCAAAACTATAGTTAAAGGTTGGAATTGTTTACGTGTGGTATAAATAATCAAATGAAAAGTTATAAAATGCTTGTATAGCTAATTACAAATATGAATAAAAGCTTGGATTTTTAAAAATTTAATGTGTGGATAACATCCATCCATCCATCCATCCATCCATTCGCTTCCACTTATCCTGTTGAGATTGGCGGGGGTGCTGGAGCCTGTCCCAGCTGTCATAGGGCGAGAGCCAGGGTACACCCTGTACAGGTCGCCTGCCTGTCGCAGGGCTAACACATAGAGACAGACAACCATTCACACTCACATTCACACCTGTGGGCAATTTAGAATCACCAATTAACTTAACCCCAGTAACTGCATGTCTTTGGATGTGTGGATAACATGTAATTCGCTAATAGTTTAAATAAATAAATAATTTTTTTTAGCTAATAGTATAGATAACAAATAAAAATGTCATGTAACAATACCTGATACGTTTAAATAGCTAGATAAAATATGGATACAAGTGGGATATTATTGGTTAAAAGTATAGCTTAGATGCTATATAATATAAAAACAAGAGATAACAAGAAGATAATAATAAGTAACAAAAGAAAAAATATATAAATAAATATATCTTATATACCGGTACAGAAAAAGAAGAAAACAGCAGGCAGTTTGTGCAATGAAGGAAACAGCAGTAAAAACAAGACAGCATTTGTTCAGTGAGCACTGGGGCGAGTGTAGGTTTGTGTGTATGGTATGTGTGAGTATGTATGTTTGTGCATATATAAGGTGCCGTGATGATGTTTCAAGTCCAGTCCAGTCAGATGTCCTCCGAATTTGTCAGATGTGTATGTCTGGGATGTGGGTGAGTTATACAGTCTTATTGCACTGGGCAGGAACGACTTCCTGTATGGTTCCTTTGAGCAGCGGGGTTGTAGGTATCTGTAAATAAAACTCTTAGCTCAAAATACACAACAATGAAGTTTAGATAAGTAAAAATATTAGTTAGAAATATACAATTAACCATTTACAAGGCTAGGTAAAAATATTAATAACAGTTGGATATTATTAGTTAAAAGTATGGCTAACAGTAGCTAAACATACTGGATGGACAAAAACTTGAAGATATTTAATATGTTATGTGTCCTAAAAATAATGCATAGCTATTAAATGAAATAGTAGCTTAAAGTAGTGGAGGAATGATTAAAATTGTGTTAAGAGTATGGTCTAATTAATAAACGGTTCATATAATTTGGTAAATATAACTCCCATTAATCTTCACTCAATCACCTACCATAGGCCGTCTACATAGGCTTGTATGGTGAAAAAAGAACCCACAAGGGACAACTTTTATGCATACCGAGTGCCTCTTTCTAACACTGACGTAATACGGACTTCATTGATAGTGTTTGTGTGCTGGTCACAGAGTCTGATGGGAGTCCTGCTTATGTGAGTGCATGTACACAGTGAATGGCCTTGGCTGAGCTGCTCAGATAGCAGCAGTGGACGGGTCACTGTCTTTGTTTGCTCAGTCCTCCCCTGTCCAAGTCAAAGAGCAGGTGAGCCTGGTTGGTTGGAGTGACAGCATCGCTGCTCAGCACAGAATGAGCCAGTGCTCTCTCTCACTCCCCTATATATCTGTAAGAGTTGGAGCAAACAGCAGCTGTGGGCCAAGACATGCTAAGCTAACCTGCTCTCTCTCTCTCTGGTTCTCTCTCTCAGTGAGATACGGCCAAGGTCCCAGTGAGGTCACCTCCTCCTCGGCCATCAGTCACCACAGTAGCAACCCAATGGCGACCAGCCAGTCAGTGCTCCAGCAAGTGTCACCGGGAGGGCTGGACCACAGCCACAGTCTGCTGTCACCCGACGCCAAGATGGTGAGTGAACACACCTGGGCCCTGGTGGCCTCAGATTAGATAAGACCCTGCCTGTGTTAAGCATAAACGTACAAAGTGGGTTTCTGAACCTCCTCTCCCATGGACCTGCTGAAAAGAGCCAACAATAAGTACATTGTCCTGCAATTTGTTTGGAAGGTGGAGCCACGGTGGCAGCCTATGGCTGGACTAGCAGGCATCCATCACCAAAGTGTACCAGGCATGTTCATCTGTCAGCCAATAGACCTGACAAAGAAACATTCTGTTCTTATTGATTAAATGCCTCAGCAAGAGGAGCTAAAGGTGGAGTGCTCCTTGTTCTTCTAGAGAAGCGACGCCAAGATTTGATCGTGCCCGATACTTTTTTCAGCATCTACTCCTCCCCTTTGCCCCAGTCAAATATTTGATCAGTGACCAGGAAACCTGTGCATAGTACCACAGCCTCTGAGTGCACGAGTGCTTTTAAAATATGATGCGCAATCTATTGTCAAAGTACAACAATATTCTGAAGCCATGCATTAAAATATCTGTCCATTTGAACAGTTTATTTTGCTCGGAAACTGGGAAAACATTAGTCACACACCTCAGTTTACTTCTGCCTTGCATTATGCAAAAAGAGGGAAGGCATTGTAGCGTGCAGTAGGTCAGAGCTGTCAGTTTCTTTTATGCAGATGTGACTCTGGCCAAGTTCTCCTCTGTGGGCAGCTGGCTGTAGTCAAATAGACGCAGCCCCACTGAGGGGGAGGATCCAGATAGAGATTACTGTAAGTGCACAATTGTTGGCTGAAACATTTTTATGAAGCCACATGTGTGTAGAAACGTCTGAATGCGCTGCACAAAACTCACACAGTCTTCTCTGTGAAATTGTATTTTTTTGTTTCCCTCCATGGAATTTTTTTTTCCCCTTTATCAGTATTTGCTTGTGTGTGTGTGAGAGGAGTTACACAACAGTAGTGTCGTACAAAAGAATCTGAACTGAGTCAACATTTATGTCTGTTGTTTGTCTAACTGCCAACATCTCTTACACTTTGAACATGAATTTATGTGAATTTACATAGCCAGTACTCACATAAATCTGACTGTAGTAGCTAAAAAACAAATAATACCACAATAAAACTGTATCATAATTTTATTTCTGTGAACTCTTTTCAGATTTCAGGTTCAGGTGGAGGACTTCCTCCAGTCAGCACGCTCACAAACATCCACAGTTCCCATCACAGTCATCAGCAGACGCAGAACCTTATCATGCCTCTGTCTGGAGTCATGGCCATAGCACAGAGTACGTCCAGCTTAACTCATTACAAATGTTCACTTATTCGACACTCACGTGGTGACTGACATCTTGCTGGCTGTCATCAGGTTTAAACACATCGCAGTCTCAGACGGTGCCGGTGATCAACAGCGTGGCGGGCAGCCTTGCAGCGCTGCAGCCGGTGCAGTTTTCCCAGCAGCTCCACAGCCCTCACCAGCAGAGCCTGATGCAGCAGAGCCCGAGCCACATGAGCCAGCAGCCGTTTTCACACTCGCACAGTCAGTAACACACTTTGTTACTTTTGTCCAGTAGGCACTACTGTGTATTTTAGATCAATTTGAGAGTTTTTTTTAGAGGTTCCCAACGTTTCTGGCTCATGATAAAACGGAGCACAACTTGTGACCCCTTGTAGCAGTTTTAATGTGTTTATTTAGACACCAGCAAATGATTTTCCCCTTCAAAACTTTGATATCAATAAGAGCTCCAATGGGGGAGATTTTCAAAGTAATCCTCCCTGAAGCAGCATCACATCAGCCGTGTTTGCATCTGGTCTGATTTCCCTCGAAAAGTCGTTTTTTGTTGTTTTGCCAAGCAGAGACCTCCCACCCTGACTCCAGATAACTAAAGCACAAGTGAAAGTGAAAGCTGCACTTGCAAATTTTAGTTAAAAAATATGGTAAAATCTATCTTTGGAAGAAGATAGTTTGCAAATGTTGCTGAACATAATAATTTCTTGGCATAACATTACACAGTAAGCATATGCTGCTTCCTCTCTGCAGCTCTAGATCAACTCTAAACCTAAATAAATGTGTATTTGATACTATTGTGGAAGTGTAATAATCTATTTTGTCTACCTTTTCAGTGTATCCTCACAAGCAAGAACCCCCACAATATTCCCACCCGTCACGTTTCTCCTCAGCCATGGTTGTCACAGACACCAACAGCACTCTCAGCTCCATATCCTCAAGCAAGACGGTGAGACTTTAACACGCATCTAACAAAGCTACAGTTAGACGCACCTTCTGACCACTCCCCCACCTGCCAATGATGATTTCTGTTCAAGTAATTATGGGATTATTTGCATGAGAATTACCTTGAAATTCGCAGTTTATGCTGTAGTTCTCTGCAACAGTCGTGTTTTCCTGTTGATGCGCCAAAAAAAAAAAGAAAAAATCATTGTCACCAGCACCATCAAAGCTCATGCTAACAGCAGGAACTAGATTGCAACAGGGAGAAGTGTGTAAGTGTGTGTGTGTTATGATTGTCTGCTGACATGTTTGATTCCTGTCACATTAGGACGCTCCTGTAAACAAGATGGTGCAACTTGGGGGTCTCTCCTGGGTAAATACAATTTTATCAGTTCAGTCACACAGCTTAAATGAGTGAAATCACCAAAATCAAACACACATCTAATCATTTAGGACAGTTGTGGCTGTGCACGGCAATCCCCTCGCTTTCTGTTTACGGCAACGGCCGATGTTCAAACGCTTTCATTAGGAGAGACGGATGTATGGATAGGACACTCCTCAGAATTCCTATTTCCTCTTAAACAGCTGTCTAATCAATCACATGTTCCCTCAGCCTGAACGCCTCTTGATTAATGCTCCCCGTTTTCACTTTCCTCTCCCTGACGAGACTTACCTCTGTGATCAGGAAATGAGACCTGTTAATCAAAGTTCTCAACCCCTGTGTCCTGCGGCTTTCCTCCATGCTACAGTGAGGCTGGAGATGAGATGGGCCGGGTGAGGGGGCGGTGGCTTTTTGTTTTTTCCTTTTTTTTTTTTTTTTTCTAATTACATCTCTTCCTCTTTCCTACTTCTCCCTGCTCTCGGTGATCGCTCTAGCCTGAAATGTTGTCCACGGTGCTTTCACACGCTCAATTTCCCACGCTGAGACAGAGTGATCGTACCGTGAGCTGCTACTGCCAGACTCATGGCTGCAGGGGAGGATAGCTGAGAACGCTGTGTATCCTGTGTGCAGTAAATAACAAAAAAAAAACCCTCTAACCTACTCCCACCTTAAAACTGACCTAAATGTGTGTTGTGTATTTGTAGTAGTAGGTCCTAAAAGCATAATGTGAAAATGGTTTCAGAGGCTTTGTTCAAACTATTATTTTAAATGGACAGGCTGTGATATTTTAGTCTTTGCGAGTTAAACACAAAATATTAACCAAGAAAAAACAAGATACAAGTACTTTTACTACTATTAATGAAAGAGAAGACTTTATTCATAATACGAGACGATTAAATCTTTGAAAATAAACTCTATGTTCAGATTATCATTATTTTTTTGGTGGAAATGAATCTGATTAGTGGTCTTGATTTATAAATGAATCGTGTAGTTAAATGTAGATACAAGAGAATACATCAAATGGGCAAAAGAATATGTGAATATTTACATTTTGAAATGCTCAAATTTTGGGGCTTTTTTTCTCTACCAGATTGTCGCAGGTCACCATATTATTTTAAAAATATCACCCCAACACATTTTTTTTTTTTTTAGCTAAAATCTAAACATTAAAAGTTACTGTCACATAAAGGAAGAGAAGTACAAAGTAGCATAAAACTGGAAACATCGGAATGACTCAAAGCTGCGTTTCAGGTTTCAGAGCACTATTTGTGCTCAGTTATTTCACACCCCTTTATTTGGTGAACAGTTAACTCCCGAGCTCTCCCAGGTATTTTCTTATCAGGATTTTATTTGGATGGGTTTGCCTTCTTTTCGTGACACCACCAGCGTGCTCGTGCTTTATAGCACTCGCTGTTTACCAACCTTCCATTATACTTGAGCCTGTTTCAAACTCGCCTCTGCTCAGGGCCCCGGCGTCTAATGACTCAGGTTTTGGCCGCATGTCAGCTTTATCAGGTGACGCTGTTTGCTGGCCGCGGGGTCACACCGGGGTCGGCTGCCTCCACCCCTGGAGAGGCAGGTGAAAAATAAATTCCACAAACAATCTAAACGAAGAGAGTGTTTCATTGGAAACGGCTTTTCAAAGTCAGGAGAAGAGGGATGAGGAATGTATTTGGTCAGGTGTGGCACATCAAGGTGGAGGGCTGCAAGAAGTATTCACTGAAGTAAAAGTAGAAATGTGATACTGCGCATGTAGAAGTCCTGCATTTGCAGTCTTAGCTGGTAAAAGAAATTAATTAAGTTAATACAGCTGTATTTTGAAGATCAAGTCAATACTAAAAACTGATCTAACAGGCAAAGTTGTCATAATTGATTACTGATGTCAATGCATGCAAGAAAACATTCCCCCTTAAAAATTTGCAATGCAGTGAATTCAGTATTTTTAGTAGTTTAGCCAGTAGTTTTTGAAACAGCTACAATATTAAAAATTAACTAAAGCCAGCCATAATGACGATAACATAGCATGACTTGCTCTTTCTCACCCATTCACATGAATAAAATCATTGCTGGCCTTTGTTTACCTCAGCTGCCAAACGTAACTGGCCTTTTCCTCTGTTTGATTAGGATAACTGCTCATGAGTACAGCTGATTTTCTCCTCTCCTGCTGAAGTTACTGCAGAAGGCTGTTTTAATTACACTTCCACTTCAAATTAAGAGCGCTCAAATCAGAACGAAACTCCTCACTTATTGAAAGAGCTTTTATTTTTTTAACATTTGAAGGAAAGCGTCTGAAGAAATAAGATTATCTATGATCCTGACATTCACCCTCTGATAGCTGGTTACTTATTCAGGTGTCATTCTACCGTAGCAGAGAATAAATGAAGGAGAAACCATCCCGCAGGAAAGAGAGAAGAACAGCAGCTCATGGAGCTGGTCAGATAGGCAGTGATGAGACGGGGCTGGAGGGAGAGTTGACTTTATGAAGCACCACAGTTCTTTAACACATAGTACACTGCTGTTCCTTAGCTGTATAAGGTATGAAGCCCTGGCTTTTAAATCCCTATTTTTGATACTGTCTTTGGTACACTGCATGGCTTTGACTGCTTGTTGGGCTCAGGATATGTCTGATAGCACATGAAAAACACCATATCTGCATGTTAACAAGGTTACAAACTGAAAATCTTCACTTAAAGGTGACAAAATCCTAAAGCCGTCTTTCCACTGCCCCCAAATGGCTAAAATATCAATTCTGATTGTTTTGTCATTAACTAGTCCTGTTACTTTGTTGGATCATTATTATTTGTGTATTAATATTATAATCACCAATCAGCATTCTACTCACTACTTCTGCTTACAATGCATCATATATTATAATATATCTTATTTATTTTAAGTATCTTTATCAGGGTATAGTAGTTGGCTCTGAAAATGTATTGGAGTGTAAATCTAAGGTAAAGTAAGCACAGTACTTGAGTAAATGCATATTTATTCTATATATTCAAATGCAACTTTTAGACATAAACATTAAATACATTAAATTATCAGGAAGACCTGTGCGATCTGATACAACCAATACAACAACTTCCCTTTAAATTCTGCTTTTTTCAGGCTTATCCATAATCAGCCATTCATGCCAACATAAGAAAAGGGCCAAAATTATAATAATTCATGCCTTTACCTCACCACCACAAACAAAAAAACACAGAGTGTTGTGTTTAGCATGTCTCTATATGTGTAAGTTACCGGGCAGATTGTGTTTATTGTTTTATGAAACAGCCTTACTTCGTTTGACATTTCTCTCCACCTCCTCCTCCTCAGTGTCCTCTTCAAGCTTGGTGAGAGCGTCCACCTGACTTCCTCGGTGCCCGGCAACCAGAGCACATTTTTCCACCCTCTCATCGCGGTGACCATGACAACTCCTAATAACCCACAACAGCGTGCCGGACGATGAATCAGTCAACAAATGCAGAGGAGTGACGACGGTGGGCACGACGGTGGAAATGAGAAATGGGGACAACGGGGAAAAAAAAACCAAACTCACCTGCACCTGAAAGGGAGGAGCCTGGATTCCCCTCTGTGGCACAAAAATGATCAACAAGGATGTATGATTTTAATAGAATCTTTTGAAAACAGTGTTCAGTTTTCCATGCTCCCTCTCTTTTTAAAAAAATTTTTTTTTAATGTGCAGTCATCCTCTGTTGTGACATTACCAAGGAACAAAAACCGAGCACCAAAAACTGCTCACGGACCTGACTGAAGGCTCTGTGACGACTTTAACTGTGATTTAAGGTGGAAATGCAAAGTCATGCTGACACTAAAAGACAGAGACACTGATCTGCTTCTGTGCAGGCCGACGCAGGACTGGGCTGAGAGCCTGGCACGTGAGCAGACTACGTGACAATCACAGCAACCTTTATCGATCTTGCATTTGACATTCTAACTGGGCTTTAAAAGAGTCTTCCATGTTATTCTTTCACACCCAGATTACTGTACTAGCAGTAGTGTAAATGCCTGTTTGTCATTCCCAGTTGTTCGGTGTGTATACTGTGATTGAAAAGACTTTTTGACAATCTTGAAAGGACTATGCAATGCGTCTGTAGGTGTATGCAATGTGTAGTATAACTGGGTCCCGCACGAAGCTCCACACACTTGTGCATTATCAGTGAAATCACCAACAGCTGTCGTTAAAGCTGCCTGTAAATAAAAGGAAAGCAGACCGGTGTAAGAGCGACAAATATGCCAAAGGGTAGGAGCTTTGATTGCAGCTGTGTGTCTCATAAGCTACCCGGCCATATCTGTAAACCAGGTCTTGCCTCAGTTGTCGAGATGAGGACTGAGTCACCCACTCTAAATGTGGCCCTTCCCCTTCAGGAAACCTCTGGCTGTTGTTTGCACATAGATTCAGGTGAATTTCAGGAATGGGACCCACCCTCCCTTTATCTCTCCCACTTCTTTCTTCAATCCTTCTTCAATCGTAGGACAAATATCGTTAATAACTCCTCATCATAAATCGTGACACAGGACCACCCCGACACCCCCCTCCCCTCCTTGAGTAGAATGACAGTAATGCGAAGTATTCAGAAACAAAACAAACATGAAAGTTGGACAATGTTGTGACAGCAGCGGCTCCAGTCATGCAGGAAAGGCTGAGAAATGTCAGGGACGGGAGCAGCTGCTGCGGGTACAGACGCCCACGCTAACAGTATTAAAGGTGCGCTCAGACGGATACTGAAGCGGGGTTTACACAAAATTGAGGGTTTTTTTTTTTTCTGTCACCCTCCCTCCATTATCCTCCTTTCCCCCTACCTTTGAGTCACCTCTTTCTCTTAGTTTCGCATTCTGTCTGAACCCACAGTCACGGGCTCATCAGTACCAACCATGACTTTTCTCCTCACTATGAGAACCCATGAGCCAAAAAGGCATCACTGTAATCACAGTAAGACGTGTGGCAGATCTAGTCTCCTGTTCAATATTAGGTCATAATATTATTATTATGTCAATGCTTTGTGACTGTTATAGGCATATTTACTGCCATCTGATCAGAAGGCACTCATACATGTGTGACAGGACATGATTTTCTTTTCCTCCTAATGTATTATTTTTGTATAAAATTGAAATCAATCATAAATCATTATTTATACTTTGTGAGAAAATATTGGTATTTCAAGTAAACCGTGTTTTTTTTTTCAAACAGATTATGTGGTTGTGGTTATTTTGATTGAAGGAGCTCGGACGGACCCATCCGTACACAAAAACTGCACCAGTTCCTCCTGAAATGTAGTCTAGTGAGAGTTTACAGTAAAATGAAATATCAACTGAGCACTTACTAAGGGCTGTTGAGGGTTTCTGCCCATTCAGATGATAAAGTGTTAGTGGAGGTAGTTTCAGATTTATGGCCCCAGCAAAGATGTTGTCATGTTGCAGTGTCGTAAATCAGCTGCTTTGAAGTTCATAGATCTAAAGTGCACATTATACTTTCAGCAACAAGTTCACTGAACCCTGCTGATAGTACAATTTATTTCAGACTTTATATTACTGACACTGAGCACGCTGTAATAAAATATAGTGGCATTGCACTTTTTGTAAAGACATCAAATCATGCTGATTTCAATCAAGATAAGTCAGTGGATTTCTTTTATTTTAAATTGTTTAATTTATTGTACAACATACTTATGTAGTCGATATACTGCAGGGAGCAGTTTGCTGGCATGGTTTGAGTCCACTTGTTCCCCTAAAGGGAAGGATCACTGCTAATCAATACAGAGTTATTCAAAGTTATCATCTTTATCCTGAGATGAAATATTAGATAAAAGTGTAGGAGGGCAGTCATGTACTCTATATTCATTACATATAAAGTGAAATATTTCAAGCATTTTGTTTTGTTTTAATTTTGATGATTGTGGCTAAAAGCTCAAGAAAATAAGAAATTATTATTTGAATATTTCATTTCAGTAAATTAGTATAAATACTCAGTATTAAAATAAGCATAAATACTGTATATCTCGCAGTCTAGGTCTGAACATGCAGCCACACTCGTGTTTTCAGATGAAAGTAAATTTTGCATTTCATTTGGATATCAAACTCCCAAGATATTTTAAGTCCAGTGTGAAGCTTCTGCAGTCTGTGATAATTTGGGGCTGGAGCCTGTCCCAGCTGTCATAGGGTGAGAGGCAGGGTACACCCTGTAGAGGCCGCCTTCTGCAGGACTTAGCACCTGCCCACAGTGCTAAAACCAAATGGTTCACTGGCCATGTTGTCACTGTGCTGGATTGGTTAGCCTACTCGCCTCATCTGAACCCCACAGAGAAAACCCAAAAACACAGATGAGATGAAGATTGCTATCAACAGTGCCACAAGCTGATTGCCTCTATGCCACTTCACACTCATGCATAGGGTGACCAGATGCCCCTGCACAGCATTTTCACTCCATGTTCCCCTGTCCCACATCTTGAGACAATGTCCCACATTTTGACTGGCTCTGCAGGACATTCACTTTTCCAATGCATGTGAAGGGAAGGGTTTTTTTTTTATTACAGCCTGTCCAATGCTATGCCCAGTCACAGTCATAAGTTACCATAAAATAACCAGTCAAAGTTACATTTCATATTTTGGTAATGGAAACTGGGTTATTTTTCAGATTTGCAGAGGAGAAAATGTGCTGTGAAGCGACACAGTGTGTGTGTGTGTGTGTGTGTGTGTGTGTGTGTGTGTGTGTGTGTGTGTGTGTGTGTGTGTGTGTGTGTGTGTGTGTGTGTGTGTGTGTGTCAGATTTAGCTAAAGAAAAATTGCTAAAATGATCAGATTTTGCTCAAAAAAGGTATGTCAGTCTACGGCTGCATCCCTACTGAAACCCGAAGAGAACATCAGCTGAAAGGATGGCAAAATAACAGAAAATACCAGAGTATAGAAAGACTGTGGCATCAGGCCACAGGGAACAAACTCTCCACCATCATCATTACAGAGCTTTTGGAAGAATCCAGCACACTTTCAGAGACTTGGAGAGTTAATACCAAGGTGCATTGAAGCTGCTCTGTTGGGATGCGATGGCCCAAACTCTTAATATGACACTTTGTGTTGGTTTTTCATCTAATTTGGCATCTGAAGGTAAACATGTGCTTCACACTGTGCTCCACTGAGGTTCTTGGTATATAAATGAGTTTTTATTGAATATGATTTTTCTTTTCCTTGAGCTTAAAATTCAAAGTTGAGAGATAACTCATACAATCATAGCCATACACTGTTGCAGGGTTAATTGTAGGGTTGACTTTAGTCACCTGAACTTTTTTCCTTCTTTGATGCCAAACAAAACAACAAGCTCAAAACAGTGTGATGACTAAACAGCACCGCTCAAGAATGAAGCTGTTCCTGTGAGCCACTTTAAAACCCACTGTTTTGTGATTTGTGCCACTAACTGTTTCGGTCCATGTGTTGACCTGCAGCCTCTATCGAGGAGCCCTGCTGGGAAAACCCTTGTAATCCACTGACGTTGCTCCATTTGGTTTTCAATAAGGCCTTTGAGTCTCACACCCGGGAAGCCTCTAAAGACCTGACCACGTCTTTTTTTTTTTTTTTTTTTTTTTTTTTACTCTTTTCTTCAAAAGATACTGAAATACCAGAATAGAATAGGATGCCTTTATTGTCATTATACAGAACGTACAATGAGATTGGAGGCTCGTTTGCATCTGTTAGAGTTTTAAATTCAACGCTAAAGTCTCTAAAGATCACATTTAAGTCCACAAACTCGATTCATTTGCAGATTCTTGAATGATTGTTAGAAATGAATGAAGGGAACTTGTATTCACTAATTAGTGGTATAATATTATTGCACTGATTAGACTCATTATCCCTAGAGACCTGCTACAGACCTATAGACTGTGTAAGCCTTGTTTTTCGTGTATGTTATTGAGACGTTGCCAGTTATCTCTCTTTAAAAATATCTGATTTAGTTTGATAAACATTATTGTTATTACACATTCCCATCATTAATTAGTGCCATGCTAACATTTCAGGTTCCACCAATAATTAAATATATTTCAACACATTTTAAACTTGAAAAACAAAACTCCAAAATGTAACAGCAGCAGTAGGAATATTAGTGGCAGTGACAGTTGTGCTGGTAGCAGTGGTATCGGTATTAGCAGTAGCTCTATTTATAGCTTTATTGCAGCAAACTTTATAGTACATGTGACAAAGTTCCTAATGCTGATTTAGAGGCTTTAAACTCAGCCTTAGTGCAGGTTCAGTTGCAGATCTAATAGCTAATTCAAAACAGGTGATGAGCTGCATTAAACTGTGCTAATAGGATGAAATTTCCACAGTTGTGTGTGCGTTTCATGTTGCTTCTGCCTGGGAATCATACTGATTTTTACAGTCAGATGGAATTTTTCCTGGAAAATGATGCCATGAAGACTTGTTGAAGCTGTTCAGTTATCACAGAATGTGCAGCCTGACGTATGAAAGTGGTGGTGAAAGAAGTTTTAGGCTTTATGCTAAATTGATGTTTGTCAGATATCAGGTTAGGACGTTTTAAATGTAAATTAAAAGTTATTTTAAGGCACAAGAAATTTATTTAATCTTCAATTTAGGCGTTAGAAGACGACAATTATATCATACTTTGCAGATTTAGTAATTGAGCCAATATATCAAAGTTGTAGTTAGTATAAATGCCATTATTCATGCATTTATACTTTCAAATGCAATTCACAATTTGTCTGTGTCTGTTTGTTGCTTCTTTATGTTGTTTTCTTAATGTAACACCACAAATAAGTAATACAGTGTAAACCACAGTAATCTCATTTATAGCTCATTTTATAAAAAATAATAAACAAATGAATCAATAAGATTAAAGACACAGATAGTCTTAAAAATTACTGGAGATAATAGAAAATGCTGATTAAAGTCATTACTATTAAACTTGTCTTTAAAAATGGTTTCTCCTAAAATGCTTAAATCTGAACCGAATTAAATCAGATAAAGACAACAGCACAGAAACATCAGTCACAGCCAGAATAAATGCTTCTATAATTACTGACAGGTACAAATATTACCTCTGTGTGATCCTCTGCATGTTTACCTGCTTGGCCATGACTCCGGTTGTTTTGCTCCTGTGTTTCTTCCATATATGTGCCTACACAGTGATTACGTACACTAGATACTCCCTATCATGGAGCACTGAGATTTATTACAAGGCTTAAAGCTCTTACCCACCATTTTACATTGTACACTCAGCTGAGAGGGTCTCCTCTGTCATTTCACTGACTCAGTCACTGGTGCTTTCTTATCTGTAAGGCTACTGCTTTACTCTCATGTTCCTTACCTACTCACATCCCTCAGAAAAGAGTGGTCGTTATTGTTACTGTCTTCAGTTTTTGTCTTCAGCCCCAAAACTCATTCCTTCTGGTTGTCCTGAAAGTTTGCAGTGAATTTGGAAGAAGGATGTTTAAATTTGCAGCTCCCTCCTCCTGGAATCAGTTGCAAAATCAGCTAAAACTTAAGGAGCTGATTTTCAGTGATTTGGAGGCAGTTGAAACAGGCTGTGAATATTATTACCCACTGAGACAATGACCTACAGTGATGTTTCAGCCTTCAGTGTCACTGCAGTTCAATTATTTTGGTTGTTTTTGTATTTTACTCTTTATCACTTATAGATTTGTTAAACTTAATTTGTGTATTTTTGCTGTATTTGTCTGTGTTGTTGGTTATTCAGTGACATATCCTGGTTAAATAGGTCACATTTAAATAAAATAAAAAATATTGTCACATTAATTAAAAGCTTATTATCTGTCCACACCTGTATAGTTGTACAAGGGCACCCTTCCAGAGGATTTACAATCAAAATGTATTTATTTACTCTGTATTTACTCCAGGTAAAGTAGCTTTACATGCCTTCCTTTTAAGGAAGTGCCTCTTAACTATTCGGTTGAAAAACATAAATTAAATCATAGGAACAGAGTCAGCAAACAATGATGAAGATACAGCGAAGAAGATGCTCCACTGGAGAATTACTATGGTGCTGTGATGGAGGTTGACCACAGAGTGTGGCTGAGGACCCAAGAGGTCGCCACAAGAAGCGAGCAGACACACTGGGATCAGAGGACTCGGACAAAGAGACAGAAAGTGGAAGCCGCGCAGTGAATGCGGCCGTGTGTTTAGCAGCGCCACAAGAAAGGTTGCTACATCAACTCCAGCTGAGGCCTGAGGGGTTAATGGATAAGACTGCCCAGCAGGGATCAAGGGTCAGGAGGCCACTCTCAACCAGGGCTAATTGGTCACTGCGACCAGAGTTTACGCCAACTTTTCTATGGAGAAATACATACACATGTATGGAGCTGCCCTGACAGCAGTCTTCCATCAAAAGCGCTGCTCAAGAAGGCCTCTGTTGTGCTCCAGCACAGTCATGGAGATCAGCCAGTAACAATCAGCAGCCTTCACCGTACATCGACACCAGTGCCACCTACAGTGACAGCTAGGCCGGACTAATGACAAGATAGGAGGCTTTTGATCTTAGTCATTTATCTATCAGCTCTCTTCTGATCATTAGCATTCGCTCATTTATTTCATGGTTTTGTTTCAAATATTAGAACACATCCAAAGTCTTTGTTAGTAGTGTTCGACTAGTCAAGGCTGGAAAAGTTATAAAAATGAATAGAAAACTGTGTCCTCACATAGGTAAATTAGATTTTGGCTTCTACTCAATACTGTGTTTCATACTTTGTTAAACAATGGTGACTTGTGTTATGTTATAAAGCATTGTTCTCATATGACGAAAGAAAGAAACAACTTTCTGCTCAGAGGTGATACTTAGTTTTTGTATTTAATGAGGTCCAATTAATCCCAGATAGCTAGGAGAAATTAAAAATCCAACCCAAACAAGAGCTCGAGTCTCAGAAGGTCAAAGGTAAATTAGTGTCATTCTGTTATCATTGCTTTATGTATAAAAGGCATTCTGAGTATAAATAAATGTGTATTATTGTGGCACGAATCTCTGCCCTGTGACCTCTGCTGGGTTTACAATGACCCCACAAATTCATATCAGACAAATCTAAATAGAAACATTTACAACAAAATTACAACAAACCAACTATTTTAATTTTATATATTCATGTTACAACATTCATAAATCACCAACATAAACGTGTACCTTATTATACTGGAGAAAGAAGAATTGAAAACATTTTTGCTGAGGATAAATAAACTGTGCAGCTGAAGATCTTTTTTAAAAAATATATGTTGATGTCTTTTGTCTTTAAATGAAAATATAAAGTTAGGCAATCAAAACATACAAAGTTATCGATTCAGTGATAGGAAATGTGTCGAAACAAGTCTTTGATATTAATAATGCATAAAGCAACAGCATACTTTTGGATATTATCATTTCATGCTGCTTTTAATTTGAATTACAGTAACAAATGTATCATATTTTATGAGCCTGTCATATTCAGGAAATGTTAAATCTTAATTTGATAACTAAAGCTACCAAATGTAGTGGAATAAAAGAAATCTATGAGTATCTCAGAAAGTGTACTTAAGTGCAGAGTTGCACTGGTGACGCAGACTCAACGGAAAAGATGAGATTTTAAGAAGCCGCTTCAGTTATTAACATACGGATGTGAAGCTTTCCAGCTATCAGACTTAGATTTAATAATAATGATGGTTTAACACCTGCTGCAGGACTGTGATAAAACAAATACGGACCTCAAGAGTCTGAAACATACTTGATTTGAGAACAAATAGTCTTATATGGAAAATATGGAAAATCATATACAAGCACTGAATTAAATATCAGGGCCACACTTGGTGTTTCCGGTCAGGAATGTAAGCCTGTATTTCTCAAAGTTTCCCTCTATTTGCATCTGAAAATCCGTGAGAATCCCTGGTTCAGAGGAATCCTGACAGATTGATGTTGTCATGCTGATGCTGTCACAGTCTTGATGCTGGATGGGTTAATGATTTATGGGGAATTGTGGGATGCCCCGAATGAGTCCTGGGTTAATGTTCACCTTTCTCGCCGGATCTCTGGGCAGGGGGTTACCCACATCCAGTCCAGATCCAACTGTCGAGGGGACTGGCTGACTGAGTGAGCGGCCTCCAGCTAAACTCGGTACTCTCAGCAGGGAGGAAGACCATGCTTCAGGATTGAGAAGAGGACGAGGAGACAGGAGGCTGATGAGTCCTGATTGGTCTCAATATTGGGTCACAATAGCAGTGATCCAAACAGTTATAATAAGCTCAAAGAAACAATCTTCCCTCAGCAGATTAATGTATGCATAAAAAGCTTCTCCTCACTTAAAACAGGATTTTTTTTTTTGAATACATATAAAAAAAAAAACCCCACAACATGCACTGAGCCTGAACTGTACAAGGAAGCAGGAGTGATCTGGTGTCGTCTAGTAGAAGTTTTTAAATAATAAATTCAGAGATGAATCACGGCCCTCGAATGCTCACATTATTGTCTGGATGTTTCATTTTTAGTTATTCAGTAACATAAATATCAAACAATCAGGAGTAAAATAATGGTGTAGATGATTAGAGTCCTTCACAACAACAGATATTTAATGTTCATTTAAATTTTACTCTCTGCATGTGTGACTGTATTTCCTTCAAGCCATTCTGAGTTTGAAGTCAGTTTTAGACTAATTTTTTCCACACAAGCTTTGCGTCTTATAATATTTATATGTGGCCCATAATCATAATTATTGGCCACATCATTGCTAGCACTCACAGTCTGTGGTTTGTTACAGTTGCCATCAATATTTATATTAAATATCAAAGCATGTACAAATATTGTTTCATTTCTTTTTTTACTGAGTGCATTATTTTCTTCAAATATTTTATCTGTCTTTTATTATATTTTGTACAGTAAAAGAGGATGTTAATTTCCAAAGTAGGGCAGTACCCAGAGTTTTACATACACTGAAGTTAAAATTTTTAAATAAAATAAGTGATGTTTCGAATGTACTTATTTAATAAAATAAAAATAATCTCTTATTTTTTACAGTTCAGGCAGACAAAAAGCAAAATCTGTGAATCTTTTTACTGAAGTTAAATGTACTAAATTCTATATCTATTATTTTTAATAATGTGAAATTTTGTTGAAATAATACAACTTAAACTTGCCCTGATATCTATCAAAGCACCTCACCTGGACATGACCTCAATGTCTTTAGCAGTAGCTGGTCCTGTGTGAAGACACGGTGTCTCTGTGTCCCATCCTGCTTCTTTTCCTTACTTTATGTTGGCCTGAAAGTACAAAAAATAACATACACACCCTGAATATCTTCCAGGTTTGCACTGCATTTATACAATTTTCTAAGTTAAAGCTGCATCCTAAAGACAGACTGAACAACTGATTGTTAGTCAGTCTGAATCCTAAATGTGTCTGCCATGTATATGTGCTCTGAGCAGAGCCAAGGTAAAAGGCTGAGGGCAGACCAGGTGATGGATAGCAGCGGGTCTTGTCATCCTCTGCTTTACATGACTCTCATTAAGCTGTAAATCTTTCACAACAACACTCGCTGAGACAATGCCACACAGGCTTCTCCCTGCTGCTGCACCTTGCCCTCGGTGTAACAATGAAACTGAATCACTTTGTCAGGACACACAATTGCCCCCAGTGCTTCAGACAGCCAGTAAAAATGTTGGACAACAGCTCAGCGGATGGATGCAGGTGCTCAGGTGAATCACAGCAACCAATCGCAGTTATTCAACTTCTTGATCATCTAATGACACATTTAAAAATACACTGAAAGTTGCGGTAAAAAATACACAGTTATGCACCATTATTTGTGAAAACAGATCAACGCTGTAAACACCATAACGACAAGCTCTACATTTTTTACAGTGTGATACAGTATTTTTTCTTGGTGGGTGCAATACAATTAGATTTTCTGTAAAGGGGAATCAATTAGGAACACTAAAGAGAGTACGATAGTAAGATACTGTAAAGCTAATATTTAACACAGTAATAATGTGTTTTTGTAAATTGGACACACTGTAAAACGACAGATAAAACTGACAGTACTTTATTGTGATAAGGAATATTTAGCCATATTTCTAAATAGAATAAAAAGATAAAACATATAAAAAAACCAATATGCAAGTATACTGGTGTACTAGGTTTAATTGTGATTTAGCCATGACATATAAACATCCAGGATTTTTTTAAGCTAAGAATTATATTAAAAAACTATACAATGCTTGCTGATAGTTTTTACATTATTCCAGGGTGACTTTGTCATTTTCTGAACATCTCAGAAATATTTAAGGCAGACATCTTAGTACAAAATAAAGACTACTGCACCCCCCCCCCCCCCCCCCCCCCCCCCCCCACACACACACACACACACCTGCTGGTAGCTTTGCCACACAAAAGAAAATTGGCAGGACTTTTCACAGCTTTTGGTTGCCTGTGTTGAACTGAACTCTGACTCAGAAAACCAGACAGAGCCTTCACAGGTGATAAGAATAAGTAGACCTGTCCCACTAAACTGGGTCACAGATAAAGAATCACGTGCAGCTAACTGCCACAAAATCATATCTGCACACAGGACTATTTCGTCCATCTGCATACAGTTTTTTTTCCTAAATAAAATCTGATGCCTGTAATATGGAAAGTATTTTTGTAATTTCAGAGCTTTAGAGATGAGAGATTTTAAGGTAGACGTGTTTTCTTTCGACATTTAGTTTAATGACCACAACTTTCCACCACCTCACAAGTCTTTCAAATACTCCTGTCAACATACGTGCAGGTTGTGTTTATGAGCCTCGGCATGTTTTGGTTCGTGCATTAACAAAGCCTCGACACAGATACACACTGCCACCTGCTGGCACAAAGTTTGTATTGCAGTGAGCTTGACAGTATTTGACTTGATGCCCTGCTTCAATCTTCGCAGGTTGGCCTTTCTCTCAGTAACCAACCAATAATAATAACAAAAAGTACTTAGAAATGAATGTCAAGATTATTGATACCGAGACAGTGAGAATATTGCATTGCCTTTTTTTTTTTTTTTTTGCCATTTCTGCCATTTAAAAAACAAAACAAAAACAAAAACAAAAAAACACGGGTCAAACTAGGCCACCCAAACAAAAACCCTTAAACAAACAAACAAACAAAAAAACCCCCAAAAAGTTTAAAATTAAGATTACTTAATTGATTTCTCGCAATTTGTTTCATTTTTATTTGTTTTATTTTTTTTACGTATTTTTATTTGTTATATATTATTAGTTTGATATCCAAAATGATGGCGTTGCAGAAGCCGATTACTTAGATCCTAACAGCCTACCGGGAACGGGCAGGTGCGCCGGGCAAGGTGCGCCTGCCAGGCAGAACTCAGGGCTCTATGTTCCCCTGCGCATGTCCGTCAGCGCTGACGTCATTTTTCTCTTAGTGACTGCTGTTATCAAGATGGCGCTGCGGCCGGGATCTGGGGGAGGTGGCAGGTATTTTAGCTTTTTAAAACGGACTCTCTTTAGACGAAATGATTTGTGCATAAAACATTCACTCCAGACAGCCGCGGGGTTTCATATTTAGCCATGGACGACCTCAAATATCGCGATAGAGGCCGTTTTCGTTTTTCGGGGCAGGGAGATGAGATGAGATGGCTGGTGGTCAGGTGCCACAGCTAACGTTAGCTGGCTTCTTCTGGTTCTACCTGTCCGTGCTCAGAGTGGACCAAACTAACTCCACGATGTTTGCATATTAGTAGTTTCCACATGTAATTTATTCTGTGGCGGTTATTGTGCCCAGTGCTCACGGTTTCCAGCAATATAACGCGATATTTGCTGCATTTGCTTATAGCATTGCTAGACAGGCCTGATAGGGTCAAATATTTACACTTTCTCACTATTATATTTTTGTCATGGGGGGATTTAGTATTGTGTTGGCTATTTAGAAAGATAAAGCAAAAATGGATGTGAGGATTTGTGAGAAAACAGTTGATTTAGTTAAGTTTTTGTCCCTCTGACACACCAGGCAACAGAGACTTTAAGCCCTTCTTCAGGAGTCATAATAAGTCTAGTGAATCATAATCAGCCCTGTCGTACATGCATATTCCAGTAAGTAGCTGTAAATGGTGAGGAGATGTTCAGGTGTCTTATTAAAGCAGTGTGATGATGGTTTGCAGAATAGTTGAAAAGGCCAGCCTCATGATTTTTTCATAAGACGAGCTTCAGCAGCCTGAATAATAAATGTGCTCTGGCTACAAGGCCGGACAGGTGATACTGATCCGACAGGTGAAACCCAAGTCCTCAACACTGCCAGTGCCACTCTTTCACCACAGCTGGTAAAGCCTCTTCTGTATACAGGGGAGATGTAGGCAATATTTGCATTATATTTATTTTGCGTTAATGTCAAGAGATTTTTGGATTTGGTTGGTATTTATGTGTTGTTTAAGTGATAGACTATGCTTAATTTTGACTTTGGACCTCTGTAAATATATCTGTGCCTACTTGTATTGTGCAATGTTTTTATTTATTTTTACAGTCAGCAGTTCCATTTGGTAAAAAAAAAAAATTGGAAACTTTGAGTGCATTGTGTGCTTGTAGCTGGAAGAAATGTTAATATGAGTATAATAAAAGTAAAATTTGACTGTATACTAAAGTGCAAAGCCAGGAGGTGGAGCAGTAGTGCAGCATATGAAGCCTGTTTGAGAATCACAGCAAGCTTTTGTAGTTGTCTGGACTTCAGGAGTCAGTCTGTGAGGAAAGTGAATCTATAGTCAGGGTTTCAGTGACTGGAGATGTGACACAGATGTAATGATGAGATCGGTCCTATTGGGTGATAATGTCTCCATGCAGATTCCCTGTCTTCAACAGGCCACGTGATTCGAAACTTCATGAATGTCAGATGATGTCCTGCTGCAGAAATCATTCTTGTCATTGGGGTAGTTTTATTATATCAGCCTCGCCTCTCTAACTTTGTCTTCAAACCGGTCAGCTTGAGATGCACATATATCTGACAGATTAGAGCTTGCTTTTCATTTATGTTTTAAGACTCATTTGTTTTTGCAATGCTGCCTGCAGGACAGAAGCAGTTTGGGTCCCAGACTGTGGTTTACTTATAAATGCAAAGGGGCTTCGCACAAGTTTCTGTTGGTTTCTGGATTGACTTTAAATAACAACAACCATATATGGTGTTGAAAACATCAATTCAGTATGACTTCATTATGCTAATTTTCAGCGATGCATCAGTTGTGAAATTCTGGGCCGATGCTGCCGTTTTTTTCCTGTTCTGTTCATTCCCTCTGTTTTGTCAAAGAAGACAAAGAAATCTTCATAATGCATAAATACTAAATGGTTTTAAAGGCTTTCAGCTCTGTGATTTTAAAAAAAGAAAACAACTCATCAACATCAGCCACTGACATCAGAAAATGTCATCTTACTTGCTGATATATTGGCTAATCTATGTGGTCGATAAATTAGTCCTTCCCTACTTATTTTTACCTCAGTTGCTTACTTTGTTTAACAAACAAACCAAAAAGCAAATACATTTCATGTAATGACCGAGAACATGATCATATCTTTTCATGTGAGAATCTGGAAATGTTTTGCATTTTGTTTGAAAAACCATTTTCCTGTGATTTCTTAATCAATTAGGTGACTTAGGAAGTGTCACAATGTAGTGGTGACTAAAGCCCAACCGATACAGGACTTCTAAGACCGATACCAACACCGATATTTGATGGTTTTAGTTCCATTATTCCCTTTTTAGACACACAAACATTTGTTGGGTGTAGTCATTTATTTACTCATTCATGTGCTTCCGGTTCCAAAAATGCATGTTCCCAACAGGGAAGTAGCAGAGAGCTCTCTGGTGGACAAATTATGCAACATCACCACTTATAACATTGGTTGAAGAGTGTTTCACTCACCTCTTTAATTTTTTCAGTTTTCATTTATTGGCCTATACTGCTGATATTGGCTGTCTGATAAATTGGTCGGCTTTAGGGATGGCAGCATCTCCCTACGTGACTGTTGGAGCAACAGTCAAAGATACTCACCTTACAGTGATAAGAGATTGAGGAAAAACTGCATTTGACAGTCAGAAAGGGGAGAATTTGTGGCATGTTTCTCTTGGTAAATACTGAAGCCATTAATAATCAGCTGTTTAAATAAATGTTTCAGATCTATATATAGCAGAATTGGCAGGTTCATTGAAAGCCAGTTATTTCCTCTTTATAGGAGTGATTTTAAGTCTGCTTTTTATTCCTCTATGGGAACAAATCTTTTTAGCGGTGGTGACTCCTCCTGTCATCCAGTATTCGAAGCAGTTTGATGGTAGCCGTTAGATGATTCCAGGCCTTTTACAAGGCTCAGGCCTGCCTGTTGTCCACAGCTGCTGTTCCTGCTTATCTCCCTCTCTATGTTAATCTGCTGGGCCGTGACCTCTGATTTGCTGCAGGATGGCGGGCAGCAGTGCCGCGGTGCTCAAAAAGCTTTTTAAGCTGCAAATCTTCCAGTGAGCAGATGTGAGAATCTGAAACCCTCCAGTACTTGTCACATTACAGCAGTACTCCATGAGGGGTAACTTTGGCTTCTCGCTTGTAGTTTAAATGTATTCAGATTATGAGTTAACAGAAAAAAGGGGACCGCTCATCAGAACTAAAACAGTGCCCATAAATTCACATCAGTATCATTTAAATGTGCCAGAGTTTGCTAAATAGCACGATGAGGGGATGAAATAAAGGGCAGACAAAGGAATAATGCCTCATGGTATTACACTCTTTTCTAGTGTTGCCCTCTTTCTGATTGTATTTAAAGGTATTTTTTGTAAATTCTTGTGTTGAAAAATTGGTTAAAATTTTTAAAATAAATTAAAACTATCAACAGGACTTGAAGAGAGAGCTACTGTGGCTTTATGTCCCAAAACATCTGTGTACTTTGTTGAAGAGATGTCAGCTGAAGTTGAGCTACAGCTGGGCTGTACTTAAATGTAAGATGGTGTAGTGAGGGAAGAAAATTGTAGCGAAGGCAAAGCCTTGAAGAAATGGTACCAAAATAAGAGCATGCATCCAAAAACATCCCCACACACCCATTGGTAAAATGCTGCCCCTTGGTGCTGAAAGCTTTATTTAAATTCTGCAGAGGGTGATTACAAAAAGTACCTTTCACCCTTAAAATAGCAGGTTGTTTTGTCTCTTTGAAGTATGTTATCATATTATTATATTGGATATTTCAGGGTTTTTCTGGCACACAGAAAAAAAGAGGCTTGTAATTGACCAGTTTTCTGAAGAGAGATTTAATTTACTCAAGCAAATTAAATGGGCAGAAATAACAGGACGATTCATAGACTTCTGTCACGTCACACAGACTCATTGCATCTATTATATGCTGTCCACTTGTGCCTGTGGGCATACTCTCCCCCCAGAGGCCTGCTTTGAGTCTGGGAACACTTTGCTTTAGAACTTGTTACCACCACCAGCATACATGTGGCACCACCTGATGGATATATATATATGATTCACTCTCCTCTAGGTTTGTTTTGCTCTTCACCAGCTCCTGAGGGAAATCTGTGACTCTAAACGCTCCACTGTGTTTGCTGGCTAGTTACTAATTGTGTTTCGGATATAAAGAAATATGAGGGTTCTCCTGCTGGTTAGACAGTGAGAGCAAATTAAGATAATGGAAATTGTAATGACTCAATAAATTAAAAAAAAATGTAGGGGTTAATTGATAAAGAGTAGATATTTGGAGTCTTCGTATAGTCAAGTCTTTGTGGTGAGCCAGTGCTTGCTTCTCTGACAGTGATCTCTGTCAGCACAGTTGTCTTGGTGCTAAAGTTATCAGTATTATAATGTCACCGACAGCATTAGTGATGATCACATTAAACTGGGAGTTGCTGGAAGCAGAGGCCTGGCTGGCTCCGTCGTCTGTTTGTCTATGCATCAACACTTCCAGCCTTTGAGTTGTAGTAAGTTATTTGACAAATAGCCGAAGGCCTGTGTGGGTTGGCTCTGGCGAGGGAGAGACTTGGCCGACTTGTAGAGAGACTTCCTCTGATTATTTCTTATAGGCCTGTTTCTCAGCACAGCGACAAGAGTCCAAGTCGCCTGCAGAAACTTGCCCAGGCATCTACCCTCCTGTTTATCTGGCGTGAATGTTACTTCAAGGGATCTGGGGGGTTCTTTGTGAATAAGCCTCAGCTGCTTCGAGTCTGTAGAACAAAACTGTGCCTGTTTGTTGATGTCACCATCACCAGCGACCAACTTTTATTGCATCTGTGTTTAATTTCAGCTTACGGTAGCATTTTACTATGATCTGAAGAATTATAACAACAGGATACAGATGTGACGCAAGAAGGAAGGCATTTTCAAGTGTTTTGAAGAACACACCATCTTATTTTTAATATTTTTTGGATTGGTTTTGTCCTTTCAAATGAAAGCAATACAAAAAAAAAAAAAGAATAAAATCAAACTGAAGGGCCATTTGAAACTGAAAAAAATCAACTGAATTTGTATGGCACAGAGCCTCTAAATGTCATTTATAGTCAGGCAAACATGGCTTCACATCTAATTTCACTTATCTCTTCCACATGAGGCATTTGTGGTATTCTAATGGCTTTTGCTTTTAAAGGGTATTGTTACAGCTAAGTGACAACAGTCATCTGCTGCTATAAATGTTCAGCAGGGGTTGAAAAAAAAAGCCATCTAAATGAAGACTATAAAAGATGCTGTTTCTCACATCATGAGATTTTTTTTTTTTTAGCCTCAGTTTAACTCTCATAATCTGTGTTTTTCTTCTTTATTTCTTTAGTTTTATGTATCCTGTTGGAGGGGGCTTGGGACCGCCGCAAGGTGAGTCATTCTGCAGTCAATATTACCACTCTTTCCCTCCAAACTGTTTTTGTAAATATATTCAACTGAGTTCCTTTTCAGAGAAGATGGCACATAAATGTGTTTTCTGTGAATTTGAATGGGATCATAGAATATTGCTTTTTGAAGCACACTGTCAGGATATTGAGCTTTTGAAAATAAACAGTTTATTTTGACAAATGTTACTAGAAATCTTCATTTTAAATAAACTAGATATTGAAAAACTGTTTTCCTAACCAGTGAAGTACGACCACAAAGAGAGCCATTCTTCACTTCAGCCCTGCAAATAAAATTCAAAAGCCATTCCTGGTAAAAGTTTGCTGTATCTGATATTCAGGGTTGTCATCTTTGGCAGTGATTCCCTTGAAGTCCTCTTCTGAAAAGGGCTGGGAAGTTAATTTAACTTAAATTTCAGTTATGATTATTAAAACAAAACAATCACATACATTTTCTCTACAAAGCTATCATTTTTTTACTTGTACTATAATTCAAATTCACCCCTTTTATTTACAGCAGTGAGCTTTTACTCCTCTGGTAAGGTTCACACTCGCTTGTTTAGTGCAGCCAGTTGACTAAAACAGAGCCTTCAGTTAACAAGATTCATATAAGAAAGGAGATGGAGAGAAACTTTTGTCCCTGGATTTGCTCCCATCAGCATTCACAGACATCCAAAGGTGGAGGCAGGCTGGCAGGAACCATGGATACCCTTGCTGGATGGCCTTTACAGTCAAAAACACCCCTTAGCCGGGGCCTAACTCCCCCACCACCCTCACTTTTTAAAAATTTGTTTTTCAGCTGTCTTTAAAGTTGGACGAAATCACATGTAAAAAGACATGTTCTCATTCCTAGCATTTGTTTTAATGTCTCACTATGTGATGCGCCTCTCTGCGTATTCCTCAGAAGCATTTATCTCATTCCACCGATCCTAATTGGCTTGTGATTGCAACGACCACATCAGGCAGAGCCACCCACCCTTAAGTAGCTTGTGCTACTATGTAGTCATTACACCTCTTCTCACTTTGGAGCATATCTCAACCTGCATATAGGCTAGCTAGCTTAACTCTCCACATACATGAGTGTTTAGCTAACTTCTCCATCACTGGGCGCTAGATGCCTTTTTTGCTCGTCTGAGCTTGAGCCCGAGTCTTCACCATAGACCGGGGTGTCGTACCGCTTAACCCTTTGATAAGATTGATTTGTACGGTTTAGCACGCCGGCTAACACAATTTTCTTTTTCTGCTGTAGTTAGCGAGCCGCTTAACAAGCTGTCCTCACCGTTAGCACTCCAGCTAGTGAAGATGGACCCGTCTTTCCCTCACAGACACCGGGGATTGACTGTGCGTTTGTTGCAACAAAATATAGAGTACAGACACACACCAGGTCTGCTCGTGTTGCCTTGGCTGGAATATGCCCAGCTTGCACTCGAAACCCCCGGTTCATGTGGGCTTTGCACCTGGTTCATGAAGATACAATACAAAGATCTTTATTATCCCCTAAGGGCAATTGTTCCCATAGCCAGTAGTACAGTAATCTAAAAAACAGTTATACCATGAAAACATACATAAAAACAAACATAAAAACAAACATTGAATCACAACAGATCATTTAAAAACCTAATTGCTGTTGGGACAAAAGATTCCCTTAATCTATTTGTCCTACAACCTGGTACCCGGTATCTGTGTCCAGAAGGAAGCAGCTTGAACTCCTGGTGCAGTGGATGGTCTAAATCTGCTAGGATAAATCTTGCCTTTTTCACTGACCTCACCTTTTGTAGGTCAGTGAGGTTGCTTAGGGCTGTGCCAGCAATTTTTCCGCACACCTTTACAACTCCTAGCAGTTTTTTCCTATTCTTAACATTTAAAAAACCAAACCAGCAGATGAGATTAAAAGTGATAACCGACTCAATAAAACAAGAATAAAACATTTTCATAAAAGTTGAATCCACATTAAAACCACGGCGCTTCCGATAAAAATACATCCTCTGATGGGCCTTTTTACAAAGTGAGGTGGCTTAGATGTGAAGCCGGCGACCACATACACACGCCACGTTGCGGTGCGGGCGGCACGGGTTCGCGTCCCGGCCCGGCGCCGATTTGCCCGCGTGTCTTCCCCTGTATCTTTCCCCATTTCCTGTCTCTCTCCACTGTCACAAAAAGCCACAATGGCCAAAAATGAAAAAAAAAGAAGAAAAAAAAAAGTCAGCCTGTTGTCAAGGATCGTTCCCAGATACTTATACTGGTCCACGACCTCAACATTTTCCCCAGAAATAGCCACAGGCACAATGACTGCACTGTGTTTTCTAAAATCAATGACCATCTCCTTTGTTTTAGAAACATTTATCTTTAAAAAGGAAGACTCACACCAGTCAGTGAAATCCCTGACCACTGGTCCGTGATCTGGGTCATCACTGCTGAGGAGGGACAGGATCGCAGAGTCATCAGCAAATTTTAAAATGTGGTGCTGTGGATACTGGCTGCGACAATCATTAGTATATAAAATAAATAAAAGGGGTGAAAGAACACAGCCCTGAGGAGACCCAGTAGAAGAAAAGAGGACATCGGAAAGAACGCCGTTGACACTCACCCTCTGAGAACGTACAGTTAAAAAGTCCATCAACCAACATATGAGGCCAGAATCAATACCATAAAAACACTGTAATTTCTTAGCCAAAATGTGTGGTTGAATACAGTTAAAAGCAGATGAGAAATCAGCAAAAAGCAGCCTTGCAAAGGTTTTTGTGCCCTCCAGATGTCTTAAAATCATGTTTAAAAGGGTTCCCGTTGCATCCTCCACTCCCCTGCCTGACCTGTAAGCAAACTGAAGTGGGTCCAGATCTTCTCTAACTCTAGATAAAAGAATTCCCTTAATAATCTTTTCAAATGTCTTCATTGCTAAAGAGGTGAGGGCAACAGGCCTAAAATCATTCAAGGACCGAGTGTCTTTACTTTTGGGAACAGGAACAATGGTTGAGGCTTTCCAAAGCTGAGGGACCCTGTGAGTATTAAGAGACATGTTAAAAAGAAAACTAAAGATATCTGCCAGCTGCAGGGCACAATTTTTAAGAATACGGCCTCCAATGCCATTAGGACCTGAGCTTTTCCTCAGTCTTCCGAAAGAGATTAAAAACAGTTCTACTATCAATGTGTACTGTGTCTGTGACATCTGAGGGCACACTCTTAAAACGAGTCTTAAAAAGAGTCTCTGGCGATGGCTGTTTGAAACAGATCCTTACTTGCCCACAGCTGGGATTGCAGCAGAGGGTGATGAGGAGATTGTCACGGAAGCCGAACCACATGCTGGCACCAGCTGAGGCTCACAGAAGGCTCTAGCCATGGCATCTGATGGAAGACATATTAGAGATGGATTATGGAGATGACAATGAGGACACCTCAGAGCTCCTTATAACCAACAATGAGGAGGATGGAGATTAAATTTTCATACCCTCCTCTCAGGCTGTCAAGCCTAACACTATGACTGGTTCCTAGGGGAAAGGAGGGGCGTGCACCGGCTTCCCCATCTCCCAACATGGACATGCAGAACATGTGCAAACAGGCTGCATCCAGGCTAAATGATCTGTGGCCTGACCACCAGATCACATTATGATCAATGGCTCTCACACTGGATTATGGAGGCAGTTGCTTTTGCTCAGGGGCTGTAGGCACTGGTGGGCCTCCAGTCATGATCTGGCAGCATCCTGGGCACTGTTTAAAGGGGTATCAATCCAGGACATCTGTCAAGTGGCAAGCTGGTCTTTACCTCTCATTTTTGTCTGGTTCTATTGGACGTCAGTGCTCCAAATGTAGCCCAAGCAGTATTGAGTTCTGGGTCCTCACTTTGATATGTGGGCTACTCGCTAATTGCTGGTTATTGCTTGAAATAAGCTTGTCTGGCAATATGGGAGTCTCCATTTCCCATAGTGAGACATCGAAACAAAGGCTAGGAATGAGAACTTTAGGTTACTTGCGTAACCCCAGTTCTCAGGGTAGCATGAGTGAGATGTCTCACCAGAGACATCTCACTCATGGGTGGGTGCTCTGCCCGATGTGGTCGTTGTGATCACCAGCCAGTCAGGATTGGCGGAATTAGATAAATGCTTCTGAGGAATAAATACTCAGGGAGGCATGAGATATCTTACTCATGCCAGTCTGAGAAGTGGGGTTACACAAGTAACCTAATCTTATTCAATTCAGTAAATTAATGTTTGAGACTCCAGTACTGACCACAGTAGTTGCGATTATGATTTTTACTATAATTGAGTGATGTGCACAGTTATGTACGTGGTGACCGAAGGGTTAATTTCAACTTTATAATAAATAAGCAAATTACAAAATGAAATAAGAGGAAGGGTGAGAGAAAAAAAAACTGCAAGCATGCTGCTCTTTGGACGTCCATCTAAAAATGACGTGGCTAAGAGGAGCACAAAGAGATGACCTAGAACGGGAAATAGAAGTTGGCCTTAGAGATTAACAGTAGATAACTATATTTCTGCTTTGCTTATTTTTATCCTTTATTCTTAATTATTGGTCCTTGCAGTTGTTAAGAGGGATCTAAGAGGACTGAGCACACTGCAGCTCATACCTTTGTTACCATGCTCAGCACTGGGCACTGAAGGTCTCAGATGTATCATCATTTAGCTGTGGCTGCTCGTCCTACTCAGGCTGTTAGCTTTGCAGTAACACCTCCAGATAAAAAAACGCACGCACCAGTGGGACAAGCGTCTCTTAGGGGTCATTATATGCTCCCGTTAGCAATGTCATTTTAGTTCGACAAATTAGAATGTGAGCAGTCTCCCAGACAAGCCATTTACACAGCCCAGTTGAGCCGTAACATGGTGAATCAGCTGGAGGTTCCATTCGGAGCTGGCTGCTGAGCTCTGGTTGTCGGCTTACACAGAGTCTCTGAAAATAAACACACACTTTCCCAATTTTCTTCCCTCAATCCTCTTGTTTTGCTCCAAGTTGTCACAGTAGTCACCAGAGAAACAGATTTGGTTGTTGCCGAGGCTGTCTTTTTCCAGCTGCCCAGGAAATGGAAATGGATTTGCAATACTGAATCATGACTATCCTCTGGAGGCTTTTTCTTTTCAGACTTTAGACATGACATGTATTAGCTTAAACTAGGCTTACTTATAAAAAACAAACAAAAAAACCCCTCAAAAACTCAGCTTACTATTCTTATTACTCGTATTACTGTTCTTCAAATACTTAAGACACATTTATTTATCCCACAGGTTTGGAAATTCCTATTTTAAAGCAGTTTTTAAAACATTAAACACAACCTAAAAAAAAAAACCCACAAATTAAACAAAGTGGAATAGCTCAGTAAAATAAAATATGACACAAAATAGTTCAATAGCAATGACCAATACTCTCAGCGATTAATATGGATACATTAAAACAGCTCGCAGCTCTTCAATTACACAACTAATGCAGTCCCTCCACATTTATTCTTACCGCTCAGAGTAATGCCCAAAAAGTCTTAAAGCCAGGTGTAGTCTCACAGTGGTCTGGGCAGTGTGAGCAACAACTCTCCACAAAACACATCAAACCACTCACTGTGTTTCTCCTTAGCTTCTTTGGGATTACAGGCCTCACTTTGGGCAGTAGAACTATCAGTGCCATCAGCTGGTGAAGATTCTCTATTTATTTTCAAGATAGTATGAGGAAAAACCACTTTTGGGCTTGTTAAAAAGAAAAAATCTAGCCAATTCACCTTCACATAAATCACTCATAAATAAAAGAGCTCAATAAATTGAGTAAAACAAAGTGAACAGAATAAAACTGGCTTATTTATATACATTATTTTAACCATCTCCACAGTGTATGATAACATGGTTTGTGTGTGTTTCTGCAGGCATGGTACCCATGCAGCAACAGCAGCAGCAACAGCAGCAGGGCTTCCCCATGGTTTCAGTCATGCAGCCAAACATGCAGGGCATGATGGGAATGAACTTTGGAGGCCAGATGCCTCCAGGCGCCATCCCTATGCAGGTCAGCTTTATTTCTTATGTTGTTGTGCTTGGTTCTGTTTGTATGTGTTTTTGGGTGCAATTAATAGTAACCTGAGGGGGTTTTTTCGCACTTCTAGTATTTTCAGCGAACTTGCTAATTTGTGTGCAATTGATGAATACATAACAGTGAAACACTGCTGTATTGATTTAACTGATTTCATTCATGTGGAAGGCTGGATTTAAAGCTCCTCTTGGTCCCATTTGCTTAGACGTTAATCTCTCCACAAACAGTTTTAAACACCAGCACATTAACAGGAATTTATTGCTGCCTGATGATGTTTAACAAGACTTTAATCCATTAACATTTGTTTTCCTTTGGTTAGAGCATTTGATATAAAGTGAGAGGAGCAGGAATGCTAATGAATTTCCTACATGTTTCTTGGGGGGGGTGGTCTAACAGGGTGGAATGGCAATTGGGATGCAGACACCTGGGATGCAGTTCTTGGGGCAGCCACAGTTCATGGGTATGAGACCAGCTGGACCCCAGTACACGGCTGACATGCAGAAGCAGATGGCTGAAGAGCACCAGTAAGACATCTTTACAATTACATTATAGTTCCTGTTTGTGTTCGAGTAGGCAGCAGCTAAAAACAGAAAAAGAACAAGTTTGGAGATTCTCTACTTTTTATTACACTTTATTTTTGTGTCAACTTTAGTTTCTGGTTACTTTTCATACTGTTTTTTAATATACTGTTAATCCTAAGCCCATGTATCTCCAAATTATGGTAATTTTTTCCTGATACACTGGAAGATAGTAGGTTCCTTTACTAGTTGACACCATTCTCCTACTTTTTAAGACATATAATCCCCTAAACTCTAACCCCCTAACCCTTTAAAACCTCTTGGATTAGCTGGAAAATTCATCATCATAAAGCTGAAAACTAGGTCATTTTTTGAGCTCTTGAAAAATGAACTTCTTAGACATCTTCTCACAAGACAGCAACACTCCTAACATATAGTAGTCTTAAGAATGTGGTGCTTTGCTGTACATTAAATTACCCATTGGTATGTAAAGCAGGTGAAATGATTTCAAATTTAAACATAATGCAGCAGTAACTTTACTACACAAAGCATCATTACAGAAAAAGTACTTTTACTTCTGACACATAAAGTAAATATTCCTCATTATATACTGCTCAGAAAGTTAAAGGAACACGTTTTAATCAGAGTGTAGCAGTCAGTTAAACTTATGGGATATTGATCTGGTCAGTTAAGTAGCAGAGAGGTTTGTTAATTGGTTTGAGCTAGAGGGGCAAACATGAGACAAACACCAAAAGAGGACATTTTTTCCTACTCATCTTTTCTGTGTGTTTTTTCACTAGTTTTACATTTGGTTAGGGTCAGTGTAACTACTGGTAGCATGAGGTGATACCGGGACCCTACAGAAGTTGCACAGATAGTCCAACTCCTCCAGAAACAGACTTCATGAGGGTGGTCTGTGGGCATAACGTTTTCTAGTGGGTCCTGTGCTCACTGCCTGCCCTGTGGAGCCTGATTGGTATTTGCCATAGAATACCAGGACACCACTGGCATACTGTGCTTTTCACAGATGAGAGCATGTTGACCCTGAGCACATGTGACAGACTTGGAAGGGTCTGGAGAAGCCGTGGAGAATATTATACAACCTGTAACATCATTCAGCATGACCACTTTGGTGGTGGGTCAATGATGGTCTGGGGGGGCATATTCCTGGAGGGACTCAAAGACTTCTATAGGCTGGGCAACAGCACCCTGACTGCCATTAGGTATTTGGATGAAATCCTTGGACCCATTGTCAGACCCTACCCTGGTGCGGTGGGTCTGGGGTTCCTCATGTGGTGAGAGTATGCAGGCAGTTCCTGGAGGATGAAGGAATTGATACTACTGACTGGCCCCCACGTTCGCCTGATCTAAATCCAGTAGACCACCTCTGGGGCATTATGTTTCAGGCTATCCGACGCTGTCAGGTTGCACCTCAGATTGACCAGGAGCTCAGTGATGTCCAGGTCTGGGAGGAGATCTCCCAAGACACCATCTGTCATCTCATTAGGAGCATGCTATCAGGCATGCAAACAAGCATGTGGGGGGGGCCACACAAACTACTGAGTACCATTTTGAAATGCTGCAGTGAAATTTTGGCAAAATTCATTGCAGCCTGCCACATCAAATTGTTTTTTTCACTTTGATTTTCATGCTGTCTTTGAATTCAGTCCTCTGTAGGTTGATCATTTTCATTTCCACCAAATGATGTGGCATCCTTTTATTTCTAACACATTACCCAGCCCATATCAGTATAAATATCCAGCATGATTTTTTCCCCATTGAGATTTGATGTGTTTTCAAAGTGTTCCTTAATGATTTTGAGCAGTGTACGTGGATGCATTTACTTAGATTGGTTGAATTGTTTGTAGTATTTTCATCATGTGGTGTTGCTTATTTTGCTGAAGTAAAGTATGTAAATGTTCCTTTCAGCACCGCAAAAGAGACTGTATATTTACTTCCACCAGCACTCTGGCCTTACGGATGGTAACATTGGCCAGTTAACGCTGCACTTTGGTCCAAACTGAGTTATCTCAACAGCAGCTGGATTGCTCTGCATTCTCAGCATTGTGTGCTTTCTTTTTTGAGCAGTAGATTTGTGTGAGTACACACCTGTGAGATTTGGTGCAGTCTGATAGTGTGTCACATTAAACACAGATTTGATTACATTTTTTTTTTTCTGCTCACTGCATAAAGGGAACCAAGTGAATCCTTGTTTTATGTCTCACAAGTACAATCTTTGTCCTGTAGATTGTGGGGACACCGATGGTCCCCTGACTCTCCTTTTTAACATCACCACCAAGTTGACATTTGTGGTTTTAAATGAAATGTCATAACTATTGGTTGGACTGCCATGACATTTGGTTCACAGATTCATGTACCCCTCAGGATGAATTGCAATCAGTTTGATGAACTTTGTATTAAAGGCCATCGGGGCACAGTTTAAATTTGTCCAAACACCTGTAAAGCTGATGACATTCCCAGCAGCTTCTGCAGTGTTATATGTAGTGCTAATTGGTACATGTGAGCATGTGGAGGAGAAGGAGGAGAAGGAGAATAATAATAAAGGGATAATAATAATATGAGGGAGAAAAAGGAGATGAAGAAGCAGTCAAAACATGAAAAACATCTTGGCTCAATAAAATAAATATACAGAAAAAAATAGAATATTAACATGTTAATGCTAAATAAGAATCAGCATGTTAGGATCATCTTTATGCATGTTGGTCTTATTGCTTATCCCAGAGCAGCAGACCACACAGCCAATGTATCTTGTAGACTTGAAGTCTTTTAAAATTATTTCCTAGAACAAAAACTAACGCACTGAAGCTCCAGGGCTGCTGCTCTTAGCATAACACTGATTTGATAGGCTTATGGTCCTTTTCTCTACTCTACTCCTTTTCTACTCTAGTTGACTAACCAAGGCGCTTTGTACAATACGTTTGCATTCACCCATTTCTACCATTCACACGCATTCACACTCCGATGAATATACCAGGAGCAACTAGGATTTCAGTATCTTGCTCAAGGATACTTTGGCATGCAGACTGGAGGAGCCAGGAATCGAACCGCCAACCTTCCCATTAGTAGATGACCTGCTCTACCGCTTGAGCCTCTCTCTGCCTCTGTGCTCCAGATATGATTAAAGTGTATAAAGTGAAGAGTTTCAGCTTTAATTCCAGACTATTGCTTAGGAATTAAAGCCATTTTTTTAAGAGCACAGCTGTGTAATTATAGTGTTGGATTTGCATTTTCCATCTTTCTCCTCTCAGGCAAAAATACAGAGAAATACTTAATTCATGTGATTCAATATCCTGTTTATATGTAAAACAGTTTAAGTGATAAAATGTAAGTCTAGCTACATTAAGATAAGTAACCCAAAGAAGGAATTTAGTGAACAACAAAAGCTGATTTAGTTTTTTTTTATGTATAAACAAAATTACATCAAACATGCAGAACCTTCAGCTGCTGTTTTAACAAGCTTTCTTTGCTCTCATCCCCCCCGTAAGAGCATTATATATTATGCTGGCTCTCAGTGTAATGTCTGTACTCTTCTTAACCTTTAGAAAACGTCTAGAGCAGCAGCAGAAAATGCTGGAGGAAGAGAGGAAAAGAAGACAATTTGAGGAGCAGAAACAGAAGCTGAGGCTGCTCAGCAGTGTCAAACCCAAGGTGAGTCTCTCTCCACATCTTGTTCTCCTTGCTGTTTTTTTTTTCTGGCACGTCCACTGCTTGTCTTTCTCACCCTCTGGACTCTCGATATCCGATTGTGCTGCGCTCAGACTGGGGAGAAGAGCCGTGATGACGCCTTGGAGGCAATCAAAGGCAACCTGGACGGTTTCAGCAGAGACGCAAAGATGCACCCCACTCCATCATCACAGACTCAGAAGCCAGGTACTTTAACACTAAAAAAAAGACATAATAGCTGGTCTGCCAATGACTGACAAGCTGGAGCCAGACCAGTGTAGATGCAACACAGATTGCATCATATTTTATTTATCATATTTCAGTCTCTCATCTTCTGCACACCTGTCAGTCACTGTCAATTTTTTAGTAGTGTCTTAATTCTCATAATATGTGTTTGAAAGAAAATAAACACCTTCCGTGTTTAGTTTCTTCAGTTGAGAGTGAAGATTTCCTTCATTTAACTCCTTCCTGTGCATTTCAGGAAATTGTAGAGATGCATTTAACAAATATACAACTTTTTTGATGTGTTAAACCTCATCAGTATTAACTCGCAGCTCCATGTTGCAGGTTTCAGATCTGCTTTGGGGAAATTCCTGCAAAGCTTCATTCCTGTAATCACATAAACTGCAGACTGTGTGCATCTTTTCTGCACCATCATTCCTCTCAAGATCCCGTACATTTATCAGCTGATCCTGGCCGGAAGCTTCTGCCTAATTGTGGATTTTATGTTGTTGGAAATTTTTACAACTGCTGCAGTTTTGAAAATGAAATATATTTAAATAGCATATAGTGAATCTGAATATAAGTTAAATCTTCTTAAGTTTGCAGATCTACAATTTCTGCTCTTGCACCAAAAAGTCATTATCTCACTCTTGCCCTGTGCAGCTCTGAATTCATCTTTCTTTGTAGTGTGTTTGTCATGTGCTGTGCCATCATCATTATTTCTTCATTTTTGCAGACTCATCGCCATCACACCCGTCTGTCACCACTCACTCCCTCCCCCCAGCTATGTCTGAAGATAATGACGAGTTTAGTGACTTTCAGGGGCCAGTCGATGCCCCCGCCTCCTTCCCTCTGCCCCCCTCCTCCTCCTCCTCCACCTTGGGGTTCTCTTCTCAGGCCCAGCCTACATCCACTGCCCAGCAGGCAGGTTTCTCTGAGGATGATGACGAGTTTAGTGACTTTGTTCAGGGACCTGTAAACACTTTCCCTTCCTCCGAATTCAACCTCTCCTCTCAATCGCAAGTCCAACCAAATTTCCCTCCCTCACAATCCTTCCCTGCTTCTGTGTCCATTCACACCCAACACTCTTCTGTCAGCAACAGCACCCAATCTACATCTACATTTCAAGGTAACCCTTCTTTTGCTTCATTCACACCTACCCTCCCATCCCTGTAATTTGCACTTTTTCCCACCTAGTTCAGAGGATTTTTTTTTTTTTTTTTTTTTTTTTTTTTTTTTTTTTTTTTTACATGTAGTGCTCCGTTTATTGCGGATGCTGAATGTTTTTACTGGTACCCCCCAGATCTTGGGTTGGGCTTGGCCTGCATTAATGTGTGAGAGCATGCAGTTAGCTAGAACAGCAGATGGCCTCAGTAGTCAACACTACAAAGCAAACAAGGATGCGCAATAAACAAATAATGTAGAAAGTGAATATTTCTCAGTAGGTTTTTCCCATGCAGTAGTTACATTTCATGTTGATAGTGAATTTGTGATTTGTGCACTGGTAGAGGACTGTCATGTCATTTGTCATTTGCCCTGTAATCTCTGGGATGAGCAGCTGCTCTGTGACAGCTCTCCATCTCAGACTGTGAATGACAGGACACAGAGATCACCTTCTGTCCAGAGAAATTCAGCAACCCTCTGTCCAGTGTCATCCCCGATACTCTGAGGCATCTCTGACCTAGTTGTTTAGCATCTGGAATAAGCAGATTAGATGGCTGATGGATAGATTGCCTCAGATATTAAGAGAGGAATTTATCTTGCAGTTTCTTTGTTCAGATGCTGTAGAATAAGGCACACAGTTTGCATTGGACATTTGAACAGTATAGTCCAGAAAATACCTGCTGTGTGACATTAAAAGCAAATCCAAACAGAGTCAAGTGACTTTTCTGTTTGAGGGCTTTTTAATTGTCTGATTTTTCAACAAATAAATAAATCAGATCTGATGCTGGGCTTCTTAAGCAACTTCTGAAGGATGGTTTAGTTGAAAAGGAATATATTGGTACCACTTGACGAATACTCTGCGTAGGTTAATAATGGCTAAACTACCTGCTGTTATCAGCTGAATAAAAAGATCTATCACTGAATTGGTTGGTGTGTTTGTGGGTTTGAGATTTTGTAAATCTCCTTAAAGCTTCTTAAAGAAGTCCTGTGAAGTTCTCTAAAGGAACAACAGCTATGTTTCTGTTCAGTCTTAGTCCTTAGAAAACATGATAAATGAATTCCTCCTTTCCAAAACAATCGCAAAGATCCTTTTTTAAATTTTAAGTTCAGTATTATTCAAAATTTTGCAGGAATGCTCTTTTTTTTTTTGGTGGTGTATTGCAACCAAATTTTGGCATGTTACTGCAGCCTGTTGATAAGTACATTAGTGAATCAGGTATGCATGCATTTATCCACCCATCCTGCCCTTAAACCTGCTTTCACACAGCCCTAAATTATTGTAGACATAGCCTGACACAGTATGCATGTGAGAACACAAATATCTAACGAAGTTGGACTGGATCGTACACAGTGTTTAATCTTCCTGCTTCCTAAGTCAGGGTGATATTTTATTGCACTGATATGCAAATAGTTCCATTAATGGCTGTTAAGTAGTCGTGTCCTACCTCCTCCACAAGCTACCTTACCGAAACCATGGAGTGTTTCCATTAGTGCGAATGCTTCTGAGGTGGACTGTTTCCTGCTGTGTGCTACATGTGGGAAAGGAAAACTGTAGATAATCTGTAGATCATCTACAAAACTGTAGATTCTCCCCAAATTGTCAGAAGTTTGACAGTAGCTACAGAAAAAAATCTCAAGCACAGTACTTGCGTAAGCCTACTGAAGCATCCTTAATTTTATCTGAAATTCACTCTAAAGAATAGAAACGTGAAGTCTGCATTGTTGCAAGTGTGTGTTAAAGAAGCTTGTTCCTCATCCACCCTTCTAGGCCCATCCCTGGAAGAGAAGCTGTTCTCCTCCTGTGATCTCACAGCTGATAAGACTGCCCATGTTAGCTTTAAGCCCAAGCAGAGCTTGGCTGAAATGGTTCCCAGAGCTAAAGTTTCAGCCCAGTTTCAACCCAGCACTAAAGCGAGGAACTGGGCTGCAGCCACCGAGGACTTGAGCTCTGTCTTCACAGCAGAAAAGCCACCAGAGGCCCTGGTGCCAGCACCCAAACTCCCCCCATCATCTGCTGCCTCGTCTCCTCAAACCAGTTGTGACAGTGGTGAGAGAAGTGTCTGTTCATTGGACTTCATAGCTGCTTGATCTCTCCCTTGCTTTGCTGCGGCATTAACACACAATCAGGGTGGTACTTCTCTTTCTCTCCTTGAGAAATATTTTCATTCTTTCTAACCCTGACAAAATAATTCTGTTCGTCTTGGGGCAATTTAATCTCCTCTATCTCTTTGGGTCATAATTGATTTATACCAGATCACGGACTGGGCATCCTACTGTTTGTCTGTGCCTGTGTGCTGTTAAATGAAATCAAATTGATGTTTTCTTCACTGTTGAGGTGGCAATGCCTTTGAGGTGTCCTTCCTTGTGTCTTTCCGTCGTCTCCTAAATCTCTGCTCCTATTTCTGCCTGCTTTATACCTCTGTCTTGTTAGCGGGGCCCTCTCATGTCAGTGCTCCCTGCACACACTGTGGAAATGGACTGTGTCTGTCAAGGTCCTTGGGTGATACCTGCTGACTAAATAAGCCGCCGTCTGTTCACTCACTGCGTAACACCCTCTCAGAGAACGACCTCTGGCGCATGCTGACTGCTTTGGTTTAACAGGGATGCGCATGGATTGGCAGGTGCCACCGGGGCCCAACATAATCCAAGGCTGATTGTGCATGCTGCTCTGCTACTCCTTTGTGCTGTTATTTGTTTGTCTGCACCCGTGTCCTCAGTGTCATCGAGGGAAATATAGCGGCTCATCACAGAGACCAGGGGAGATTTGTAATAAGATTCATTTAACTGCTCAAGACTGATGGAAGTATTATGTGCAAAGTGGGTGTCTGAGTAAACACCTGCCTTGCAGGCAGAGTGTTAGGGGCTCAGAATGAGCCATAGCATTTTACGGAAATGGCTGGTTGTCTGTTTCCAGAAAAGAATAATTTAGGTCAATGTCGGCAGTTAAATTATATTTTTAGTTATTTTTTCTTACAAGGCAATCTCCTCTCTCCTTGAAGCTGGAAATGACTCACGGACTGATTTATAGATGTCTGATGTGGCAGGGCGTTTGTGATTCAGTGCAGGGGAGCGTTACATCTGTGCCGAGCCTTCCAGACATCAGGTGTATGATTTTTTTGTCGAGTTCGATACGAGCAGGGCTCAGCTGCCAAGAGACTTGGCAGATTGTAAGCCTGGACACGACTTTTGCTTCAACAGCTAATTGTGTGTCTGTGCGCGTGCGTGTGTGTGTGTGTGTGTGTTTGTGTGTGTCTGTATGTGTGCTTGTGCTTCTGACAGCAGGTGTTGGTGTGTACCCACAACAAGAGCACATTCAGTCCATGCTGCCAGCCTGGGTTTACAATGACAGCCTTGTCCCAGGTAAACATTTACTCACGAAAACATCCAATTTAATGTTCAGGTGATAATATTTGACATTGCTTTGTGTGTTTTCTGGAAAGAAATGTCACTATTTTGAATTGCAAAAATGTTTTATTTTTTTTTCTCAGAAATGTTCAAAAAGGTTCTTGAATTCACCTTGACTCCGGCAGGGATAGACACAGCCAAACTCTACCCGATATTAATGTCATCAGGTCTTCCCAGGGAAGCACTCGGGCAAATCTGGGCATCAGCCAACCGCACAACACCTGGCATGCTGACCAAGGAGGAGCTTTACACTGTACTTGCACTAATTGGTGTGGCACAGGTAATCACTGAAGTCAAAACAAATTATCCACTTAGAATGACTTCACTAATCATCTCCCACGGCTTCCGCAGAGTCTCGCCATAAACTCCTCACTGAAATTAGACGGGCTTAGCTCAAAAAACAGAGAAAGGAGCAGTGCTGTGACTCAGCCCGCGGCCTGTGAAGCGTTATAAGTCCAATATATGGCAGAGTCCCCATCAGCCGAGTTTGGCAGGAGACTTCTTATCATGCTCAGCCCGGGCCTGTCACCACCACCCCTGGGAGGATGCAAATCTTCAGGCAGCTCACGAAACACTGCATGCCTCCGCTTCCATGCGAGGAATAATAAGACACCTTTGGTGATGTAAATCTTCAAGAAGCTTAAAATACAAGCACAACAAGGTGCATTCTCTTATGAGAGGGGAAGAAAGTTTGAGTCTGCTGGTGACATCTGTTCAAAAGGATTGTGTTGAATAATTTATATATAAACATTAGTCCTTTTCCTAGTTCAGTGAATACATTAAGGCTTTGGAATATAGAGGTTCACAGTGGCCTCTGTGCCTTGACACCTTTCATGATTTAGCAGATTAACCCTAAAAAAATTGCAGCCAAATAAAATTCTGAAATATTAAAGTACATCTTGAAGGACAGGTTTTATTCTGTATTTGTCATTGTCAACAACAATCCCCGTAAAAAGACTCAAACTGTTACTCGCACTCACTTCTTCTTCACCTTATCTGTGGCTTTCAGCCTCAAGCTTTTTTTCACAGTCATAGCTGCATAGCTTCATCTTTAAAAAGTGAAGGTAGATTACAATAAAGCTGGGCACCATAGCTTTAACAAACATAACATACAAAGCACTTGTTGGAGACTGTTTTGATTATGTTTTCAGCAGCAGGACAAAGATTTCATTGTGTTTTAATGTGCTTTTGCACAACATCACCGCTCAGAGAAATCAGCTTTATCGTGCTGTCTTTGCTTTAGTGAAATATCATTTGTTGTATCCTTCCTTTCAGAGTGGCCTCCCAGCAATGAACGTGGAAATCCTCGGCCAATTTCCTTCTCCTCCCGTGCCGAACCTGCCGGCACTGGCTATGGCCATGGCCCCCGTCATGCCTCAGCACCAGCAGCCCATGATGACCCAGCCCCCGGTCTCCATGGCCATGCCCACAGCAGCAGCGCCACCAGTCATGCCTATGACACCGGCAGCACCGGCTCAGCCGCCCACAAACACAAATTTCATTGCCAGTTTCCCTCCTGCACAGATATCACAGGTACTGTAAGCTTTCATTTCTTTGTTTTCCTGCTGTTGATCATCTCACTGACCAACATGATGTTTGCACAGGGAACCAAAGCTGATGATGACGACTTCCAGGACTTCCAGGAGGCTCCAAAGGCAGGAGGAGACCAGGCTTTCTCTGACTTTCAGGGGGAATCAGGAGGAAGCTTCCCCACTACCATTGCACCTCAGCACCAAAACAGGTATAGGGTTGTTGACGGAAACAGTGAGTCTGCCATTTTATTTCTAGCTTATATAAGTAGGAACATTTTAAAAGCTTATATGGCCCTAATTCTAGGTTACAAGAAATAATATTTAGTATTTCTTTTCTCTGTCTTTTTGTTCTCTGTGCTGTAAATATTTGCAGAGATGAGCATCAAATATTCAACCCTAGATGATTATTTATAGCTGAGTCATTCTGCATAATAATTGTACCTCTCATTGTCTGTCTTACAGTCAGACGCACTGTCTCAATATCTTGTAATAACCACCTCAGAATAGCAATGAGTTTGGGTCATCTACTAATGAATTCATTTCAGTGGACAGAAGATAAGCTTGTTTCTTTATATTACTTTCCAAGCCCTTGTGGTGCAGCCGTGCTTTCAGTGAGAGGAAGCTGAAAGGCAATTATCCACTGAAAGACTAAGAGAAAGCAGAATTAAAGTATCTCACATCTAAGTGGCATAGGCGTTTTATGATTCTCTCCTATTTCACTGCTGAAAAAATACACTCCTGACTGTTTCATCAATGTAACAAGAATTCCCCACAGACTGAGATTGCTCTCTAATTAAATGAGAGGCTGAACAGCTCATATTGGGCTGCCAGCCTGAACTGGCAGCCATAACTTACTGTCGGATATCTCGCGGAAAACGGGCTTTCAGGTAACTAATATTCACTAATATTCATTTCCCTCAGCCCTTGATTCATCTGTGTTAATTCAATACAATTTTATTTATATTGTGCCAAATCACAACAAACAGTCGCCTTAAGGCGCTTTATATTGTAAGGTAAAGACCCAACAATAATTACACAGAAAACCCAACAATCAAAACGACCCCCCTATGAGCAAGCACTTGGCGACAGTGGGAAGGAAAAACTCCCTTTTAACAGGTTAGTGGATGAGCATCACAGGCGTAATGGGCATCATATTTCTTGCTGTATTAAAGCACCCTTCACTTTAAGGAATAGTTTCACATTTTGGGATTATGCTTGTTTGTTTTCTGTTGAGATGATATTATTGAAGCAGACCAGCTCTGAGCTCTGAGCTGTCTGCAGCAACTCTTAAGCTCACAAATAAACCAGTTGGACTGTTAACTTCCTGGAGTCTTCACGGGAAGACAATTACAACACAAACCCCGTCAATTAAATGAGGTGTAACATGTTAATTGGTGAGTATTGAAGGTGCTGGAAGGTGGAAGTTGTTCACTTTTGATGCTAAGCTAAACTAGCTAGCTACTGAATGGGCTCTCATATTTGACAAGCATATTTTAAGAGAGCATCAAAAGTATTATGAATCTCCTTTTTAGGGCCCAACTGATATTTTTAAGACCAATACCGATATTTGGTGATTTAAAAATCTGTTATATCGCCCAATAATTTTTTTTATATGACGATGCTATTTAAAAATAATGTTGTTTGATTGTCACAACAAGTTATGGACTACTCATTTATACTCGGCTTTTCCAGTTTTTGTTTATCAGCTGTTGTATATGCTGAAACGGATACATTGGCAAATAGTTAATTTAACCCAAAATTTCAAACTGTTCCTTAAAATTCAGCCTTTTCTTGGGCAAAATAGAGTGAGGGTAGACAGGATAAAATAAAAAGCTTCAATACTTTAACCTCTTAACTGGCCACAGGACGTTTGTAGTTCGTTTTATATGGCAGGCTAGACCCTCCCATTTTGATTGACACCTCATTCGGCCAATAACATTAACCTGTTAACTGGCCGCACCATAATCACCTGACAAAGCTACGTGACACCCTCTGGTTATTATTGGCTCTGGAAAACCCATTTCTTAACATGATTGGCCGAATGAGGTGTCAATCAAAATGGGAGGGTCTAGCCTGGCATATAAAATGAACTACATACGGGAATTGGCCAGTTAAGAGGCTACGAAATGGGTTTCCCAGCGCCAATAATGTACAATTATGTAGGTGATTTTGGTGCTGCCACTTAACAGGTTAAATCTAGATGCTGTTGAACAGATGTGCAAATTGAAAAGAAAAAAAAAACAAAGCAGGGAGAAAAGGTTGAGGCATTGAGGTAAATTACACAAGAACTGGACTGAAAATCAGTGGCAGCAGGTCTGATGGAGTGAAGAATCCAAATTTGAATTGTTTGGCTCAAATCATTGTCAATATGTATAGAGGAGGTCAGGAGAGTCATTAGCTTATGGTGTGAGCAGACGATCATATGCCGCAAGGCTGAAATACAGTGGCCCGGGTTTGACTTTGACCCAAACCCCTTTTGCTTTCCCCTACTCATGTCCCCACTTTCCTGTCCTCTCTCCACTACTGTGCTATCTAATAAAGGCAAAAGCAGAATAGTATCGGCAGTCTTTCATCCACCATGAAATACCATCTGGAAAGTGTCTGATTGGTAGCAGCTTCATTTTTCAGCATGACAATGATCCCAAACACACTGTCAATGCAGTAAAAGCATACCTGGATAGAAAAACATACAACAGGCCTCCCCAGAGCCCGGACCTCAACATTATTAAAGTAATATGGGATCATCTGGCCTGAGAATGGTGCAAATAGCGGCCAGCATCCAAAGAAGAGCTTTGAATGTCCTTCAAGAAGCCTGGAGAACTATTCCTGAAGACTAGTTAGAGAAAATACAGGAAAGCTGCCTCAGGGAGTTCAGGCTTTGTTGAAGAATAAAGGTGGTCACACCAAATATTGATTTTCAAGCTCATTAGAACTGTACAAGTTCTGTTTTTACCTATCATTGTACCCACCCATTTTCCCAGGAAATTTAAAGCAAAGACAGGTTGGCTCAAGACTTTTGCGCAGTACTGTAATTTGCTGCATATGTGAGGGGAAAATGACCAGTGACTAATTGATAAGTCATCTTGCTAATGTCTATTATCTCAGTTTTCTTTGGAGTAAGTTCTCAACCAAGTAGTCCAGTACATTTTGTCTGAATTAGAAAAACAAGATATAAATACTTTTGTTGGTGAGCTGTATTTGAGACAGTGGGCACATTGTTTTTACTCCTAAGCAGAGCTGCCTGTTACCTTTTTTACTGGCCTTAATGGAAAAAAGTACACCAAAAGCTTTTAACAAAAGAAAAAAAAAAAGCAGTTTCTCTCCAAACTGTGAGCCCAGGGCAAATGGTCAGTCAGCTCAGGCAGCTTATAGGCATTAAATTTCACCTTTGAACTTTGCCCATCATGATGTCTGACTATAGCTTTTGTGTCCCTGCAGCACGCCTGCCATGCTGACTCCAGTGTCTGGTTCCTCCTCTGCTTCCATCACATCTTCTGATAAATACGCCGTGTTCAAGCAGCTGTCTGTGGATCAGCCTGCAGAGCCTACACCCCTTGCCTCAGGTACCTTGGATATCTCATGTAATAGTGTTAGTCCTCTAGATGGGTATGCACTAGGACAAAACATAAAGTCAGTTAGAGAAGGAAACAATGTTATCATCAGGCGTTCAAAGCAACATTGAGCACAACACGTTCGGTTCCTTCCTGTGTAGGTAATTGGCAAGGATTGATTAAAAGCAGAAAATGATAACACCACATTTCCAGGCATTTCACCATGTAGAGCCCTTTTATTACATCAGTAATACAAAATTGATCCCTGAGGGTTAAAGCAGCTTTATATAAGGGTATTTTCAGTTTACAAAGGTCCTTGAACGATACAGCGAAAGTAAATTTCTTCTAGTTTCTCTTAATATTTACCCAGTGTTCTTTATTTGCTCCGATCCAGATATTGGAGACAAATACAGTGTATTCAGACAACTCGAACAACCTGCTGACAAGAAATCAGTCGGTAAGAGACCCTTTCTTACACATCTCGATTTCTCTCTCAGTGACTAAAAACACACTTTCACCTAATGTAGATATTAGCACATCCGTGCTTTTTGGCCTCTTTGGGGAATGACACAGAGAACTTGGAGATGACCCTTCTGAGTATCATGTCGTCCTCAGGAAACAAATTGGTTTTTTGATACTCTCTAATTAAACTCTGTGTCATAACTTGGGCAAAGCTGTCAGGTCACTACACTGCCACAGATCCATGTTTACACTGTGTCTTGTGTTGCAAGTCTGCAGCGTTGATACCAGTGTGTTTCCCATCCCTGTTTCATTAGAACAGTTTCCGATGGGGACAGCTCTTACAACTCCAGTAAGTCATGCTTTGTGGTGACCTTTCTTTGGCATTGTCAGGCTCCATCTCCTTAATGAGCCCATTAGTTATCTCTCTTCCACCGTACACCAGTGGTGTGAACAGATTCTCTATTTCAGTCCATGCATACATTATACCACAGTGGATTAACAACTGCTGAAACTTGAGAATTCATTCTGACTTTTTTCTGTGTGGTTTCTGTCAAGACTGCAGAAGTTTTTCCACTGTAATAAATACTTAGTAGGCTGCAAAAAATTGTAATAGCTAGTTTTAGCTTTTTTCTTAACTATCAGTTTAATCAGGATATTCATTAGGTGTTGTTTTTAATGAGATTGTGTCCTAATAACAAGTCATATCTGTCCTTTTCCGAACTGTTTTGTCATAAATGGTGTTTCCTCTTGCACAAAATTCTGAGATACACACAGCCAGCAAACTGTAAAAACTCAGGTATAAAGTATTTTTGCTTGAAGAGACTTGATGCTGCAAAATATATATCTAAAATGCAGAAATGGCACTGAAACCAGACCTTGTTTACTTGGGAGATATTTTCACTGAGGAAGCGGCGACATTGTCAGACACAGAGACAAAATGACTTGTTAAGACTATAATCAACAGTTCATTGCATGGTAGTGTCGATCTCATTAGTTTGGGGTCATTTGAAAGAAAAGCACATTTGTTTTTAATATAAGTTAAGTTTATTGATGATTAATAAAATGACTTTAATAGAGTATCTGTGTAGGCGTATGGAGGCTTGTTTTCAGCACTCCTGTGTTGATTCATTGCATTCCCTAATGCAAGTTTATCATATCAAAAATAAGGTTTGCAGGATTAATCAAATTTTAATCTTGATCACGATTTTAGCTTCCCACAATTAAACGAAAATGATTGACTGATATTGGAAATGAATGCGCCACAGCAAAGCGAATCGAGCAGTCAATAAAACAGCACCTGACAACATGACTGCATGTGCTGATCACAGCTGCTACCTGCATCACTCATGGTGAAGTTTCTTGAGTGTAGTCTGGATGAGCAACACTACATTAAAAGACAGATACAGCAAAATTCTAATGTCTTACACAGCAGAACGTGAAGAGCCTGTCCCTAGAACTGGATCATCATATATGTTGTTTGGCGACACTTTGGATTTAGGGCAGGTGATGTTAATCAAGAGTAAATCACATGCGCAGCAAAGCAAGGCAACTAATTTAGTCAAACTGCAGTATGATGAATGCGTGAAGGCCAAGAAAAACAATGCAGTGGTTGCTAATGTGAATCGTCCAACTTCAACTCCGACATCCATAAAAGCGAGGCTGTACAGCACACTGCCGCAGCCACCCAGCTCACAAAGCTGCACTGAAATTACCAGCCAATCACATTCCATTTGGCCAAAGATACATACGTGTCCACTAAATACAGTGAGCAGCTAAGGCTTTGGGAAAATGGTCAACCTACTTGACAAAATAAATATTATCCCAAAGCACGATTATTTTTCCAAACCTATAAACGCTTTAACGTTAAGCCTTTTCTGCACAGTCCTTCATTGAATTTGTCTCATTTGGGCACATTTTGCTATGGCATATTTAGTTTTTAGTTTTTCTATATATGGACCACAATTTTATTTAGTCCAAAGTTTATTTGACATCCATCCATAGGTAAAATGAAAGACTTTATATTTTGCACTTAGGCCAGGTGAATAAACACCTGCAAAATATGTTTTAATCGACAGCAATGTAAAAGTGAAAGCAGTGCCCTGTTGGTTTCATTTTGTGTTAAGTTTTGATAGAAATTTTTATTTCTATTTTTCTTCAGAGAGTTGTGCTGAATTTAGGTGAATAAGGCGAACCAAATTAATTTTGATGCAAATATTTGTTCATTAGCAGGAATGTGGCACAACAGGGAGGTAAAAACAGGGGTATGCTTGGGTGAAAGTTCACAAAAAATTATGGTAAATAATCGTATTGATCAAGATAAATGTGATTTTGGCCACAGTTGGGCCGCTCTGGTCAAAAGTCTGATTTATCATCTTGTTAAATCTGAAAATTTTTGCGCTGATCAAGGAAGTATTACATTTGGCTGGTTAGGTATCTGGAGCTTCAGTCTTTGTGGGCTCACTTATAGTCTTAGTATTTTTGTTATAAGAAGGAAGGATCGTCCATACAAGGAATTAAAAAAAGAACTGAAGTTCTTATACAAAGGTGTGTGCTACTCCCTTCACAAACCAGCTCAGTCTGGCACTTGCAGGAAGCATTTCTGCCAGTTGAAGACCAGTTGAAGAATCTCTGATGTACGTTCACTTCTGCTCAGTTGTCCTCCCAGGTCTTTTTCTGTTCTGGTTAGAGCCATTTTGTACTGTTCGGTAAAGGGAGTAGTACACATAGTTGCTCAAAATCCTACCTGAAATAGACTTTATTTCTTATAGGAATGTTCTGACAAGTTTCAGAAGATGTTTTTTTTTTTAAACTCCCACAGGCTTTTTGGGATTTTTTTCTAACAATTAGGTGACTTTTAGCATGATAAACTTGCATTAGGACTGACTTTTAAAAAAATATTTATCCCTATGTAGATATTCCATTAAAATTCACAACATTTAGAATAAATTACACGTTTCATCATTAATTGACAACAATTTAATGTTATATTGAAGGAAAACAGATATGCATTTCTATTAAAGAAAACCCTAAACTTTTGAGTGGTAGTGTATGGAGAGCTTTTTGTGCAGTGATGTGTGCTCTTCTTTGGACACTCTGCAGCCCAAAGTTCATCAGAAGACTGGAAGTTCACCATGTCTATTTACAGTGGAGCAGAGGGAGCAGCCTTCTCTCTTTTAGGATTGTAAAATGACTGAATTGTAGCACATTATATCTCTGCTGTCTTATACTGATAAATTCTTCTCTTTGGTTTACAGGAGAAGGATTTGCAGATTTCAAATCTGTCAGCACTGATGATGGATTCACAGACTTTAAAACAGCCGACAGCGTCTCTCCACTAGATCCTCCAGATCAAGCGAAGATCTTTCAACCTTCCTTTCCTCCTGCTTTTCCAAACTCTCAGTCTCTACAGCAGCTTCCCCAGCAACAGCCAGCAGTGTCTCTTTCTCAGCCCAAAAATCCTCTCAACATGGCTGACCTGGACCTTTTCTCTTCTATAGCACCCTCTGTTCCTGCCCCCACTGAGATAAAACCCAGCACATTCCCCTCTGTGTCTGTGCCCCCCTCTCTTGTGCTTCTGCCAGGTGGAGCAAAACCCCCGGGGGGAGGGGTAGATGAATTTGGTGACTTTGCCCTCTTTGGCTCCTCTTCTGACTCCACTCAAGCTTCAGCTGCAGGAGGAGCTGCAGCAGCACCTCAGGATGACTTTGCAGACTTCATGGCATTTGGCAGCTCTGGTGGAGAGCCTAAAGGCGAAAGCAGCGTGGGGGTCCAAGGGGAAACCTCCACGCAGCAGCGGTCTCAGCAGAGCTCTGACAAATATGATGTATTCAAACAGCTTTCTCTGGAAGGAGGCCTCGCCTACGATGACACCAAGGAGAGTGGCGGTGGCTCCTTCTCTTCACTCAAGAGTGACACGGACGACTTTGCTGACTTTCAGTCCTCGAAATTCTGCACAGCGCTCGGAGCTTCCGAAAAGACTCTGGTGGACAAGGTGGCCGCTTTCAAACAGGCCAAGGAAGACTCTGCGTCCGTTAAGTCCCTCGACCTCCCATCCATCGGTGGGAGCAGCGTGGGAAAGGACGACTCGGAGGACGCGCTCTCAGTGCAGCTGGACATGAAGCTGTCGGACATGGGCGGAGACCTGAAGCACGTGATGTCAGACAGCTCTCTGGATTTGCCAGGTCTCTCGTCCCACCAGCCCCCTGCTACAGGTGAGGAACTTGTGCGTTTGCTCTGGTGAGGCTCCGTGCAGTGACACACAATATCAGTTTCAAGGCCAGCCAGCCTCTCCTCCTCAGTGACCCCCCCCCCAAACAAGGGGTCAAAGGGCAAGTTATAAGGTCCTTGTTGAATTGAACATGCTCAATTGCTGAAGACAAATATAACAATATATGAGTAACATATCAGATTAGATGCATCGCAGCTGTCATTCTACATTTCATCATTCATCTCATCATACTCTTTATTTATTTTTATTTATTTATTTATTTAAATCCTCAGTTTCTTCCTCATTTGTTTTTTTTTTATCTCCACATTCCTCTTCCTGCCCTGCTTATATTGTTATTGTAATGACAGAAAGGTCCTGGCTCATATCTCTATTTATTTACAAATGATGAGTGCCTGGTTTTGATGTGTTGGCAGTCATAGTTCACAGACGAGGTCCCCCAGCTGCTGCCTGCACGACTCGGATAAGCCTCCTGTTTGATGTGTCCACAGCACAGCAGGCGGATGTCGCACTTCCCTTCAGTGTACCTTGTGTGTGCGTGTGTGTGTGCGTGCATGCGTTGTTTTGAGCAATGCTAAGAGAAGGAGCAGTTGAATACAGATGAGTACAGGAGGGCGTTTATCCTCTTGTTTATTCAAATCACAGGTTTTCAAACACTAGGCTGCAGCTTACCAAAGGCATTATCTGTAAGCCATCATTTACCTTTTTAACTGATGTGTGCTGAAAGCACAGCAGATGACATAATTTTGATTAGCTTGTTATGAAATGTCACCATTAATATGACATTTTGCATGCAAAAACTGGAGACTATTTTCATATAGAACAATAGTGATTTGTCACTATTAAGGACATTATAGCTGGACGTGAGTGCTCGAATGTGAGTGCATGCTTTTGCCTCTTTATGCCTGTCAGTTATTGTATTACCCTGCAGTATTTTCACATTAGCCATGCAGTATATTTTGGATCGAATGGACGTCTGATTAGACGATGTCTCTATAGCAGCGTGTCCGCTCCCCTACCTCACGTCCATGAAAGTGGAGTTAAAGTTTACCTAAAGCTTGTTGTTGGGTCCTTTTATTAAAAGGGAAATCAACCCCGTATCTGTTAATGATCAGGCAGTGTCCATGTCCTCTTTCCCCCTCTTCACTGCTCATCATTTATTCATCGAGCTTCTCGGCTTCCACGTCACGGCTCGTATTTCATAGCGAACATTTCAAGGCTTTTTTTTTTTTTTGGTGTAACATGAGATGGGTTGCATGTGTTCTCAGGTGAAGGCTGTGAAATTCAAACATTTGCTAGCTTTAAGTGAGCTTTCATTTTTATTTGAAAGCTCAGCCAAAGCTGAAGAAGTTTCCACAAATTGACGAAATCTCCATTTGACAACAGTCATGCAATCAGCTTCCAGTATTTCGTTACTTATCAGTTAATTATCAACACATATATCAAGTCATTTCATCCAAGAAACCGATCCTTTATTCTTGACTAGAAAAAAAAAACCAACCCGTGAACATCCCCATTGCCTTATTTCAGTTTCTGTGCAGTGGTCAGATTTTGGTTAAACCCAAACCGGCCCCTCTGTACTGAGAGCAAACAATCCAGTCCATGGAGCTGCAGCGAAACCGCTGCTCTGGCTGCTGATCGGGCAAAGGCGTGCCCGCTTTAACATCGATACATTCCTGAGAAGCTTTATGCTACCGTGACAGCAGTTTCCATTTCACCCTGATTAATCAGCTGTTCTTGGAGAGCTCTGGGACTAACCTGCCGTTAACGTGTAGCAGGCCGAGCAGTTCGAGCACCTCACCACGCTTTGCACTGTGTTTCTGGAAATGTATGTAAGCTTAAAGAGACAGTATTTCTTTTCTCAAAAGTTCCTTTTGAGTCGCAAAAGGAACCAGATTTTCTTTCTCAGTATTTATTTATTTTTTAATCCGTTATCTGTGATATCGCAGCATGAATTTATATCATGTGTGGCTCTACGGTCTGGCTCTCTGAGAACATAATGACGTTAATATTACCCTTCCTGCCTTGCTTTTTGCTGCAGTGTGCCTGCCTTTTCAATTTGTGAAATTGACAAGAACGTAATACAAAATAACCATTTTATGCATAACAGTATTGCAAGTTGTTTTTATCAAGGGAGAAATGTGTACATGCAGATTTAATAGTGTATTTTTATTACAGGAATATGAGACTCTTATTTTGAGACTATAGAACGACTCCTCGATTTTGTTGTGATTTGCCAACTATGTAAATTAAATGTAGCTGACGGTATTTAGTAGGATCAAAGTATTTTAGTTTAATGTGGATCCAGTCATCGATGTTTTTAGTCAATAATGAAACATTATTATTCAAGGGAATTAATGAACATCAGTCTGCTTTGACAAACAATCACTGTAGCAAGAGAGGGGGGGAAAGGATACTGTCTCTTTAAATCTGTTCCTGCATCTGTGATTGGATGTAATGGAAGCCCTTACTGGGATGCCAGGTGTAAGGATGGCCCTTGTTTTCTGTAACCCTTTGAGGGCTTGGACAAGATCATTTCACGTGTTTACGTGCAGATTAATGCTGATATATTGATCTTATTTATTAAATATTAAATATGTACAGATGGCAGCTTCCTTGCTGCTCCTAAAGTTTAGCTTCCTCCCTGTCAGTTTCTCCCCTCAGGTCCTCAAAGGGTTAACACTTCCTGCCTTGTTCTTTGAAAAATCTTTCAACCTGGCTTTTTCAAGTGTTCTGTATTCAAATCTTTTTTCCAAAAGAAAAACACACCTGTTGCTTTACATCCTAATAGTAAAACAAAGTTTGTCATCTTCCCAGATTTACTGATTCTAGTCTGTGAATGTGCCTTCTCATTCTGCTTCTATATCCTCGGATTATCTTTGTTTTACCTTCTCGCTGTTTGTTTTCTTCCCTTTTCTCCTGACTCTGCATGCCCTTGTATTCCAAATGACTGAAATTTAATTTTCCAAGTGTTAGTTTGACTAAACCTCTTGTAATGATAGACCTCTTTCACAGTACTTTGTGACCTTTCTCTCTTTCTCTCTACTCATGTTGTCGTAATAAATATTACTGTTGGTATTGCTGAAACGCGTACCGTCTTATTTTCTCCTTTCCTTTCCTGTGAGGCGTAATGTGGTTCTAATGACAGGAGGCTTACACCACTCGATCCTTGTCAATTTCACAAATTGCTTTTTGTGTCTGAGAGTTCTGTCATGCAAAATAGGAAGGCTTCAACAAGGTGGATTTATGTGTTTGCGAGTGTCTGAAGGAGACCTGAATGCTAAAGCGTTGACAAATGTGTGCAAGCTGCGTAGCTGTCAGTATCGGTCATAAAGAAAGTGATCAAAAAAGAGGGCAGACGCAGTGACAGGAAAGATCTTTTATTGATGTCGTTGAAGCGTCTGCCTTGAGACCAAAGCCTTCAGGTTGCATTTGGTATGAAGAGATCAACTCTGATTATTGTTAGCAAAGCTGATTGTCACCAGTGAAAACAGCGGCTGTTATCATATAACCAGAGAAGACGAATTGTCCACAAAAAAGGGAAGGAAAAAAAAAAAAAAAAAAAGAAGTTGCATGACTCACCTCAGGCATAAAAACACCAAGAGATAATTTATTAAACCTCCAAAGTGTGAAAGGGAAGATGTATTACATCAACACAGAGAGCTGATGCAAGGCGGGACTGAGAAATGTGCTCACTGTCAGTTGCAAAAAATAAGTTTGTGGGTCCTGTGAATTTCTGCATTAATTACATATAAAATGTGATCTGATTGACATCAGTGTCACAGCTGCAGATGAACACAATCAGACTGAACCAATAACATACACACAGTTTGAGCATGCTCACAATGCAGGCTGGAAAAAGTTGATTATAAGTTCTAAATCAGGTCTAAAAACTGTTTTAGTTCATCAGTATTTTGGGGAGCAAGGGGACACAGCTTTTCACTGTAATCCTAAGGAAAACAGTCATTCTTGCATAATCCTTGCCTTTTTATAGTTGCTTCAAAGATGAGGGTCAAGCCTACAGCCAGCCAGACTTCTGCATACACATTAAACAGAAATTCACATTAACTTATATTCAGAGTTGAACCAGAGCCTCACAGATTTGTTCCAGGACAGCGATTTAACTGCACAATGACAGGCGCTCAGTAAGCTTGCTTTTATTTAGGAATATAACCAGAATACAACCAGCTGGCAACCAGCTTTGAGCTGAGTGTAAGAGAGACATGTTGCAGAGGAGTTGTGCCCAAGGGCGCAGACTGACTCCGGATGATTACAACATGTTTTCTGTGTTTGGAAATTAGACTTAGAGGCAGTCATCTGTACACTTTCATCAATCTGTCTGAGAACGGTTGCAATCAGGTTGCCTCCGACCTGTGCAGTCACCTTGCGATCAAACATAGTTGCTAGAACTAGTTGCAAAATGTGGAAAAAAATTCAGCGCAGTCATCACGCAAGCACCCAATTTTTTTTCACAAGAAAGTTTCTGTCCTATTTTTTTTCCTTTTGTGCGACTGAGCCATAAGTGATAGTTTTGGTTTTACCCCCACAGATTGGGAGATATTTCCAGGATTGTGGCGTTCATCCCTGGACACTGATGATAAATGGAGTTTCATTTCATTGAAGGTGCTCACAAGATTAAAACACGACAAAAAAAAAAAATGCCCTTCCTCAAAATAATAGTCCAGATACTCCAATAAAAATAAAATGGGAACAGGGGAGTGTTTTCTCAGGGATTGTTTCATTTGATTTAAAGTCGTAATGCAGATTAAGCCATTGTTTTTAAAGAAATGTCTCTGCCTGTATTTTTTAATTTTGTGAGCACAATGAAAACAAATATTAAAAAGCAGGTAAATTAAAAAAAAAAAAAAAAGTTCCCATGTGTTAGAGAGCACTCGAGGGAGGTGAGAAAATATGTTCTGAAATGTGGTTTAACTGATCCTTAATATTCTCAAAGGTGCTCATTTCTCAAGACTGAACTACCATTAGAAGACGAGACATCACTTATGTTGTAGATAAATGACAGTAATAATCCGACAGAAATCTCAGACCCCTGTCGAGGCCTATTAGTCTTCCTCCTATCATCACAGCATCTGTGCTATTCCGAGGAACCATCGGTATGTCTGTGTTGTCATTACAGAAGGAGACGACATGAAATTTGACCCGTTTGGGACGTCGGCCCTCAGCACCTTGGCCAGCTATGACTGGTCAGACCGGGAGGAGAGTCTGCCCGGTGAGGTCAGAAAGCCACAGAGCTTGGAAGGAGCTGCCCTTCCATCTTTAGTCCCCACACAGAGGAAGGAACTGACCTTTGGCAGCACTGAAAACGTCACAAACGGCTCCGTAGCAAAGATCATCACCTCCTTCCCCACAGAGGACAGTTCGTCCGCAGATGACAAGTTTGAGGCCTTCGCTGACTTTGGCTCCAGCGACCCGGGCGGTGTCGATGACGAGGACGACTTCGGAGACTTTGCGAGTACCGTCTCTGAGAAGTCAGACTCGCCAGCTGCCACGGCCGAGGCGGGCTCAGAGGGAAACCAGAGCGAGGCCTCAGATGAGTTCGGTGCCTTTCAGGGAGACAAGCCAAAGTTTGGCAAGTCTGACTTCCTGAAAGCCAGCACTCAGGCCAAAGTCAAGTCCAGCGAGGAGATGATCAAGAACGAGCTGGCAACTTTTGATTTGTCTGTTCAAGGTGAGTTTTCCTATTGATTTTTTTTCTTTCTTTCCAATTTGGCAGTTTATCCACTAGTAACTTGGCAGCTTTTATTTAAAAAAAAACAAAACAATTTATTGTTTTTCAGTTAAAAAAATTGTATCCACCAAACTGCCAAAAGCCAAATGCAATTTGGATTGATAGTTTTCTAACAAAAGAGGAGAAAATATTAATATTTGGCAACATGGAATAATTGATTATAACAAATGATTAGCTATTGAAAATTGAAAAACTAAGTCTCTGTAGATGGACTAATCACTTAATTGTAGCAGTTTTGGCACTTGAGTGTTAGTATCTTGTTCTGGTTCTTTTGCCTGATTATTCCTCTGGGCACTCAGGCTTCCTCTCACAGTCTAAAGACTTGCATGTTAGGTTAATTAAAGCTTCTTTCAACTGCTCTCTTATTCACGAGGGGTCGCCACAGCGGATGGATCCACATGTTTGATTTTACAATGGATGCCCTTCCTGATGCAACCTCCCAGGGATTTGTCTCTCCTCCTGGTCTTGAAATGGCGAACTTTCACATATTGGGCGATTGTGTCAACCACTGCACATGCATGTTAGGTGATGATTCTAAATTGGCGGTTGGTGTAAGGAAGCTAAAAAGTGCTTAGCAATTTGAGTCAATAAGACCAGATAATAATGGTGGTCCATTCCGCTTAACATGTATTTTTTAAAGAAATGTGTGACTCTTCTGGCCAGCTGTAAATCCTTAGCCCTGTACTCTGCTCAAGCATGCCACCACCACAGGCAGGGCCCATCAGATGTGTAATAAAGCTGTCAGACATTAGATGGTAGTGTTGAGATGACAGCTCCACTCTAATGGCAGCAACTGGTGAGATGGATTAGCAGATGCCCACAAATCCATAAGCAGAAATTAACCGTATCCACTTAGAGGCTGTTCATTTTCCAACTGCTGTTTGCTGGCGTTATGTTCCACAAATAATTTATTACAGTTTCCTGCACTGTGATCAAAGCCTCGTGCAGATTCATTTCCCTGTGCCGAAGTTAATGTGTGTGAAGAAGCAGGCTTCGCTAACTCCTGTTCGCCCTGTGGCTCAGTGACCTGATCATAGTGGGGGGTTTTGGTGGAGGGTGAGTGGGTGTGGGGAGGATGATGTCTCTGTGGGTGGTGGCAGATTACCTGTGTGTACATGGCTAGCCCCAGTGGAAAAGTCTGGGCTTCACTTGTGTTTGTGCCCGTGTTTGTTGTGGTACTTTGCCAGGGCTTTAGTCCTTCTATGAATTATTCATACCTGCATATTTGTGCCTCTGTTTTGTACCTAATTATTGTTTGTCACAAATTAAGTATTTACTCATGCTGTCCCTGTCTGGGAGGAATTAACCACAAACACAATGGAAGTATAATGGTTGAACAGAAACAAGTGCGCAGGCCAAAATGAGTTGCATCACCACAGGTTGCTGAATTGATATTTCTCTCATTTCCCGTCTCTTCTGTCTCGCCTTTGCTTCAGGCTCCCACAAACGCAGTCACAGTTTGGGTGAGAAGGAGATCGGGCGTTCGCCCCCATCTCCGGCACCAGAGCAGCCCTTCAGAGACCGATCCAACACCCTGAACGAGAAGCCCGCCCTGCCTGTCATCAGGGACAAGTACAAGGACCTGACTGGCGAGGTGGAGGTGAGGAGGGCACCCCAATACCAGTAGATTTCAGAACAATATTCGGGCTGTTAAAGCTTCAAAATACAAAAATGTTCCTTTTCTTCTTTTCTGTTTCTCCTTTGTGTTCATTTGAGATAATTTTGTGCTGTGTTGCTGCAGGAGAGCGAGCGCTACGCCTATGAGTGGCAGAGGTGCCTGGAAAGCGCTCTGGAGGTTTGTATTTGTTTGTGTCCTGTATCTGACCTCTTACCTGGGAGACTTAATTGTGAGAGCAACTGCAAATGTAGTAGACTAATTAAGATAACCAAAGTGCACTGCGGTGTTTTTCTGCCAGGGCTTCACTTGTCACGTATGTCTTGGGATGAATTTATTTTCTTTAAGCCTGCAAATATAAATTTAGGAGTTCTGTTTTTTAAGGCTCATCAAAAAGTGAGGATGATGCATGACTTGAATAAACTGTCTCTTTTAGTGCTGGAATATTTATTTTTGGTTTTAGTCTGACATTTTACAATCCCAGGTAAAGGCCATAATTGTGACATGCTTCAAGATTTACAGCAACTGTTGACTGCCCATTATGAGTTTGATAAACAAAAGCAGGATGTAAGCAGGATGAAAAGCAGGTATGGAATAACACCAGCTTCTGTCCTTCCACGTTAAGGTCATTACCAAAGCCAACAACACCCTGAACGGCATCAGCAGCTCGTCTGTCTGCACTGAGGTCATCCAGTCTGCTCAGGGCATGGAGTACCTGCTCGGTGAGGAGCTGCACTAATGCACACATACACACACAAACGACTATAAACCCACCGAGGGCATCATTTATCAAATCACACACGGAAAGCGCTCTAAATCTGTGTGCAATAACCAGCACTTTGCACAAGAAAATCTCCATTCATCATCCACAAACCACAGATCAACCTTATATATTGTAAACCATTTTCTTTTCAAATGGCTTTAAATAGTTCTCACAGCCACCAAAATGAGAGTTGGTCCTGATCAATGAAGTAGTGCTAAATATATATATATATATATATATATAACTGCCACAAGAGTAAGACGGTCCACCTCATCAGTATCGCCTCTGGATGGAAAAATTGCTTCAGTAATTGGTGAGGTGTCTCTGGCAGAAATCATCCCTGAAGGTGATGCTTGACACGGTCTGTGACTCTCCACAAAGCACAGAGGAGGCAGGACCATCACGAGTAACCGCTTTATTTTATGGTGCTGTGATTGTTTTGGAGTTTTACGGCCACGAGTCTCACACATAGAACTGAAAACACAAGCAATTTTACCTGACCCCCCATCCCCCCCCCAACATGACTTGTGAGTTCATTCAGATTACCTCTATAGAACAAGGGCGACTTAATGGCAAGACAATGCAAACACAATTTACTGATTTCTCCTCACTCTGCAAAAAAAAAAAAAAAAAAAAAAAAGCAGGTCCCTAAAAATGTGTGCTGTATGCTAAAATTCACCTGTAAGGTAAGCTCACCCTTTGCATGTTTGATGATATTGATAAGCCTTGAAACATTTGCACACACAGAGCTAATGCTGCTACATTAAGATAAAAAAAAAATGAGGCCTTGGGAGCCTCAGAGGAAACAAGAGCCTGTTAAAGGCGGCTGTGTGTGGCCTAACACCCTGCGAAGGACACAGAGGACAAGATTAAGATGAGCTCTGGTGTGATGGCTTATCTCTGTTCGGTCTGACAAGGTCCTGCTGCTTTACTGTTTCTCTGCTTTTAATGAGCTGAGCGGCTGACGCGTCACGGTGAGGTGCTCGACACCGAGTAAGAATAGTGTGTTTTTGTGACGTGCGCGTTTGTGTTTTCTCTGTCAGGTGTGGTGGAAGTTTATCGCGTCACCCGGCGTGTGGAGCTGGGCATCAAGGCGACGGCAGTGTGCTCGGAAAAGCTGCAGCAGCTGCTGAAGGACATCAGCCGCGTGTGGAACAACCTCATAGGCTTCATGTCGCTGGCCAAGCTCGCTGTAAGATGCTCAGAAACGTTTGTACGAACACACCAGAGCACAGGACAGACCCAGATTTACACACTTGGTTGCTTTTATTTCCTTCTTTTTTAAGTGGAAATGCATATCGATAAGCACTGAAGGTCAGTTATCAGTGCAAGTCTTGCCAATACCATGATTAAGTGTTAGTGAATCCAGTATTGTCAGTCCATTAGGATGAAATCAATGATTCACTGATTTGAAAGTAATGCAGATGGAGCCTTTTGGTAGGCTGGTGCTTGGATCAGCAGGGATGACGAAGACTGTAAAGATTTATTTACCCAGCTGTCTCCAAGTGTCTGTAAAACAGGAAGCAAGAGGAGGAGGAGGAGGACTGTTCTCATCCACAGAGCCAGCCGAGGAGGAACACTGTTTATAGAAGATAAAAACGATTTAGTGTGTTGAGAAAGGAGACATGGAGAAATGTAACAAATGTTTAATTAAAGCAGGGATGCAGGTTTCTTTCCTTAAAGGGGAAAAAGAGATGTAAACTTGAGCATTGTTTGCTTTGTTTGTTTTTTTTTTCACTCCAAAGTCGTGGCAAGTCTTTAAAAAAAGTTGATGATGCTTGGAGATATTTACTGTAAGCAGACTTGTTCTCTCTGTTATTATAAGAATAGAAATCACTACATTTTGCCCTGCGGCAGGGAAGTAAAACGTCTGTATGTTTTTTGTGTGTCTAGCCTGATGAAAGCTCCCTGGATTTCTCCTCCTGTATTCTGAGGCCGGGCATCAAGAATGCAAAAGACTTGGCTTGTGGGGTTTGTCTGCTCAACGTCGACGCTCGCAGCAAGGTTTGTGAGCGCGCACCCTCGCACGGAGTAACTGTTAGTGGATACATTTTTTTTACACAGATGTTGTTGTGCTCATCCACAGCGGATAACAACTGACATTTCTTTGACTTTGAAACGTTTTTCCAGAACAAAGAAGAAAGCGCTATTGGACGTCTGTTTAAACGAGTATGAGACAGTCAACTGTCATCCAAATCTCATTCCACTCTTTCCTGTTGGGGTCCTCGGTGGGGGTCTATCCTCCTCTTACTGATGAGCCCTGTGGGGAGCCAAAGTGACAGGATTCCCTTCTCTGCACTGCTCCTCTATTAGAGGCACACGGTTTTCTGCCTAAACACATACATCAACATGAAAAATACAGAAAGCATCAGCCAAAAATCAAAACCCCAACCCCTTGCACCACAGTGCCCGTCAAAGCTTTTTCCTCCTTGCAGCGCATATGATTCAAGTAATGATGATTGAACACCTGAGTTCGTAGCGAAGATCAAATACTTTTCAGCTGTCACGTCTTCCAGTTACAGCTAACTGTTGTCTCCATGAGTTTGAGCAGAATCCAAGTGACTGTTTATGATTTTTTTATGGTTCCCACTCACTGGTTTGATAACTTGCCGCAGATCAAAATACTTTTAAAGAGGCCTCATGTGATAGCTCTCCAAATTCTGCAGAGGTACAACTTGTTGAAACCTTATTTTAGGGGAAAAGTCCGCACAGTTTTGTCAGATTTTGATGGTGATTCTGTATATGCAGTTTCTATGTATAGAATCACCATACTGAAATTGAAATTAATGTTAATTTAGATATTCCTTCACATCAGCTACCCACATGGAGGTATTACTTAGAAGGCTGCAGAGTGGAGAGACTTGCTTCTAAAAGGACTGTGGAAATAGAAGACTGTATCTGATAACACTTTCTTTTAATGTTACCCAGAAACAATACTAATAGTCTTGGAAGCGATACTGCAAAGTCAGTGTTTCGTCAGTTTTCCCTTTTTACACTCTCCAGACTCTCCAAATGCCAGGTGTCACTGCTATTAGTGCCCCACAATGTGAACAAAGTCAGAGCTTGACAGGCTCTGATCAGACAGTCACTGTAGGGGAGACAGTCGGCAGACAGTCACTTTAGGTCGTCTCCCAGCTTTTATAGTGAAGTATGAAGTTAGAAGTGTCCACGGATAACAATGTGCGCTCTTGAAGTAAATGACAGAGAGGGAAGATGTCACTTTGGCACCTCGGGGTGGGTTTTTTTCACTCTGTGATTGCTTCCTCAAGGTCACGAAGGTTGTTACTTTGTCTTGGAAGGGCTTCATTTTCTTTTCTGCCACCTCCATCTCGAGGTAGATGCTCACTTTGCCACTTTGAGCTAACAACCATTCTAATAACTGTTCAGAGAACAGGGCAAGATGTCTGTACCTCTTTGCCTACGGTGGCTGTGATTTTCATCAACGTGGGCCATTAACGGTATTCTCAGACCCTGCGGTTTAGAGGGCAGGATGGTGGCGTTGATTGTTTCTTGCAATCCGTCTGCTGCTCTGCCAGAGCCAGATGGATAGTCCAGGCAAGATAAGGCTGACTGAGAGGCATCTAGGCTGTGAGCAGATGTGGCTTACACATTAGTCATAAGAAGGGAGAACGGAGGATAATAGACCTGCACACACAAACGCACACACTCTCACCTCTCGCTCTTGTGTGCACAGACTCAGTCTGAAATTAATGCAGTTTTATTTTGTCCCTGTGCCACAAGCATGAGATTAATAACCCATCTTTTAATTACATTTTTGGCACAACCACCCTGGTAAGAATGCATAAAAGCCGAGTTGAGAATAGCATCCCCTCTGAGTATAATGAAGTGAAAGAACAGCTTTGGCTACAGCAGACGGCACCGATTGTTGCATTGTCCCTCAGTGAAGAGGTGCCGATTTGTTTTCCAACCAAAGGTGCGGGCGGGTGGAGACGTTGATGTCGCATCAAAGTAATGCAAAAAAAAAAAAATGCTCGACAGCCGATGAGCTCAGTGGCTCCTGTTCAGTTCATGTTTTGAATTCTCATCTTTCAAATTATTCTTGATTCAAACAGAGCCAAACAGTCACATTCAGCCAGACTCACCGTGTTCCTGCTGGGCTAATATTTTGGGTTGTTGCACCTTTTTATTTTATTTTATTTTTTCTTCTGCATGTCTTTGGGTTAAGGGGCTTGGATGGGCGACTGCCAGCAGCTTCATCTCTCCTCAGTTTGTCAGTCAGAAGCAGCAGCAGTTTCACCCTAAGTGATACTTAGGATGCTCCAGCTCCTCCACTAAACGATAAATGCTAATTTAGGCAATTACGGGGAGAAGGACTGGAAAGGAGTTTAAGCTGAATAATTTAGCATTTCTGGCTATTTATTTTAATGCAGCTTTCTGAAGTGCCTCAAGCATTTGGATTATCAAGTTGAAAGTGTGTAGCTTTGACAGCAGCACACAGGAGTTTGGACCACAGCTTTGTTCTTGGGTTGCCCATCTCCTTCACAGCATGCTTCAAACTGGTTGAAGTTAGCAGGGTTCCTACACAGACAAAGAAAGTCTGGGAAATGACATACCGTGTAATGCCAAGCTTAAAGAGTTTGGGAATTGAAAGAGCACTCTCTGAAAATGCTCAAAAGTAAATCAACACATCTGGAGATGAGAGGAACTGAACAGAGTGAAAGTTGAGATGTTTTTCTTACTCGTTCAGCAGTCATCCCTGCAGCAGATGAAGGTAGTTGCGTGAAAGCAGAACTAGAAGAAAAGTCTAAAAATGCGACCCTCGTTCCAAAAAAAAGTTGGGATTTCTTTTACAAAACCTGCTCACACAGGCCTAGAGACTGGTCAGCGAACCAGCGAATGAACGTTCTCTCTTTGTGGTTTATAACTTTCACTGCTGCTCTGCGAATAGTTGGCAAGTGTTGACAAGTCGGCGTCTTCCATTCAAACCACAAGCAACCATGGCAATCTGCTGATGATCAAAGCAATGAAACGGAGGTTTATGCTGAAGCTCCTTCTTTGCTACTGATTTCACCTGGTGACAGCCAACTAGTCTCTAGGCCTGTGTGACTGAGGCCTTAATCCTCATCCACACAGGATGTGATCCGCTTCTCAAATGTCACTTTGTTGCTAATTGTTGGTCACTAGCAGACGTTCCAGTCTATGGTTGCCTAGGTTACCCTCTTATCTATTTACAGCCAGGTCATATACACTATATTGCTAAAAAGTATTCGCTCATCTGCATTCACACACACATGAACTTCAGTGACATCCCATTCCTACCGTTTGCAGCTATAACAGCTTCAACTCTTCTGGGAAGGCTTTCCACAAGGTTTAGGAGTGTGTTTATGAGTGTCGCTCTAATTCATCCCTAAGGTGTTTGGTCGGCATCTCCGGCTCAGGAACGAGTTCTTGCCTCAAGTGGAGGAGTTTAAGTATCTCGGGGTCTTGTTCACGAGTGATGGGAGAAGGGAACGGGAGATCGACAGGCGGATCGGGGCTGCTTCTGCAGTGATGCGGACGCTGCACCGGTCCGTCGTGGTGAAGAGGGAGCTTAGCGTAAAAGCGAAGCTCTCGATTTACCAGTCGATCTACGTTCCTACCCTCACCTATGGTCATGAGCTTTGGGTAGTGACCGAAACAATAAGATCGCGAATACAAGCGGCAGAAATGAGTTTCCTTCGAAGGGTGGCTGGCCTCTCCCTTAGAGATAAGGTGAGGAGTGCGGCCATCCAGGAGGGGCTCAGAGTAGAGCCGCTGCTCCTCCACATCGAAAGGAGCCAGTTGAGGTGGCTCGGGCATCTAATTAGGATGCCTCCTGGCCGCCTCCTGGGTGAGGTGTTCCGGGCATGTCCCACCGGGAAGAGGCCCCGTGGTAGACCCAGGACACGCTGGAGAGATTATGTATCTCGGCTGGCCTGGGACCGCCTTGGGGTCCCTCCGGATGAGCTGGAGGAGGTGGCTGGGGAGAGGGAAGCCTGGGCTTCTCTGCTTAGGCTTTGCCCCCGCGACCCGGCCCCGGATAAGCGGAAGAAAATGGATGGATGGATGGGTGTTTGGTCGGGTTGAGGTCAGGACTCTGTGCAGGTCAGTCAAGTTCTTCCACACCAAACTCACTCTGTCTTTATGTTCCCTCCTCCACCAAACTTTACACTTGGCACAATGCAGTCAGAGAAGTACTGTTCTCCTGGCAACCACCAAACCCAGACTTGTCCATTGGATTGCCAGATGGAGAAGTGTAATTCATCACTCCAGAGAACATGTCTCCACTGCTCGAGTCCAGTGGTGGAGTACTTTACATCACTGCATCCGTCGCTTTGCATTGCACTTGGTGATGGAAGGCTTGAATGCAGCTGCTCGGCCATGGAAACCCATTCCACGAAGCTCTCTGCACACAGTTCTTGAGCTAATCTGAAAGTTACATGAAGTTTGGGGGTCTTTAGCAATCGACTCTACAGAAAGTTCGCAACCTCTGTGCACTATGTGCTGACCCTGCTCTGTAATTTTACATGGCCTACCACTTCATGGCTGAGTTGTTGTTCCCAGTCGCTTCCACTTTGTTGTAATACCGCTAACAGTTGACTGGAATATTTAGTAGCGAGGAAATTTCACAGCTGGAGTTTTTGCACAGGTGGTATCCTATCACGGTACCACGCTGGAATTCTCTGAGCTCCTGAGAGCGACCCATTCTTTCACAAATATTTGTAGAAGCAGTCTGCACGCCTAGGTGCTTGGTTTATACACCTGTGACCATGGAAGTGACTGAAACACCTGAATTCAATGATTTGGATGGGTGAGTGAATACTTTTGGCAATATAGTGTATCAATCAATGATAAATTCTTCTCTGATTGGTAGTCACTTCAGTCGCCTGCCTTAAAGTGTGAAAAGCTTAACTTAGTACCCACCCACTTTGCACCGTCAGTGGTTGTTCTGGCCAATCGCTGAATCTCATTGATTTTCAAAACCACATTGCTGCTGGTCACTTCCTGTGTGGGTGGGGCTTTACTTGTTGAAAGAAGAGGTTATGCAAAACAGTGGAAGCCATGCCCCCACCCCAACTTTCTTTAAATATCTCACTGGTAGCAGATGGTTTTCAAAAATACAACTGAATGTAAGATTGAAATTATTTTCAAATGATTGCATTATTTACATTTTTACTCACCAACTTTTTTTTGGAAATGGGTTTGTACTAAAAGTAATAATCGGTAGATTTTGTGTGACCTCAAACAGATGTGAGGTGTGGAATAGCATCAGTAGTATGAATTACTTTCTGGTTTACGATTTAAGGTGAAATAAGAAGTAGCAAACATAGTGCCTGACTCCAAATCTCATGATGTAGCATCTACAGCTTGTAGCTTTTTTTTTGCAGTTTCAGTTGATCAGCTGACTGTTTCAGTCAACCCATGATACTGTTGTAGCAAATGATCAAGTGATCAGATCAAAAGATCAAAACACGAGGGATTGATAAAGGTTTTTGGAGCAGACGCTTTTCCTTCCTTTGTTCTGTGTAACATCTCATCTTTTTGGAGCAGGTAATGACGGCCCTGAGGGGCAGTTTCTAACCTTTAGTTTAATGTCAGTTGATAACTAATTTTAAGCACAGACGCAGGTTCATGTGAGGGGTAGCCACTGCAGTGGCAGCTTTTCTACTTCTGTCTACAACCCAGATTTGTCCTATAGTGCTAGATTAACTGTGACAAACCGCGCTGATCTGCTCCAGCGAGCACACTGGCCAAAATCTTCAGTCAATATTTGAGATCGATCAAGGCAAAATCTCTTGAATTCTGAGTTGGAAAATGTGTAGGAGCCCTGAGGGTAAAAACTCTGACTCTTTCATGCTTTCACCCACAAACATGCTGCGAAAACTGGTGAAATGGCTGCTTGCTGCTCATTCTGTGCACACTTTGCTCTGGGCGTTGCATGAATATGCTTCACCTCTCTGACTGCTCTTGTGCTTACAGGCATTGACTAACGACAGGGAGAGGAGCTTAAGGGTAATTATGCCTTGTTTATTTTTAACTCCTATGAAAATAGTTTGAATTTAAGCTTAATTTTCATATCTGAACAGATAGAGGAACCGTTTGAATCCCTAACCTTCACATGCAGATGAAAGGTCAGGTGAATTAGTGGAGTCTCTGTATTATCTGACAACTCCAGTTTGAAAGCATAAAAACCCACGCTGTTGTTTCACGGCAGGCTTTTATTAACCTTTATTAACCAGGCATTAAAAACAAATTATTTTCCAAGGCAGGCTGCGTAAAAGAAATTAGCCTCCCTTCACTGACACACAGGTGAAGTCTGGAGCAGGAAAAGTCACTGCAGTGAAAGCAGGGGTGTGTTTTGGTGTGACCACCCTTTCATTTTGCATCTTCTCCCGCCAAAATTTCCAGCTTTGGCGCTCCTCTAAGTGCAGGTTTGTGGAAGCAAGTAGGCCAGGGCTCAAAGGGGCTCTGAAAGGAAATCCAGTGAAATGTGAGCGTGCGAGGGAAAAAGTGGAAATGTGTCATTCAGCTTGTCTGAGAAAGTCCTTCATTGAGCGGAGATTCTGTGCTGCAGACTGCATTCAGGCAGGTGGAGATGTATTTGACTTAATGGTGTGTTGTGCTGGTGTATTTCTGCATGCGTCTCCCCTCTGCTTCTGTGTGGGAGGCTGTGATTCACTGCACATGACTCATTCCTCTCTCCGGCTTCAGCTCCATTATTTCACCGGGGATGCAAACTCCTAAACTGCACATCACACACATTAGCATCTTCTGATTGCATGCAATGCGCTGCAGCTGGGCCCGGCGAAATTGCAAACTTTCATCAGAGTCCTCGTGTGTGTGTGTGTGTGTGTGTGTGTGTGTGGGGGGGGGGGGGGGGGGGTGGGGGGGGGTCAGTTCGACACATTTCAGACAATATTTTTCAGAATCAAATCACATCGTGACGCAGAAGGCTTTGCGGTGAGGGATTGTTACCCTTTTTGTCTCAACAGAATAAGTGAGGCGATCCATATTTGTGAATACAGAGCACAGACACCGATGGGAATAAAGTGTTCTGCAGCCCTGACTCACATCAGCTTCAGTCACAGCACAATGTGCTTTATCAGATTTCCTTTCCTTTTAGTTTATTTTGACCCACTCTGCAGATTTGGGATTGTGTTCGGGACCTCAGGCCAGATTTTCCAGCAGGTTTGAATGTGAGATTGCTCTCATGTTTAAACGTTCTGGCAAAGGTTCAGCTCATCATTCTTGGTCGGCATTTTTCTGAGAATTTCTCAGTTAACACCCCCCCACACACACACACACACACACACACACACACACACACACACACAAATTTACCATAAAAAAGTGCAGACACGGTTTCATCTGATTAGACATGCAGCCTCCTGTGTTTTGATTGAGATAAATCAGTATTCATGAAGATGTCTATGGCTGTTTTGATGGATCTCATGCATAACTTCAGATAAAAAAAAATCTTGATGTCTAAATTATTTCTTTAAGGAACATTTTAAATCCATATGTTGTATATAAAGGCGATGCCTGCACAGTACCTCTCATCTTATGTCTCTCTCTAAATGTCAGCCGTGCACATTTATTTGTTCCAGCACAGTTTCAGAAATACTAGGGGCGCCTTCGTTCCTTCCTGAGTTTATACATATATAAAACTGTAAATGTGACACAGCATGAGCGTCCTTTGATGTCAACCACAGCCACATTTTTTTAAATCTGCAGAAAATCTTTAGATTTATTTTGACGCCTTGTAAACAATCAGATTTGGTTATGATCAGTAAGATGTTCACAGCATGTGGCTCTCACAGTATTTCTGTGGATAGAAAATTTGTACCAGTTGGACTATTATTCATACACTATTTTTTTTTTTCTTATCTTCCTTTTCCTGTACTCCCATATAATTTTATGCAGGCCATTTTAAAGAACTTGATTTTTTTTTTTTTTCTCCTTTCCCCAGTAGGCGTTGCCCATGTGTACTGAAATACTTTGCTTGCCAGAGGCAGATTTTCTACTGCGTAACTTGGCTGGAATTTATTGCAGGGTCACCTACATTGAAGCTGCACTGTGTACCGCCGTGCTGCTCTCAGAAAATAAGTGATTCATACTTGGAATACTCTTTTATAAATGCCATCACATAGCTGCATGTTACAAGCATGCATCACATTTCCTAGTTAATTTATATGTCTGTACAGGTGTGTATTCCCTGTAGCTTTCCAAAAAAAAAAAAGAGGCTTTAAAAGCTGCTTTCAGCTGCCCCCTTATTTGCAAGGGATCACCCCAGCAGTATCTGTGCATGTTTTGATTTGGCAGATTTTCTTTTTTTACGCTGGATGCCCTTAAATATTTGTTTTTGGGTCTGACCAAATGTAGACATAGAACTAACTGCATTGGGGTTCTCCGTCTGAGGATCACCGCCTTCGGTTGTTGGTCTGACATGTTGCAGCAGGCTGTTTTGTGCTAGTTAAAATAAACTAGATTTTTCCCTTTCGGCAGCGTTAAAATGAAGTCCCGGTGCTGCAGAATCCTCCTCTCAGGTGCAGGTTTATCGTCTTTAATATTTCACTCTTTCACTCAAACAGGCGTTCAACTCGGAGACGGACAACTTCAAGCTGATGTACGGGGGTCATCAGTACCACGCCAGCTGTGCCAACTTCTGGATTAACTGTGTGGAGCCCAAACCCCCGGGCCTCATCCTGCCTGACCTGCTCTGAGCTGCCATGGTAACAGAGCAGGGGCTAATTACCATCAGATAGGTGTCTGCAGTCACTGGATTCCTATAATTTTTTTTTTTTTTTTATTTATTATTTAAATCCTAAAATCTCACTTAGGCTATGTTCATGTGCAGATCTTTTCTCCGAATATTCACCATCTACAATGTTACGGTTGATCTATTCCTTCAAGCATACAGGTTAGCAGGGGAGGTCATATTTATATCTTATTAAAGCTGCTCTTGACAATTTATTTCTGACTATCAGCACAGAAATACAATATTAAGAAATAATGACTAATCAGTGAGTCCTATTTAAATTAGGTGTGCAGTATCCTTAAAACACTGGCAGAGGAGGTTGTTGCTTCTGTTTGAATTGTATTTTGTTTGCAGTGAATCAGACTTACTGAATATGATTGAAGTCTACCATTGAATTACTTGAATTGTATTTCTGTGTCGGGTCTGTTGGATGAAACTCTCTGGCTGTTATGGTTTTAATGTCTTTTTGGAAATCTTTAACATTCAAACCATCACTGCTGTGCTGGGGTGCAGGCGGTTCTCTTTTTCTGCGTTGTGTTTTAGCTGCTTCGAATGTCTTTTGCACCATTTGTGAGGAAACTTTAACGCCTCTTTGGGTATTTAAATTGTATTTTGTTGCCGTTCGGGACTTGAAGGGAATCGTGTAGCTCTTTGTGTTGGTGTTGTGTGCAGAACTGAAAGTCAGAGAATTTAACTAATGCTGAACTCAAACTGCAGCAGCATTTTCTGTATATTACAGTGTCATGCTGCAGCTTTGTAATTACTACCAACTGTAATGTGAATGTTATGTAAATAAATTATGTGCAAACTGGTTAAAGTGTCGTCGTGCCGTTGTTTCTATGCAGTCACAACAAACTGGAGGGAAAGTGAGCCTTTGATGGAGGCACTTAGCTAGCTCAGACCCGAGATGACCGTCACATACTCGAGGATGCAGACAGTATAACGCCTACATAACATGGCCAACACTTCCACGTTTAGGATGTAATCACTCACTGACCTTCTCAACTTTCTGGGCTGAGTTTTTTGTCACATTGCCTGTGATGCATTTGCCATGTCTTTAGTCTAAATTCTACTCCCATATCTATGAAATCCCTGTTAAAATAAAGACGTACAAAAGATGTTTATTCATGGTCTTTTCTAGAATTCTAGAAAAGCTGAAAAAACAACCAGAAATGGACAATAGATGGCCCTTTTGCAGCAGATTTGCTTCATATCTCCTTCATGCTGACATATTTAATAACATTGAGAAAAGTTCAAAAATAGGGTTGGTAGATGTTTATGTGCTAAAAATGGGTCATTTCAGCCCATTGCCAGGTGGTTTAGCTTTTGTGGAAATAAATGACAGGTTATTGTGAAATTAAAATCCTTCATTGCTTTCATTAGGTGTTATAGGTGCATAAATGCCAAAAAAAAAGAAAAACCTGGTAGTTTTAGCCCATTGGTAGATGGTTGCTAGGCAACACAATGACGTCATAATTCAAACCCCACTATCCCAGGTGAAAATCCTCTGCTTAGCTTACCATCGAATCACCACATCTTACACACCCCCTGCTTTATTTCCTTTTGTACTATGAAAAAATTTTAAAAATCATGACTGGCCAAGCCCCCCCCCCCCCCCCAATTAAATTTTCTAAAGCCTGAAAACAAAACTCAGAGGATTTCAGCAGGAGTCCAAAGTTCCCTCTCAGACCACACATAAATTACAATATGCTGAAAGGTTACGGAAACATGTTGCCTATTCCAGCTTTAAATAATGTATCCCCCCCCCCCCCCCCCCCAATGCCGGCAGCAATGTTGGCAAAAACCAGCACAAAGGACACTAAACAGAAAAAAATGCTGCAGAAAAACCAAAGCTCAGAAATTACCTGCCTGAAAGAATCAAGGTTGCCCTGGCAGTACGCCGAGCCTGCACAGCCTCAACGCTGCTAAACACGCAGAAGTGTTTCATCATTTTTCTGGATTCATTCACGCAGAATTCCTGTTCAAGTATGAACACAGCACAGCCTTGAAATGACTCATTTAATTCATGTGGCTTTCTGCTCTTATTCCGCCCGCTTTTCCTGCAACGCTTCCTCTTCCAAACGCATGAATGTTGCCGCACATTTCCCTCTGTCATTTTACCCAATAATGTACTTTCTCTCAGGCCAGAGAGGCTTCATTTCTATCACTTTGTGACAAAATGGAATAAATTCTCTATCAACAAGCCTGCGGGGCCATTGCTGGCGGTTGAGCTCAGCCAATCAAATGAGATGTCTGGGGGGCCCGCGAAACCAGCCTCATTATTATTCCCCCACTCTTCAGGTGTGTTCTCCAACATCCATTTTATCTCTCACCATTCCCTAATTTATTTCCTGCAGAAAATGAATTCCTCTCCTCTCACCGTGAACACCAGGATTACTAAAATTACAAACACTGAAATCAATTACTGAGTGAGGCTGCGTAAATCAAAATGCAGCCCATCTCTCTCCTTCCTGCGCCCATCTTCACGCCTATTGTCTGCGATGGCGTGCTGAAACGATCAGTCTGGGAGAGATTGAAGTGATACGGTGCTGTACCGACTGCTGCTCTTCGGTGTTTCATGGCCACGGCCCATCATATTATTGATTAAAAACAGCTGCTTGCGTAAGTTCAGCTTCACCCTCGTGGATAGAGCCGTTTCCTGCTTTACAGTTTGAAAACATTTTCAATTATTTATGTTTGAGAAGCAAAAGCAGCTGTTTCCGGATTTAATCCCAGTGACAGCAGAGGAAGAGCTTAAATGTATTAACAGCATTCCAGATGATTAACTAAGCGCTAATCCTGCGTTTTTTGGGGGGGGGCTGATGGTGATGTTTGAGTCTGTGGAAGTGTTTTTATTTTACCCAAACATAAATGTACTCAAATTAGACAAAGTCGTTTGAGACATTTATCAAGCAAAATTTACAAACCTTCAAAAAGGTTAACACATTTTAAATCTGAATGTTTTTTCCTGTTTGATAATTGTAAATTAGAACTGGGGCACAATGAGTCATTATACAGATTTTCACCATTTTTCTGAAATGTTGCAAACTAAACAACTGGTTAATTACTCATTTACAGTAGTAATGTTAGCCCTCGATGAGCTATTAGTGTGTCTGTCTGTACACGATCATTTTCAGAGGAATGGAGTTTTTTTTGTTAACTGACCCATGAATCATTCACACATAAAAAAGGCAATGGCCACATAACAGACAGCAAAGAACCAATTTTAAATTGTATCTTCAGGCACTTATTTACCAGCAACCTATCACAACAGCACATCATTTGTCCCCATTTGTTTAGCTGAATCTGCAAAAAAAAAAATTATATATATATATTTATTATAGACAGATAGATAGATGGCACAGTTTGACAGGCATAAAATAATATTTTTTGCACCAATGATGTGATTCCCAAAGGGCTATTAGCTGAAAACTTGGCATATCACGGTATGGTGTGCAGTGTATCCTTAAAAAAAAAAAAAAAAAAAAATTTGCTGAAACCAGACAAGTGGAGGACAAAAGCAATGGCAGACCTAAAAACTATCAACAGCAGATGAACACTGTCTGAAAGTCATCCAGCAAAGACCTGAGTGATGCCTCCTGCCCTTCAAGAAGCCATTCTTAAGGAAGAGAAACAGAAAATGCTGAGGTACGCCAAATTATAAGAGCTGGACTGAAAATCAGTGTCAACAGGTCTCATGGAGTGATGCATCCAAATTTGAAAATTTTCTTTCAAGTCAACTTCAGTATGAAGATGAAGTGATGTACACTACCTGTGGGGGCAGTGTTATGATCTGGGGTTACTTCACTACGTCAGGTTGAGGTTCAGGAACATCATGAGGCCATGGACTCAAAGCTAAAGGTGGTCCAAGAAAACTGGAGGAGCCAGGTAGTGTATAAACCTCATGAAAAGACCAAATTATGGAAAGCATTTAAAAACAAATCTAAAGTTACATTTAGAAAAAACAGCTAAACCTAAAGTCCTTAAGCTGCTGGGCACTGCATTTTTTTTTTTTAATGTTACTCAAATAGGAGCAAATAGTGTAAAAACTGAGGTCTATTTTCAGCCTTGGATTAATGTCTCCCAAGTGTTTAAGAGCAAGACAAATCAAAAGGCACTCCATTGCCTAAAATGGTTTTCATTGGATCTGTTGACAATAAAAAATATGCTAAATGGACTTTTACACTCCCACTGGCACTCAGAGCACTTTACACACTACAAGCCACATTCATCCGCTCACCCGGCTCTTTAATCTGTCACATACACAATCACACTCCAGTGAATGCATCAGGGGCAATTTGGAGTTAAGTATCTTTCCCAAGATACTTAATCAGATCGAACCAGCGACCTTCCGATTAGTTGACGACCTGCTCTACCTCCTTGGCCACAGCCGCCTGTACAGAGCAGCAATTATCCTTTAGCACTCATCTCTGGTTCATCATTAGTGAAAGGCAAAAGCCAACGCTCAGCATAATTTATGATGCCCCGATTTCCCCATTAATGACCTGGACACAAATATTAGTCATTTCCACTGCTGTGATGCTCAGTGCACACAGAGTCGAGCTTCGTGGCTCACGGTCCTTTGCTTCGGTGTCCAATCAGCTGAGACAGCTGAGACTTGAAAGGCGGCCGACAGATGAGTCACTGTTATACCACAGAGACAGCACGCTCATTCAGCTGCTCGCTGAGGAAGAATGACTGTTTCATGACAAACCAAATTCTGCTGTGCTTCAGATGACCCTCAGTCAGGCTATGAGGCTGTTTTTCTCTCCTCTTTTTTTTCCCTCCATCTTTTGTCCTCAGCTATGGATTTTTATATAACTGCTTGTACCCTGCATTTTCATTACCATAACACGAAGCACTAACAACACTTAAATCTGCCCTCTGGGACTTTTACAAAGGTTTCCATCTGAGCAGCACCCTCTATGTGTCCATTCTCCTGATGTTTCCAACTGTTCTGACACTAAAAGAAATGCATTTTTTGACTCAACAGCTGAAGCATATGTTACTGTTTGGCTAAATCAAGTTGTCAAATTATTACTGTAACGAGCGTGTCGGGTCTAAAATTGCAGCAGCATGTTTATATTAATAATGGGCTTGTGTGTATGGCCTTGTTAAAATGGAAATGCAGGATTTACAACCGAGTGATGTGGCAGTAGTTGTGTAGCTCATGCAGATTATAGTGGATCATTAGAGGCTGTATAATTTGAAGCCCAAAGAAGCCATGATTCAGTAATCCACTGCAGCTTTTTATTTGCTACGTGTGGTTGAAAAATTTCTATTTACAGGATTACAGCAACATTACCTACCATAATTTAACTGTTGTGTTGCATTTTTAGTTGCACAGTCCTTACACATTCAATCCCTTTTTAATCACTATTTTAAATTTAATTTAATATTTGGTGCCAAAAATAAAGATAATTATTCTTTAACAAGGAAAGAAAAAAAAATCTGACAAACTGTACTACAAAACATGACCTCTGTCTTCAATGGTAGCTCCAACCCTGAATGATTAACTGTCCGTGCAAATTACATAAATGATCAAGCTGTTTTTTTTTGGGGGGGGGGGGGGGGGGGGACAGGAGTCTGTTAGTGGCTCTGTGAGGCTGTACTCAAGCTGTGCTCAACAGAAATTACAGCGTTAGTGCTACCTTGAATATTTTTTCTGTCAGAGTCAAAAATTCCAACCGCAATAAAAATAGCTTAAACACGCATCAGATTAAGCAAAGATTTAAAGGTTTTAAAAACTGTTTTAAAACTTTCAAAATGAACTAAAGCTATCAACAGAAGGAAAAAAAAAAAAGCTTTGACTTAAGGCCGAAAGATTTATATGTTGTGTTAACTAGTTATAAACTAAAGCGGAACTATAGCTGGGCTGTACTTTTGTGTAATACCAATATGTACCACAAGATGGTGTAGTAACCGCTCCTCTTTACAGGCAGCCTGCAAAAGGCTTAAACAGCAACACACAGCTGTGACTGAAATGCCGCCCCCTGGTGTGCAGAGGTAATGAGAAAAATCACATTTAAGCTCTGAACTAAATGATAACAGCACATGCTAACTTACAAAAATATATTCAACAGGTAAAATGTTTACTATAGTACTGTGCAAAAGTCTTGAGCCACTCTGCATTTCTTTATATTTTGCCAAAAAAATGGGAACTACGGCAGCGTGGTGGCGTGGTGGTTAGCACTGCTGCCTCACAGAATACCACCTGGAAGGCCTCGGTTCAATTCCACCTTGGCCTAGGCCTCTCTCTCTCTCTGTGTGTGTGCGGAGTTTGCATGTTCTCCCCGTGTCTGCGTGGGTTTTCTCCAAGTACTCCGGTTTCCTCCCACAGTCCAAAGACGTGCACTTACTGGGTTAGGTCAATTGGAAACTCTAAATTGCCCATAGGTGTGAACGAGAGCATGAATGCGAGTGTGGATGTTGTCTGTCTGTCTCTCTGTGTTAGCCCTGTGACAGGCTGGCAACCTGTTCAGGGTATACCCTGCCTCTCGCCCTATGTCAGCTAGGATAGGCTCCAGCCCCCCCACAACCCTGAACAGGATAGATAGATGGATGGTGTAACAAGTTTTTACAATTCTAATGAGCTTGAAAGTCAATATTTGCTATGACCACCTTTATTCTTCAACACAGCCTGAACTCTCTTTGGCAAGCTTTCTAGTACTTTTTTTTAAGCCTGCCACTTCTTCTTCTGTCCTCCACTTTCCTCAAATTTTTTAAGTCTTTTGTGACAAGGCACAGTTTAAAACTGGTTATGTGCAGGCATAAAACAGGTTCATCTCGAGTTAGGTGCCTTTTGTATGCTTGAATAACTCATAGGTGAGTGTTACGTGGTTTAACAAACAAAAAACATTCCTGTGAAAATGGTGAGGTACAAGGACTGGACTGAAAGTGAGTGAAAAAGAGCCAGTGTCCAAAGGAAAGACATAAAGACAGTCTGGCTCCCTGGAAGCAAAAGAGTTTGTATTCTGTGTGTTTGGTTGGCACACTTGAAAACTTTAGGTGGCGCTGCAGAACACGATGCCAATATATCTACAACACTGACACTGGCAATAGATTATTACTATGCTGTGGAGCAGGGCTCTTCAACTCCAGGCCTCGAGAGCCCCTGTCCTGCAGGTTTTAGATGTGTCCCTGAGCCAACACACCTGAATCAAATGACTGAATTACCTCCTCAGTATGCAGTCAAGTTCTCCAGAGTCCTGCTAATGACTTCTATATTTGACTCAGGTGTGTTGAAGCAAAGACACATCTAAAACCTGCAGGACAGGGGTTCTCGAGGCCTGGAGTTGAAGAGCTCTGCTGTGGCGACTGACCCAGGTTAAGGTGTTAAAGTCTTTTGGTTAGTGCACTGACCAGAAAAATAGCAGCTGTTGAGCTGGGCTAATTCTTTAAATGGAATAGATAACTAATTATGTTAAAGTTCACCTGTGTTTCACCTTTATAACTAATACCCTGTATTTCTTTCTTTTTCTGTTCCAATCGTGGTGAAGTATTTTTACCAAGCTGTTAAAACTGATACATGAAACAGTGCGCAGGCTGATGGAAGATGCACATTAAACTATTCATTTTTGAGACACTTAAGTTTTACCACTTCTGCAACATTATCTTTAATTTCCAAGCTGACCGTGGCCTAAAGACTGTACATATAGATGCCAGACAAATACTCGGATATCAAGTTACATTTTAGGACTGTTTAATGGACAGTGTCAAAAATTGTCCAAAGGCAAATGAAACCATTAATCACGTTGTTAAATAACGAATCGCACTTTAAATGCTGCTTAACTGTGCGGCATCGCGCATTATGAACACTGCAGGTTATACTCCAAACAGAACACGAAGAAAAAAAACTTAAATGATATTAAATAAATGAAAACGAGTTACTGCAAACGTTGTTTTCGCATCATTGAAATATGAGAAAGTAACATCCGAAAAACGAACAAATTGCGACTTAAAAGTGTGGCGCGTTGTGCCGCGCATTATGAACGATGCTCGTTGTTCTGAAATTAATGACACGCATCTCAGTAAAAGTTAAAATCTAAAATGATAATTAAACAATACAAATACCCATCCACTAATTTTCTTCCGCTTATCCGGGGCCGGGTCGCGGGGGCTGCATCCTGAGCAGCTGAGCCCAGACCTCCCTCTCCCCCAGCCGACGCCTGATTCAGACTTAAGCGCTGGGTCTTTGTACATCTACAACACCTGTGCAGGTGCGTTGTGTGTTACCTTTCCGTCGTGTCCCGGTGTTTTACGTGCCGGCCAACAGAAACACAAAATGCTGGAAAAATTTCCCCTCCTGGGTCCTACTCTTTGCTGTGGTCAGTTTTTTAGGGTGCAAACACATTTTGTCCCTGTAGGTTTTTCGCTTCTTTGTACAAACGTCGTGTCGGTGGGGGGGGGGGGGGAAATGCACGCAAGGAAATGACGGTGTTTCTCGGGAGGTGCGCTTCAGGTTACCTTGTAAAACAAAAATTACTAACAATATTAGGCCTAATAAAAATATCAGCCCACTTGGACAAAGCAAGCAAGTCTGAAGGTGCAACTTGTGCATTTTTTTTTCTGACACTTCATACACTATACGTTAAATAATTCATCATAAAACAAGAAATTAAAATAACAAAAAAAAACCAATACTGGCACACAGCAGTGTGTTGCAGCTCACCCGTGTGTGATGCTTCCTGTTGAGTTGCCGTCGTTTGAATGTCATCTCGAGAAACGTCACCGGCGCCATTCGTTCTGCATGGAGCTGCTCCGACGCTCAGGATGATGCAAATGGCTCTTCTTACTGCTTTAATGATAGATAATATCCTGCTGCTGATGAAAGATGTGTTTACTTTTAGTGTTTGACTATGCTCCTAAAACCCACTTATTTAACATAACCAGGAGGAGGGTAAGGGGAAAACTAAAAGATTAATTATTTTGGTCTCGGAAAAATGGTGTGCGCACCTACATAATTTGGACCCATCACTTGAGCATCTCGGTAGTGGCCTGCCATCAGACGGGCCTCGTCTCTGTAGGTAATGGAATTCATTGTTAGGACCACTCTGGAGGGCCGTCAGAAGTGCGGGCACAAGACAAATGGTGCTCATCAATATCTGCCTGCTGCTCTGTAACCACAGCAAATGGAAATGAATGACAGAACGCTTTTTTGACATCTGAAGACATCTCTTGGGGAAATTGGCTGTGCAGATTGAACATCAAGCGGCCTTTGGAGAAGGAATCGCTGCTGTCTGTTCATGTGAAAACATCTCGGAGAGGTTTCCATTCACAGTTGGGAAAAAAAGAAAATGTCTGCTTTTAGTTTTGGTTTAAATGCACGCTCTGATTCTGGTAAAAGCCTGAAAAATTGGGTGTTGGGGTGAATACAAACGGTGATATTATCTTTGTCTCGGGGTTTGAAATGACATCTTTATGCAATCCCTCACCTCTGGTGTTTATATTCCTTTTTAAACCCGGACTATCAGAAAAACATTTGTGCACTGATCTCTGTGGCTTGAAAATGTCAGCTCACTGTTGTCTCTTAAATCACTCTCCACAGTGGCATTTTACAGCACCACTGTGTGAGGTCAGAATCAGGACAAGTCCTAAAACAATAATCTTTAACTTTGTTCTTAAAAATTAGTTGATAGATTTATTAATCATCACCCCAGTAAATACTCAGATTTTATTATTTATCAGGAAAAAAATAATTTTCTTTCTGCTCTTTTTTGGCTTTAATGGTAACATACTTTCTCATAGCACCGCATCATAGAGCCATCATCTGCCTTCGCGCACACATATGAACTTGAATGGCATCCCATTCTTAATCTACAGGGTTTAATATGCTTCTGCTTCAACTGTGAAGGCTAGAGTCCAGTGGCGGTATGCTTTACACCACTGCATCTGACGCATTGAACTTGGTGATGTACGGCTTGGATGCAGCTGCTCCACTATGGAAAAACATTCCATGAAGCTCTCTGTGCACTGTTCATGAGCTAATCTGAAGGCCACATGAAGTTTGGAGGATTGTAGTAATTGATTACAGCAAGTTGGTGACCTCTGCACATTACGCGCCTCAGCATCTGCTGAGCCCACTCTGTTATTTTACATGGTCTACCACTTCATGGCTGAGTTAGTCACATTGGCTGCAAAATATTTAGTAGCGAGGAAATTTCATGACTCGACTTGTTGCACTGGAATTCACTGAGCTCCTGAGAGCAACCCATTCTTTCACAAATGCTTATAGAAGCAGTCTGCATGAGTGAATACTTTTGGCAATATAGTGCATATAGCTATGAAATAACCCAAATAAAGGCTCCACTCACACAGGACTAGAGACCAGTTATTTTAACTGATGGCTACTCCAAACAAAGAAGTCATGAAGGAACCCGTGGACCTCTGCTCAAAACTTGCACACAAGGACGTTGAATGACGTCTCCTTTTCTTAACCATGTGATATATCATTGTCTGTTTCACACAAGACAAAGAGCTGTTCTGCAGTGAACATGAACCGCTGATATTCTGAGGGATCTTAAGAACCATTAAAATTTCACCACCACACAATCACTACTGCACAAACTCTTGTTGCAAATGACATGAGCTGTGCGAGATGGCAGCACACTTTTCTGCCATATTTTAGCTTTACTTTTGTACTGCGGGAGAAAGTGGTGACGCACTGTCCGTCTCGGCGACTGTACTCTGTGGTAAAGGAGCTCCTGTTTATCTTCCTGTACCACCCAGTGTCCTTGGTCGTGTTACAGAACGGCACTGGGTACAAACTAATGCAATTAAATAGTTCCTCCTGCACTGCGGGGCAGGCTTACAGAGATAATGTGTTTCTTTTGATGCACGCACTCTTGGACTTTAGCCAGAAAATGCTTAAATCTTAGATAATGAAATTAATATTTCATTGCAACAAATAACTGCCACTGTGGAGCGTTTCAACTAGGTCTATGCTTAGTTTGTCTACAGTCCTGCTACACTATACTGTATGGATACAGTGCCAGTAATACAGCTGGCCAGTGAACACAATTATAAACAATGCAGGATCTAAAAATGCTAAAAGAAAAAAATGGGGATTTTAAACCAGGTTTTATGAGAAAGAAATGCATTCAACAGACACATAAAGTCTACTTGATGCCTCTAAGACGAAAATATCACTCGAAATATGCAGAAATGTTTCAGTTTATTTACTATCTTTTATGTGATAATTGTCCCAAAGTGTATTTTTTTTATTATGATTTACTGCAGTATGCCTCCCACCTGCAACCAGTATTTCTGAAGTGTGGATAGAACGTGCAGCAAAGTTAAAGTGTTACCCAGCAGATGACAGCAAAAGAAGGATTTTCAGTCTACTGATCTTCAAACGAGCGCTACACCACAGAGGTGGACCGGCTTCCAGACAGAAAATAAAGTATTTTCTGTGCCGCGCTGATCTTTTTGCAGCCTTACCCGAATTTGGATAAAAGGCAAAAACTGTGGGATGGAGAACAGATTTCACAGAGCTACCACTTCTATTGAGGCAGCAGATATTTTCTTTAATACAGCATCAAATAGCACTACAATAACATAGTGTGGTCACAGGACAGAACAGTCAACCCTGTGTTACACAGGAGCTTTCCCTAAACCTTGACTGCTAGCTTACATCTTTTCAAATTTCACCTTAAAAAAGGTTGAATAACATCTTTGACTCTTGTTCAGTTAAAGTGCACCATAAACTTTTTTTTTCCCCTCACTATCAGTACATTCCAATAAAATAATTTGCCTATATTTTTTTTCTGTACATTTTATCTTTAATGCTACCATAAATTAAGAGCATGCTGCTGCCCTTCACACTAAGGATTACTGCAAAACTGGCACAATACCATCACATGACACCACGTCAGGAAAAGAACATCAGTCACATCACTGTCAGAGTTGCAGAGTCTCAACCACTTTGAACACCTGTATGGAGCACTCATCAACCACCTGGACTGGAAGACAGACCGGTAGAAGGACGGCACTGACTTCAACTCAAAGTTTTATCTTGTGTTGGTGTCTGTCATCACTGTGGTCCTATCCGATCCTCTGGTCTGCAGGATTCTGGGCTTTAAGTCGTCTTTCTCCCACTTGAAGACTAAATTGGAGAAAATTGGTTGGATCAGCAGCAGCACCATCAACAGCCAGTGTTTGATTAAACTCCCTCTTTCCAAAAGCACCACTGTTCATTAATTAAGCTTCACACACATGCATACTTGTGTGTCTCCACTTTCTCTGTCCAGAGCAGGTAGGAACCTCCAGTCCAGAAGGGCAAAAGGGCTTCACTTTCATCGTCAACCCTTCACTGAACAGTTGGCACTGCCTCTCTCACAGACCCCAGTACGGAGCGAGGCTCCTGCGGTCCCTCTCGTAAACATCAGGTATGACCCCGTAGGGCGTCTGCACCATCTTAACAGAGTTTCTACCAAACAGCTTCCTCTCGTACTCGATGAGCTGGCGCCAGAAACCGCCGTTGGGCCTGATGACGGGGCGGCGGGCTTTGACCCAGGCGTGGGCCTCGGCTAGAGACACACGGTGATATTTCATGAGATACGCCAGGCACAGAGAGGCAGAGCGGCTCACTCCTGCTGCACAGTGCACCAGCACCGCCCCTCGTTTACGTCCCACACTGTGGATCTTATCGGCCACGCTGTCGAAGTATAAGGAGATGGGGGAGTGGGGCATATCTGCCAGTGGCACCTTCACATACTCCATGTGAGGCCAGTTAAAGTTGGGGAGCTCGATGGTGGCGTTGACCACACAGGTGATGCCTTTAGACAGCAGCAGGCTACGGTTGGAAGCCACATTTCCTCTGCTGAGGAAGAGATTGGGGGTGATTTGTGCAATGCCTCCCAGCAGGCTGCCATTCTCGGGCAGCAGCCTCGGCACCGTTGCAGGTACCATGGAGTTGCGATGGTGGTGGTGGTGATGATGATGATGGAAGAAGCCTTGGCTGCGGGAAGCCATTGAGGAAACAAGTGGGCTTTAACAGGGATGTATTTTTTTTTTTTCTTCCTTTACAAAATCTTCATGAGCTCAGAGTCATAGTTGTGCAGTGGGACCAGCCAGACAGCTCCTGAAATACAAAAAGCAGACTTAGCTTTTATCTAAATTAAACATTTTTCTATTTCAGTGCAAGCTGACAAACATAAAAACACTTCAAGGATGAGTAACATCACCGCTGTTTGAAAACACTACAAAACAAGAGCACTAAGATCCTTCTTTTGGAGGGCAGAGTGCTGCGACTCCAGGAAATGTTTCTGATAAAATAAAGAAAAAAGGAACTGTTACAAGTGCGTCTTCAAACTTTATAAACCCAGACACACACACACACACACACACACAAAAAAAAGCTGTTAAGAGTCACAGTAGTTCAAGCTCATTTAAAAACACAACCATGCGAGCCTGAAAGGGTTTTCAAGAATCCTCTGTGCTGAGGAGACCGGTCACTCTGCTGTACGTGTCTCAAGATTCAGGTCGAATGGCCGCTCGCTGAGACGCGCCTCGCTCTGCCATGTGAGCACAGACGCCCTGCAGGCAGACACTCACCTCATCTCATGTTCATCCATCCACGGCTCCCACATACAGATTAGATCTCGTCTCTCTGGCTGCTGCGGCCGTTATTGTCATTTCTGGATTGCACCAAGCAGCAGGGTGGAAACGAATCATATATACACCGAATGATCGTATCAAACTTCATTTAAACACACGATTTGCTGCAGTTTATCATCCTAATTTCATTTTCTGTTTTCCTAAAAGGACTACCTAAATGACCTCCACTCTCTTTTACAGCACAACACATATTACAAGGAAAATTATATTATGGCAACTCTAATATGACATATAGCACTGTATGCACTGAATTGATGGAAATATCCACCTGTGGCAATGCTTAGCCATCAGTGGAGAACACACAGCTCCAGGCTCTGCTTCACACACTGTTGCACTTGTGGTGCATCATCCACACATCGTGCACCAGTCTGGACCAGCAGCTCTTTTCCCTTCATTTCTAGTTGCAGTCTGGTTAACAGGACACGTGGCTAAAAACACCGCTGTGTGCCGTCACCTACAGACTGGGATTCTACTTATTAATTCAATTATAATCAAAAACACAAGTGCTGAGAGTACAATTAAATTGTGATTACAGCTTTTCAGTGCACAAAAGGGTCACGAGGTAAACCCGAGGGGGGTCATATTATTTAAGTATTATGATGAGGATAGATTCCTGCTAGACATAATTACACTTTTTTTCCCCTTGTTTTTTTTTTTTCCTACTGGATAATTTTGCCTCCCTATAATTAGTTTTTGGTTCAATTGATCCCAACCTTTGATGAGTAGATGCTTCATTTTAATGCAAGGAAAAGTAAAAGTACTGTTTTATTATGCTTTTCCACACTTTGTCATATTATTCCAGCAATAGAGACTCATGTTCAATTAAAGAGCTCATCACATGTACAGGTAATCCATGTGAGCCAAAATCTTGGTTTCATTTTTTTCTATCTAGGCTCTGCATGATAATATGGCTTTAATATGCTCACCTCAGGGACACAGCTCTGATAGTGAGCACAGAAGCCCCGCCCACTTGCTGTTTAAACCTTCTGTTTGCATGTAGATCCCAGAGGAATATACGTCTTTGCTTTTCACACATTATGTAGTTCTTTTGGTTTCATCAGGGCATGAACTTCAGCTTGCACGGGGGTTGTTTTCAGTCGAGAGTGAAGTGGTTGGGATGAGAATCAGCATCTCTGGTTTTCAGCCAGGAAAGGTTGGAGTGCTCACTCCAGGTCAAGAATGAGTTCCGGTATCTTGGGGTCTTGGAGCAGGAGGGGACAGCGGAGCAGGAGAATGACAGACAGATTGGTGCAGCGGTGTCACAGATGCTGAATCAGTCTGCTGTGGTGAAGGTCGATCTGCACGGTCCTACCCTCACCTGTGGCCACAAGTTGTGGGTTGTGACTAAAAGACTGAGATCGCCGGTACAAGCAGCAGAAATGAGCTTCCTCCTGAGGGCGGTTGGGCTCAGCCTTAGAGATAGGGTCATTTGTGAGGAACTAAAGGGTAAGCCAGCTGAGGTAGTTCAGACATCTGACCAGGACACCTCCAAGGTGAGGTGTTTCAAGCATGTCCTACTGGGAGAAAGCTTGGGGCAGATGCAGGACCCACTGGTGAGACTGCATCTCTGGGCTGCCTGATTGTGTGTTTATTTCAATTATTTTATACTGGTTGGTTTTGATTTTGACTGGTTTTGTCATATAAATACAAAACAAATAATTTTTACTTGAAATTACTGAAAACTAAGTGATACCAGAGTCACAGGTTGGTAAATACGCTGTTGGGTATTTTTTTTTCTTTAGATGACAATTATATAACTAATAATGCTTTAAGAAGAAATCAATTTTGCTATTATTATTATCATTATTATTATGTTTTCTATTATACTGGCTTCTTGCAGTAAATCATTCCAGGACCTCAGCTGGTGGTCTGTGTATGTTAACTATATCGGTAGGATGAGGGTTAAAGGGAAGGAATTAAAACAGCTTGTTTCAGGCAGAGGATGAGCTGAGAAGCTGCACAAAGGGAGAGAATAAAAAAATAATAATCCTAACCTTGATTTTTGGTGTAATTTTGAATCCAACCAACAGACAGTTGATGAGTTTGGTGTCTGTTGCCCATTTTAATGTCATTTTGTTCTCAACAAATTACTCAATGTATGTCAATAAAGATTTTCAACTTGAATATTTTATTCGACAGCCGATGTGCGATTTATATTTTTTAGCAGCATATTTTGACCTTTTAGCTAACTCTGGAAAGTCAAAGAATAAAAATATAGAGCTAGAAATCAAAATAAAAAGGACCACTTTAAAACCCATTATAAAAATAACATCAGTTATATCTTTTATTTTCCCCTGCAAGTTCCTCTCTGCCTGCAAGATTGTATTTCTTTTTTTTTTTAAATCATTTTATTGCCTAAAGCTTGAATAAAAATTGGTAGGTCATAGAACAGCTCTAATCTCCCCAAGGGCGAGAAAACCCTCTCCTTCTCCTTCACAGCTTTGATATCTCAGCACGGCCCGCTTCCCTTTAAAAGAAAGACAGAAAAATAAGGAATGAAAGGCTAAAGTAACGCTCTCCCTCCTGGTTGCCATCCGGCGTGGACTTTGCTTCAGAAATGTTTGTCATAAACGTGCTGCTGTTGCATGTTAATCCACTTTCCTCCACACCGTCACCACCACCAGCGATGAGACGACAAATGTTTCTCACTGTAAAGCAGTCTGAAACCCCACGACTGCATCAGGAGGAGGTCGCAAGAACACCAGAGTGTGAGCAACTTTCCTGCAGGAGCATCGAGTGCATAATAAGTACTAACAGTATTTTACCTCAACCGATGTGATGATAAATTAATACATTTTGGGGAATTTGAATTGATGGGTTGTGTATCTATATAGCTGTTTTCTTTTTCTCTCTTTTGGGAGGGGGGCGTAATTTCTTCATAAATACAACAGATTAACTGATAATGAAAATAATTTTTTTTGCAGTTCATATTAGCAACACCAGCAGCACTCACATTTTAGTGTATTTTTTTTTTAAATGATTAGGAAAATACCACACACCAACTGCAGCCAAATAATGAGCCACAACTTATGTTTTTGTTAATCATGCAATCACTTCATTTGAGACATTTTCTGCATGTTAATGAGGTCTTCTTGGTTTAATCAGTCAGTAATAAGTGATGCATCCTTTAGTTAACATGGATCTTAAACCCGAATCAACATTTTTATACTAAAATTTTGGAAAAAAAAAAAAAAAACTAGCTGAGAAGGATTTTTAGAGCTGGGCAGGTCTCAGAGACTTCACATGCAGCATGATGAGCTGTCAAGCTTTGAGGTTAGGCAGGTGAAAGAGTACATTTCATTTAATCTGGAAAGAGGAGTACTATAAATACTCCCGGTGACAGGACAGGCTTCAACACTTGGGTGATGTGGTCGCTCTTTCTTCTCTTCTGTACTACAGAACAATAAAGATTTCTGAAATAGACATTTGAGTCACCTGAATGAGTTATCTTCACTCCTCAGTTCACCTCACCGGAGCCACTTTAAAGCCAGATTTAGCGACTCTTCATAGCCCTTTAGTGTCATTTTTCTGGAGAAAAATGGATGGGAAAAATTTATGTTGTATCTCAAAGTCAGGTGCACCACCCTGCGTAATGATCAGTGAGCAGCAGTATTTAGTTTGTGAACTGACACTGCATTTTTTTGTGCGGCTGCTAATTTGAACATTTACTGCTCATTTCCACGTCAGAAAGCTTAAAAAACTGTAACCAGTACAGCCCTAATGAAATCAGTCTCTCTTAAACAGCTTAAAAGTAATTCCAGATAAGAACGGTGTTGATGATTGTGCTTCATTTTCTGGTTAACCCTTTCTGTGCTGAGAGGGTGACGCCCACTTTTTTGGGAACATAGGGTCAGAGGGAGTGGTCACTGAACTTCAGGCCACGCCCACCAAAATCTGTTAACACTCTCAAGACTACTTAAGCCATATACATATACATCAGTGTGTCCTATTTCAGTTTCTATCAAACCCCCCCCCCCCCCCCCAAAAAAACCATGTGGGTATTCCATAAGAAATTGTGCTTCTGATCCAGGAAGAAGAACTTTTAGATTTCTTTTTTGTTTCTTAGATTTCTTTCTTTGTTCTAATCAACGGGACCAGCAGTGACATCATGTAAGACAGCATGGTTTTCAGGGTTTTGATGGACTGTTTACTGATATGAATGACAGTTAACCCACCAAAGCCATGTGCTTCTTTTGTGATCTTGCTAAAAAAAAAAAACTCCTCACATGCTGGGTGAGGATTTTGTGTTATGCCTTAACTTTGTACGCTTCACAACTAACTGCTCCTGATGCTTTCTATAAATCGAATAACTTCTATGGTCTTTGTCTTATTTTCTTATTGTTTTTAAAGCATTTCTGAATGCAAACCACAACAGTGTCCATATCCATTCTTGTCTCCATGTGAAAGCCTGCAATCTGATGTGAACCTTGGCCAGGTCACATGAAGCAATTATGGCTTTATATCTGAATACTCTGACAGTGTGCAGCCTGAACATTGCATAATAACAAGCTGCATGCTTGTATAGCTTTGCAAATCCCATAAATTCTCATAATCTTTGAGCAGCAGCAAAAGGAAAAGGGTATTAGGAGAGCTAATAGTTTGGTACTAAGTTGATTAAAAAATCCTGACAACATGGCAGTACTAGTTTTTTTTTTTCATACAGTAGCTGCTGTAGGTACTGGAGATGCTGGATAAGAAGGACAACATGCTGAATGGTAACAGATAGTAAAGCAATATGTCCACTTCAACTTGTGGCAACGAAACAAAAAAATCTCCACACAACAGCTTTTATATGAGGAACTTATTGGCAAACAAAATCCAGGATGAAAATAGAGACTTCTAAATGAAGGGGAGGAAAAAAGAAAAGAGCAGCTCAATGCAGACCCCTGGTTTACACTGAGTAAGCTTGCAGCTGTAGCTTACAGCTTGTTTTTGTGCTGCTCATAATGTTAGTAACCTTCTCATCATTACTGTTTAGATTTTTCAAATATAACATTGTTTGTGCAGCAGCTTATTTTATTTTAAAGTTTATGTTGAAGCATATGGATTTATATTTTGATATCAAGTTTTATTTAAGACTTGTAGAATTTCAGTGTCATTTGTACGGACTACCGAATTTCCACCACACAGGCAGTGCTTTCCATAGAATTAGAGTTTGTGTTTGTGTGTCTAAGGAAGGAAGTATTTGTTAATACTGTAAATTAGGTGCACCTCAAAAGGTCAGTCACAGAGTTCCACGGGATTCTCTGCTGGGACCAGTACTTTTTACATTATACATGCTTCCCTTAGGCAATATTATTAGAAATGAATATGCATACATATTCATTGCTATGCAGATGATACCCAGCTTTATTTATCCATGAACACAAATCAATTAATTAAACTACAGGCATGTCTCAAAGACATAAAGGCCTAGATGACCTTCATTTTTCTTCTCCTAAATTCAGACAAAACTAAGGTTATTATATTTGGCCCCAAAAATCTTAGAAACATAAGTGTTTAACCAGATGCTTACTCTGGATGGCGTTAGCTTGGCTTCCAGCAATACTGTGAGGATCCTTGGAGTCCTTTTTGACCAGGATATGTCCTTCAATGTGAACTTTAAAGAAATATGTAGGATTGCTTTTTTTCAATATCTCTAAAATTTGAATGATGCTGAAAAACTAGTTCATTTATTCATTAATTCTAGGCTAGATTACTGTAATTCATAATTATCAGGTTGCTCTAAAGGTTCACTAAAAAGTCTTCAGCTTAGGGCTGGGCCAAAGGGCCAAAAGTAATATCGATATTTTTTAGCTGAATGGCGATATACAATATATATATATCGATATATTTTCTTCCCAAAAGGTATAAACAAAAATGCACTTCTGAGTCAAAGCTACATGTTCCAAATGTGACACAGGCACTTTTATTAACATTCAGATGTAGATGTACATGAGAAATTGCTCAAAAATAAACTTCTGGCATATTTAAATAATAATGCTCCTCAAATAAATTAATGCTTTGTTCCTCTATTAAAAAAAAAAAAAACCCTCAAAGCTGTGCTATTAAAATGTAAACAGAAAAGATATAGAGCAAAAATAGCAAAAGGCTGACTTATTCTTTAAAAAGCCAGTCTGCAGTGAAGTAGACTTCACCAAAGTGCTTCCTCCTGTGTGTACTCCTGTGCATCTAGTACTCTGTGCAAATAACAAAACATGTAAACAGACTAATGAACAAAATTCCATCCTTCAGTCAGCAGGATTATAGCCAGCTCAGTAAATCCACAGACATATGCGCTGACGTATCACAGCAACGGGCCCACCCGCTCAATGTGGCGTCTGCAAGCACATGAAAAAAGACCCACTTCCGCTATTAAGGTCACGTGACTTAAGGTAAAACCCAACTTCTGCTTTGGAGCAGAGGTATGGCAGCACCCTCTTGCTTGCAGCCAAGGACTGTTGGGGGTCCGGGAGATCCCAAAGCGTACGAACGGACACAATACGAAGGCTGTATGTACACAAAACACGGTGACAGCGGAGCATTTCAGGTTTCCAAAATTCTCCAAAAGTCGTCGACACCGAAAACAGTTGCTAGTCACTTTTTGGGAAAAAAAAAAGTCACCGGGGGTCTGAAAAGTCGCTAACTCTAGCGACAAAGTCGCTAAGTTGGCAACAGTGTCATGCTGTTGCTTCCTGCATGATTTACGGGTGAAGCGGAGAGAGGCGGGGCAGTGTGAAGTTGTGCAAAGACAAACTGGGAGAAGAGAAAGGTGAACTGGTAGATCTACAAGTATGATTAAAAATAAATAAATAAATAAAATACAAGTATGATTTTAATGCAACATAGACTATATTGATATAAACGATATTGTCTCATCTTATATCGCGTATGAAAATATATCAATATTTCTTAAAAACGATATATCACCCAGCCCTACTTCAGCTGATCCAAAATGCTGCAGTGAGTACTGACAGGGACTAGAAAGAGAGAGCAGATTTCTCCCATATCGGCTTCTCTTCATTGGTTCCCTGGTAAATCCAGAATTTAAAATCCTTCTCCTCACATACAAAGTCTTGAATGATGACGGCCCCAGCACATCTTAAAGATCTCATAGTACTAAATTATCCTAACAGAGCACTTCGCTCTCAGACTGCTGGCTCACTTGTGGTTCCTACAGTTTTTAAGGAGTAGAGTGGGAGGCAGAGCCTTCAGCTTTCAGGCCCCTCTCCTGTGGAACCGCCTCCCAGCTTGGATTTGGGAGACAAACACCCTCCCTATGTTTAAGATTAGGCTTAAAACTTACCTTTTTGGTCAAGCTTATAGTTAGGGCTGGATCAGGTGACCCTGAACCCTCCCTTAGATATGTTGTAATAGGTTCAGACTGCTGTGGGACGCACCGATGTGTGATGCGCTGAGCACTTCTTCTCCACTCATCTCTTTTCACACCCCACATGTTTATATACCACTGCAGCATGTAATTACATTTTTGTCTTCTCTCTCCCTTAGTCTGCGTTTTGTCACGTATCCTGTGCTCTCTTTTTTTTTTCCCTCTTCTTTCCTCTTTTCCCCTTAGCCCCCAACCAGTCTCAGCAGATGACTGCCCCTCCCTGAGCCTGGTTCTGCTGGAGGTTTCTTCCTGTTAAAAGGGAGTTTTTCCTTCCCACCATCGCAAAGCGTTTGCTCATACAAGGTTGTTTGATTGATGGGGTTTTCTCCAGAATGCTGTAGGGTCTTTAACCTTACAGCATAAAGCACCTTGAAGCAACTGTTGTAGTGATTTGAGACTATATAAATAAACCTTAATTGAACTGAACTGAATTATGCTCTGTAGCAGCACACGAACCAGTTCTCCACCTGCTACAGGATCCAGCTCAAGTGTCCCACAGTTTACACTGAATGTGGGACAAGAGACTTATTTGAGAGGAAGCTGAATAATGTTGTGGACCACCACAGTGGTAATGTGGTCAGCCAACTGGTGGGGAAAGATGAAACAGGAAGGGCAGATTAGCTGAACTTGAAGAGCGAGGGGATTCACCACTATTAAAGTTATCCCAGTCCTTAATGCCACCCACATTACTCTGACTGGCTTTGATGTTTTCTAACTTTGTCTCCAAGAGCCGCACTGTGACATCTCCAGTGACATCTTTACAACAAAAGCAAAGCCTGACCTATGAGTAGATGCCTTGTCTCCAGTCTCTGTATTGCACAGCTGATGCAATAATTCACAGACAAAGATAACACAAACTGAGTTGCTGGGCAACCAAGTGACCGACGGTACAACAGTAGCAGCTACATCAACAGGAAATAGAAGAAAATAAGAAAACCAAATAAGCCCAGGCCCTCTCCAATGTGCGGATGAACCACAGCACTGGGCTTTGCTGAGATTTGCTTCATCCACATGGTTATTTATACCCCTGGCAGGGCAGGAGCGGAGGAGGGAGAATTATGCACAGGCTGTCGTCATTGAAAATTCTACTGTATGTTGGAAATGCTGCAGCTCACCGTCAGTCAAATTTACTCTGAGTGTTCATCCTCCAGAGAGGGTCAACAGTATTCAGAGTTCAGCATCCTGACTTTTACTCAGCTAACTTTAACCTAAAATTAGGGCTGAACTATGCAATTAGCAAAAGACACAATTTAGGATGGTTTTTTTAATGTCTCATTAATATAACAGTCAATTCTACCACAGCCTTTGTGATAATTATTCTATGCCAATTAACAATAATAATGAATCCATGTTGGAAGCAATCATATTTTTTAACATCTCATCAGAATACGAATATAAATGGTGTCTCATATGGTCATGACTCATCACGTTTTAGATCATTAAGATCTCCAAACTGATTTGTGAAAAATTGTTTCTCAAAAATCCCCATTAGTTATTTTTCCTCAAATCAAAGGTTTCTTCTTCTGATCTCCTTGATGTTTCAGAAACACCCCCACCCACCCACCCTTCAATCACTCAGATGGATCTGTCAACAGTTGGTGTCACCTCACAAATCTTGTGACGCTGCTGTCTCGCTGGGGAGATTCCTCAGGGGTCCGGTTCCACCTCCGCTAACACAAATTGGAAACGTGACCCACCTGCAGGAAAACTAGAGCAGCAGGCCCGACGGTGACCTCGCTCTCACGACACTAACGTGCTGAACTTCCTCACACCAACATAACGCAATGAGTGAAATAACTGGAGAAGGTTGTGATTTCTCAATAAAAGGCAGTCTGCTCAGGCTGAGTAACGTCTGAAAGTGGCTCTGCACAGACTCGATAATGATCAGGGGAGAATGAGCAGCAATGACAGGGATGGTCTTTTTGGCCAGGCAAGGACACGGCTTCTCAAATGTCTCCAGGCAGCTGGGTGCACAAACAATACACACAATAGCTGCTGAGGGTTCAGAGGATGGAAAGTTTAGAAGCAGGGGGGCAAATTCCACATGAGAGTTCGACTCTGGCACCTTCCCGCTGCTGCAGGAGCACCACCCAGGTCCACAATGTCACACCAACAGGCAAAACATGAGGGCCTGAGATGGTCACACATCGTGTAGCAAGGATTAGATGCCTCCTCCCTTTCCTTTGAGACATTTTTCACAAATTTGTCTTTAAAGGAAATGTTTATAGTGGCTGTTACGCCACTCATCACTGCAGCAGACACAGGAGACAGATAAATGGACTGACTCTACTTTTATACAATGGAAAAACAATGACAGGCTGACACAGAATTAACATTTCATTATCCTTAATTGGTGCCACAAGCTGTAAATTTCAGACACCTAAATTATCCCTTGAAAATTAACCAGCAAGTCTTCCCATCCCATTTTTTTTTCAAACAAAATATCCAGAAATTAACTCATTTTAGCTTCTTAAATGTGAGATTTTCTTGCTCTTCTTTAACACCTTTGACAGTAAACTAGAAATCATTAAGTTTTCAGATAAAAAAAAACAACTTTTATTCAGTATTTTATGTCATTTTACAAACAAATGTATCCGTTGGGAGCATAACAGGCAGATAAATTAATAATGAAAACTTTTATCATTAGCTGTCTCGTTATTTTCGTTTGTGAGAGTGTGAAAATGTGCAGTCTGAAGTGAATGACTCCACAAGTTTAATAATTCACCACCAAACCGTGAATGAGGAGTGCTCCTCTGCGCACGCGCTGATCGTGCACGTGCGCGTGACGCGAGACGTGCGTGCGTTGACAAGTTAGGCTGTCGGAAATAGATAATATTTAATAAGTAGAAAATGCCTGATGGAAGTGTCAGCGACATGTCTGCTTTCCAGGCAGGCGCGCTCGCCTCTCCAGCTTCACTCACAGCTTCCGTCACAAAACTAAAAGCTGGAGGTAAAACCTGCCCGGAAGATGCATTTTTAAAAATAAATTAACGCTTTCGGTGAGTTTGTAAAATCATGCATGTTATGTGAGGTCCCCATGACGCTGATAAACTGCCTCCGTCAGATGCGAAACTCAACTTACCAGTCGACTCTCACTCGGGCAGAGATGGAGGTTTTCAGAGCGTTTTCGCCGCCTGCACCAAACCGGCGCGCACGGATCCGCTGCTTTCACACATCTACCTCCAGCCAGTCCGATCATGCAGACGGCCGGGTGGAAGGCAAGTGACCGGATGGTGGCAAACAGCCCGCAACACACAATAACATTATGTGAAAGTCACCAGAAATACAGTACGAGCCATCGGTACATCCGCCTGGTTCTACGCTGGCAGGAGCGGCGTGCAGAGGGCAGCGCTGCCTCCGTATGAGGGGTGATCAGTGCCACACGGAGGAGGAGGAGGAGGAGGCAGGAGGAGCATATTGGCTCACTGAGATGATTCCAGGCTTTTCTATTGGAAGATACATTTCAGCCAGAAATCTGCAGGGTTGTGGCTGGACCAGGAAGGATAGTCAGACCTCCAGGAGACTCTGGCTCCTGGAGGTCACTATCCAAATAAGACAGAGTGCACATAATTTGATTAACTGCAGTAGTTTCACAGGGTTTAAAACAACTAAGGTGAAAGAGCTGTAAAGATACCTTTACAATCTGCGGCTGATTTTTAGACTCCCTGGGATGGAAAGTTGGGGATCTGGGACAGATGCAGTGAGACAGTGACCACATCCCAAAGTGCCAGAGCTGTGGGAAGGGCCTTGACTTTGGGGTTGCTGATCAGTGTGTGTTTGTAAGGCATAAAAGGTGTAAAGTTTTAATTAATATTCCATTTGCCTTGTCACATTATAATGTAACTCTACAATATATGGCAGTCTTAAAACTACCAGACCCTGCTGCACAGCAGGCATAAATAAACACACATAATAAACAGGTGGGGTGGGGAAATTCACCATGAAACCATTAAAAGGAACCCACCAAAATGCATATAATATATTTCTGGGCCTAAAAGCCAAATTTGCACAACGACAGCATAGTCAAGCGCCCCTTTGCAGCTAAGGTAGCAGTGTGAAATTACTGCTTTAAGGTAATGATAAGCTGCTTGGAGGCAGCTCATAACAGGGCAAAGTGTTATCTTGGTGTCCATCTTGGTTCATGGTTATAATAATCCAAATGTGACCTGCTGCTCAGAGTAAATTGTTTATGTTCAAAGTGTTCAAAATGTCTGTGAGGATATTGATCAGGGACAGATGTGTGAGTCTTGCATCATGGTGGGCTATAGCCATGTTTTTAATCGCAAATTGAAGAATGACCACTTGGATGAAGCCAGCTGTAACACCATGATGCTTTAAAAAACTTAAAATTATTCTCTAGTTTTACTTATTTATCACACCTTTCTAAATCAAGCGTTTAAAGTCTTTTAACACCTTTATCTACTTTTTTGCATTTAGCAGAGGGTGCTACGTTTCCCCGTGCAGTCCTCCAAAATCCCAACTGCATGTTGCTCGACATGGATGATTTAAATCATTATCTCCTCCATTCACTACAGTCTTGTTTTTTTTTTTATTCTCCTTTTCCTCTTGATTCCCAGAAGGGTAACTCCTCTTCATTTTTCGTTGAGTGGCTTTCATTGTTGACATTGAGTTTGTTTAAACAGACTCATGCATGACACTTCTAAAGGGTGTGAGTGGAGTATCTTAGGGAGACTCCATGAGGAAGTTATTCTTTGTGCATTGCCATTAAAGTTCTTAAGGCAATTATAATTTGAGTGGATGGTTGTGGTGGTAAAATCTATCCAAGTGGGAAAAGTGGTGGTAAAGAAAAAATGTATGTGGCCTCCAATATCACTGGATATGTATGGTGGCCAGATGGGTGGTCAGATTCGAGTCTGCGCTGGCCGTGGCTAAGCGCTTGGCTGTGTCCGTGATTCTTGAAACCAAAGACAGACTGTGGTGGTCATATTCTCACAGTCACTGTTGCTGCAACTTGTGGCTTTTCGATGCACAGACGTGTCAGTACCGCGGCCAAGCTTCTTTACAGTTTCCCTACATTTCCAAAATGTAAGAGCAGCACAGATGGAGCCGTTGCTTCTATCTCAGTGCTGAAACGCACCGGGGCATTCATTGCACAATGCGACATGTTTCCCTGTGATACCATACAGTGTCACACAAATCACAAGCCAGGATTTTATTAGAGCCATCTAGCACACTGTGGCATTCAGTAAATATTCACAGTTGCTGTTGTTTGGTGGTGTTATCCCGAGCTTTTCTATTGGACGTAGATTTTCTGATGTGTGTTTCTGTGGGAAAATAAATCAGTGTGAGCCTTAAATACAGTCACAAACATACAAACTAACAAGAAGTAGTGCCAGGCACAACAAACCCCGCTACCAGCAGACATTTTAGCTGATTTGACTGTTGTCTGTCTCACAAACATGCCACTCTCCAAACATTGAATCACAGAGATAACACATAGGTCCAATTATCTAGGACCTATGTGTGTTCTATCAACACAATTTAAAAACTGGTACTTTGATGGAGACTCACAGAGGCTGCATCCTGCTGCTATGTTAAATCGATAATGTCATTTGGACATTATCCATCCTTCGACTCCAGGGCCAATGAAAGTGATTTTTTTTTTTTTTTTTTTTTTAACTTTGACCCAATTATGGCAAACGTTTAATCAGGTCATCTGTGGGGTCATTGGCCATCTTTTGTGCAAATTAAGTATGAATCGGACTGCTAGTTTTGCTGTAATTTTGCACCAAAAGTGATGTTACAACCACACTTTGATGTCATATTAGCTTGTCGTGCACCTCTCTGCTTTTGCAAACCAGTGACTATGGTGCAGCTGGCGTGGACACAAGTGTGCGAGCCATTTCCATCATATAGCAATACAGGAGCGCAGAGATACCCTGAATATAAAGAGTTTGAAAAGATGTGACTTCCAGGAGAAAACTACCAAACTTCCTGTTTCAACATCTTCTATTCTTATACCAGCACTGATGAGGAGGTGGCCACACCAGTAGAGAAGACTGCACCAAAACTGGCATGCCCTCAAGTGCCAGTATAAAAGTTGACAAGGCTGTGGTGATGTCACAGTTGGCATGCAACACATCCAGCGCAGTGAACATGAAGTAGCTTTATTGTATTGCAGTGCAACAGCCTTCTTATACTATGTTATTTCAGCTGCAGCTCTGTATGGTAATCCCCTTTGAGTTTCAGTAGCAGTAACAGCCTCTTCACATCATATTTGTCTCCATGCAAAACTGCAAAAACAACTAGCACAAAGCTACGAGAACTTTCCCAGTCTTTGCTGTAGTTTACATCATATTCCATTTCTTCACATCCGCTGGATAGACTTTAGAAAAGTGCCTGTCCTGCAGTGAACTAGAGCTAATCGAAATGCATGACTGTGTTCATGATGCTGGCAGTAATGTGAGACTCATTGTCACCCCAGGCATGAATGCTGGACTGCTGTTCACTTAGAAACTGTGGAAGTAAAACAGGTCTTCAGACTGATTACTTAAACCAGGCTTCTGCACCATTTTCAAAACCAACTTCCTGTCCAGAATTTAACTCTGGTGAATTATCTCATGGATCTACATCAACTAAAGCACAAACTCATCTGCTTTTCTTTTTTTCTTGAAATTAAAAGACATTTCCCAAGTTACAGATAGATAAGATAAGATAAGATAAGATAAATAGATAAATAGATCTCTTTATTTTCATTGTTACAAGAACAACAAAAGTAAAAGGTTTAGGACTCACAGCTGTAATATTTTTTGCTGTTAAAAGCAGTTAATGTACTTGAGTAAGTCACATGTCATTACTGCAAGAGTGAGAAGAGCATTTATGGGCCCAGGGTAACATTTAATTAATTGTTTTTATATTAAGCCTACTGACCCTAGTTCAATTATGTTCTGACCTCCATTTAGTTTAAAATCTATCACAGCTAATTTAGACTGCCAATGAGAAAAAGAAAAAATAGAATAATTTATTAGTGAAATATCAGTGTGGTTGAAGTGAGAATCAGCACTCAGAGGCAGGTGTGTCTCGAGTGCTACTCCATCCCTGGCATCAATCACTCCTCATACAGAAGCTGTGGGAGGATCCAGCACCTCCCAAGCACAAAGCTGAAAACTGTGATATGCAGCTACAGAACAAGCAAACCTGTTGTCTTTTAATGGAATCACTGAAACCAGAATGAAACTCAGTAAAAATTCAGACACTTTTGTTTGCTTTAGAATTTGTGCTGCTGTTTCTTTAAATGGCTGCAACCAGGATTTGATGAAGACTACAGACACAATCCCACCCACATTAACATGGTTAAAGACCACCAACCAAACTCTATATCTCTAATCATTCATTTAACTTTTAACTATACTTCCTCTCAATGTGGCATCCATCCATCCATCCATCCATCCATCCATCTGCTTATCTGAAGTCAGTTTGTGGTGGTTTGTATTTTGTATGGAAGCCTTCTCTGTGTTCACATCAGTAGTTTTTGTGGATGAAATCCTTTCCAATTTCTTTCTTTTTCTTTTTTAAAGTTGAAACCAGGATGTGAACTGTTCTTTACACAAACTCCCCTGAAAACAAATTAGCCTGTTATTGACCCATTTAAGAGGATGATTCATCACCAATTCACTTTACTAATGATACCAGCATGCATGCTGTTTTCGTGAAGTGGCTGTATGAATAGCAGCACTTAAGAATCCAGAGGTGGACTTGCTAAAGTCATGTTTACCATTATGGCCATTGACGTCTCAAGTGAGTGGTGGGTCTGACTGAAAATTCACATGGTAGCTACTTGCCACTCACAGCCAATCACAGTGTAGACACAGCCTGGATGTTTTATTATTTTATCATGGAGTTTATTGAATGCAGCATCACACTGCATTCAATATGACCTGAAACTAGCAACTCAAGCCTTAATCTCATCAGGAAAGTGTTTACTTAGGTCATACCTCAAGGCAGTAGAAGTCCATTTTCTCATAGAGTACAATATCATCTAGAAGATTTACCCCATGCTGGTCTCTAGAAAGATTGCAGGCTTAAGGCGTTTCTTTCATTTTTCCCATTGTTTTTTCTGAGTATGGACAGTTCAACACCGTTTTGTAATTGTTATTTTGGTTAATTTACATTTAGACTTTGCTGTAAGTGGTTTGTGGCCACCATCAACAAGGCTTATTTAGCAATTAATGAATTTTGGCCGGTGTTTATGTTTAACATGGTTAACCTGTTAAAACAGTGTTCCTACAGCTAAACACTGAGTGGGGCACATTAACATTTTTAGGTCAGCTAAACTAAGATATAATAAGTTCATGCAACTTGACCTTTTTATTACTTAATCTCATCGCAGGGCATCAGATACTGCTTTGATGTCAGATGTTGCTGTCCTCTCATGCCGAAGGTGTTCTTCGGCTACTGTGTCTTGATGCAGCCGCTGCAGCAGTAAACTTTAAGTTAGTGGTCCTGTTTTTAAAGAGCTAACTCACAAATTCACTTGGTCAGGTTTAGGAAAACATTGATGTTGGGGTTAAAATATGCCTTTTCACAACAATAGACCTGTACACTGAAAAATTATGCTTAGCCACTGTGTACAAGATTAAGGGGTCATTTACAAGTGTTCATATGTGACAGGCTGGGACTGAGATTCCAGTGTCACTGTTACCAAAACCCAGTGCATCATCATGACATGGGCATCTTCGATTTACAATCATGTTAAGTAAGTAAGTAAGTAAGAAAGAAAGAAAGAAAGAAGTTTTGCAATCCTGTGAAAAACTAAGTACAGCCTTACTGCTTCTGTAGGATTTAAGAGGCTGAGTTAAACTTGACTAACTGATCATCAGCAAGCGCAAGCAACTCTATAGAAGCAGAGGTTTCGGCAGTTTCCTGGTCTGGAGTACTTAGATGTGGGTTAACACAATGCCACAATCTTCCCAGGAGTGGATGCCCCAGAAAATTCACCCAAAAGTGAAACATTCAGAGAAATTGCAAAAAATCCAGACAGCTACATCTCAGACTGTACAGGTCTCAGTTAGCCCCCTGTTTGGCTGCAGCTGCACTGGCTCTGCACTATAAACCTGGATAAGTTGAATCTACTTAAAAAAACTAAGGTAACTCGTTGCCTTAAAATTTTTAAGTAATGAAACAGTTCATTTAACTCAGCCTGTTAAGTAAGCACTACTCCATTTCCAGTTGAACTAAGGTGCCGTTTACACGAGACCGTTTTCATTTTGAAACGGTGTCGTTTTGATGCGTTTCGGCCTTGCGTTTACACGACAACGGTGTCGTTTTGATGCGTTTCGCCCTTCTGTTTACACGACAACAGAGTGAAAACGATGTGTTTCAGGTGCCGTTTACACGAAGCCGTTTTCACTGGAAACGGTGTCGTTTTGATGCGTTTCAGCCTTTCGTTTACACGATGGCGTTTCAGAAACGATCCGCGTTTACACGAGGACATGTGAAACGACGAAAACGATGTAGTTCCCATGCCAGGCCACAAGTTGGCGTTGGTTTTCTCTTTGCAAAGTTTGTTTACGCAAGACGCGCATGCGTGGAGTGACACAGTAGGTAGTGCGGCAAATTGTTCATTACTTACAAAACGGCCAATGTGAGAGGTTTTGTGTGGACCGATGATGAGGTTGGATCGCTGCTGCACACAACGCTGAATTACAAAACGGTAAAAACACAGGAAAAGCATAAGAAGCACTCGTGAATCCGCGAGTACTGTTTATCAGTTTGCGCGTGCGCGAAAAACTGGCCGTCGCAACCATAGTGCGCATGTGCGAGTCGAGCGTTTTCAAATCACCCCGGTTTCAAGTGTTTACACGAAAACGCAAGCCGGTGCGTTTCTGAAACGCTCCACTCTGGACCCGTCTGCTGGGGTAGGTGTGCGGTTGTCTTTGGACTGAGTGGCCGGGGGTCTTCCTGGCTCTTGGTGGGCTGCTGGTGGCCTGGGGTTCCGGGGGCTTTCCGTACCTGCCTCTGGCTTCTGATGGGTGGAGCTGCAGCGTTTTGCCCTCATTGGTAAGTACGTTCCATGACACAGACACAAACATGACACAGACACAAACGCCCACTCAATCACAACTCAACAAAATTGTTGGTGTGCGTAACATGCTTTGTTAGTTTTGTTTTTCACACACAAATTTATTTTTGCAAGTATTGATAGTATTTTTTTTATATGTTAAAGTGATGAAGTATCTGATTAATAGACTTGTGCTCTTTCCCCTTTTTTTTTTTGCTCCCTTTCTCTCTCCCTTTTTCTTCTCTTTATTTTCCTCTTCTTCAGCCTGTCAGCTCTGGCTGTTACATAGTATGTGGAAAAATAACTCAGATAAATAAAATAAAGGGTTAAAACATCAACAAGAAGAGCCTATTGAGAACCTATAGAGCTCATCTTGAAATAGCAAATATGTTTGGCACAACAACGCATTCAGATCACAGTTCTGCTTGCAAGATCTACCAGACATGACAGGCTTAAAAAAAAAAAAAAAAAAAAAAAAAAAAAAAAAAAAAATTTGGTAAATAAACATGATAAAACTCAGCCCTGCTGAATGCTGGCACATTAACATTTACAAATAACATTTGTCCACGGAACAATAAAAAAAACTATACGAGACAGCGTCGTGAACAAAAACACCAAATGTCAGCTATTCCAAACAGTGAGAGGCCTGGGCCAAGCCGGAATTGAACCCAGACCTTCTAGATGGCATTATACCTGTGAGGTAGCACTGCTAACCAGCATGCCACCATGCAGCTGCGTATTTATCCAGTCTGTTAAAACTGGTATAAACTAGATTTTTAGCAGGTGCAAAACTTGATGATATTAAGTTGTTTGAACTCAAACACATGATTACAATAAGATAGACCATCAAAAAGTACAGTCTACTCAGCATTAACAAGTAATGTTCACATTCTAGGCAATTTTAAGTAATATGAAATCAATATTTTTAAGTGGAATCAAAATCTGGGTTTACAGTGTGGATTGTTATGGACATTTAGTGGATAATAATCCTTAGATTAGACTCCATAGTTTGGCAGCAAATTTGCAGCATTGTAAAGCCAAACTAACATTACTTATTTTTATTTTTATTTTTATTCTTCTTATTTATATATGTGTGTGTATATATGGTTGCAGGTACAAAATACATTTCACTGTGCATTGTACTGTGTATAACTGTGCATGTGACGAATAAACACTATCTTATTATCTAATCTTATAACATATTTTATACAGCGTCAAATCACAACAAACAGTCACCTCAAGGTGCTTTTAAAGACCCTACAATAATTACAGAGAAAACTCAACAGTCAAAACGACCCCCTATGAGCCAGCACTTGGCAACAGTGGGAAGGAACTTACATCCTTCTTACATCCTGCTTGCTAACATTTGCTTTTTAGAGAACAAACTGGACTACCTGAAGCTACACTTAATAACCAAATGGGAGATGAGCGGCTGCTGCACCATAAACCCAAAGGAGACATGGCTAAATCCATCCACTCCAGATGCATCAAGGAGCTAACAATATTCTGGTTAGACAGGAGCTATGCTCTTACTAGTAAATCCCAGGGTGGCAGTGTGTGCATTTACACTAATAAGAACTGGTGCAAAAAATACTGAACTGTCTCAGGTCACTGCTCTTCAGTGAGTTTTAGACTGTAAAATGTAGGCCTTTCTATCTGACCAGGGAATTTACTGTTATTGTCATTACAGCTGTGCATATTCCCCCCAGTGCAAATATCAGTGCAGCCCTGAATGCTCTCTGCTGCCATCAGTGACTTGCAAAATGCTTATCCAGATGGTGTTTTCATTGTAAGAGGAGACTTTAATCAGTCCAGCATGAAAAAAGTTCTCCCTCATTTCCATTAGTATGTAGACTTTGCAACCAGGAAAAAGAACACACTAGACCTAGCCTATTCAAACACAAAGGAAGCATTTAAGGCAGCACCCTGTCCTCACCTTGGGTCTTTCTGTGATGCTAATTCCTACATACAAGCTCTTGCTATTCAGAGGAAAAACCCACCGTGAAGCAAGAAAGGGTCTGCCCTGCAGGAGCCATGAAAGCATTGTAAGGCTGCTTTGAATGTACTGACTGGGACATGTTGCAGGCAACTGCAGCTGACGATCAACATACAAATGTGAATGAGCGTGTCGAGTCCGTGTCTGCACACATTCAGAAGTGCATGGAAGATGTCTCTGTCGCCAAGAACATCATCATACGGGACAACACAAAACTGTGGGTGGCTAAAAAGGTACATGCAACGCTCAAAGCGCAAAATGACCCTTTGAAATGCAGTGGCATGATGGGACTCAGAACAGCAAACGCCCACCTGAATCATGCCATATGCGTAGTAAAGTGCAACCATGGCACGAGAATACAGAACTTCATCCGTGACCCTGTGAATACCAGAAAAAAAGGGCAGCGTGTCCAATCTGTTACGGACTATAGACCTACTCCTTCACCCTGTGGGGACAATATAAGCTTTCTAATCAAGCTCAACAAACATTTGAGGTTCAAGGCACTCAGCAACGCACCTGTAAAGAAAAGTGTTCCACATCCTGAGGAGCAGACACTTAGTCTTGGAACAGCTGATAGGAGGGAACATAAGGAATGCAGTGGACCCTGATAACATACCAGAAGGTGCTCAAGGAATGTGCCGACCAATTATCTCCGGTTCTCAGAGACATCTTCAGCATGTCATTGAACCAGACTGTCGTACGATCTTATTTTAAGGCTGCTGTTATCATTCCAGTGCCCAAAAAAACCACAGTCACTCATCTTAATGATTTCCATCCTGTAGCACTCACCCGTATTATGATGAAGTGCTTCGAGAGGCTGGTAAAGGGGCCACATTGTTTCCAGACTCCCTCCTGCTTTCGACCCATTTCAGTTTGCTTGCTGCCCATATCACTCCACAGAAGATGCCTGTGTTACATCTAAGCCTGGCACATCTGGAAGAGACCACACACATGCTGTTCATGGATTTCAGTTCAGCATTTAATACCATTATTCCACAGCACTTGGTAGATAATGGTTCCCCTGAGTCTCAGCATGTGTAACCTGCTGCTAGACTTCCTCTCCAACAGGTGAAGTCCATCTCCCTGAGCACCAGCTTCCCTCAGGGCTCTGCCCTAAGCCCACTGCTGTTCACTCTGACCCATGACTGCTGTGCCAGGTCCACCACCAATCACATTGTAAAGTATGTTTACGACACAACAGCAGCGGATCTCATCCGAGACCGGGCCTACAGAGAGGAGGCGAACAACCGGTGGACTGATGCAACACTAACAACTTGGCACTGAATGTCGAAAAAATAAAGGAGATCATTGTTGACTTCAGGAGGAGCCATCCAGAATTCCTCCACAATGATGTGAGAAACTGATAAAGTCACACAGACAACGATTACTTCAAGTTATTGCTGCTAAAGCTGGTATCACAAACTGCTGAATCACAGAATGTACTTATTTTTCACGGGACTGCATATATTCCTGAAAAGTTTATTTTTCACACGACTCTAGCATCATTATTTGACACCCTGTAAATTAATTAAAGAATTGAGCAATCAAACTAAACAAGTGAAGAAGTTTACTGCTAAGTTTACTATTTAATTATGCTAATGCACTGAGTTTGCATACATTTGTAAGCACAGCCAACTTGCATTAATTTTACAATTTGCTTTAATCTGAAGGCCTGATCGAGTGAGCAATCATTTATCATCTCTGCTCTCTCATTTGTTGTTATAAGGATTCATCCAGGGAGTTCTCATTCATCCTGTTGAATTAGTGTGTTAACAGTTTATTCAATGCTGCTTTGTCTGCCAAACACAGATCATCTGATCAATCATTTATCATCTCTGCCTCTGCCTCACACACACACACACAGCATGCCATTGCTTGTTTTAGGATTCAACATGGCGCACACACTCTTTTTTATCATGCTTCCTCTCTCATAACCTGTTTATTTCATCTTTTGATACTCCCTTTGTTGTTTTAAATAAGACTGTGTGCAACTGGCTGCTATATTATATTTGCTAATATGCTCAGAAGGTGTTTTCTTCAGCACTGTTTTGTGCACAGACAGCTGCACCATTCAAGGGGAACGCTCGATACAGTAGCTTCACAAACAACTTGAACTATTTATTTGACCGCCTGCAGAGATGTGTGATCATGTTGCAGGTCTTGAACTTATAAAACCCACGAGCAAGCCGAGCTGGAGATGCAATAAACAATGTAGGACCGCACTCCACAGCGGCTCAGGCAATGCATTTCCACTTTAGTATGCTGGTGACTCTCACACATTACCAATTTAAATGTTGCCTTGGCATGGCGGGCTACAGGCGTATATGGAAAACAGATATACTGACTGTTCTTTAGGTCTGTTATTTCAAATCTCATTATGCCCCTGCCTGGAAGAAACAGCTTTGACCATCTATGGCCACAGCTCAGAGACCTTGGAGATTGTAGCTGCATCTGCACGGCTTTCTGTGCAACTCTTAGTGAATATATCCATGTGCAAAACCGTAATTAGACGTGCCTTCCAAAGCCAATTCTATTTCAAACGGCTCCTGGGGGAGATATTACGCTACCCGTAAACCCACGGCCCCAGCCTCAGTCACTCCTAATTACATTCCAAATTCAATCAAGTGGAAACAAACAGCAGAAGTACCAATAATAATAATAAAAAAAAATGGTTTGAGCCTGGCTGTTTCTGCTTTACGAGGGGGAAAAAGTGATGGACTGATGCTGATTTTTGATCCTGACAAGAAAAATGCAGAGAAGAGATATCAGCTTGAGCTGATTGAAATTCACCTGACGAATGCTTAAGGAAGAAACTGTGACACAAAATGTCTGTGAATGAAATGAGCAAGGGGTAAAGAAGGGATGATAGATGTGTAAAGAATGAGTAACCTTGAATTAGAACAGTGAAAAGTGAGAGAAGAGATGGATGGAGATGGAGTGAGAGAGGGAGGGAGGACGACACAGCTGCAGGCTGCAGAGGCAGGGACCGGGGTTCGGACTGAAATGTCAGATGAGTCAGAGGCATTCTGGGAAGACACTCCTGTTTAATATGGCTACACAGTCTGCCACGGAGGCTGAAAATTTACAATGACACCATCGCCGTAATAACAAGCACCTGCAGCCACGCTGTGAAGAAGCTGTCTGCTCGGAATGAGCGGGAAGTGACATTGATTAACCCTGACCGCCTGTAACACCAGATAACTGATGTGGAGAGGGTGCCACGGCAATTCAACCGTAAAATCCTGTGCACATCCCTCAAACGCGTGGACACTCAATAACCTGTGCTTCTCAGTTATGGCTACTTATTTACACTTTTTGAGAGCCAGCACAGATCTGTCAATCCAAACGCTGAATGATGAGCACAGCTGCTAAAAATCACTGAGGGGGAAAAGCTGCGGAAGACAGCGAGCACCTTTCGGAGTCATGCTGTGAGAGCTGAAGCAGAAACACATGCAAGAGAGACCAGAACATCTTTATCTCAAGATGGGTGTGCGACCTGCAGATTATCAGAGTATCTGTGTCGTCTTGCGAATAATTAGAGGAACGATTATCTCTGAGAGAGTAAAAGCAAAGTGTGAAAATCTGATCCCAGCTGGCTGGTAACACTAGAGATGTTTATTTCTGTCTGTGCTGATGTCTGTGGGCCGGGTGTGTGTGTGTATGTGTGGAGGGGTGGTGGTGGTAAGATGAGGAGAATGGAAAGTGGTTTGTGGTCAGATGCAGGAGTGTGTGTGTGTGTGTGTGTGTGTGTCTAGGTCTAAATAAAGGTGTTGCTGATCCCACAGGCACCCCAATCGCTCCAGCTGTGACGGTGGTAAATAGACATGGGATCTAAGTGTTTGCTGTGGCAACATGTGAGAGCAGCGTGGAGGCTGAGCTCAGCAGGAAGCGTCCCTGTCACTCTGATCTACTCTGACATCAAACCCGCACATACGCACATGTGATGCTGCACAAAAGGAACAAGACATCAGGTATACACACACACACACACACACTCATCCCTATAATATTATCTTACTGAGCACTGAATGGCTCCCTCCACGACAGTGAGTTGCTGAGAAAAATTGCACAGAGACAGATGGGTGGGGGAGAAGCGAGGAGGGGGATACGGCAGACTTCGCTGCTCTGGTTAGTCACGACTCCTCTGCCCAACAGATGAGCATGAGCAACAGGGCGTATGTGTGCGCGCGCGTGTGTCTCTACAGAGTTGCCCCCTGCCCCTCCTCCCCACCACACCTTCATTGCTCAGACTCCAGCATGCCACAGACCTGGTTGCCAAGGTAACCTCTTGTGTTGATGTGTTCACCTCTGTGTTAATCACTAGCTAGCAATAATGGCCAAAGCAGGGATGTGTGTGTGTGTGTGTGTGTGTGTGTCCTTGTAAGGTCCAGAGTAAGGCTTAGGTTAGAGCCATAATAAGAGCTGCAATTCATTTAGCTGTGATGATTAAAGAAAGTGGCTACCGTCCTCACAAAGGTACTACAAATATGTGTCTCCGTGTGTGTGTGTGTTCGTGCGCGCGAGCCTTCCAACAACACACAGATGTGAGAGACATCTTTTTCCTTTTCCCGTGAATAGCAGCAAAGTTAAAAATCAATAAGACAGCAGCAAAGGAGAGGCTCTAAAACCAATTGCTCGATTTTCTCTGCAGAGTTTGTGTTTTCTGTTTCCATTTCCAAGAAAAAAAAAAAAACCCAAACTAAAAAAAAAAAAAAAGAGAGGGAAAAAAACAAAGTTAGCTCACTTTTGCTGCATTGAAAAAATAAATATATTCAAATGTCTCTGCTGCACCCATGCAGATCATTAAACTGATAGCATTATGGACAGTTGATCAACACAAGCACAATTTGTCGGCTGGGATTGGCTCCAGCCCCCTGAAGAGATAAGTGGTTGAGACAACAGGTGGATAATTTCCTGTGTGTGTCTTATATATAAAACATCCAGCTCAACCTGATGCAGATTATAATTATTATCATTTGATCCTGATTATTTGCAGCAGCTGAAGCAAAACTCTGAACTGAAGTGCAGCGTTCAGATCCCTGCTCTTGACCTTCAATCATTTTCTGTGACTTTAAGTTTTTACTTGGCCTCAGGTTGAAAAATAGTTTTTTTTTAAAATCCATTTTGCTTATCCTGTGATCGAGAATATTAGGTTTATTATTTTATTACTTTGATTCACTGATGTTTGCAGGCCTTCGTTCATGCACAGCTCTCCTAAGGTCTGCAGAACCACGGTGCTTGATGGTCAGTATGCTGTGTTTTCCAAACGTGGTGCTGTGCATCATGGCCAAACATCTCCACTTTGGTCTCATCTGCCCAAAGGACAAAGACATCTTGTGGTTTGTTAAGAGGCAACTTTGCAAACCTAAACCGTGTTGCCATGTTCTTTTTAGAGAGAAGAGGCTTCACACACACCTGAATGAGCCACAGCAGGAAACTGCCAAAACTTCTGCTCTTACAGAAGTGCTCACACTTGTTGATGATCAATTAATCAAGTGCATTTAATTATCAACACCTGGCTGCAACTTACTCCTTTAGTTCCCATGGAAACAGTAAGGGTGTACTTAGTTTTTCAACAGACTGTGAACACATTCTTTTTCACATGACCGTGTATCTGCACTGTGGTTACAGTTTTAGAAATAGTCCCTTTCCTGGCATATTTAGAAGGTTTTTTTTCCACCTTGGTAATAATTCCTTCATATCTTCACCTTATTTAGTATGTACAGTCTATGCTCTTGCAAACAAGCCTCTGCCGCCTCCCTCAGCTTCTTGCCTGCAGTCTGACCTCACTCTCCCTCTGCATCTGGGAGCCCATTCACTCACAACTTCTTTGCAACATCAAGAGAGATACAGCATCATTCTACACTTTCTGAGTGTGTGTGTTTTTAAGCTGATCTGGAAAAACACAGAGCTTATTTTGTAAAACAGCAGATCAAGGATACAGGTTTGGGTGCTGTTCTGACAGGTCAGGAAAGAGGAAAAGTTGCAAAATGCACCAAAAATCACACAATCTGGGAGCTCCCCAAACTGGAGAACAGCTTGGTAATAGCTGTTAAAACTAAACAAAACTTATTGGAAACCCGTACATGCACTGTTCACAGTGATGCAACAAGTTGTTGTCAACCAGCATAAAATTACTTTCACTTCACTTGTCTTTTCTCTCCGCTGCTTAACATGCACAAGGTGAAACAGAGAGCAGAGGAGAGCAGCAAAACAGCACAAGCGTCTCAAACTGAGCTGAAAGCCCACAGAGACAACACCAGCATTGACTTTATTATCAAACAGCAAAGAATCATGTGCTGCTAACGTCAGATAAACCGTGCTTGGGATCACCTACAAGTTAGCACAGGATTAGTTCCTGAGAGTTTTATGTATGAGACCCTGGACATCTGAATCTGTGCACCCCGTGACTGTCATTGGTCATCTATCAGTCTAACTGTCCACTTTATCTATCTATACACGTTACATAAAAAAAGATGTTTAGGACATGACTGTCTGAGTCTCTTTGAATGTGATATTTATTACCAATACATAAGCTAAAGAAAGTCAGCTTTGCTTTACCTCTGTGAGGAGTCTGAAATGAGCAGAGAGCAGGAGGCACAGTCTGCCCGAGAAGACAGTGTGTGGGTGGGTTGAGAAATGCTGCATCTCTGCACACATGCAGAGCGTTGACACTGACATCTGCTCCATCTGCTGCTCCTCCACTTCAGCACAGACGTTACAGTGATGGGGAGACACGTGCTGGGCGAAACAGGTGACGAGCCTGCTCAGCTTCACTGGCAGTGAATAAATACCTGCTCAATTTGTCGTAAAAAGGGCCAATTAACTTGATCCTCTTATTTCAGTGCACTCTGCAGACTTGTTGCAGACTTTTCCTGAAAAATGTCTCCTGTTATCTGCTTGTGCTGTCTTCTTTCACCTTTTAATCTTTGTGAGCCACAAGAAATCCAAAGCCACTGACAGACTGAAGCACAGACATCACTGAGGAAGAACTAAAGCTGCTGAGACAAACGTAACCCTCTGCCACCTCAACTTGACACAAATCAGGTCTCGATGGTACGAAAAGCTGAACTAAACCAGAAGAAAGAGCTTGTCCAAAACAACAGCAGGCAGCACCCTCAAATGTAAAATTACTGGGCAACATTGACTGTGATTGGGTAGAGCTTGATAAAAAGGAATAATTTAGAGTTTAAAAGCCAAAAATAAGATGTGACTATCAGTATTCAAGCATTTTAAGTGTGAATGGAATTTTAAATTTAATTATAATGTCACATATGAGACCAGCTCGGGTACTTAGCTGTTCTGTGTAGTTTATGGAGGAACTGATCATTATCAGACGCACTACAAGTCCTCTGTAGCACTGTCAGGACACTCAGTTCAGGAACATGAGCAGTAAAGTACCACCTGGCCGTGTAGCATACAGTGATGCCCGTTTTGGCTGAGGATAGCACTCCCAGCATTACTGCTGCACCACAATGGGATGAACACTGCCTTTTATTGCAGGGTTCATACACCTTTTCTAGGGTCAAATTCAAGCACTTTCAAGGTCCATTTTCAAGATTTCCCAGCACATTAACACTGGGATACATATTTATACAAATACATACATACTCAAAATTATTTCACATTTTTTTAACCACATTAAAAAGATGCTATTATGCAATAAGTCACTGGACAGAAAACAATAACTACTGATAGTTAATTCTGGAAACTTTATTCTCCAGATTTTGAGCAAATCTGGTTTAAACAGCTCTTATGCTGCTGTCACGGTGTAACTCGGTCTAACGCAGTAACCTGACCTATCCATCAAAGTACCAACCTCATTAGGCTCCATAGGCTCTGCCCAAACGGTCAAAGGTCAGTTAATTCACGAGTTGAATCTACTCGTGAGGAAGAATATCTGCACTCCCATGATGACATTATTTGCACGGGTTATGTTTTTTCTCCTCATTTTCTTTTTCCATCTCATAAGCAAACTATTCAATCAGATAGGCATTTTTTTTTTTTAATTTAAGAAAAACCAGTTACAATTTCAAGCACTTTTCAAACCTTGAAAACACAACATTAAAATCCAAGCATTTTCAAGGATTTCCAGCATCTGTACAAACCCTGTTACTGTCTTTAAATGAAAAATACACTCACTGGCCACTTTGTTAGGTACACCTATTCAGCAGCATGTTAATGCAAATATCTAATCAGCCAATTACATAGCCGCAACTCAATGCATTTAGGAATATAGGCATGGTCAAGACAACCTGCTGAAGTTCAAACAGAGCAACAGACTGGGGAAGAAAGGTGATTTAAGTGACTTTGGTGCCAGTCAGGCTGATCTGAGTGTTCTGCTGGGATTTTCCCACATAGCCATCTCTAGGTTTTACAGAGAATGGCCTGAAAAAGTAAAAATATCTAGTGAGTGGCGGCTCTCTGATTGAAATTGCCTTGTTGATGCCAGAGGTCAGAGAAGAATGGCTTTGAGCTGATAGGAAGGCAACAGTAACTCAAATGCCACTTGTTAAAACCAAGAAGAGCAACTCTGAATGCACAACACATTGAATCTTCAATCAGCCTAGAATGTTGATGGCTCCCTTGATGTCCTGATTTTCTTGCCTTTCTTTAAAAGTCATAAAATTCAGCTCACATGTATTTATGTGCTTAAATCGCAGGCAGAATGAGCACCGGTTTCCACTCTGTGGAGATGTGAGTTGAAGCTTCAGACAGAAAAGATCAAAGTCTAGTTTGTTGAAGCTGGCTGGAACACAGGCTCCAGTAAAGACACAAAATTGACACGAGAAAAACTGTATTCAGCAAAAGAAGCAATTTCACTCTGCTGCTTCTTGTTTTGAAACCTTGATTTCATAAGACTCGTGGAGGCGTAACAAGTTTTTTCCTCCTTCACATCCTCTTAAATTCAGGCCTCTGCATTTCAGTACAGACGCCGCTCCACAGTCATCTCGCCCTTATCATCAAAGGTCGAATCTGCCGTTATAATCAGGATGTTAGCCGAGGTTGATGCGACGGCTGCTCTCTGCTCCGATAAGCCTGTCGGAGGCCGGCGGTCTCCTGCCTGCATTACATTCGTCACAGTTTTCCCAAGACACGTGAGTGGAGCCGGCACATCCACAAGTGGAGACAGAAAGACTGAAATATCTGTTTCTGTTCGTCTGCGTCAGTGAAGAGCATCATTCAGCCTTACTCCGTAGTATTCTGGCTCAATTTGAAGACTCAGCAACAAAATGTGAATGCCTCTCAATAATATACTCATCGCTCCTCTGCCAAGGTAAGAGCAGAGGTATATTTTCAGTGCTTTTTGTCAGCAAGAAAGCAAAATCGAGAGCCGAAGTTCATATAAATTGGTAGAGATGGAGGGCCAGCCAGTGGAACAGCCCATTAAATTTGGGCACAGGCCTACACGAGTCTGTTTAAAGTTGTGAGAAACAGCATTAGTCTTTGGTGGAAAATCAATTCTTTGTGGTTGTTGAAAAATCTGATTTTTTATTTAATATGGGGAACTGTAAATGGTTCCTGTTGTGTTACGAATTCATCAGAATCAATTTAAATTCACTAAGCTGTTTACAAATGAAATCACACTGACATACACCGACTCTACACGTCTGTGGTTTCCGTTCTTCAGGTTTGCCTCAAACATTTCACACAACTTTACTTCAGCAGCTTCAAGTTAGTTCAAAGAAGATAATCACTTCCATCAGCAGTAATTTAGATTTGATTGTATGACCTCCACGCCCTTAAAGGTGTAACCTTTTATATGTAAAACTGGAGGCAGGGAGAGTAGTAGCAAAACTCCTCTGGACAGAAACAGAGTAGCCATCAATGACAACATGGCATTGTTGGCACTGACACAGCAGGGAAAAAAAAAAAAAAAAAAAAGAGGAGCTGCATTGGAACTGGGTTGCAAAGCAGCTTGCAGAGGAAGATGCAACTGTTGGCAGGCTGCGCACCCATTACTTTGATAATTCTGCACCTTATACTTCATTCTGCTCAATAAAGCATTTCACACTTTGTTAAATAATGGCAAATTTGTGTTTTGCTTTAAAATAAACTGACAGTCTCTATGTGAGAACAATCCCTAAATAGCTAGAAGAAATTAAAGAGCAGGATGGAGACTTGACTGATATACAGAAGGACCAGCTGAGTCATCAAACGACGTGGCCAAATTTGATTTTATTGCCTGCCTTCATTAAAATTATGTCCAATTTAACAGATACATTTTCAGCTGTTTGCTTTATTATCATTTTAACCTGATATACTTCTATGTTAATGTGTCATTGCTGTAGCATTATGGGCAGTGCCATTTTCCCACCTCGATGCATAGTGGATTTCTGGTGGCTTTTTAAAGAAGTACTAACGTCATACTGAAAATTATATTCTTAATATGTTTTAAAATAGATGAGCCATACATTTGTAACCAAATGAAGCTCTGGTTCCTAATATCACTAATCTGATTATGAATTAAAAATTACAGTAAACTAAAAGGTTACCAAACATTTCAATCCAAGCACTGAAAATGTTACAGTTTAAAAACATAAAAATACAAACGTGCACACCAGGTCATTTTTAACAAACACTTTATGGCAGGAGAAATAAATACATCATTTTAATACAATCCCCTGCTCTTCTGACAGACAGTTACACAAGACTTCAGTACATTTTAGACTAAAAACACAACAAATGTTATAATACTTCAAAAGAGCAGCAACAATCTGGACCTCTTAGAAAACCTGGCTGACAACATTACAAGATTAAAAACAAAATTAACCACAAACCGCAGTCCAGCCTCTCCCTGTGGTCAAATCAAACGCTCCTACGCCTTAGTGATATAACCCTCTTTGATTAGGAAGTCATAGATCTTGCGAGTCTTGTTGACGTCGATTTTGATCAGCGCCCGCGCCTGTGCCAGCCGCAGCCCACCCTGCCGTCTGCACTCGTTAAGTAAAGCCTGCTTATACTCCAGGTAGGCCCCCGGCACCAGCCGCACCACCTGACACAACTACAACCACAAAATAAACACAAGGTTAAGAAACAGAGAGAATGGCAAGAAAAAAAAAATATAGTACTGTACAAAATCTTTCAACACAGCCTGAACTCTCTTAGGCAGCTTTTTAAAATTTCTTTAGGTGAGCTTCAGGAATAGTTCTCCAGGTTTCTGGGAGGTCATTCAAATCTCTTCTTTAGATGTTGGCTTTACCCCCTGTTGCCCTTCCTTAAGAATGGCTTCCTGACAGCCAACCTTCCACTGAGACTATTTTTGATGAGGCTTCAGTCATCAGTAGATGGATCAACTGAAGGGGCAAACAGGTCAGCGTTAAGTGGCTTAAACAAAAAGTGTTCCTCTGAAAATGGTCAGGTACAAGGAGCAGACTAAAAATGAGTAAAAAAAAAAAAAGAAGCAGCCAATGTCCAAAGAAATACTTTGAAAGACCTTCAGAAAATCCAGAGAACTATTGTTCAAATACCACTTTAAAAAGTTACAATGACATCTGGCTCCTTGGAAGCAAATTATAAAGAAATGAAAGACAATTTCAGTACCTCAGGCCTCAGTTTACTCCAAGAAGTTTGCCAATTCATACACATCTATATACACTGTCCTTACAGAGTGTGTGTGTAAATTTTAACACGGTAGCATGGCTTTAAATCAAACAGCTTGTTTTATATCTCCTGTGAGCTCAAAATAACTAAAGCACTAAAGTTCGATTGCACTGGGAACCTGTGCAGGGTGTACTGGGGCTCTTGTCCTTCTGACAGCTGACATAGTTATACATGCTACTCAGAAGTGGAAACATTCAATTTAAACCTTAATCTAATGAAGTTATTGTTATTTCAGTCCTCCGTTAGAATGTCTCCATCTACTATTTTTGCAGCCCTCACACACATTACATACTTTTACTAAAATATCAGACAATCCCTCAAAGCAAACGGACCCTTACTCCCTATGTGATCTTATCTTTACCTCTTTCTCCCGCTCGTTGAGCTTCTCTGTACCCGGCAGTCCGGTCAGGTTGAGAGGAGGAGCGCTCCGCCTGCCTGTTGCTGTGGAGCAAAAAAAATAAATAAAAAAATATCAGCAACAGTCAAACAGTAATGCAGCACCACAGCACTGGCCTATTCTTCAAAGAACATAATAGCAGCCTGACAACATGCAGTTAATTCCTTTGCACGAAGAGACGGGCGAACAAATATTTACTGTGTGCAAATTGTGTAAATATAGCCATGTGGGAGTGTGCGTCCCATTTGTGCTCTGGAGGTTAGGGAAAGGCAGGTAATTTGAAAGGAAAAAATAGCGAGGTAAATATGCATGCAGAAGCCTATTTTTGAGTGTAGAAGTGGAGAATTTGTTTGCATTAATGTGCCTGGAGCCATGCTAAGATGACAGAGAGAGGACAGAGCACATAAGGAAAGGTGGAAAGGAACGTCGTACCTGACACTGTGATTGTTGTGACAGCTGGAGTGATGCCAGCATCTCTGCAATCATTAAGAAAAGTGTTATTTTCTCTGCTGCCTTGTTTATATACACGCCCACATACACATGTCCCACTTATACACAGCATCTCTGGACTTTTGTTCACTATTCTCACTCCAGGATCATCAGCCAAAAAAAAAAACTGAATCATAGCATTCAAGATTAATTTTTTTTTTTTTAAAGGTAGAATAATTGGAAGAACTTGGATAACACCCAAAGAAAGAGATGAAAACAAGAGGAGCAACGACCCATTAAAAAGGCTAAAAATACAGCAGAGACTGTGGTGTAAGCGAGATGCACTATAATACAGCTCAATTCATCTCAGCATGACCGGTGCTGAGAGTGATGACAGAGGTCAGCGTCTCCGGGGAGCATGGCTTCGCCAGCCCTTCTATTACACGCTGGGCAGCAAGCGGGGAGTTTAGAGTCTCACATTGCAGCCTGTTTGCTGAGCCACTGCTGACAGGCTCTGCCATCCTGGATGTATTGCAGCACATCGCACAGCATGGTCCTCTTCCTCCGCTCGTCTTCACGCATCCGCTTCACCCGCTCATACACCTTGGCACCTATTGCACAGAAAGATGAACAAAGACGGATTTACAGTTGCAACTAGAAACTGCTTCACTGTTTAATTATACAAAGTGTCAAAAAACACTAAAAATGTCCTGTAAAATTTCCCACACTCATGCCAACACCCTCACATGTCTCACTTTATTGGATCAACAGTCCACATACCAAAGAAAGCCCCAGGAGCCGGCACATTTTTAGCCTTTCTGCATAACAAAACGTTAAGCTTTCTTTTGCACGCCATGTATCAACAAGCTGGTCCAAGATTAAAATTCCAAAAAATGATCCAAACACTGATAAACTGTTCCAACCAAACTAAAAATAAAGAGAAAGGCTGATTGTAAACACATTTTCCTGCTTATGTGCACAACTTTAAAATGAAGTTCTGTTCAAGTGAGGAGGGAAAGAAAAGGTCAAACTTGACTCACTGCAGAAAGACTTGATCCCTGCTTTCCTGTACTCCTGCAGCCTGCGGATCTCTCTCCTCAGCTCGAACTCCACTGAAAAAAAGAAAAAAAACAAACAAACAAAAAAACCGAGATGAAGGCAGCTGAAAGCAACCCTGGGCACAGTGTTACAGAGTTCACTGAACTCACTCTCACACAGCTGCAGCTCAACATTTCATCCAGCACGAATAAGCATTTTACGCTTAAAAAACGGTTTCATACAAATTTAAATCAACATCTGGTGATTGGACAGTTTGGACACTGCTGAGAAAAAAGATGAAGGAAAACATGGTGAGAACCACTTATAATTACATGAATGTCTGAATTGATTACTGGACTTTTCATGTCTTTACACATGAACACACTCTCAGCTGGAAAAAGTGAAGTCTTGAATTAAATAACTCATGGACCCCCTTTAGAAGCAACAACCTCCATTAAATATTTTCAGTGCCTCCTGTTCAATACCTACTCTCATATCCACATCTATGGTCAATTTAAAATGACCAATTAACCTGTCATGCTTTAGACTGTGGCAGAAAGCTGGAGTACACAGAGGAAACCCACATGGGCACAGGGAGAACATACAAACTCCACACAGAAAGGCTGCAGCAGACCAGAAAGTGAACCAGGAACCTTCTTGCTGCCCAGGACTCTAAGTTGGCCTTCTGAACATGATTTTTCCCATTTTTCAACCCTTTTGTTGTTGTATTCTTATTCACTCTTTTTCTTACAGTGGACACAAGAACACAGATTTCAGCAGGAAATTCCTGGTGTTCTTCTTCCCGTTTCAGCACGCCCACCTTTAGGGACAGTCCTTTTCTTCATTTATATACATTTTGTCCTACTGTGGACTGACAAAAAGGTTCAAAACCTTGGACTAGGATCACTGTGGGCCCGTGAGCAAGGCCCTTAACCCCCCCAAAGTTGCTCCCTGGACACTTTGTGCTGTCATGCTAAATTTGAAGTTAAACAGGTCTACATACGGTTGGTATGTAGACCTGTTTATCTAACGCAGTGCTGGCTGTCTAACTGTAGGCAGGCAGCTTAGCTTAGCATAAAAATAGGAAACGGATAGCCAGGCTCCGTCCAACAGCTTAAAAATATATAAAAAAAAAAAAAATCCAGTCAGCACCTCTAAAACTGACTAATTAACTTGCTATAACTCAAGTGTAAAAATAACACTGCTGTTTAGAGAGAGGTGCGTGCTTGACCATTTCTTCACAATGAACCGCAACTTCCTGGAGTCTCCGCTGGTTGCCAGGAAACTGCAAATATACGCGAGATGGCAATTTGTCTGCAGGTTCAGAGATATCCAAATAACAGCAGAGTTTTAAAAAAACTTGATAAGTTATGTGTCAAGAAGCATGACTAACTAACAAAGACATTTCATGATAGAATTTCTTTAATTTGTACACAGACATAGTGGAAATGTGGGAATCAGAGAAAGCAAGAAGGGGTCTGCCGTTACCTTCCCACAAAGATTAAAAATTACCTCCCCCGAGGCTGCACTCGTGTAGCGATGCCGAGGCAGTCTGGCAAAAACTGGTTAAATTGATTCTGTGTGTGACTGTTACACAAATTGCATGTAAGCCTTCCATGTGAACTCAGCCAGATACTAACGTGCGTGACTTTCGATGAATTTGTCATGTTCAATTGGTCCAACCACTCTGGCAAATCTTCTCATGACATCATACAGCTCCTGCACCTCCTTTGGGTAGCATCGCTCCAGCACTACCAGAGAGAGAGAGAGAGAGAGATGTGAGTGGGCTGGAGATACAAACAAATATAAAAACAGAAATATGAAAGAAAAATCTCCCCAACAGACAATTTTAGACATGAGCAGTTTGGGATTTTTACTGCATTCTAGGTGGAGTCATTTGGTCTCTTTCGTGCAGTTAACCACCAGAGAACAGCCGTTAACATGCAGCTCTGGATCAACACTGGGCTTATAGGCATGTAAATATTACCAACATTCATCACAGTCCCTCTGCAGATACACTCCTGTGACTCTGAGGGTGATGCATGAGGAGAATTTGTATCCTGTAGCTACTAAATGGACTGTATGGCTCTTTTTTTCCCTTTCTTCTTTAATACAGAAAAGTCAACACTCCTGGCATCCATTACAGTCTGCACTCACTGGATAAACACCGCCAGAGCTCTGAGGGGACTTGGGAATAAAAATGTAAAATATTGTAAAAATAATTAACATCTGTTATTATTCCTGATTTATTGATGTGTTGATATTGTTAAAATACAGTATAGTGTGTACAAAAAAAAAAATGTTTGTGTAAACAAACAGTAGTAGAAACATTCCAGGCAATGGCAGCTATGGGGTACAGAGGGTTAAAACAAGCATTACTCAAATTTATTTAGATCTATTTTTTTATTTTTTTATTTTCAGTAGAGTGATCCGTTCACCAAACTGTGGCTTCTAAACTGTTCCACCTGTAGCGTTCACGTGAAATAAGATCTGGCGATTCCAAATGCCTCAGCAAGCGCTTCACATCGTTTTTCTTCTTTACATCGTAGAAGAGACCAGGACAGATTACAGGATTAAGGTGATGACACAGAACAACTTTATATTCATCTGCAGTGACTCCAAGGAGACAAGTGAGCACAAACCGGCCAGAAAAATGATCCTCACAGCATAACACAGCCACTACACAACCCTGATTACAGGGGTCAAGGGCTCAGGTTTTCTGTTATTTGTCCCCCGTCTGCAGAGTTACAAAGCAGTTTCACCTCCAGACGGTCAGGATCGGACAGAGGCGGCACACTGACTAATTGTTTTTGCACACAGTCTGTCACTTTGCAAAAGTGTTCTGAGACTGAGTAATTTCCTTCATCTGTTAGAAGAGGTGACTGACAACCCAGTCATTACCAATTGGTGTTCTTCCAAATCTCAACAGCCTAACCTAATTCTGTACACTGCTGCTACAACTATAAATGCTGAATACGGTCCAATTTCTTCCTGAACAAATTTCTTCCTGCCAGCCTACTTTGTGGAGATTATGGCTGATGGTTTAACTTGACAGTGTAATCAAACCGGGCCGAGAGATTCAAGTTTCAAAGCCAACAATTATTTTAGTGCAACAGTTTTAAATTTAGCTTTGATGTAACCCCTCCCAACCCGCCTTTTCTAATTGAAAGTGTAGTCAAGAAGCAGTACAGGAAGAAAAAAAAAAATATGAAACTAAATACAATCAGCAACCCTGTCCCTGTGATTTGTCACAGTAACGCTCCACTGCTGTGTGTACACCACGCTTAACTCACACTCTGAAGCTCGATGTGCTCATGTGAAAGCATCGCCCGTGTTGCTGAGTAACAGACAAGTGTCAAAGCCAGAGAGGAAAGCTGTTGTGTGGGTGTGAGTGTGTGTGTATGTGTGTATGTGTGTGTGTGTAGGTCAAGTTCCATCATCAGACTCCAGCATGAGAGCGCTAATTAGCAGCTGCCATCTCAGGCTAAACACACGAAGTCGTGCCCTGAACAAAACACAGAAAAATGTTCATATCTCCCCGGAGACATCCGTGCTGGACCTGTGTGCGGTTTCACATGATCAGCGCACAAAACTCTTGACTGCAAACAGCAACACAACCTGAATCATTCAAAGCAGCGAGCTCTTACAGGACGTCAAACAGACTGCTGTCCTGAAACAACAACGCTGGTCATTCTGCCTCCAGCAGTCACTGAGACATGATACTGTGAGCCTCCTGGGCTCAGATACTGCTTCCAATATTGCGTGTGACACACACATACACACACAATCTTTGACAGTCTCCATGACAACCGGTCTGCAGCTCTACAGCTACTCTGAGTTCCCCTTTGTCTCCAAAGACTGGGGAGATAAGGGAAAAAAGAGGGAGGAGGGCTAACTGGAGGCTGAAAAATACATAAATAAAACATGAGGGGAGAACTCTTGAACTCTCAAGCCACAGACAATTTCACAGAGCAGCACACAGAGATGTAATGAAGGGCAGGGTGGTCGCGCGTAGTTTAAAAGACACGCTCTAATTGGACAAATCCATTCACAGCAGTCCTCGCTCTCTGATGAAAAAAACCCCCAAGATGCAAAGACTTACATTACAGAGCTCGCCAAAATCCAACCTGTAACGGGTGGATCGATAAAAAGAGCTCCCATTTCAGCCATTATGGCAGCAGCGCTCATTGCACTGGGATCGCAATTTTGCCGTGGCACACTCGAACCAACACAGGCTATTCGTAGCCTCTATTGTAAATACAAGCTCCGCCAATTGTCACACTTCAGCTGCTGCAGGGGCCACGGAGGTTAACAGTGGTTATTACAGCGGAGTTGTTTGCATGAATCCATAGAAACCCTCGGCGCCGATTTGGCTGCCAAGTATCACATGCCTCCCTGAGCTGGTATGAATACTGTCGCAGCCGAGCCTGAGAGTGTTTCAGGAGGGGACTCACTCTGAAATTTCCGCAGGTTGATCAATCCGTGGTCTCGGATTATCCTGAAAGAAACAGATATATGGATTTATGCATTTATACTCTGACTGCCAGTTCAGTCTGGCAAAGTTAAAAATATGGTATCTAACAATGTTTGATGTGCTGTAACTGTACATCATATTTTAATGAGGGTCTGCAATACAGCTCAAAAGCCCACAAACAACCACCAAGTGTGTCTACAGTACATATTAATGCACTGCGGCTTTTACATACAACGTATCACAAGTTTCTCCATTAAACAAGGAAAAATAAGAAATTCTCTATATTACTTATTATAATTATTTATAGAAGATGAATTTATTGATATATTATATAATAAAAGCAATAAAAGCAGAACAGTCTACATTCAGAGGATTCCTACTTATAGTGTTGAGTTGAACGGCATCCACAAAAACCACATTTCGAAACCCTTTAAAACCAACAGCCCTGTTGATGAGTAAAGGTGGAACGTTCAGGTCGCGTGAAAACTAAATTCATGGCTTTTCATGACTATTTAAAGACTTTTTTTCTTTAGGACCTCAAAACCTGCAGTTATGCTAAAAAGTGTGCTTTGAGGTTCAGGGGCAGAACTCAACTTCTGCTCTTAAAAGCCTTTCTGACAAGCTACAAGTTAGCAGAGACATAACAGGGTTCAGGGACAGACCAGGGAGCTATAAAACGCTCATTCCCTCCCAGTCAGACATGCCGTTCCAGCGTGCTCAGGGAGCATGAAGTCGTTAAAACTTGATTTAGTGATGGATACGCTGAAGCAGCGGTTGTCTGTGTATGTCCAAGAATGACAGCTAACAGGTTAAAGACAGATTAATATCCCTGGAAACCCTTAACAAGAGCACTGCTGAGCAAGTGCCAACCCTCAGCTGTTTTGGATTCGTAAAAGGGGGTGTGGGGGGGGTGGTCAAAGTGCTGTAAAGTCAGTGAACAAGTGTTAAGTTTGATGGGTCTAGCTTGAACAGTACGCACCTATGGTGTGAATTTGAACATCCTAACATTAAAGCTTTTGTGGTACAGACGTCGTCGCCGCCAACACTATGACAATATCTCAACTTTTTCTTCGAGCCGAGCTAAAAACTAGTTCAATTAACCATTAATTCATTTGACTATTATTTTCCTGGTGTTTCTAAATCCAAGACGTCAGAATACAGAAAAATACTAATTGTGATTTTTTGTGCAGCCCACTGTGACGTCTTCTCAGACCCTAATGATAACAGAGTACATGCAGTTGTCATTTTATCAGGTACAATGAGCTTTGGCCAGCACTGCTGTAAAGCTGCACGAACATTTTAGATGCTGCTGAATATGTGACCGCACACTGCCCAACATTATACTGCCCACTATACTTAACTCAATAAAAAGTGAGATAACTACAACAAAGCACCAAATAGAATTCATTATCATGTGGTATTTACTGGGGACTATTAAATGAGGGTCAGCTGGGAGTATGATCCTAGAAGCCTCTCTGAAAAGGTACAAATACAACAGGGATCATGGAAACACACAGAGGAAGAGGACATGTTCTCTGTGTAACCCAAATGCAGAAAACGTGCACGGTACTTATTCTATGAGATTTAAAACCTTTTCCCAACTCTCCTCTGGTGGGAACACTCTCCATGCCTGACTAAAACTGGGCAAAATGTCAAGCAGTTTGGCATGCACATCGTTCACCAGGGGAAAGACACATTTTCCCAATTTCCAAAAATATATTCAGGGTTTGAATAGAGGTTCCCGCAGCTTGTAAGTTGCACCTGAATGACTCCCCGCGGCTTGTAATGAGAGCCTGAAAAAAGGCTTAAATATGCAATTATAATCACGCTGCTGACTTTGTGACGATCCCTCTCAGGACTCGTGTCCTTAAAGAGCTTTCAGGAAAATAATACGGTTTAGATTGGAAATTATAACTGTATTAGCATAATGAAATCATTAATATTAAAATGGTGAAGACACAGGTTTGGAACTGTTAGCCTTGTTAATTTTAATACAGTATGAAATGAATTTAGTACCATCTATGGAGGCTCCAAAATAAAAGATTATGGTGCCACCTGCTGGCAAACTGGGGTCATTACATGATGATTTTTTTCCCCCCCTAATGAATAAAAAAGAACCTACTTCTTCCTCCGTTGTCTCTCCTTTAACCTTGAATGATAAATATCAACAACCGCGAGCTTCAGTGCTGAAAAACAATAAGATATACAACACAGTTAAGGGAGTTCGGTAAAATAAATGTTGGGGTTCAGACTGTTTTTGTTTAGTTGTCTATAAAACAAAATGCAACCCACCGCGAAGGATTTCCGAGTCATCATCCACAAAGTCGATGTCTTTCAAATCCCATTCTGCATAGTTGTCAAACTCCTAAATCAGATGGGAAAGATTTGGGGGGGGGGGGGGGGCTCAATGTTAAACAGCAAAGCAAATGACAGGATGAGTCACCCACTGTAAATCCCAGTTCACTTATGTACCACAGCCCTGAATTTTTCTTCACACTACCCGGCAGAGGTGCATGCCAAGAACAGGCAACCTAACCCCCCCCCCCAACCCCAACGCAGTTAATCGAACAGCTCTTTAGTACACAGTCCAAGTATTGGCAGCTAACTAACGGATATTATGTGCTGCTCTACCCAGATGACTCCCTAGCTAAACCACATGGAGTATTTCCAGCCTAAAGCAAACTATTTCCTTATGCTTGCTACATGTAAAAAAGGAGAACTGTGTAAAGATCATTAATGTGGTTAAACTGACCCAGAAATAATCCCGAGTTCATGTCGAAAAATGACTTGGAAGGGCAACAAAAGAGTGAGTCACTATTTCAGTAATATTTAATACTGAGCCCTCTACTGGCAGCTCCACTGATTTACTCCTGCAGAGTTGTGCTGTTAGCAAACACTTTTTTTTCTTCCCATCTTTTAAAATTCTCTTTTTTAATTAGGTACCAAATAGAGCACATGTTGATGGACATCAACAAGAACATATTTACATCCATAGTCCCAGTTCATATCCCTTCAACTTTACAAGAAACACACTGAAATAGGAAAAAACAAAACAAAAAACCAAATCAAACATTTAGCAAAAATAAAATGATTTTACTGAGCACTCAAATGCTTCACAAGCCACATTTACTTTTCTTGAACAGACCTTTATTCTGGGCACTTTATCTACAATGCGTCCAAATACATGAACAGTTACAGGACAAATGTGTCCCCTCACCTCCATGAAGTCGGCTCTGGCAGGCATGTATCCAGCCATGTCTCGAGACAGCACCGAGTCAAATGTGGGCCGAGGAGGATCATCACTGGCTGCGGTATCAGAGAAAATTTAGCAAAATAAAACATGATGTCTCAGAAATGTACAGAGATCAACAAGGAGCACCGCCTCCAAATTTTGTACCTTTTACAGTCAGACATGTAACAACAATCTGTCTCTGTCTTGAATTTGCCAAATGATGCAATAAGACATTAAAATGCTTGTGGAGCATTCAAATACTGACAGATGGAGACCTGAAGCCCGCTAGGAAGCGCAACAAGGTCCTGACTCACCAACTGCTTCTGCCCAACTGTCGAGCAAGTGGCTTCAATTTTTACATGTTAAACTTTCTTCTAGATGCCCCAGAGGCCCGTAATAATAATAATAATAATAATAATAATAATAATAATAATAATAGACTGAACCAATATGAAAACTATTGGTTGGCTCTGATTGGTTTGTGGCAGTGAAGAAAAGATGAAGGGGAGTAAACAACATGGGTCCTTACGCTTGAAAGGAATAGCGCCCTCTGCAATGCGAGAGTCTTTTGTTTTGCGCAGGCTGAGCAGGGTGGAGGAGAAGAGCGGGTTATTGATGAAATTCTTCATGTAGTGGCTTTCACATTCTTCTTTGGTTTTAGTGCGCATCTGATATGCAACATCTTGCCTGAGGAAGACAAATGAGGAAGGAGCAGATAAAGTGTGACTCAGCTGATTTGTTTAATCAAAATAATAACGAAGGTTTTCGAATGATTCATTGAGCCAATTAAGGCCTTGTTACAGTACTGTATGTTTCACCATTTTATTATGTGTGTGTGTGTGTGTGTGTGTGTGGGGAGGGGGGGTTCTTCAATAGAAACTTCAATTATTTATATTTCCCAAAACAAATTTTGGTTTCAAGGCAAAACCAAAATCAAAGGTTTCATTCGGGCATGTAAGCCAAACAATTATAACTTGTGAGCAAGCGGCAACAGTTTGTGAGCACAGCGGTGCAGAGTGGTGACACCAACTCAGTTTCAAACCCAGGCCTGTGAAATTCAGCGCGGAGCTAAAAAGAACAGGGACTGTGGGAAGAGGTCTCTCTTACATGGAGTCAGTAAATAGTATAGCATAATTAGGAGTTAGAATTGGGCTGATTTGTTTCATTGATTATCTTATTGATTATTGCTTTGTGTGTGAAGCAAAGCAACTTTTTTATCATCAGAGTCTGAAAATGTTGCAGGAACAGGAAATAAAAAGGTCTACAACGCATTACCCAGAAGAAATCATATAGTCCATCTGACACATAGCTAACCTCTAGGATGGAGGAGGCCACCTCCTGATATTCTGGTTCTGCTTCAGATTAGGTAGAGTTCAAACATGAGTCACTGCACTGTGACCCTTGCTCAGCCTTTCCTCCCTCATGTTTTTCTCTCCATGTGCATAAAAGCATGAAAGAGTTTTACTGGTTTTGAGCTGATGAGCAAGTTGAGCTGGCTGTAGCAACAGTTAACAGACTGTTAACGTCTACATGGGTCAACATAACTACTGGCCTGGAGCCAGAAAAAAAAAAGAAAAAAAGAAAAGTATGTTGGGCAAGTTGATTTTTTCAGAACTGAAACTGTTTAAGAAAATAGATTATTATTAAAGTCAGCATTTCTACATTAAAGGAAAAATTGGAGGCTACTGAACAGAATCGGGAGGTCTGAAGTTCACAGAAAACTAAACTTGAGGTGCCGAGCGTTTTAGGCACACTTTCATTTACAGAAAAGAAATCAAAGCGGGAAAACTTGATCATGTGTGCGAATAAAAACTATTCAAAGCTGCAGTCCAGGCAACCACACAAGTGAAGATGTGCCGTCATCATGAATGGTTGAGCTGCTGCTGCCTGCTGCTCTTCTCTCCAAGCACGCCCACAACAGGCAGAAAAGCGGCGCCACATCTGAGCCAGTGAACCCAGGAGGAAAGAAAACATTTCTGTAAGCCTGACGACAGCAGCGCTCATTACTGTAGTTACCTTTGCAGGTAAAACACAAGTTCAAGGCGCCTAAACACAAAGGGAAAAGGGATGTTTTCACCTGATTCTTCCAACACTGAACAGTGAAGCACATTATTATGTCAAATTACAGTTATTTACTTGCGTTCCTGAGCAGAAAATGTTGCTTTAATGGACGAATGTTGTGCTTGATTAATTTCTGACTTCTCAGAGAAGTCCAGTGCGTCTGCTCAAATTTGCATATAAAAAAAAAAAAAGAAAAAAAAAAAGCAAATTCAGTCGTTTTTAGTTTTAAACAAGTTTTTGACAGATTTCTAAAATATTTGTGTTTTCTTCTTTTTAATGGCAGGTGGTCCAACACATTTTTAAGCACTGCAAATATTCAGTCACAGTATATTAAAACTGTACATTTCAAAACGTGGTATGCAAGATTTTGTTCAACTGAATATATACTCGTATAATAAACGAGGATTTCATAAATGCAAGAATAAAGTATTTTTGTGGTTCTGCTCTGCTATAAAAAAAAAGTCATTTTAGTCTGTTGTTAGGCAACATCATAAATACACAAAGTCTCCGTGTGTTTGTTTGTCTGTGACCTCCTCCTACACACTTGTGATGTTTACAGTATCAATATTACGTTACACCATTTGACACTTTAACTTATGAAGTCAATTTTACTGAATTTTGATAAACTTTATGATTGATAAACTTTATGAATATAGTTAAGGCACTGAAATTCAAAGCCATGTGAATTAGTCCAGCTCACAAATATCAACTTTTTTCCAGCATGTAATTTTATGCATGTTATTATTGACCTGTATAAGTAAACCGTAGGGCATGCAAATATGCAACCATAATGAAAGTTAAGTTATGAAACCCTCTTTTACCATGCGGATGTGTACTTGGTTGAACAAAACCTTCCATACTAGTTTATCACTATACACTTTATGGGGGCGGGCAGTGGCATGCTGATGAGTGTAGTAATAGTAGCAGTAGTACACTTATTTTTTAGACAATGGACAGGTCCCTTAATCATACATAGATGTAAATACATTTTGCTCTTTAGAAATAAACAGTTGCTTCAATGTTTATCTTCTATTTATTTATATAAACAAAATCTGGTGCTCCTACTTTTTTTTTCCTTTTACTTTTCTCAATGTGATTAAGTATATCAGTCTGTCAACGGCACAAACAGACTGAACAATACTGTCTGTTGGTAGGTGATTGCTAGGCAACATGAGGGCATCATATTATCTGATATAGATAAGAACCTTCAGGTGTCTAAGACATACCTGCACGTAAAACAAGTGCTGCTGTTGTGTTATCAGTGATTTTGTTGAAAAACTGGGGACTGCATAAGCTTAATGTTGTAATACTTTGTATTCACACGCATCCTCCTCAATACATTTCTATTGCAGGTCTATTTTTTGTCACTAATCAGGGACTGAAGCATAAAAAAATATTTTGAGGGAGCCTCTTGGTACAAAACAGAATGTTTCCTGTTGTTACCGAATGATCGCTAGTGATAATGCCCGCTAGCAAACTGTGGTGAAAGCGATCCGTTCCGGTATTTAACAGTTGAAATTCTCAGCCCAGGGAGCACAACACACACACACACACACACAAGAAAGAGAGAGAGAGACAGAGAGAGAGACAGAGAGAGAGACAGAGAGAGAGAGAGAGAGAGAGAGAGAGAGAGAGAGAGAGAGAGAGAGAGAGAGAGAGAGAGAGAGAGAGAGAGAGAGAGAGAGAGAGAGAGAGAGAGCAGTGGAGGCATGGAAAAACATGTCAGCGATGCTCCACTTAGTGTTAAAGGGTCGTTTTTTCCAAATGACAAAAATCCGTCGCGCCAATGAAGAACTTTAATGCTGTTAATGCAGGTGAGACACTCCACTTATACGGTGACACCTGAGCTGCAGAGTTTAAATGAAGCATCGAAGCAACAAACTTGTGTTGAGGTTTTATAATCGAATTAACTGAGTTACTCGCAGAATCGTTGCAGCCCAATGTGTTACTCTCATGCACAGTTTCCACTGACAAAGTGCTGGTGCTCGTGCTGGTTTCAAGGAACCGGCAAACCCCTCAAGAACGGGCCTACGTTTCCACTGCTTTGCAAGCTGATCCTTTACGTATGTGGGTGTGGGCGGTTCCTCGTCCAGAAACGGAAACCGAAGGGCACAAACAAATGGCAGCGCGTGCTCCCTGTTTGCAAACTTTATACCTTATGCTGAGAACATATTTTACCGTCCAAACAGAACTACTTCAACATCTGTGTGTGGCACAGAGGGATAGTCACAGACAGCGATTATGAGCAAGACGACAAGTACGCGCTTTGCTTCCTTTTATCTGTTATGAAAACTTTTCCTATTAAAAAGACCTTCTGCTGAGAATTTTTATTGAATTTTTAGTTTTTAGCTATTGTGGTGTTTAATTACTGTCTTTGTTTTGTTTTTACCATGTACAGCACTTTGTGGCCACTGCCTGTGAAAAGCGCTAAATAAATAAAATTTACTTACTTACTTATGAACTGATACGAAGCAGCAAGTTCAGCCTTAGGGCCAAACCTAATTCACGGTGGTGAAAAATTTATCACTTTTCTCATGTAATACAAACCTTGCAGTGAAATGGTGGTGGAAAACTTAGTGTCGAGATGGCAGAGCCATGTCCTTCTGCTGCTTTGCATACCTTTCTTGGTTCCAGACCAGCTAGTTTATGGTGCCGGAAAGGAACCGATTTGTTGGCCGGGAACAGAGTGAGTATGCGGTGGAAAAAGTGCTGAACGGTTTGAGCACCGTGTCAGTGGGAAAGGGCAATCAGTAATCAACATGGTTCTTGTGTGTAGCATAAAATATATGCCATTCATGGAATTTAATCCCATGCTGTGTACAGAAATGTTTCTGTAGATTGCTGGTGTTGTCATCCCAATTTACAATTATCATTATACAGACATTACAACTAACACTTCTGTCGTCTTACTTAGTGACTGTTTTTTTACTCTAAGCAAGTTTCAAGCAGCAAAAAGGACACGAGACACACTGTTTTGTGATGCACAATATAAAAGTTAGCTCAGAGACATATAACTCCCCTGAACAGACTGTGGTACAGGCACAGTGGTGCAGTGGTTAGTGCTGCTGCCTCAGGGCAAGAAGGTCCTGTGGTTTCAAAACCACAGGTTGCCTGGGGCCTTTCTCTGTGCCTGCGTGGGTTCTCTCCAGATACTCTGTCTCTCCAGACACTCTGGTTACCTCCAACAGTCCAGAGACTGTTGTCTGTCCCTCTGTCAGTCCAGTGAGACCCAGAATTAATGGATGAACAGACTATCTGCAACATTTTTCCAATCGCTAGACGGGAATTATCCTGTGTGTCCCTGTGTCTAGGACCTGCATAATAATAATGACTTAACTGCTGATAATACAGAGAGATAAATTCATTTTTATTACACAGTATCTCTACATCTCTTTGTAAGCAGTGAAAACTGGACTGGATGCCACAATCTTAACATGGGGGTATTTTAAGAAATAAGGAAACTTATATGTTATTTGTGAGGAGATTCTGCTTTTAACTTCAACTACAAACTGATGAACCACTCACCAGTTTCCAAAGCCACAGTCCATGACGGCTTCCAGCAGGGCCATCTCTTCCTGCGCCGTCCACCCAGGCTCCAGCACCGGGAAATCTGACGTCTGTATGAGGAGGTGAAAGGTGAGGATTCGTGTTCAAAGACTGCCACACTGGAAATCTGGACATGACTTCTTTTTTTTTTTTTTTCCACTCACCATGATTTCATATTTATGATCACTCTGATGCTTCTTGTACTCAAATCCTCTGGTGAAACACTGAAGGAAAACAACATGTTTAGTTTCAGTCAAACTGAATGGGCCTGGAGGTTAACCCTAAATCGGTTTTAGTCACCACTCACCTGGAGGCACAGCAGGAAAGGTGAGGGTCCACATTCTGCACATTTAATGTAAGGCTCAGTCAGGTACGACGAACAGCCTCTGCACGGCGGTTTCTCGAACGGGTCATCTGAAATCACGTAATTTTAAACTCTAAGTCACCTGGTAAGGTGTCATATATGAAACCAGCTGTCATTACTTTACCATGAAGGCCACTTACAATGTAAACAATGCTGCGGCCTTTCATTAAACTGGAGCCACAGGGGGTTTCAAACCGAACCACATAACGCTGACCTCAGAGCTAGCAGAGCTAAAGCGTCCTGTGTGGTAACGTTTCACTATAGTTTGTAAAGCGCCTCAGTAACAAACCGCACTGACGGCTGTTAAACCAGTTATCATCGTGTTAGCATTGCTGCGCGCTAATGCTAGCACAGCAGCGCTAGCACAGTGTGGCTAACCCGAGATAATAACCCTGAAAAATGTCAGATGCGTACACTTTAAAACAAAGGTGGGTACATGTGTCTGTGACATATTACAAACACTTACTTGCAAAAGATGCTAGACGGTCCATAGGACGATGCTTAAATGAAACTAATAGCAGAGCCGACGTTTGGGTTCGATCTATTTTTCAAAGTTTACAAGTGAGCGTGATTATGAAGGCACAGCTAGACGAGCTCAGATCAATCGATGACTACGATCTATCCAATGTGTTCTATGGAGGACCGAAAATGCCCAAACCGAAGACTGTAGAATAAGCCCTAACTAACTAATTAAAAAAATAAAAACAAATAAGAAATTTAAAGCATACAAGCATCAAAAATAAATTTAAGCCTGATTTAACTTAATTTTTTAGATATATTACTATTATCTTCCAAGCTTTGTAGCATTAGAATACTAAATTCTAATACTAAATACTTCTATGCAATAATCTATTGTACGGTCTTCATTATTCTGTTTTGAGATGTGCAATACCACTCTAGATGTGCAATAATTCAGTGCGTCTCCCTTTTTAATTTATCTATGTAGCTTATCTTATTACTTATTTATTTGTTCTAGTTTCTGTTTTTTTTTTTGTGTGTATAGTACCACAGACAATAAAGGGTTTGAACTGAATTTAATTTTAGCCCAGCCAAAGGGAGGCCACAAGCCAGTGTACTTCTAGTGCCAGTCCCAAACCCACATAAATGAGGAGAGCTGTGTCAGGAAGAGCATAATGTGCATTAAAAGAGGAAGACCACAGAGAAGGTTCATGGATGTAAGTGGAGGAGGACATGCAGAGGGTTGATGTGACAGAAGAAGATGCTAGTGGCAACTATTAAAAATGAAAAAATAAATACATGCATATCTTTAATAATTATCAAAGGAATGAGAGAGCAATTAAACTGGAAGATAAATATGCTGATGAAATAATTTTAAAAGGTGTAAATAAATCCAGAAACAAATTTAAACTAACATTTATTTTATGTCTACATTTATTCTTCTAAAATTCTTTTAGAATTTTGATGCATTTATAATGGTGTCTATTATCAACTGAACTTTCAGGTTTGGAGGCTTCAATCCACCATATTTTTATCCATCCATCCATCCATCCTCTTCTGCTTATCCAGTTCAGTGTAACAGGGGATGAAGCCTATCCCAGCTGCCATAGAGTAAGAGCCTTCACAGCTAATAAAAAGTCAACATGTTTCTCAGACTGCATATTTACTGCATGGAGATGGCATATTTCACTTTTTGTCTTTCAGCCAGGACAAGCGGTTTTTGATGTAGCCCCAGCCCCAATGAAAGACTCCTTTATTAAAAACGGTAATAAATAAAATTAGAGCACGTTAATAGACTGGACTTAACTTAAATTAATCTATATTTGTGTGATCTTTATTGTTTCCACCACCCTTCAAAGAAAAAGAGCTGCTGTCATTCTCCATCTTACCACAGGGTGCTGATCTTGCACCATGTCTTCAATGGAAACAATGAATGCTGTGCAAGTCTTTGTCTGGCCGTGGGAATACAACACCACCTGAGCCTCATAAGCAGCGTGTATTATGCTGAATAATGGAAAGATAAATCATAGATGGGCAAATTTACACACAACACCCCCATGGTGTTTTTTTTTTTTTTGTCCCCCATAAAATTCCTCCAGAAGTACTACTTGCCCTGAAAATGACTTCAAAACAGCTCATTCTGATGCAATAAATATCTATGATTCCAGATATTTTCCAGGGCCTGCGTCCAGCACTGGCCTCTGACTGAATATAAACTCCCTGTGCCCCTTGTGATTGCACACAAGGAGACCTGGCAAAACAAATATCTGAACCTTGATGCACAAAACTACAACCCTGCATGCATCAAACCCACTAAAGGTAAGAAAGGAAAGAAACAAATGTTTTTGTGATTTGAGTGAAAGGAGCCTCTGATTCAGTGCAGATGTGATGGTAGTAGCTGGGCAAGAACAGTGCAGGCTCTGGACTAATGGTGTTAAACTGGGCCTATCACTTTACCTGAATTGCCACTTACGATATTTACAAAGCAATTTAATCCTTTTCACATTTGGATTTAATTCTGTTTGATCCCGGAAGATTTTATGGTGTGCTTTATTTAATTTGCAAAAACCCATGAAGAGGCTCTAGCATGGCTACCAAAGTGCGCAGTGGGTTAAATCTGCGTGTTCGCCTTTCCTCTTGTTACCCTGCGCTATGTCCATGAGGACAATCCACAGTGACAAGTGTGCTCAGTTGCAGCATACTCTGTGTCCCATCTCCTGACCCTCTGGGGCTGCACCAGACCTCTGGGGAGAGACTCAGACAGCATGAGAGCCCAGAGCAACGCAGATCCATGGGTAATGACAAAGTGTCCTTCCGACAGACTGTGCATAATAAAGGGACAGTTGCACAATCTCCAGCTTCCTGCCAGAGTAGTTTATTTAACAGTCCTGTGAGAACGTTATGATTTATTTATCTTTAAAAGGGGAACTTCTCATTTCTGGGTGACAGTTTGGAGTGTACGTGACGTGTGGATGTGTGTACACTCACAACGGCCGCTTTTAAAAACGTATTGTTTTGTTCCTGCAGGATGTACACTATCTGATCAAGAGTGTGTGGACACACAAACACAAGTCACAACGGTGGAGTCTCACATTAAACGTGTCCAAAGTATAATGAGATACGTACACAAGCCAAAAGCTCAGACTGAGATAACTTATTTCTGCTCTTTGATCTGTGTTATGTCAGTGAGAGGTGATATCTGTGGTCATCTTACAGCCATGCGAAAAAGAAGGTTTTCACATCACCGGTCCACCACTGCGCTTGACAGCTGATATGCTGTTTGTTTTTTGCCAAACATCTCCACTTTAGTCTCGTCTGTCCGAAGGACATTGTTCCAGAAGTCTTTTAATTTTTTCAGTTGCAACTTTGCAAACCTAAGATGTGATACCATGTTCTGTTTAAAGAGAAGACGCTTTGTCCTGGTAACCCTTTCCAACAAGCCATACTTGTTCAGTAGTTTTTGTAGTTGTACTGTCATGAACTTTAACATTTAACATGCTTACTGAGGCCTGTAGAGTCTGAGATGTAACTTTTGGGGGGTTTTGCAGTTTCTCCAAGAACTACACAGTCTGAACTCAGGGTGAATTTGCTGGGAAATCCACTCGTGGGAAGATTGTGGTATTGTGATAACACACCTGAATGCTCCAGACTAGGAAACTGCCAAAACCTCTGTTTTTATGGAAGTACTCACACTTACTGATGATCAGTAGTTGAGTGTACCTGATTAGCAGCACCTAGCTGCTGCTTACCCTCTTAATTCCTATGGGAGCAATAAGGGTGTACTTAGTTTTTCCACAAGACTGCATATATTTGGGAAATACTGTTCAAACCTTAAAGCAAGTGGCCTTATAGGGAGAGGACACCTTGTTTCAGACAGAGGATAAACTGAGGGGCTGCACCAGGGCCCGGTATACAATGATTATTATTCGGAATTGAGAATCATTTTACCTGTAGCATTTCAAAAAACAGTAAAAAAATAAATAAAATAAAAATGAAAAAAGCATGCCCGTACAAGGCAAGAGAGACCAGGCAACATCAGGTCTCTCTTTCCTCTCCAAAACCAAAAATGTTCAGTTTACAAAAATAAACAACAGGGAAAATGTAAGACTTTAAGGCGGTAGAACCAGAAGCTATATAGCTATATATGCTTGATATCTAATTATCAGCATAGTTTCAGATTTGACTGTTAATCAATTCTGCTATACCTAACAGCACGTAAGGTCAGCAACTGATGCTGGGCAATAAGACCTGGCTCACAGTTCACCTAATAAGTCTTGGATGGGATTTATGGTGTTCAAAATCTTCCACAAAAAATGAAAAAAATAACTTTATGGGCTTTTACATAAAGATTTACTCAAGGTGTCTGAAATAAGAAGGACCCTTCACCTAACACTTCAAACAAATTTGGAAAAAATTCTGATAGATCTCTGACTCCTTTAGTCTGCAAGTATCCGTGGGCAAGATACTGAAGACTGAGTTTCCCCCGATGCATCGATTGGAGTGTGTGTGTGTGAATGCTTAGAAAGTGCTTAGGCATAGATAAAAGCACTGTATGCATGTGTTTGATTGGACAAACGAGACTTGCAGCAGAACGTGCTTTAAGTGCTCAACTGAGTAGAAAGGCGTTATATAAGTACTAGTCCAGGTGCAGTCTGTGCAGAGATGCCCCTGAGACGATCCAACACATAACGGTAGGGTGCAAGATGCTAGCAGGCAGGGCATACATGGAACGCCATGACCAAGTGGCCGGTATAGTATACAGGAAAATCTGTGCTGAGTATGACTTGGAAGTCCAGAGGTCAAAATGGGATACTCCCCAAGTGTGGTCGAGAATGACTGAGCTAAGATCCTGTGGGACTTCCAGATACAGACACACTTGTGATGGCTAACCAACCGGACATCGTAGCGGTGGGTAAACAAAGAAAGACAGCCGTGACGATAGACGTTGCAATACCAAGTGATGGCAACATCAAGAAGAAAGAACACGAGAAGCTCGATAAATACCAAGGCCTCAGAGAAGAACTAGAGAGGACGTGGAAGGTTAAAGTAACAGTGGTCCCCGTGGTAATGGGAACACTTGGGGCAGTGACTCACAAACTGGGAGAGTGGCGCCGGCAGATTCCAGGAATGACATCCGAGATCTCTGTCCAGAAGAGCGCAATCTTGGGAACAGCTTGGAATATTTTATATTTATAAATATATATATATAATGTTGCCATGACACTATCCAGCTGCTTTTATATATGTATATATATTTATTTCTGTAGCTGGCGCTTCCTGTAGCCCAGTTTGTATGAGGACAGTGCTGTAGCCTCCATATGAATTTAATTAAGCAAAATTCTCACAAGGAGCCAGTTTCTGATGCCAGGGTCAGCATATGTGGGAGCATACTGTATAAAATCACATCTTGGCAGAATCCATTATCCACATGGAGACAAACAAAGAAAATAATGTCAGCCTTGCAGACTGACATGTGCGCTCCGCTACAACGGCCCCTGCTGCAGCATCACTGCCTGTGGGCAGACAACCTGCTGTCTCTTGAGCCAGATACCACCCCCGCCTACCCAGAGTCCTTCTCTCTGTCTGCTCCCTCTGCCTTCACACCCAAAGTAAAAGCCCTGAAAGACCAGGCGAACCCCCACCCGCAGGCCTCACACTGCTCATGTGGATCAAAGACAGGGAGCCTTGGGGTTTCTCTGCAATAGAAGTGTGCCAGATTATACAGCGGCCAAACAAATGCACACCCCCACCCCATTACATCTTTAAAAACGCCCCCCCTGGTCTCTGCCCACTTCTTTTGCTCTTACCAAAGCACTTCACAGCTGCTGTGATTTAAATATGAGGGTCCTGCTCAAGAAAAGAGGGCATCTGGCACACGTCTTAGAGGCTAACAAAAAAACGCTAAACTGCTCCTGTCATGGAAATGCTCTGAAACGAGATTAAGCCTCTTTAAAAAAGCAAAGAGACAAAATGTGGACACAACCACTAAAATAAATCTGGGTAAAAGACAACATGAGGCGACACCTGGAATAATGTTAATGCCAAAGCTACAGTCAGTGAATGCTACACATTGAGGGCTTTCCTTTTGATTGCACAGTGAAGAAAATAATATTTTATCTTGATTGTGTAACTCTTTAAAGAAGGCTTCCAATTTACATTTATTAAGCTACCTACCTCCATCTGGCCAGTGATGATAATTAACATACAGTTTCTCACAGTGTTCACAGGAAAGGGCATCTTTTATTTTTACAGTATCTGTTAATTATATTTTGCAGAATTTTGAAATGACTGTAACGTACACAATTAGCCACTGTGCATATACAGCCACTGGCCACTTTGTTAGGTATTCCTGTTCAACTTGTTAACGCAAAATATCTAATCAATCTATGGCAGCAACCCAGTGCATGTAGGCATGTAGACAAAATGACCCGCTGAAGTTTAAACCAAGCATTAGAACGGGGAAGAAAGGTGATTTAAGTTCAATTGAATGTGCTGGTGCCAGGTGGAAGTATTTCAGAAACTGCTGATCTGCTGGGATTTTCCTGCACAACCATCTCTAGGGTTTACAGAGAATGGTCTGAAAAAGAGAAAATATCCACCGAGCAGCAGTTCTCTGGGTAAAAATGCCTTGTTGATGCCAGAGATCAGAGAAGAATGACCAGACTGCTTCGATCTGATAGGAAGGCAACAGTAACTCAAATAATCACTCGTTACAACCAAGGTATGCAGGAGAGCATCTCTGAACATACAACATGTCGAACCTTTAAGCAGATGGGCTAAAGCAGCAGAAGACCACACAGAGTGCCACTCCTGCCCGCTAAGAACAGAAAACTGAGGCTACAATTTGCAAAGAATCAATAAAATTGGACAATAAATCACACATCCTGAGTACTGTTGCTAACCATTTCCAGCCCTTTATGACCACAGCATACCCACCTTCAGATAATGCACCATGTCACAAAGTTCAAACCATCTCAAAAACCCGTTTCCTGATCATGACAATGAGTTTACTGTACAACACAGTCGCCATATCGCAATCCAATAGAGCGCCTTTAGGTGGAGATTCTCATCATGGATGTGCAGCTGACAGATCTGCAGCCACTGTGTGATGCCAGTGGTGTCAGTGTTGATGTGCAAATACAAGATGCTATGGCTCCATCAACACACTGTGATCACGCCATAAGACCTATGGAGGGAAACAAAGAAAATGACCGTACCTTAATATAATCAGGACATAATCACATGTGAAATTGAGCTCTATCACATTTAATTTAAGCATGCTTCAACTTATATATGTTTTTGTCATGCCCTGTGAGGGCGGTCCCTCCATGGAGCTGCTCCACACCTGTTCTCCATTGAGGCAATCAGCACAGCCTTCTTAAGATGACAGCAGACCTCGACTCATTGCTGGATCATTGACAGAGTTACAGTCAGTGTCGGCTCAGTATCAGGCTAATGACTTACCTGTTCCAATTGTCTTATCTAACTCCTCGTCTCTCGCCTCAGGTCAGCTGTGGATTCCTGCCCGCGCTCCATCGCCGCCACCGTCTTGCCCCCCCGCTCCTGCGGACCCTTGGGACCACCGTCACTCGTATTCCTCGTCGGAGGCAGCCTCTCCTCTCCCTCAACAACTCTCGCCCCTGCTCACTTCCCTTCGCACATTCTATTGTTAATAAACCTGTTAACGCTCACCCTCCTTGTGTCTTTTCGTTCTGTGGACGTGACAGAATGATCCAGCCACAAACTGACGCGTCGACCGCCAGCCCCCTGGATCGGACCATGGCTCTACAGGAGGAGACTCTCCAGCGGCATGAGCACATGCTGCGGCTGGTTTCCAGCCAGCTGGGCGCCACCACGCAGCAGCTCGCGGAGCTGAAAGGTATGCTGGAGGCCACCGCATCACGAACGCCCTCCGCTCCCCTCTTTTCGGCTCCACCACAGCCCCAGCTGCCGCCGGGAGACCTCCCGGGACCAGCCGGACCGATCGAAAGAGCCCTTCCGACTCCGGAGCCTTTCCATGGGGACCTGGGAAAATGTGGGGGTTTTCTCACCCAATGCCTTTTTGTTTTCCAACAGCAGCGGACCGCATTTGCCTCAGACGGCACCAAGATCGGCTTCATTCTCGGATTACTACGGGGACGGGCGCTGGACTGGGGACACGCGGTGCTGCAGAGGGACCCTGGAATTACTTACCGTGAGTTCCTATCTCAGTTCAAAGAGGTGTTTGATAAGGGCTCCTGCCCGGAGGCGGCCGCGCAAAAACTCATAAATGCACGCCAAGGAAAAAGAAGCGTTGCAGACTTTTCAGTGGACTTCCGGATCCTCGCGGCGGAGGCGGGCTGGGAAGAAAAATCGCTCAGAGGTATATTTCTTAACAGCCTAAATGAGGAAATCAAATATGAACTCGCCACCCGAGACCTGCCGCCATCCCTGGGGGCTGTGATCTCCCTTTGTATTCGCCTGGATGATCGCCTGAGCACCCGGCGCGGGCTGCGAAACTACAATTCCCATCAGGCCTCTCGTCGCACGGCCCCGGCTGATCGGGATGACACCCCGGAAGAGGGACCAGAGGTTGCGGGGACACCTGTTGGCCTGGTGGAGCAGCCCATGCAGCTCGGTCACTCTCGGCTGTCAGCAGCGGAGCGCCGCCGGAGGATGGCGAGCGGTGAGTGTCTTTATTGTGGACTAAAAGGGCATTTCATTAATTCCTGCCCGACTCGGCCAAAAGGGGCCGCCCGTCGGTAATGGTGGGGATACTGACGGGCGCGGTCAATGCTAGTCCCTCCCAACCCAGGTTAACCATCCAGGCAAAAATTAACCTTCCTCCCGAGAGTCATCCGGCGCTCGCCTTAGTGGACTCAGGGGCTGAGCAAAATCTTTTGGACCGTGCTCTCGCTCACCAGTATGGTATTCCCTTCGTCCCGCTTCCTCAGCCGCTTCAGGTGGTTGGCCTAGATGGCGCCAAACTTTCCACAATTACCCACCGGACTGACCCCATCTCGCTCACTCTCTCAGGTAACCACTCTGAACTAATCTCATTTTACCTTTTCGAGTCTCCCCAGACACCCATCGTTCTCGGCTTTCCTTGGCTTCAACGACACAATCCACACATAAATTGGACCACTCGGAGCATCTCTGGATGGAGCGAGCAGTGTCACCTGCGATGCCTTAAGGCCGCTACTCCCTCCGTCCCGCCCGCAGCATCTCCCAAGGACAACACGCCACCCGACCTCTCCGGAGTGCCCGAGATATACCACGACCTCGCTGAAGTGTTCAGCAGAGATCACGCTGTCTCCTTGCCGCCTCATCGCCCCTACGACTGCGCCATCGACATCCGCCCGGGAGCTCCCTATCCCTCCAGCCGCCTGTACAGCCTTTCCAAACCGGAACGAGACGCTATGGAAAAGTACGTCACTGAGGCCAGGGCAGCTGGTCTCATCCGGCCCTCCACGTCTCCCTTGGGGGCCGGATTCTTTTTCGTTGCCAAGAGGGATAAGTCTCTCCGCCCATGCATCGACTACCGGGGCCTCAACGCCATCACCATCCGGAACAAGTACCCACTTCCTTTACTCACCTCCGCGTTCGAGCTACTACAAGGAGCCACCATCTTTTCGAAACTGGACCTCCGCAACGCTTACCACCTCGTTAGAATCCGCAAGGGAGACGAATGGAAAACAGCGTTTAATACACACCTCGGTCATTTTGAGTATCTGGTCATGCCATTCGGACTGACCAACGCCCCCGCAGTGTTCCAGGCCCTCATTAATGACGTACTCAGGGATTTCATTAATCATTTTGTCTTTGTGTACCTCGATGACATCCTCATATTCTCCTCCTCGTTACAGGAACATCAGACACATGTGCGGCAGGTGCTGCAGCGGTTATTGGAGAACCGCCTGTTCGTGAAGGGGGAGAAGTGTGAGTTCCATGTTGACACCACCTCTTTCCTGGGCTATGTCATTGAGAAGGGGCGGGTGAGGGCGGATCCTGTCAAAGTCAAGGCCGTGTTGGAATGGCCAACACCCGCTGATCGCAAACAGCTGCAACGTTTCCTGGGTTTTGCCAACTTTTACAGACGCTTCATCAGGGATTACAGTCGGATCACCCTGCCATTAACCTCTCTTACCTCTCCGAAAACCCCTTTCAGGTGGACGTCTGCCGCGGCTGAGGCCTTCCAGCTCCTGAAGGACCGTTTTACCACCGCCCCAGTCTTGCTCCAACCCGACCTGTCACAACCCTTCATCGTGGAGGTGGACGCCTCCGATGTGGGAGTAGGGGCCGTCCTCTCTCAACAGGCAGCAGGTAACCTTCAGCTGTGCGCCTTTTTCTCTCGTCGACTCTCCCCCGCCGAGAGCAACTATGACGTCGGGGACCGCGAGCTGTTGGCCATCAAGCTGGCACTCGAGGAGTGGAGACACTGGTTGGAGGGCGCTACACATCCATTTCTGGTGTGGACGGACCACAAAAATCTGGTTTATCTCCGATCGGCCAAGCGACTCAACCCCCGGCAAGCCAGGTGGGCCCTGTTCTTTACCCGATTCAATTTCACCATCTCTTACAGACCCGGGTCCCGGAACGTGAAACCAGACGCCCTCTCTCGTCAGTATGCCTCCCCGGACCACTTCTCCCAGACGGAGTACATACTCCCACCTTCCTGTGTCATAGGCTCTATCACCTGGGAGATCGAGTCGGCAATCCAGACGGCCCTCCGGACTGAACCGGACCCCGGTACCGGCCCTCCTAACCGCCTCTACGTGCCCTCCCAGGTTCGGGCCCAGGTTCTACAGTGGGGCCACACCGCTAGGTTTACCTGTCACCCAGGGGCTCACCGAACCGTCACCTTCCTCCAACGGTATTTCTGGTGGCCCTCGCTGATTAAGGATGTCCGGGAGTATGTGGCTGCTTGCAGTACCTGCGCTCAAAATAAGCCATCGACCTCCTCACCCGCTGGTCTCCTCCGGCCCCTGCCGACCCCCAAGCGGCCCTGGTCACATATTTCTCTGGACTTCATCACCGGCCTTCCTCCCTCTGAGGGTAAGACTGTCATCCTTACCATTGTGGACCGTTTTTCTAAAGCTGCTCATTTCATTGCACTCTCCAAGCTCCCCTCAGCCCTGGAAACATCCCAACTGCTTACTGATCATGTCTTCCGCCTGCACGGCATTCCTGAAGACATCGTATCCGATCGAGGGCCCCAATTCACGTCTCGAGTATGGAGGGAGTTTTGCAAGTCGCTCGGAGCCCAGGTGAGCCTGTCTTCAGGTTATCATCCTCAGACTAATGGTCAGACAGAGCGTACCAACCAAGAACTCGAGGCAGCGCTACGCTGTGTGGCCTCCACCAACCAGGCCACCTGGAGCTCCCATTTGGCGTGGATCGAATACGCCCACAACTCCCTCTCGTCCAGCGCCACCGGCATGTCACCTTTCGAGGCCTCCTTGGGTTTCCAACCTCCCCTCTTGCCCACCATCGAAAGGGATCTCCAGGTTCCTTCCGTCCGACACCACCTCCGCCGCTGTCGCCGTGTGTGGCGGGCGGCCCGGTTGGCCTTACAGCGCACCAAGGACCAAAACAAGCGAGTGGCAGACCGACATCGGACCCCGGCGCCAGCCTATCAACCTGGCCAGAAGGTATGGCTCTCAACCAGACACGTGCCTATTCGGGCTGAATCTAAGAAACTCGCCCCTACATTCATTGGTCCATTTGAAATACACTCCCTTGTCAATCCTGTCTCGGTCCGGCTTAACCTCCCTCGCAACATGCGTATTCATAACGTCTTTCATGTGTCCCAAGTGAAACCTGTCTCTACCAGCCCTCTGTGCCCGCCGGCAGCCTCTCCTCCTCCGGTGCGCATCATCGACGGCCATCCGGCCTACACCATCAACCGCATCCTGGATGCGCGCCGCCGCGGCCGTGGTTATCAGTATTTGGTGGACTGGGAGGGCTATGGGCCGGAGGAGCGCTCCTGGGTGTCCCAAACGAACATGCTGGACAAACGCCTAGTGCAGGAGTACCGCCGGCGGCATCCAGACAAGTTCAGGTCGCCAGGAGGCTCCCGTTGAGGAGGGGGTACTGTCATGCCCTGTGAGGGCGGTCCCTCCATGGAGCTGCTCCACACCTGTTCTCCATTGAGGCAATCAGCACAGCCTTCTTAAGATGACAGCAGACCTCGACTCATTGCTGGATCATTGACAGAGTTACAGTCAGTGTCGGCTCAGTATCAGGCTAATGACTTACCTGTTCCAATTGTCTTATCTAACTCCTCGTCTCTCGCCTCAGGTCAGCTGTGGATTCCTGCCCGCGCTCCATCGCCGCCACCGTCTTGCCCCCCCGCTCCTGCGGACCCTTGGGACCACCGTCACTCGTATTCCTCGTCGGAGGCAGCCTCTCCTCTCCCTCAACAACTCTCGCCCCTGCTCACTTCCCTTCGCACATTCTATTGTTAATAAACCTGTTAACGCTCACCCTCCTTGTGTCTTTTCGTTCTGTGGACGTGACAGTTTTACTTTCTTTAAAACACACTTACAAGATAAACTCAACCACAGAATGCGACCCACCTATTAAGCTTATTCTGACTACATGATTCAGATATTAATTAGGATACCTGATACTCTTCTAGCTATAATTTTAGCCCTTTTTCTCATGTTTTCTTTATCTGTTTGCAGTGATCTGTTGCGCTTCTCCTCCAAGAGCTGCATTGCATTACCACCTCATCAACCTATGGAGATTAGTTTATTATCAGCTATCATTAACAGCTGCAAATCCAGCTCTAGTATATGCTGTGTTCATGAGCCTGCAGAGGCCACAGAGAAGTTTACATACGTGTGACCCTAATACTGACAAAGGAAGCAGGACTTTTCTGGCAGGAAATGCTCACATTGTGCAGTGACTCGGGACAGAGTTATGAGCTCGTACAGTGATGAAACTCTAGATAGGAATTGTCATCGTAGGAGCAGCTGTTAAGCCTCCTTTTCCACATTTCCCACAGCCTCATTTAGCCTCTGCAGAGAGTTTTGAGTGGAACTGTAATGGCTTTTGACATGCAGCACTTGACACTTCTGAATCACATGCAAGCACAACAAAGAAATTAAGATGTGTCTGCATTAAGTGTCATATGAATGTCAATAATGATGCAGACTGACCTGACTTCCCTTGCAAGTACTCAGTTACAGTAAAGGAATAAATTCATAAGCACAGCTGACTCCCCCACAAGTGTGTCATCGGTTTATTTTCGCTGAGTGAGAGGTTCCCCCTACATATGTTCCTCCTCCCTGTGAGTTCAGTGGATGTCTCCTCCCCACGCCCAAGGTATCACGGAGGAATCAGCACAGTTCGGGAAGGTCAGCGAGTGGGTGTGGAATGCAAATGTTTCCCACGCAGAGTAACTCGACACACAAGTGCTGAGAAATGTATTATTCCTCACAAAACTGGAATTCAACCAAACCCAAAAGGGCCACCGTTTCCGAGGAGGCGTCAGGTTTATTCGGAAATAAAAGCACTGGTGGAGGAAATACTCCAATCCTTTAATTAAGCACAAACACAGATACAAATCCAGCAATGTTACAGTATCCCATTCGAAGAAAAAGTCCTGCATTCAAACCCTTTGAGGTAAATGAATGTTTATGTGCAGAAGAAAAAGAGTTTTGGTACATGATAAAATACAAAGATCACCCACAAAATTAAAACCACAGGCCGGTGAAGTGAGAAACACTGATTATTTCATTATAATGCCATGTTCTGCTGAGAAACCTAAACACTACTGCAGGCTAAGCACTCCACCACCATGACAAGGGTAATCCCTAAAGGTAGCTACCCTACACCACTAGTTGGGAAGCAGGAGGTCTGGGCCTCTCTGCTTAGACTGCTGCTCCCACAACCCGAACAACCCGCTAAGTGGCAGAAAATGGATAGATAGATGGATGACTGGATGGAATTATTAGTATGTTAGCTCTATTGCATTTCAATTAGAAAAGATCATTATGATGAATTGAACATGGTTTATTGATATACAGAATTCAACTGAGCTATTTTGGGATTAGACTCCGACGGCCCATCGAAGCAGAATGGAATCAGAGCAGTGATAGGAATTAAGGTAGGACCCCCTGGAGTCTAGACACCGGTGGTGGTGAAGATAAAGATGGAGGCTTGGATGGTGCAGAGTGACCTGGGTGAGGTGGAGATGGGTTGCACAAATGAGTCTGCAAGGGAGAATGACAGGTAAGTAGTAAGATTGAAAGTATGCAGAGTGGAAGCTGATTGGCTTGAAGAAGGCAGGCAGAAAGATGATTGGACTAGAGCTATGATGACTGCTTTAAGTTTGACAGTATGGGAAAGCAGAAGTGATGTGAATTAGCAGCCAAACACCCAGGAAAGCAAATGAGTGAATGCAGATCTTCTTTACTGAACTTTTGCATAAGCTTCATTAGTGCTTAGCTCCACAGAGCACTGCTACATTTTTAATATAAAAACTTAAACTGAAATGTTCAGCATAAAGTCACATTAAATGGACACATCCAAAGGAAAAAAACACTGAATTCTAATTCTTGGGTTACTTTCCACCACTGCAGGGGAAATTTCAACAGCACCAGAGTGGGAAAATGTTGGGGGAACAGAGGGAGAAGATTTGTGTGCATAAATGTGGAAATGTAGCCACACGCATGCACAGAAGCACACAAAGATCATGCAGCCCACTGAGGCAGGGCTGTGGATGGAGAAAGAGCTCCCCATGTGAACCACCATGTTTCCTATGTACCTCTTACGGCAGAGCGGATTTACCACAACACTGTCAGAACACATCAGCCGCTGCAGCCCTGATGGCCTCCACACTCGGGCTCTCCCAGCACAGCCCTGGAGAGACACCACAGGCCTGTTGCTTTAGTCCTGCTCCCAGCGGCCTGCTCAGCCTGCCTGGGTCTCAGCACGCTGGAGAGGGCTCCCTAACACAATATCCCCCCCTCAGTTTAATCTAGGGGAAAAATGATGACGTGCATTATGCATTATCCATGCTGGCGTTTGAGAGACTAGACAGAAATAACAGCAAAGGGTCACGCGGGACATTGTAAAAAGTTTTTATAAAAGGCTGATCTGTTGTAGCTGGAGCAGAAATGGCCCTGAGCCCCCGAGCTACAGCTCCTGCTGCTTTGTGAGAAGAATAATATCCTCAGAGCATGTCTACTGACCTCATTGGATAGAGACACAATAATCTGTAACGTCCTCTTTCTACTAGGTGGCTAAAAATGTGTCACGTCATCATAATATTCTCCTTTCACAGCGGCATGCAGCCTGTCAACAGAGTGAAAGTATTCTTGGTTGCCACCTGCTCTTTGGGAGCAAATGTCCGTTGAGGAGCCACGAATGGCCATCAGGGTCAGGAGCAGGAATGCAAAGGCAGTAGTGTGTGAGAGAGATAAAGACACATGCATGCGGCTTGGCCGACACCAATTCAGGGTTACGACCTGTCTGCTTTGCCACTTTCTATTACGTAGCAGAAATGTATATCACTGTGCTGAGCCTGGGTGGGTTTTCGGTTGAAAGGGACAGCTATTGGGTTGGGGGATGTGAAGAGTTTTTGCCTTAAGTTGACAGTTAACAAGGACACAAAGTGTTCTTTTAACAGTCTGCTCATGGTCAGTGGACACAGCGTGATGACACCAAACCCTGGAGTGACACACATGACATGTTGTTGCCATCTTGCAGACATCACAGGCACGGATGAGGGCAAATGGAGTCATTTTGCAAGTACATTCCCAGCGGGACGGTCAGTAGGAGGGCTCACTGAGTCAGCCGAGGCAGAAGTGGCAATATCTTAGAATAAACATAATAATTTTTTGAGTATTATTAAAAAAAGAAAGCATGCCAAATGCTGACTTACTTATATTTCAGCTTTTCCTGATTGTTGGTTTTTTTTTTTTTTATGTTTATGATCAATATTCAAGTACTGCTTAAAAAAATAAATGAATACAGAATAAAATGTTAAGCAGAAATTCTTTGTTTGATAAAGACATTCACTGAGCAAAAATATTCTTTGGGTCTTGGTGTTGGTGGTGGATGGCAGCTTCAAAATTTTCCTTTCATTAAGGTTGGAAAAATCCTTTTCGTCCAGGCTGCTGGAGGATGCACTGAGTCGGGAGAGGCCAGACTCTGAACTGTTTCAGCATGTAAAAGTATTGCATATGTTACACACTTTTTCACAACATTAATATGTGTTTGGTACCTTTGTAAACTTTGGAATCTCCGGAAGAACTTAATGTGGATTTAATCTATATTTTGATGGTAATAATGATTCAAATGAAAATGAAGTTTAAAGCAGTTACATATAGTGAGGAACTTGTAGAGAATTATTACACCAATCTGCAACAAACAGTCTGCTGTGGAAAGTTTGCAGTTTTAACGCTTGTTTTTGTTTCACTATGAAGAAGTTCTTTGCACATTTTCGGTCTTCGTTATATCAGGGGCTAAGCTAATGGACCAACAACAATGCACATAAGCGTCGCCCACAGACTGGTTGTTCTACATATTTTCACCCTGCGCGTTGCTGACAGTACACAGGTATAACATGTAGAAGATGGTCTGCAAAGGTCTGCATAGGACCAAAGCAAAACCATGCCAGTTCATTGAGTTTAAGGTAATTTTTCATTTGTCCAGAGACAACTTTATTGTTTTATCTCACTCTCACTGATATAGCATGGTGTATGATCCCTTCAGACAATTGTGCGTCAGTGAAAAAGCTCTGGAAAACATTTGCCTCAGGACGTGTAGAGACTTAAAGCAGAGCTAAAAGAGATATATTCATTAGCCATGTGGCCAAAAACTGACCAATTGGCCAATAAATATTTTTCATGTATGATACATTTGTATAAAAGTTTATGGTTACGTTAAGCATCATCTATGCATCCATGCATTCATTTTCTACTTTTTGGCATCCGGGTCAGAGGAGCCGCTGAGAGCCACTACACCCCTTTCTGGTTTAGAGCCCTGGTTTCAGACTTGGAGGTGCTAAGTTTACACTTGGCTGCCAATCGCTGCAGTGCAAGCTGAAGGTCATTGCTCGATGAAGCCAACCACAGGACCACATCATCCACCAAACATAACACCCTTTGTCCCTTGGCTTCAGCTCAAAATTTTGTCCATAAAAATTATGAACAGAATCAGTGACAAAGAGCCACCCTGCTGCACTCCAACACCCGCCGGGAACAAGTCTGGCTTACTGTAATGTGAATCAAGCTCTCACTGCTGCTGTACAGGGACCAAAACGATCTTTAACTACATGAAATTCCAGTGGTTAAACTAATCAAAATATATTTGGATCAGTTCTACCTACATCACAGCATTTGCTAGGATGGCGGTAGAAACCCAGCAGAAACAGAGCACCCAGAAGCAAACACATAATGGACAGGTGAGCAGTGATTTTTCTCATGTTTGTTTCATGAGCAGCAGAAGGTTGCAGAGCCAGTCTGCAGTTTGCTGGCTTCAGCATGTCTGATCTCGCATTGAAGGCGCGAAAATACTATCTCAGGCAAACACAGTAATCCAGTCTTTCTCCACCTGTGGAGCGAAAAGCTTGCATTTGGTGCTCTCAGTGTCATCTTCTTAAACAATCTGTAGTGATTTAATGTCAGAAAAACATGTTTAGGAGGGGCTTTTAAAATGCCTGAAAAAGTTGAATGAATACAGAGCTATTGTTTGCAAGCTTGGGAACAGGGTTCCCAAAGGGCAAGACATGACTGAAAACAGGGACTGCGATCAGGGTATTTGGGTTTAAACTAGCATGTGGTTCTCATTGCTGCAGCAGAGTCGGTGATCATTGTGTACTGGAGCTTTAACTGGCCTCAGCCTTGCACGTGAGCTGATCAAAACCACATGTTCCAGTGTGATTGTGTCTGTGGGCTTGTAAAGATGGAGTTTTGGCTGAAGAGCTGCGTTTGGCTCACGCAGACACACAGAGCCCTTTTTTGCATGTTAAAAGCATTTTTTTTCCACTCTTGGCTGATGCAACGTAGTACAACTTCCACATGGAGAGTATTTTCCCTGACTAAGGGGTTTGGGATCTGAATTATAGCACAGTACTCAAATGAATCTGAGGAGTGAGGCTTTGTTTTTCTAAGAGCCCTCATTGAGTTAATATTCCAACAGGAATCAAAGAAGAAAGGAAGTTATTAAATTGATTGTCCAGGCTATAAGCAAAAGACTATTTGGAGGCACTAAAAGACTCTTTGCGGAGCCACTATTAAGCTTAAAAAGATAGCCTCAACTATTCATAGTCAATTATTTTAATTTAACAGCCTTTGAAATGCAAAGATTCTGTTTAAGAAGCTGTTACAACATCTGGTTTATATTTCTGCAAACAAAAAGAGGCTGTGATCCACCTTGGCTGAAAATTCATCAATGTCTGGGGACAAAATGCCCTAAATAATAATTATAAAGCTTATAAGCTGACTTGTTTTGAATATTTTCAAAGCCTTTCTTCTTGGCCCGAGTTGATCTGGCAAATCCATAAAAAGTTTTCTTATGCTTTTAAACCAAATCTAAATTAAACCTCAACTAAGAGCTCATGAACATGAAAGCTAAAAAGGAAAATTAAACTATATCAATTAGCCTATAAAAGGTGGCCCAGCTGAGCTCAGTCTCACTTCTTCTCCACCTGGTAACCCTCTTTGGCATTTGTGTTTTGTGGTTTATGTTTAATAAATTACCTTTTATTTTAGTAAACCTCTTGTATGGACTCTCTTCTTGTCACATACCTTGAGCCAATCAGGAGATTGATCCAGGACCTCTGACAGCCCCCATTTATTTATCCGGGCCAGCTTTTATAGCCTGGAAGGCCCAAGTGAGGTGCACCATCCCAGGACCCATACCACGTACACAATTAATCTGCAAGAGCAGGGCAGGACTCCCTGGAGACAGTGGGAGGGAGAACACACCTACTTTTTTTTTTGTCACTCCCATACACATATCAGATCATCTTTAATTCACTTCACATGTTTTAAAGATACTCATTTGACCCCAGGAAAAGGGTGTTTTAATTTTAAGTATCTGTTACTGTTAGCTGTAATGTGCCTATTTGAACTTAAAAAAAAAAAAACAACTACTTTTGGCTAACTTAGTTTCAAATGTTCATCCATTTCTTATAGCTTTATGTTTATCTGTGCTATTACATCGATTATTTTAACTGTATATTCAATACTTTTATTTCAGTTACTTTGCTTTTAGTCATGTGTTTTATTTCAACTCTAAATCTGTTACTTTCCTTTTAATTCCATCTATACTTTATTTCCTCCCACAGTCCAAAGATATGCAGTTAGTGGGGTTGGGTTAATTGGTGATTCTAAATTGCCCGTAGGTGTGAATGTGAGTGTGAATGGTTGTCTGTCTCTCAGTGTTAGCCCTGTGACAGGCTGGTGACCTGTACAGGGCGTACCCTGCCTCTCGCCCTATGACAGCTGGGATAGGCTCCGTGATAAGCGGAAGAGAATGGATAGATGGACCTTATTGTCATGTTTTGTAATGCTTTAGTTATAATAACTTCAACTGTTTATCTATCAATCTCACATAAAACTGTAAATCAAACATCTCAAGCTTTTTCAGCTGTAAACCTTTTCTTATTACTTTAATCCATCCACTTTCTTAAGTTCTTATCCAATTCAGGGGCGCTACAGCCTTTCCCAGGTATCATAGGGCGAGAGGTGGGGTACACCCTGGACAGGTATCCACTTCTAGCTTCATACTGTTCAAATTTTTGTTACTTTTTGTACCATTCTAACAGTTGGCTTTTCCCACTGACATTTCAAACACTGCAGTTTCTCCACAAGACCTAAATGATTTACACTAAAAGGTGAACACATTAAGATGAGGTGTTGAAGACGGTGGAATGTGTTGGTCGAGAAGTAAACGAGGGGCTGATTGTGGGCTGGCTGAGGTGTTCACAGTGTCGCTGCCCTTACAGTAAGTCTCTTGGCAAAAAGCCAGCTTGAACCTCACTGAAACATTGTGTGCCTTATCTCCAGCAGCCAGGATGCTGATTACAGGGCGACTGTAGAGACATGCACATATATCCTGGTCTGCGTCAGAGACCGTATGGCTGTGAATCTGCCTCCGTGGCACCGCAGATATGCACAAAGTCATTATTGTGCCACTCCACTGTAATAGGATAGTGGGGAGACTTTTCCTGCAGCATTGTTTGACAAATAATGCTTCCTTGGACCCTGATGGCATAGAGTTGCAAAACTGATTTAGGTAATGCTGGCACTCTTCTTTTTGTCTGTGCTTCATACAGTCAGCAGTATGTTTGTTGCTCTAAAACAGCACATGTACTATATCACAAGATAAACCTATCTAAAAAGCCTGCTTTTTAAAAACCCTACACTTTTGCAGTTCAATTCAATTTTTTATAGTGCCAAATCACAACAAACAGTCACCACAAGGTGCTTCATATTGTAGGGTAAAGATCCTACACTGATAAAGAGAACTCAAACAACCTCTATGAGCAAGCAGTAGGCAACAGTGGGAGGAAATACTCCCTTTTAACAGGATGAAACCTCCGGCTCAAGGAGGGGCAGTCATCTGCCACAACCGGCTGAAGGTGAGGGGAGGGAGACAGGAAAAAAGGCATGCTGTGGAAGAGAGACAGAGATTAATAATAACAAATGATTAAATGCAGAGTGGGGTATGAACACATAAATTGAAAAGAGGCGAGTGAAGAAAAAAACACCCAAGAGCAGCCTAGGCCTATTGCAGCAACTAAGGAATGGTTCAGGGTCAACTGATCCAGCCCTAACTATAAGCTTAATCCAACAGGTAAGCTTTAAGATTAATCTTAAAAATAGAGAGGGCGTCTGTCTCCCGAATCCAAGCTGGAAGCTGGTTCCACAGAAGAGGCGCCTGAAAGCTGAAGGCTCTGCCTCCCATTCTACTCTTAAGTATCCTAGGAACCACAAGTAAGCCAGCAGTCTGAGAGCGAAGTGCTCTATTGGGATGATACGGTACTATGAGGTCTTTGAGATAAGATGGAGCCTGATTATTCAAGACCTTGTATGTGAGGAGAAGGATTTTAAATTCTAGATTTAACAGGGAGCCAATGAAAAGAAGCCAATATGGGAGAAATCTGCTCTCTCTTTCTAGTCCCTGTCAGTACTCTAGCTGCAGCATTTTGGATCAGCTGAAGGCTTTTCAGGGAGCTTTTCGGACGGCCTGATAATAATGAATTACAATAGTCCACTCTAGAAGTAATAAATACATAAATTAGGTTTTCAACATCACTTTGAGACTGGATGCTTCTAATTTTATAGATGTGGGGCAAATCACAAATGTAAAAAAGCTGTCCTACATATTTGTTTAATATGTACATCTCCTGGTCAAAAATGACTCCAAGATTTCTCACAGCGTTACTGGAGGCCAAAGTAATGCCATCCAGAGTAAGTATCTAGTTTGACACCATGTTTCTAAGATTTGTGGGGCCGAGTACAAGAATTTAAGTTTTATCTGAATTTAGAAGCAGGAAATTAGAGGTCATCCAGGCCTTAATGTCTTTAAGACATTCCTGCAGTTTAACTAATTGATGAGTGTCATCTGGCTTCATGGATAGATAAAGCTGGATATCATCTGCATAGCAATGATGCCATCTAATAATACTGCCTGAGGGAATCATGTATAATGTAAATAGAACTGGTCCTAGCACAGAACCCTGTGGAACGTAGAGTCTGTTAGATAAATATGATCCAAACCACTGCAGTGCAGTACCATTAATGCCTATGGCATGCTCTAATCTCTGACAGCTGGGTCAAGTGATGGCTTTTTAAGTAATGGTTTAATTACTGCCACCTTAAAAACCTGTGACACATAGCCAACTAATAAAGACAGATTGATCATATTTAAGACTGAAGCATTATTTGATGGTTGGACTTTGCTGAACAGTCTAGTAGGAATGGGATCTAATAAACACACTGATGGTTTGGAGGAAGTAACTGAAGTTAACTTTGAAAGATCAATCAGAGACAAAGAGTCTAAACAAATACCAGCAGTGCTGAAAGCAGCCGAACATGCAGATAAGTCTTTGAGATGGTTATGAATAATGTCATGTATCGTCTGTGTGGCAGGCAGGAAGGAGGACCCCAATGCAGGACATGCCAGGCACAGGTAAAAGGTAATTCAACTTTATTATCAGGTGCACAACAAAAGGCCGGACTAGGCAGAGCTAGTGGCAAAACACCGAGCAAAATAAGAAGGCAGAACAGGATACACAGCAGGAGACATAGACGAATACGGGACCACGACGCGACAACAGGCACTGGAAACACAAGACTTAAATACACAGGAGGGCTAAAGAGGGAGGTGGAAACAGGTGGTAACACAGGTGACGCTGATAATACTGACTAGACCAGGGGAAGCAAACTAAACACAAGAGACTGGGACTGGACAACTATCAAAATAAAACAGGAAGTAACACGATGGAACAAAAACGCAGACCTGACACAATATAGAGAGAACACCAGGGACTAGAAATAATTAAACCTCACAACCAAAAGAAATCCCAAACAGAACAGACAAAACGAAGCAAAACAAAAACACACGGGGTCCTGTGGACCCCGGACCATGACAGTACCCCCCCCTCAAGGGACGGCTCCAGACGTCCCAACCGAAACAAAAAAAGCAAAACAAACCAGACCAGGGCGGGAGGAGGGGGAACCGGACGGAGGGACCGAAACAAACCAAACCCGGGAGACAAAACAGAAGTCAAAAACAGTTCAGGGGGTCTGCCAGGGAAGTGACAAGGTCCAAAACAAAACAAAAACACAGGGCAAACCAAAAATCGGCGCCACCAAGCCAGAAAAAAAACAGTCCAATAAACAGTTCAGGGTACGAGGACAAAGATGGCCGAAGCAGTCCAGGGAACCAAAACAACAAAACACAAGGAACCAGAAACAAAAAAACACAGGGCCCAAACAAAAAACAGCACAAGGCCAGAAACCAGTCCATAATGTTCAGGGGGCCGCCCGGGCCAAGGGGCAGAAATCACAGGCCAGGAAAAAGAAGGGTCCTCAGGAGGCCGACCACGCTCCCAGCGACGGCGACGATGGATGACCTCAGGTGGGCGGCGAAGAGACGAGACAGGAGGCCGGCCGCGCTCCCAGCGGCGGCGGCGACGAAGAGACAGGACTGGAGGCCGACCGCGCTCCCAGCGGCGGCGGCGACGAAGAGACAGGACTGGAGGCCGACCGCGCTCCCAGCGGCGGCGGCGACGAAGAGACAGGACTGGAGGCCGACCGCGCTCCCAGCGGCGGCGGCGACGAAGAGACAGGACTGGAGGCCGGCCGCGCTCCCAGCGGCGGCGGCGACGAAGAGACAGGACTGGAGGCCGGCCGCGCTCCCAGCGGCGGCGGCGACGAAGAGACAGGACTGGAGGCCGGCCGCGCTCCCAGCGGCGGCGGCGACGAAGAGACAGGACTGGAGGCCGGCCGCGCTCCCAGCGGCGGCGGCGGCGAAGAGACAGGACTGGAGGCCGGCCGCGCTCCCAGCGGCGGCGGCGGCGAAGAGACGAGACAGGAGGCTCGGACTGAGCGGGACCCTCCAGCGTGGGCTCTGGATGTGCAGGCTGGGGCTGCTCTGCAGGGCGCGCAGTCGTCCCCTCCGACGGCTGGGTCTGCTTAGGGCATTGTTTGGGTGAGTCCGATGGTGAGGTTGATGGTGACAGGGGAGCTGACTGGGACTCTGACTGGGAGACTAGGGACTCTACAGCAGCTGACGGGAGAGACTGGGGCTGAGACAGGGAAGCTACTGAGGCTGACACCAGAGGTGCTGGCAGAAGCTGAGGGGTAGTTGCAGCTGACCAAGACTGAGGGGAGACTGCTACAGCTAACATTGACAACTGTGAGGTACCTGGTAGTGCTGACACTGGGGACTTTGACTGCGTGGAAGCTAACTGAGTGCGAGGCAGAGCGACTGGAGCAGAAGCTGACTGAGTGCGAGGCAGAGCGACTGGAGCAGGAGCTGACTGAGTGCGAGGCAGAGCGACTGGAGCAGGAGCTGACTGAGTGCGAGGCAGAGCGACTGGAGCAGGAGCTGACTGAGTGCGAGGCAGAGCGACTGGAGCAGGAGCTGACTGAGTGCGAGGCAGAGCGACTGGAGCAGGAGCTGACTGAGTGCGAGGCAGAGCGACTGGAGCAGGAGCTGACTGAGTGCGAGGCAGAGCGACTGGAGCAGGAGCTTACTGAGTGCGAGGCAGAGCGACTGGAGCAGGAGCTGACTGAGTGCGAGGCAGAGCTACTGGAGCAGGAGCTGACTGAGTGCGAGGCAGAGCTACAGGAGCAGGAGCAGACTGAGTGCGAGGCAGAGCTACAGGAGCAGGAGCTGACTGAGTGCGAGGCAGAGCTACAGGAGCAGGAGCTGACTGAGTGCGAGGCAGAGCTACAGGAGCAGGAGCTGACTGAGTGCGAGGCAGAGCTACAGGAGCAGGAGCTGACTGAGTGCGAGGCAGAGCTACAGGAGCAGGAGCTGACTGAGTGCGAGGCAGAGCGACTGGAGCAGGGGCTGACAGAGACTGGAGGGAGGCTGGAGCTACAGCTGACAGAGACTGGAGGGAGGCTGGAGCTACAGCTGACAGACTGGAGGGAGGCTGGAGCTACAGCTGACAGAGACCGGAGGGAGGCTGGAGCTACAGCTGACAGAGACCGGAGGGAGGCTGGAGCTACAGCTGACAGAGACCGGAGGGAGGCTGGAGCTACAGCTGACAGAGACCGGAGGGAGGCTGGAGCTACAGCTGACAGAGACCGGAGGGAGGCTGGAGCTACAGCTGACAGAGACCGGAGGGGAGCTGGAGCTACAGCTGACTGAGACCGGAGGGGAGCTGGAGCTACAGCTGACTGAGACTGGAGGGGAGCTGAAGCTACAGCTGACTGAGACTGGAGGGGAGCTGAAGCTACAGCTGACTGAGACAGAGGAAGAGCTGCAGCTGCTGCTGCAGGCGGCTTGGTGCGTGGCTGTGGCTTGGGGCCTGCTGCTGCAGGCGGCTTGGTGCGTGGCTGTGGCAGCGGGGGCTCTGCTGATGCAGGCTGTGGCAGCGGGGGCTCTGCTGATGCAGGCGACGGAGACTGAAGCTGGGGCAGATGCTCTGCTGCTGCAGGTGTGGACGGCTGAAGGCGAAGGGTGGTGACCAGAAAGTCCTTTACTAACCCGTGTAAGGAATCCAGAAGCCAAGGAGAGTTATCAACCAGCCCTTGAAGCTTGGCTGCAATGGCTTTCTGTTCTTCCTCACACGGGTCAGACAACAGTTCAAAACACAGAGTGTCCACTCTCCGAATGATTATTGTTTTCTTTTCCTCAAATAGGGCAAGAGCCGCTGAGTCCATAGCTTCACGGTATGATATGGTTTCAGGTTTGTCCATGTGAGCCTTGCTAACAGTTTGTGGTTTAATAGTTCCTTTTGAACCCAAAACAGACTGACTCACTGTGTTGGTGGGCTGAGATACTGGTGGTGCAGACGGCGGGGAAACCTGCGGCAGCGATGGTGGCGATGAAATCCGCGGCTTTATACCGCACGGCGCCGGAGGGGATCCTCTCCACCGCTGCTGGGAGTCTAGCTGCCTGCCCTCCGGAACAGGCTGAGGCGGCAGTGAAGAGAGTGAACTGGGTGGCCAGGGACCTTTATATCCCAGGTACCGGGAAAACGCTTCCTCTGGCGTCATCCCACTTGGCTCCGGAGAAAACTCCCTCCGCTGCCGCCGAGAATTCCTCTTCCTCCGTTGTTGCTCTGACTGCGAGAGGGAAGAGGGGCGAGTGAGCGGAGAGGCAGGTGCGGGAGCGGCTGGAGCCAAAAACAGTCCGTCCCCACGATAAACCTGCGGCTTAGGCTGTAGAGGTGAGCGGCGTTGTCGGGGACCCTTCCAATATTCGGGTCCCCCCAGAGCCAGGCGAGAGCCGCTGTACACCTCCATATCCGCGGGGTCCATTCGGGTCGCGTCGTTCTGTCATGTATCGTCTGTGTGGCAGGCAGGAAGGAGGACCCCAATGCAGGACACGCCAGGCACAGGTAAAAGGTAATTCAACTTTATTATCAGGTGCACAACAAAAGGCCGGACTAGGCAGAGCTAGTGGCAAAACACCGAGCAAAATAAGAAGGCAGAACAGGATACACAGCAGGAGACATAGACGAATACGGGACCACGACGCGACAACAGGCACTGGAAACACAAGACTTAAATACACAGGAGGGCTAAAGAGGGAGGTGGAAACAGGTGGTAACACAGGTGACGCTGATAATACTGACTAGACCAGGGGAAGCAAAACTAAACACAAGAGACTGGGACTGGACAACTATCAAAATAAAACAGGAAGTAACACGATGGAACAAAAACGCAGACCTGACACAATATAGAGAGAACACCAGGGACTAGAAATAATTAAACCTCACAACCAAAAGAAATCCCAAACAGAACAGACAAAACGAAGCAAAACAAAAACACACGGGGTCCTGTGGACCCCGGACCATGACAAATAATTTTTTTTCGAATGTCTAAAATTTTATTTGTGAAGAAATCCATGAAGTCACTACTAATTAAAGTGAAAGGAATACTCGGCTCTACAGAGCTCTGACTCTTTGTCAGCCTGGCTACGGTGCTGAAAAGAAACCTGGGGTTGTTCTTATTTTCTTCAATCAGTGATGAGTAGTAAGATGTCCTAGCTTTACGGTGGGCTTTTCTATAGAGTAACAAACTCTTTTTCCAGGCTAAATGAACATCTTCTAAATTAGTGAGATACCATTCCCTCTCCAGCTTAGGGGTTATCTGCTTTAAGCTGCACATTTGTGAGTTATACCACGGAGTCAGGCACTTCATATTTGAGGCTTTTTCAGAGGAGCCACAGTATCCAGAGCTGTACGCAGTGAGGATGTAAAACTACTGACGAGATGATCTATCTCTGAGGGAGTAGAGTTTAGGTAGCTGCTCTGCATTGTGTTTGTACATGGCATTGAGGAAGATAATAATGGAAGAATTAGTTACAGCACTTTCAGAAAAACTTCTACTGTAATCAAATTTATTCCCCACTGCTGCAAAATCCATTACTGTAAGTGTAAACGTTATTAAGAAATGAATGACTACCATCAACCCATGTTTATCTCATTTTTATTTCATTTGGCTTTAAATCCGGATTTTTTAAGGCTACTATTAAACTTTTTTAACTTCACACCACCCTTTGAGTTCTCGGGGGATGAATAATCACACTTATGTCAAACAAGTGTGATGTTAAAGGTCCAGAGAGCTGTCAGTGTGTCAGCTGGAACCTGGACTGCTATTTCTGAGGCTCTGCAGCTGTGGAAGAAAAGTGGCAAGAAAGTAAGTTAATGATTTGTGTCAACTATATTTGCTTCACTGGAATGCGACACCAGTCACGCACGAGCATAAAAGTAGAATTTGACCCATGAACTCTCTGTCTGAGGTTAAGAAAGGCACTGTGGACAGCAAGCTCACACACAGGTGCCTGCCTGAGAAACAGACTTGGCTGAGCGTTACATGTTTCCAGGCATATTTCTGATACAAAAGGGGTAAATACATGAATACAATAAATGTCAGGAGATAAAGGAAAGTGTACAAATACAATGCCTGCTTTTAACACTGAAGAGGATTAAAGCTCAGCTGTTATCAAGTTCCTCCAGCCACCTCCAGGCTTTCTGTTTGTCTCATCAGCAGGTTTGGCTCAGCTTTTGATCCACAGAAACAGAGCTCATGATGCTCTCGCTCCCTTTTTATTCACTGGCAGCTTTCTATTTCAGTGTCCCACTCTCTTTTCAGGAGACAAAGGCCTGTCGCAAACAGATTTAATTACACCCTGAATTAAATGCAAACAAGAAACTGAACGAAGGCCGTTTGGTGCACATATTACATCAATAATGAAGTTTGTTTAAACCGGAAAAAAAGCAGTGAGGAGTAATTAATTTCAACTTGCTGATATTGCTGGTGAAAGTTTACATTTATTTATGATGAATTAATTTTGTTATTATTGGGATTCTTGAAGTTTTCATTCTTCTAAAAATATAGAACTACATATGGATAAAATGAAACTCATATCTTTTCTCTCCACTTTTTAGTGAAGGTAAAATGGCTCAAAAGTTCATTAAAAATATTTTAACATATAAATTGCTACATTTTGTATCAATATTCAACAATCTTACAAGTTCTTTAGTTTATTGTCTGACTAAAACATTTACTTTTCTGACTTTAAGTTCAGACTGTTTGACTTTTTTGGCCTGACAAACAAATGCATGTACAATATCTCTGTTAAATATTCAACATGACACTTCATTTTGCAGATGACTGCCTGCTGCAGATGTAGTAGGACAGAAAATGTGACAGCGCCCAGTTCTGCTGCTGCGCAGGAGGTCTGGACCTACAGACCACCGGGAACTGCTGAATGCTAGACAAGACCACAGTGCATTCTTCATCTTCTTATTAATTTTCAACTTCTTCTACTTCTTCCAATTTATAGTAGTATGAGAAAAGGTATTCTGTCATGTTATTTCCAAGTACATGTATGGATTATTGTAATGTTCTGTAGAGCATCTATAATTGGCTGTAGCTGGGTGAAATGGGTCATAGAGGGTGCTGCAGCAAAACTGTCCTTGTGATGCTTTAGTCACAAGCAGACTGACGTGGTCGCCTGTAATTTGCGTGGAAGACTCCAACTTGTGGCAAGCCTGTGCTAACTAAGAGCAGAATGGTAGTAAAACTTTAAAAAGTGCAATGCAAAGTATAAACGGAGCACATTTGCCTTCAACATGAAAGTTGTTGTTCTCTAGGCCTGTGTGAGTGGGATTTTATTCACTGGTCATGTGGTTAGTGGTCATGTGACTGGTTTGGTTCTGGGTTTGAGGCATAGCTAGAAGAAAATATGGATGCAGCCACTGTGACATCACCTACTGATTTTGGACTCCACACTTTGAAGCTACAACATTAGCATTACCTGGGAACCTGTTGGCCATGTCCCAAAGTTAATTATCTAATTGGTGGGCTCTCACCCCTCCCCCACAATTAATTGGATAGGTTTTCAAGAAATTGGATGGATGGATGGATATTTGATACTGAAAAAAAAAAAAAAAAAGAGGCTGTCATGCTGTATTTTGTTGAAGGGCAGTTATTGTCTGCATGATGAGTTGTTTGCTGAATGCACAACCCTAAAGTCGGTAAGCTTTAAGTTTTTCTTGTGCTTTTCAGTGGGAGGTGTCGGGGATTTTTCCAGTTCAGTTGATGACTTGCGGTGGTAGGCCATGAAAGGTCACACTCATGATCTAAAAAGTGTCCTCCGCCATGTTTCCTTGCCCTCACCTTTTTCATATTTGTTTTGAACACCTGGTGCTTTTCAGGACCCTGTTATATTAATAAAATTTTACTTGCTGCTGATTACTAATTTTCTTTTTAATTTTAGTTTTCCAAGCCAGAGAAAACGGGCGCTGTGGCTGTTGAGCACAGCAGCAGGGAACAATGCCAGTTCAATCTCTAATCAGTTTTAAAAAAAAAACAACAGTACAATATGACCTTACGACTCCCTAAATCAACCACCGATAAACTTTTTCCGGCATTGCAACAGCTTAACAACTTTCTGACAATTCACCCGTGTGCTGGAGCGATTGAAGAACTCTCAAGCTTTTCCTGTTTCTGCTGCAGCAAATCCTGCAATCCATCACTGGCTTCCTGTTTGTGCAGCGGCTCAGTTTACATGCTTCCTGTATAGGCCAGAGGACTTCCCTCACGACACTCTGGATGCTCCGAATCTTTCAACAGCTTATCTGCAGAGCACAGTGTGACACAAACACAGGCTCAAGATTCACTGGTGACAGATGCACACACCTCAAAAGAAAGACATGTTTAACAAAAGAAATGAAGAAGAAATGAGTACTGGTTCAAATACAGGACACTCATCATTATCCAGCATATGTTTTTGACAGAAAATAGTTTTAAAATGACCTTTTTTTTTTTAAGTCATAATCTGTGACGAGGCGCTAACAGATTCTCTCATTCATTCAACTGTTTATTCAAACCTGATTTCAAGAAAAACATCATCTTATATTCAGGACAAATGAATCACAAGCTTTCATTAATATTGTTGTGACCTCTTATTCTCTCCCACTGTCAGAGTGATTTCTCCTGCATCTGTTGGTGCTTTACCTCTGTGTTGACAGAACTCTTCCGGTTTGGGCTCTCTGTTTACTTCTCTCACTGATCACTTGCCATCAATTGGGACCCATCAGGAAAAGCTGCAGGCACCTCCACCAAAAACACACTCTGTCTGGCAAAGTCTCAGTGAGAACAAAGAGAGAAGAAAGTGTGCCAAAAGTTAGTGTGTGGTATAAAAGTGCTGATCTTGTTTGTTAATCGGGGGGGGGGGGGGAAGAAGTGCTGAGGGTGCTCATAAAGCCTAATGGTTCAAATCAGCCTCAGGATGCATGGTAGTGAGTTATAAATACCACATCTGCTAAGATGATGCAACTAAAGTGCTACCCCTGACTGTAAAGTTTTGAGACGCTTGTGCAGACGGACCCAGCTGGTTGTCGACTGATAGCGAGGTAACACTCCCTCTGGGCTTTAATGGCGCAATGTTTAATTCATCGAGAGGCCATGACTCCCGCCGATGCTTTCATGCTCAAGTTAAATGTATCTAAGCAAAAAAGCAACTGTCTTACTACATACCAAAATGTGTGTGCCTCAATTATTTAGGACTACAGGCTGATGACAAGAGTGCAGAGCAAAAAAGTCTGTTCAGAAAAAAAAATACTGTTAAGTTGACACCATTATAATGGTAGAGGGTTTTTTTGTACACTGTCCATGAGCACTGATGTTATTCAGCTGCTGCACTTGGCCTGAAAGCACGTGAAGTGGTGCTTCACACGGACAGGTGATCTGGCAGGTGTAGGTCTTCATCAAATTCCCAGGGCATTTGCCACACTTTTCAGGGAGGGGCATGTTCAGCCAGAGCATCACTGGATTGGACAGCAGCAACATGAATTTGGGAAATTCAGTTTCATTACTGATAATTTGGGCAACTTGGAGGCAGAAAACAAAGAGAATGACTGTTAGCCTTGACACTATTTTAATTTCAGGGCCTCCAGCTGTTATTTAATACAGCAACTGGCAGCAGTTCAGTGCTTTTGGAGCTGCAGGCAGGATGAAAAGCGGAAGACCTCACAGGAGGATCCTGGACGCAGTGAAGGAGAACATGCAGATGGTTGGTGTGACGGAGAAGGATACAAGGGATAGGTTAAGACGGAGGCAGACGATTGGCTGTGGTAATGCCTAAAAGGGAGCAGCTGCAAGAAGAAGAAGAGGAAGAAGAAGACACCCAAGCTATCCAGAAGAGAATCTCTGAGCTCAGCAGCAGACATCTACACCAGGTGTCACTTCTGTGAGCTAAGAACAGAAAACTGGGGCTACAATTCCCATGGGGTCACCAAAATTGGACAAAAACATTGCCTGGTCTGATGAGCCTTGATGGCATAAACAACATGAAAGCATGGATCCATTCTGCCTTGTATTAACATTCAGGCTGCTGCTGGTGGTGCTATGTGTGGGGGAAATTATCTTGGTAGTCCTTGTGCCTCTTAATACCAAGTGAGTATTGATTAAACACCACGGTTTGCATGAGTATTGTTGTTGACCATGTCCTTCCCTTTATGACTGCACTGCACTCATCTTCTGATGGCTGCTTCCAGCAGAACGCACCATGTCACAAAATTGACATCATCTCATGAATTCATTGTACTCAAATGGCCTCCACAGTCACCAGATCTCAATCCAACAGAGCACCTTTAGGAGCACACTTGGCATCATGGATGCGCAGCTGACAAATCTGCAGCAACTGTGTGATGCCATCATATAAATATGGACCAAAATGGAATGAAAACTCTGTTACTCAGTCTGTTCAGCCCCTCATTTCTTCCATTTTTGGTTCTCTGGTGAATGTTTTCTTTTAATCCTGTTGTTTAATGGCCAAAACTATCAGCCTTGTCACAGTGAATGCTGATGAACCTCTTGTCCTAACACAGTCCCCTCCAGTGTTACGGTTTGCAGAGAGGACCCAAATGCAGGACTCCAGGCAGGCTTCAAATTCAAATCATCACAGAAAGACACTAAGACAAAGACTGAGGGGAAAGACAGCACTATACACACAGACTGAATGCTAACTGGGAATTGGGAACAGAGGGAAACGAGATATGGGTGAAAGTAATCAAAACAATCACAGGAAAGAAGTAAAACTGAAGAAAAGACACACAGAGACGGCTCGCTATCAAAGTAAAACAGGAAATAAATCAAAAGATAAGCATGAAACACAGAGACAAGAAACTCACACTGAACATGATACGGAGGAACACCGAGGAGGCAGGAACGATAATAACCTAAAAACGAAAAAGCAAACGCAAAAGGTAATAACATCGCAAAACAGAAAAACATTACAAGGATAATAAAACCAAGGCAGGGACCCCACATAAAACTAACATAAGGATCCAGACTACAAATATTAGAAAACAGAAGAAGCTTCAAAACAGTCCATGGTGGTTACATCCATCATTTATATACAGCTTGTGGTCTCATGTAAATCCTGATCACAGTGTATTTTTTTCTGTTTCTTTAGTTTTGATTGGTGATTGTATTTTTTTCAGAGAGTTGCTGATAGGCTGATAGGATAGGTGTAACTGAACACCACTGAGGGGTGAAAGAAAATGTGCTTAAAAGCCCAAAAGCTGCAGTGTTGGGTAAAAATTATCATGAGTAGCTTCTGCAAAATTAATTAACCTTGTTTTTTTTTAACTTATTAATAAAGGGAAGAGCTTAATACCTTTGTGTTTATACTAGAGCACAGCATAAACTTATTTATACCTCTTTATGCTGTTTTAATGTTGCCTTTTTAATCAGGTCTCTGTTGGAAAGAGACTTTTAAATGTAAGGGGAAAAAGCTGCCTATTCAAATAATAACAGTGTAACTTTAAATAAATACTCTTATTATTATATTATTATCATCATGTGGCTTTCTTTACTTTTGGATGAATGCATAGCAGATAGCTTATGACCCTGCAACTCCAAGTTATATTCAGGATTACCTGGAATCAAGTTGATTTCAAAATTGCAGGTGGGGATTATGAGATCAGAGCATTATCTCCTCAATCCCAATTCTGATGTTCAGTATTTAACCTGCAGATTATAGGGACACGAGGCTAGCACGGAACCTGCAGTGAAGTGTATTCATCTGAGGTCAGCGGCCATGGGACCAGCAGTTTATAAATCTAATTTGCATCTGACACGCGATGTGGTTTCCTCGGGGAAAATCAAATCTGTCCCGAGTGAAACAAATGAAGACTTGAGGTACTCCCCATTTTGGGTGGGGATGTTTTGTAAGACATATGGCTGTTTCCCCTGATGAAAGACTTTTTCTTATGTTGTCAAAACTGCTGCACAGCAGCAGGGAGAAACCCCCCACCCTGCACGAATCCAGCAGGGATCAAAGGTCACTGCCCTTCCTGCCAGTCAGAAGAGAGGAGTGTTAACAGAGGACTCAGTCCATCTGTAGGCTGAAATCAAACCAACAGCTTATGCTACGACTTCTTATCCTCCCTCCCTGGTTCCTATTTATCAAACAGAGCTGCTTGTTTAGAGTGGCGGGCAGGTGCTACCCGGAGTCGCTATTTTTGAAATATTTCCACTCTGCTCTTCTTGTGATGGTTTTCCTGCAGAGATGCTTTGTGCTATAAGAATTTGTATATGAGGCTTGTGTTTGGGTGACAGCAGAGAGGAGGGGCTGAATGACAGGCAGAATACTGAGACATCTTCTTCTACCTCTCATCTATCTTTAGTTCATCTGTCGCCACAAAGCTCATAAAGACAGTTCATGACCCTCCCTCCGACTTTGGCTCCTCCATCTTCAGTTGTCTCGGCTCAGCTGGCAGATTTATACCCACTCAAAGTCATTATGTTCTTATTGCCCTAATTTCTTCCCACTTTTTGAGGTAGTACACGCAGGTTTGATCAGGAACTAGTTGAGAGATACAGTAGGTTTCCTGTTTGAGTGGGAGAGGATGTCCTCTACTTCTGTGGATGTAAGATATATCTGTATCTGTTCTTCTATCTAATGGTGTTAGAAACAGTTGCTAACTGCATTAAGGATATCCATCCAGAGATCTCACCTAATCACCTATATACTCATACGCACGCACGCACACACACACACACTGATTTGTTTGTGTGTGTGAGGCTGGCTTTTTGTAGGGTTACCAGGCAGAGTAAATGCATTACCTCATGGGTCATTATGAAGCCACCACAGTAACGGTTGGTTGTATTTATTCTAACTGGAGTCCACAAATGAGGAGCTAAAAAAAAGATGTGATGATTACGCATGATAAGAGTAATACCAGCTGTAACTACAAAAACAAAACAAACAAACAAAAAAAAAAACTTGGATAATTGCTAAAGGGAAAGTTATCGACTGACTCAAACAAACAAACAAACAAACAAGCAAACAGAGGCTGATTGGTCCTCAAATGACCACTTCAGGTTGGCTCCAGACAGGGAATCCCCAAAGACAACAACCTAAACACTGTAGTAGAAATGAAAATGTTTGCAGCCTGCAGCTAATTTTGCTCTTTGTAGGAACTGCACAGGGCTAAAATTTTCTTTTAACTCATGGAGCATTTTCAGTAAAATTAAGAATGCTTGCTGCATGATTAATCCTACTAATAAAGCACCTGTGAAGTCTGCGCTCCAGTTTTGGTGAGTATTTTCTTTGGTTGTTGCTTGTTAGCAGGTAGTTGTGTCTATGCATTCAACCCAAACCGTTTATGGATGATGCATGCTAATCCATGCTTGCTAGCATTAGCTGATAACTTGAGAGGACTTGTTACCTTCTTGTCCAAATATGGTCACTTCTGGCTCAAAAACAAACAAACAAACAAACAACACATGGCTGTGGCCAGATGTCATATTTCTGTCTGTGTTTTTGCAGACATGTGACCGCTAACCACATGTCATTAACGTCTGTGTAACATCTTCAGGAAATAATCATTCATATTCAGCTTGATCTCACTTTAATGACCCAGCAGACCAACATGCACACATAACACTGTACGAGCGGCAGACATCTTTTTTTTGGCACGCTTGTTCTACTCAAGAACACAGTTACAACAATGCTTATAATAGTCTCAGTCTGCCCCCTACTGGGCTCAATGTTACTGCAGCATTAACACATATTGCTGACAACATCAAATAACAAATACTCGTGCAGAAAGCAAATATGTAAGAACAATTAAACATCTACGATACCACATCTCCTCCCCTTCAAGTTGACAGCTTGTACTTGTCTGAAACGTTAAACAGTGGCAGTATAATAGACACCAACATAGAACAATATTATATATATTTTTTCTTTTTTTTTTTTTTACTACAAAGAAACATCTGTGAACTTAGAGCACATAACTTCTCCAAGAAAAAAGTCTCTATCTAACAAAGTCTTTGAGATGCACAGGTGAACGTCTCTCTCGCTGAGAACGTCGCACCTCAGGCGCAGCTGGTGCATCAGGATGCATCTGGATGTTTGGAGCAGGTGGCAGCTCCTGAGGATCACATGACAAGGCTTGTGAAGTTGTGTCCATTATGGTGGGTAAGCAGTTGTGGGAGCCCGAGTCTGTGTCAGGTCCCGGTTCCCCCTCTGTGTCTAGTTCACTTGGGACAGTGTCTTTTAATCTGGATCTCACCTGATCCACATGTCGTTTCAGGGTTTGACCATTTCCAATGGTGACAGTGTATGACACAGGACCTGATGAGCTCAAGATAACAGCTGGGATCCACTTTGGACCGTAGGAGTAGTTTCTGATGAACACCTTGTCTCCTGGTGCAAAACTTCTCAGTTTCTTCTTTGTGTCATGACTCTCTTTCTGTTTCAGTTGTTTTTGCTGCACTTTGGTTTTTACATCAGGCATGAGCAGGTCAAAAGCTGATCTGAGTCTCCGAGACATCATCAACTCCGCTGGTGACAAGCCTGTTGTTGCATGCGGCGTAATGCGATAACTGAACAGAAATCTTGACAGTCTTGTTTGCAGTGTGTCACCTTTTACTTTCTTCATCCCCTCCTTGAAGGTCTGGACTGCCCTCTCTGCCAGGCCATTGGAAGATGGATGAAAAGGTGCTGATCTCACATGATCAATTCCATTTCGCTTCATGAATGTCGCAAATTCAGCACTTGTGAAACATGTTCCATTGTCTGATACCAACATTTTCGGCAGACCGAACACACTGAAACTCTGTCTCAGTTTCTCGATGGTAGCCTGTGATGTAGGCGATTTCACTGGGTAAATGTCCATCCATTTAGAATGAGCATCCACAATGAGGAGAAACATTTCACCTAAGAATGGCCCTGCATAATCCACATGAATCCTTGACCACGGTGATTCTGGCCATTCCCAGGGGTGTAATGGTGCAGTGGGTGGTGATTTGTGGTGTTTTTGACACTCGTCACATGACTGTACCTCTCTTTCGATACTCTCATCCATCCCCGGCCACCATACATATGACCTTGCCAGGCCCTTCATCTTTGACATGCCTGTGTGAGTCTGGTGCAGAAGTTTCAGTATTTTGTCTCTGCCTTTGGTGGGGATAATTACTCTAGCTCCCCAGAGCACACATCCATCCCTCACACTCAGTTCCATTTTTCTTTATTGATATGGTTTGAAGCGAGTATCGGTCTGTGCCGGCCAGCCCTTTAAGGTATACTCATGAACTTGGGACAAGATGATATCCTTAGCTGTCCAGCGTTTGAGCTGTGTGGTGTCCACAAGTGTGTCATCTAATACATCCATCATTAAGACTTGTTCTGTCATCTCTTTTTCAGGGGCCGTGTCTGGTACAGGTAATCTGCTAAGCGCATCTGCATTTGCATGGTGTTTTCCAGGTTTGTACACAATGTGGTACTCATAGGCACTCAATGTCACAGCCCATCTTTGCACTCTTGGTGAGCCCATCTGAGGTATAGGCTTCTTCATGTTGAAAAGAGAAATCAGGGGCTTATGGTCTGTATAAATAGTGAAGACTCGACCATACAAATATTTGTGGAATTTCTGGATGCCAAACATTACAGCCAAACCTTCTTTGTCAAGCTGAGAATATCTCTTTTCAGCTGGAGAGAGTGTGCGTGACATGAACCCCAGGGGTCTTTCACTGCCATCATTCATCTTGTGTGACAAAACGGCGCCCACACCGTATGGAGATGCGTCACAAGAGAGAATTAACTCTTGGTCTGCTGAGTAATGAACCAACACATCTGCTGAGTTCAACAGAGCCTTTGATTTCTGAAAAGCTTCTTCTTGCTTCTTTTGCCATGTCCAATGCATGTCCTTCCTTAAGAGTTCATGCAGGGGGGCCAGCAGTGTTGCCAGATTGGGAAGGAACTTGTTGTAATAGTTTAGCAAACCTAAGTATGCTTTGAGTTCTGTGACACTTGTAGGAGTAGGAGCGTCCATGATGGCTTTAACTTTCTTTTCTACAGGGTGCAGCCCCTGTGCATCCACTTTGTGCCCCAAGTACTCCACGTCATTTTGCATGAAGACACACTTACTTCTTTTCAATCGTAAGCCTGCCTCTTTCAACCTGACCAACACCTCATCCAGGTTCTTTAGATGATCTGCCTCATTCACCCCGCTCACCAAAATGTCATCTAAATACACAGCCACTAGGGGTATCCCTTTCAAAAGGCCTTCCATGGTCCTCTGGAAAATGGCTGGAGCAGAAGCCACTCCAAAAGGCAGTCTGTTATATGTGAACAGCCCCCGGTGTGTGTTCACTGTCACATACTTTTTGGACTTGTCATCCAGGAGTATTTGCTGGTAAGCGTGGCTCATATCCAGTTTTGAGAACTGCTTTCCTCCAGAAAGTGCAGCAAACAGGTCCTCCACTCTGGGTATTGGATACTGTTCCAGAGAAGCTACTGTGTTTACAGTAAGCTTGTAGTCTCCACACAACCTTACTGTCCCTATAGGCTTCAGAATCGGCACAACAGGTGCCGCCCATTCAGCATATTTCACAGGTGAGATTATGTTTTCTTTTAGCAGTCGGTCTATTTCCTCATCTACTTTTGCTCGCATGGCAAACGGAACTGATCGTGGACGGAAAAATCGTGGGGTAGCATCCCGTTTTACATGAATGGTTGCTTTTGTGCCTTTCAGGGTGCCCAACTCCTCTTTGAACACATCCTCATGTTTGCTTAAAACTTGCTGTAGTGTGTTATTTTCTGTTGTCTTTACCTGGTGCACCTTCTTAGCTTTGTGTTTGTTTTTGATTTCTCTCCAGTCCAGGTGTATTTCCTCTAGCCAGCCTCGTCCTAGCAAGCTGGGGCCATCCCCTTCGACCACCACAAGGGGCAGTGTTTTCCTCTGCTGCTTGTACCTGACTCTGACAGCTGTTACACCAATCACCTTCACAGGATCCCCTGTGTATGATTCCAGCTTGATTTTGGCAGGCCTCAGGCTGGGGAGTTTGCAGCATTTCCAAGTCTGTTCATTTGTAACTGTTAGGCAGCATCCAGTATCAATTTCAAAGGTTAAAACTTGATCATTAAGTTCCATATCCACAGTGTAGGGGTCTACTTTTCTCAGGTGCACTGCACTCCGGCGCCCTAATCTGTACAGTTTACTCTGATGCTCTTGGATACACTTGATACAGTTAAGTGTGAATGAGTCCTCTTCTGAGCTCTCACTTTTACTTCCATCACCTATCTCATGAACTTTGTGAGAATGGTAGTGTGAACTCTGCTTTTTGTCTGTCTTTTCAGTTTTTAGTCCATACTTCTTCTGGTTCTGTTTAGCTTTGTTCCTACATGCTCTTGTTATGTGGCCTACTTTGCCACAAACATAACATTTTTCTTGTTTGTACTTACAGTTGGCTGCTGTGTGATTGGTTCCTTTGCATCGATAACACTCTCTGCTTTCTCCTTTAAATGTACGAGCCTCCTGCGACCCTCGGGTGACGCTGAAACATTTTGCTGTCGCACCTGAGGTCCGTAGGTCCTGGGCATTTTTATTTACGGTCTCCAGTGACACAGCGATTGACAGAGCCTTGTCAAACGTGAGGTCTGTTTCTGACAGGAGACGCCTCTGAATTCTGTCGTCATTAATTCCGCAGACGATCCGGTCTCTCAGCCTCTGTTGCAACGTGTTGCCATAGTTACAATCCTGCGCTAAGCGACGCAGCTCGGCCACGTACTCCATGACAGTTTCACTGGGCTTGCGGTTGCGGGAATCAAATTTGTACCTTTGCACAATTTCACTGGGCTTTGGTTCAAAGTGGTTTTTCATCAGAGTTACAAGCTCTTGGAAAGTTTTGTCCTTTGGCTTGGCTGGGCTGAGAAGGTTACGCATCAGGCTGTAGGTCGATGCTCCAACGACACTTATTAATATTGCCTTTTGCCTGTCTGCGTTAGTAATCCCATTAGCTGCGAAAAACTGCTCCAGTATTTCACTGTACTCATCCCACGTTTGGCTTTTGGGATCGTACGGTGCCAACGTACCGATTGTAGCCATGTTTCCTCTTCGTATCCCCGCTCTCTCTCCCTCTGTCTTTTAGCCAAACCTGTCGCAGGCTCCCGTCACTCTTTTTGTTTTACTTCTCTTCTGAGTAATCCTCGTCGTCAAAAAGATGTAACATCTTCAGGAATTAATCATTCATATTCAGCTTGATCTCACTTTAATGACCCAGCAGACCAACATGCACACATAACACTGTACGAGCGGCAGACATCTTTTTTTTGGCACGCTTGTTCTACTCAAGAACACAGTTACAACAATGCTTATAATAGTCTCAGTCTGCCCCCTACTGGGCTCAATGTTACTGCAGCATTAACACATATTGCTGACAACATCAAATAACAAATACTCGTGCAGAAAGCAAATATGTAAGAACAATTAAACATCTACGATACCACAGTCTGCTATTTTGGGCATGTGATAATTATAGTGATGCAAGATCAAGTGAATAAGGCCTCAGTCACAAAGGCCTAGAGACTGGTTAGTGACCTCCTGGAAACCACCGGTTTCTAAGGAAAAATGTAGATTCCCTTACTTGTTGACTAAAACCTCCTTGTGATTATTTTGGTCATCCATTTTCTTTTCCTTATCCAGTTCAGGGTTGCAGGGAGGTGGAGGCAGGGTAAACACCTATGGTCAATTTAGAATCACCAATTAACCTAACGTGTATGTCTTTAAACTGTGGGAGGAAGCCGGATAACCCAGACGGAACTCATGCAGAAACGAGGCGAACATGCAAACTTCACACAGAAAAGCCCCAGTCTGGATTTGACTCCCAGGCCTTCTTCCCGCAAGGTAACAGTGCTAACTACCACACCACTGAGCTCTGCCGCGATTGCTTTGGTTGCTACCAAGTTGCTGTGGTCACCTGTAGTGTGCATGAAACTTCTTGACTTGCCAACAAACACCAGCTACTCTCTGAGTTGTAAAGAAACTGTGAAAAGTGCGACACAAACCAAAACCATTTGCTTTCAAAGTAAAAGTTAGCCCTTTGAAAGATGCTGCAGTTCTGAGGTGCAATTTTTACTCTGAAGGTGAACAGGGTCACGCCCTATCCCAGCTGTCATGGGGTGAGAGGCAGGGCACACACTGGACAGGTCGCCAGTCTGGTGCAGGGGTAACACAGAGAGACAGATACAGTAATGATTCACAATCACAAATTAATCTAACCCTACTAACTGCATGCCTTGGACTGCGGGAGGAAACCCACGGGGAGAACATGCAAACTCCACCCAGAAAGGCCCAGGCGAATTTGAACCCAGGACTTTCTAACTGTTAGGCATTGCCGGGGGTGGGGGGCACTGACCGATCTATAGGCGTGTGTGACTGCAGCTTTAGCATTCATTTTCCTAGCGACCACCATCAAGGGAATACTCGTTTTTCCCTCACAACCAGTAGTTTCCAAATGGTTGCAGACTGGTTTCTAGGCTTGTGTGACCGGGGCCTTATTCGGTTGATCCTACACAATCATTGTTACACATACAAAATGGCTGATCCGTTAACATCACAAGGTCACGTGTCTACAAAACCTCAATATCTCCCACATCCTATGGGGACCTTTTTATAAAAGGAAGGAAACATCAGTTACACTGAGTGACACAAAAATAACACAACAGTTGTAAAACTCCCCTTTATTAACAATTAAACATTTACCCCCCTCCCCCTCAAGTTTAATTAAAGAAAAAAGAAAATCTGATTAAGTTCAGAAAAACATACACTGTTTTTATCTGAGTCTGATTCCCTGTATCTACTTGGTTTTTTTGAATCTCTTATGAGGATTAGTCAGAGTTACAATGATAGGGTTTCTGGTGAGAAACGTTGGTGCTGAATTTTAATGATGTAGTCAAAGTCTTTTTACTTTCACTGTGGAAAAACCTCAGACAATAAATCTCAGACTATCTGCATAGATAGCATCCACATCTTCACTGTTATTGTGGTGCGGTTGAATAGACCTTCCAAAGTCTCGTGCTTCACGTTGCAGAACAATAAGTCTGAGATGTGAACGATCATATTCATATTTGCGTGCCAAACTAAACATATCCACCTCTCAGTAAGATCCCACGCCAGCCACTATTAACTGTGCCCTCCTCCACATGCACATCCTGTCAGTGTGACACTGTTACAGATGTATATATGACTTGATAAGACAGCACTAATATTACCACAGCAGAGCGTGTCTGTATCTAAAGGAACGTGATGGAAATGTGAGACAGCACGGCTGACGTTTTCTTTGGGTGACTGGTAGCGACACACACTGTAAGGCCTCGGTGACTGAGATAACACATCATTATCTATTTTCAGTTGGCTTTACTGCCTAGTCTGTCATTATGTATGCAGCGTGGAGATGTGGAGGAGAAGGGTTATAGACAGGAATGTGACACAGTTGTAGTTGTTTGGTTGTCACAGAATGTTAAAACTCCACTTGAGTGTTGATCACATCATTTCTATCTTTACAGATTTATACAGATTTATATCAACTTTACAGATTTAGTCTGGACTATAAATTACTTTTTCATGACAGCAACATTTCTGACATACTGATTTGCCACTAACAGAAACAGCATGTCCTAAGACCAAACCTATTACCATATCCAGATGTAACTGAGAAAAAAAATCTGCTTTTTGCATGAAATTTTGTTTGTAATTTGAGCAAAAGTGACCTTTTTAAAATGCGTTCAAATACTTTAAAACAGTTGACTGATTTCAGCTCAGGCAGGTAAGATCTTCAGTCTTTTTAATGGCGGCTTTGAGAGCAGTTTGAAACTGGACACCCAGCGTTGCACTTTTGTCCCCTGACACAAATTCTCACAGCTCTCTCCTCCCGCCTCTTTCACTGGAGTTTCGCGGCACCCCTGTTTTATCGAATTTGTCTTCAAAATGTGGTAATAAAAAGTAGGAAAGCACCGTGCAGTTTCGGCTCCATTGTATGTGGGATTTGGGATCGGAGCCAGGCCTTCTCTCAACAGGGAGAAGCTGCACTAATAAATGGTTCTCATGGTTTATCATTGGTGGCACATGCTGCAAGCCGCTGAACATGGTTTGAACATGGTTTAATGTTTTACTTTCCCCCTGCTGTGAAAGTCTGCGTCCATATAAATGGAATGTGTGAATAACGCTGAGCAGCTCCGACTGTGACACGAAGGACGCCGGAGTCACTGCAGTGTGACATTAAGTGCGGTGCAAACTGAAACATGAGGTCAGTTTGCAAAGTACACACAACCTCATTAAAGCCTCTGAGGATTTCTGAAGTGTCCTTGAGCAAAGTTCTGCACCACTAACCCTGTGTTTGATCTCTTGGAAGAGAAACTAAGTTTGGGATACTGTGAAATCGTTTCTATTTTGAAATGAGTTGGAAGGCACCAGAGTGATAATGAATAACAGGTTGATGCATATTAATATGGCTGACATATTAAAATGAGGACATTTTGTATTAAATATTAAGAAACAAATGGTTTCTTTAACAAAGCACTATTTTTGTGTTTACAGTTGGGCAGAATAAGTCAGGTGTAACGTGAAAAGCTCTTGTTCTGTATTGTTTAGTCCCACAACTGCAAACTGGATGTTTTTTTTAATCACCATAAATATGATATTTATGTATTTGTTAGTTGTTTTTAATAACATCAGCAAAATACAAATCAAATATCACACCAGAACAAACTAAAATGCAAAAACACATACACTCACATACACTCACATACACTCACCGAACACTTTGTTAGGTACACCTTGTTATTTCTGGGTTGGACCACGTTTGCCTTCAGAACTGCCTTTGAATTCTTCATGCCATCGATTCAACAAGGTGCCGGAAACATTCCTCAGAAATTTCAGTCCATATTGACATGATAGCATCACACAGTTGCTGCAGATTTGTCAGCTGCACATCCATGATACAAATCTCTCATTTCACCACATCCCAAATGTGCTATGTTGTACTGAGATCTGGTGATTGTGGAGGCCATTTGAGCACAGTGAATTCACCGTCATGTTTAAGAAGCCAGTTTGAGATGATCTGAGCTTTGTGACATGGTGTATTATCCTGCTGAGAGACGCTATCATGAGGATGGTACGCTGTGGCCTTAAAGGGATGGACGTGGTCATCAAGAGTACTCAGGAAAACTGTGGCATTTAAATGATGCTCAGTTCATACTATGGAGCCAAGAAAATATCCTACACACCCTTACACCAGCAGCAGCAGCCTGAACTGCTAATACTAGGCTGAATGGATCCATGCTTTCATGTTGTTTCTGCCAAATTGTGACCCTACCATCTATATGTTGCAGCAGAAATCGAAACTCATCAGACCAGTCAGCGTTTTTCCGATCTTCTATCATCCTATTTAGATGAACCCATTTGAAAAGTTGTCCCAGGTTGCTGTTCTTAGCTGCCAGGTGTGGCAGTTGGTGTGGTCTTCAGCTTTAAGGTTTGACGTGCTGTGCATTCAGATGTGCTCTTCTGCATATCCTGGTTGTAACAAGCAGTTATTTGAGTTACTGTTGTCTTCCTATCAGCTTGAAGCAGTCTGGCCATTCTCCCCTCACCTCTGGCATCAACAAGGCATTTTTGCTCTGAGAGCTGCCACTCACTGGATTTTTTTTCTCTTTTTCAGGCTGTTCTCTGTAAACTCCAGAGTTGGGTGTGTGGGGAAAATCCCAGTGGATCAGCAGTTTCTGGAATGCTCAGACCTTCGAGTCTGGCACCAGCAATCGTGCCACATTCAAAGTCACTTAAATCAACTGATGCATGAATTGATTTGAACTTCAGCATGTCTTCTTACATGTCTAAATGCACTGAATTGTTGCCATGTGATTGGCTGATTAAATATTTGCATTAACAAACAGCTGAACACATGTACTTAATAAAATGGCGGTGAGTGTAGAAGTTCGTCTGCTCCACTACTTTCAGTTTGAGGACACACAGCTGAAACAATGAATGAGCCTTTGCCTTTTTCCCCAGATGCTACCTTCCCAGCACCAAACATAAGTCACCACCTAGTGTCGAGTAAATAGTGGAGTAAATATTGGACTTTTGCCAGAAACACGTGTCCAAATGAATTCTCATGTCGCTGTGCATCAACTTTAGAAAGCGATAACACGTTGCTTATTCATTTGTAGTCTGCAGCTGTTCCAAGAGGAAAGGTAAACTATGAGAAAGCAAACTGCAGCACATAAGCTGCGGTTTGCTCCTGATGAAATCCGTCCTCTCTTTTAGAGCGGGTGCTAAATTCCAGCAGCATTCCTCAGACTGCTTTAGTAAACGAGCAACCTCCTGCAACAACAAGTCTTGAATGTACATTGTGTTTATAGAGAAAACAATACGGGACCTCCTTAACAGGCCGGTCACTAGTCAGACTGCTGGTTGACGTCGCCTTGGTAAAGTGCCACATGAGCAAGATAATCCACTCCATGTGCTTGAAACCCGACACAATTACTGAGAGCGGACCTTTAGGTGATGGACGACTCCCCAGTGGCCCATCAGGGTGACACAACACTGCCTGATGGCTTAGATTATTATAGTTAAGCAAAATTAAACTAAAATTAGGAAGAAAAAATGTGTAAATGAAATTAAAAAAGCTGAAAGCCATGAAACTCGGTATTGAAATGGGGCATAGGCACTAAACTGCTTATGACTGTCATTCATAGTTGAGGCAGCGTTGAGGACAATGGGGCGGAGGAGGAGGTCACGTTTCAGTTCCCTGCAGCCTCCCTCTCAGCCGTGCTGCAGAGCTTTCCTCCTCCTTTTGGTTGTGTTGAGCAGTCCTTCACAGGGAGAGACTGAGCACATCTGGAGCCACAGCCATGGGGCCAAACACGGCGCCAGCCCAGCTCCCAGCCCAGCTCCCAGCCAACACCACACACACACACACACACACACACACACACACACACACACACACACACACACACACGTGTGTGTGTCCCACAGAGTGATGGCACTGAAGAGTTTGTTTCTCACTCATCGTTTGTGCAAACAGGCCCGGAGTACTTGATATATATTTTCATTAATGCGGGGAGAAGTTTTTATTCGGCTCAACAAAGCAGGCAAAGAGTTATTCTACTTAAAAAAAAAAATCCTTCCCACTGAACTGCCCTTTAAAAGCTTCTTAAATTAATCCAGAGAAATTAACATAAGCAGATACCATTCCTTTCTCATTGAGGCAAAGCAGACCCTCATGCACGTTAATTGTTCACAGCTTTTCTAATCCAGTCTTGCACATGTGGGACCTGATCCAGTCTGCCTGTTTCTGATTAAGACTAGTGGGACAAGAGATGCTGAGAGCGGGATCCAAGCTACATTTTTCTCGGTTTGTGGGATCCGATGCTATTGTCTTGATTGGTCAGCTGAAGCGTCTCTGCTGTGCTCAGAGTTGTGATTATTGCCGATTTAACCAGCTGAATGAAAATGATACGTGCCAAATAAAGCTGGGTAATTACATCTGTGGGCAAGGCGCACAATTGGTTGATTAAAGATAAAAAGTACAAAATACCAGGCCTGAAGATGTAAAAAAAGAATCTACCCTACAGCAGAAATATGTACAAAACGCTCAAAAACTAATTTATAGGGGGATTCTGCTTACACAGCATATTTGTGCAGAGCGAAACATCTCAACACTACGATGGATTGCCATTCAATTTTGTCCTCACATGATGATCTACTGAATTAACCTTACTTACCTGGTGCATGAGCAAAGGATATTTCCCTGCCTGGCCCACAGGCTTTATGCTGCAAGGATGCCAAAAAAAGGAGAACAAATTTTTTTAGGTTCCTGGCAAATTTCAGAAATAACTAAAAACAAAGCGGCTCCCTCTAGAGAGGAAAGGGGAAGCCCGTGCAGACGTTTCTTGGAAAACTGGGATGTTCTTGCGAAGCTGACTTAAAATTCCCACAGAGCCCCATATTAAAACAGGGAAACAAATGCATTTACATTGCTTGCATCTGCAGTTTTTATATAACTTGCCATTTGCGGTGTATGGAGACTTAAAGATATGCATAACTACAGGCTGCTTTGCTGCTTTGAATAACAGCTGGGGGTAGATTCATCTCCAAATATGCTTTTACTGCACTGGTAGCATGTTTGGGATCATTGTTATGGTGAAAAATGTAACTGTTGCCAGTCAGATGCTTTTCTCCTTGTTTCCCTGCCTTAAGAATGACGTTTCAACATCCACCCTTCCACTGACACCAATGAAGCTTTGATGAACAGTAGATGGAGCAACTGAAGGGCCAGAAACCATCCATCCATTCTCTTCCACTTATTCTGTTCAGACGAAAAGTCAGTTTTTTTTTTGGGCAATCTAAGTAAATTTGTATACCCAATTAAAAATTTTACCAGTGTGATTGGATTGCAAATCTGCAAACATCCATTTTTCTCTGAGACTGAATAAACTACCAAACCAGAGTAAAGTGGAATATTCTCATCTAACTGCCGCACCGACCTCGATGGTCATGAAGCAAATTTAAGCAGATCCTCGTTGTCTACATGAGCAGAGGGCTGTCAGGTGTGCTGTAAATCAGCCAAACTGGAAATGAATTGTTTTTATCATATCAACCCCCCCCTTATTAAGGACCAAATATTGCTGATTTACATATACAATTAGCAGCGCCTAAAGGGTAAATTTCAGCCTGACAGTTGTTGTCATGGTCCAAAAGAGTATGTAATTAGAGGCCATTGTTCAAGCACACCAGCCCTGCTCAATTACTCGTGTGCAGCTGACAGTAGCCGCCTGGCTGTTTGAGATGCACGACTAATGAATGACATCAGGACATGCTGCCACACTGCATTACTGCACAGCTGACTTTATATACACACACAAACACACAACGCAGAGATTTCTTTGCAGCAGACAAATGTTCACTCGTTTCTGCTGAACGAGTGAATTTGTATTTTCTTGGAAGTTCATGTGCAGCATGACCCAGTAAAATGAGAGCAGAAGCAACAAAGTTTTATATTCACATCCAGAGGGCTTTCATATGAAACTTCACTGTTTTACATGCAACGGGAAAAAACAAAACAAAAGAGTCTTTGCTGAATATGTTTCCCTGCTCACACCCAGCTTATTAAAAAAATAGAAATAAATGAGAATACTTAGAAGAAAGTGAAACCTTAGTGGGAAATACTGAGCTCATTGTTTTCAGCCCTTTTGCACAAAGTTGTCATCATGTAGCTTCACGCAGCCTGAAATCACAGAGGGACAGAGTTTTATTAAAAACAGGGAGGAGCTGTTTGTATGAACTGTTCTGATTTAATAAAGGATGCAGGGGAAAATAACCGTGTGGCACATATTACAAAACTGAAATGCACACTGTGTAGTTTTGTTTGACGTATTCAGCTGAATTTAAGTGATCTGTTATTTTAATAAAGAAAGGGTCAGAGCAGCATCTGTATACACTTAACAGCAACATTTGTAGCTGGTTGTTTCACGAGCTTTGATGATGAAAAGACTGCGTACCACAGGAGCTCCAAGCAGACGAGGCTCCTTCTTTCTTTATTTGGCAGGCAGCCATCAGTAATCAATAACTAAGTTTATGCTTACAGACAGGGACAGTTCAGCTGGTGCGTCTCTTTACGATGGGTGCAGTTCTCGCTGTTTTATTTGACAGCAGGGGCTCCGTCCGCTGGTTGAACTGGAAAATCAACTCAACATTTAAATAATTCGCCTAACAGCTGTTAGCATGTCCTTCCTGCCTTTAACAAAGGAGGTCAGGCCTTTGGTGCAGGGAAAGTTTATTGACTAAAGGTGTTTATGTTGTTTCGTCAGGCTTGAATACAAAGCAAAGTATGCCTAAAAACAATTACTAAACTGTACTGCAGATGAACTCTGAGTTACTTGGCATTGCTGTTATGTATTTATATTTTAGCCTAATTGCTAATTTACTGCACTGCTGCAAATCCCAAAAGATACATTTAGTGTTGAACAAAGAGCTTACAATACTACAATATACAGTACTTTGCCAAAAGTCTTGAGTCACCCCTCATTTCTTTATATATTGCAAGGAAAATGGGAAATAGGTGCAGCGTTTTATTGAAACATCAGCAAAAACACATGGAAATGCAGAATATGAGACAAAAGCAGGGTTTATACAATTCTAACGAGCTTTAAAGTCACCTTTATTTTTCAGCACAGCCTGAACTCTCTGAGGTGGCTTTCTTAACATTTCTTTAAGCAGACTTCAGGAATAGTTCTCCAGGCTTCTTGAAGGACATTCAAAGCTCTTCTTTTAGTTGCTTTTTGTTCTGTTCTCTGTCAAGATGATCCCACACTGCTCCCATCCAGATGCTGTGTCAGGTCTTTGCTGGGTTTTTTTTTCTATTTCTTAACCACATGACCTTCAGATACTGTTCATCTGCTGTAGACAGCTTTTTAGGCCTGCCACTTATTCTTTTGTTCTCCAAATGTCCGGTTTCCTTGCATTTTTTTAAGGACACACTGCACACCATGCCGACAAACACCACGTATTTTGGCTAATAGTGCTTTGGTAATCACCTTGTTGGTGCAAAAATACTATTTTCTGCCCATCAAACTGTGATTTTTTTCTTTCACAAATTCAGTTAAAGAATTTGGAACAAATTATATATTTGTGACAGGCTGCCAGTAACAAAATGCCTAAAGATAGAATTTGTTCTTTGCTAAGTTGCCTGTTGCATGTAGGCACAACACTGGTTCTTCACTTTTCTATGCTTGAATGATTCACAGGTCAGTGTTTAATGGCCCAACAAACAAACAAAAAATCCTCAGGTATGAGGATTGGACTGAAAATAAGTGAAAAAGCACTCAGTGTCCAAAGAAAAACTTTGAAAGACCTTCAAAACGCTAAAGTTGTAGCAAAGGTCTGTAAATCTCATAGTTATTTTGAGTGAATGCTGCTACAAGTATCTCACAGCTACAGTCACATTCGTCCATTTTCTCCCACTTTATCCGTGTTTGTCCCGACGACCTCAGCCCAGATTAACACTGTGGATTAACATTTTACATACAAACTATATGAAAACATTATAAAATAGGCCATTATATTGCAGATTAAATTACAATGACCTCTTAACCCTGAGTCGAGAAGGACCACGGGTAATTGATTTTATGGCCAAATGTGTAGTGAAAAAAACCACGCACACATACACATAAAGGTTGTTATCAAAATGTTTTGTTTTTTATTTGTTTTTTTTTACATGTTAATAAAACTTGTTTCTGTCCTTTTAGAGAGAGTTTTTGTGTGTTGTTTTCTTGATGGCTGAGAAAAATTCAATGCAATTCAGTTAAAATAGTTTAAATACACTGAATTAATGTACAATTTTGTTAGGTGTTTTTGTTTTGTTTTGTTGTTTTACTTTATAATAGTCAAGAAGTCCCATAAAAGCATGAACACCAATTCACTCAAACCATTTTCCAGAGACTCAAAAATAATATTATTATTTGTAGATCTATTTCCCAAATACCTGAAGTGCCCAGACTCTTGTTTACTCGTTATGAACTCCACTGGCTGTGCCCTAAAACAAAGCTAATCTTTTTGGAGTCTATGCAATGCACCGTAATAAAGGAAAATGTCGCCCATTTCAAGGTCCAATTCTGAGCGCTGTGATTTTTCACAATAGTGGGGCAAAATAAGTCTTTGGATGGATTGGCAGTAACTTTTATAGAGAAATAGAGGTTATAGAGAAAGTCGCCATATTCATCCTTCAAAACATGATTAATTTAAGAGACTTTCAAAATAAATGTTTAAGAAGTAATATAAACATAAAAGGTTTCTCTGTGTTACTCGTGTACAAAGTTTAAATGATTGAAATTTATCACCAAATACCCCAACCCCACAAAAGTGACTTTTTTTTTTAAATCTGAGATGTTTGCATTTAGATTGTCACCTGCAGAAAGCCATGTAAAAAAAATTGATGCACACTATGTTGGTAAATATAAGATTTGTCATCCTTCTACTCCAGGTCACTAAAATCCTGCTGACACATTATTCCAGTTGGGTATATTTTGCTGAAATATTTGACATTGCAGTTCTAAGAGGCTTTTACGTTAGTAATACATCACAGTGGTACAGACTATCTACTGGATAGTCCATCACTTGAATTAATTTCTATGCAGCATAAATGACCTTATTTACCACCTTTGCAAACCTGAGGGACAATCTTGTAGCTAATAAACATAGGCTTTGTATCAGGACAGCTTGGCCCGGCAACAAAACATCAATTGTTTCCAATTGGCAGAATCTCTTTTTCCTCAGTCGTGGCTGCGACCAATCAGAGGCTGGCTTCGTGGAAACGGAGCACGTTCACCGTGGCAACCGCGCCGCTCTACCTCTGCTCGCTGGCAGTCCTCACACCCTCCTCTCTGCCTCCATCAGATGGCCGAAATAACACCCACTGGTGCACTGACACCGGCCTTTCCAGCAGCTCAGGGTGAGGTAAATCCTAACGTAGCAGAGGACGGGGACATGTGTGTGTGTGTGCAAAATCCCACTAAAGCACACTATACTCTGCTTTTTTTCTTCCTTTTTTTTTCAAACCATAAATTCAAAGCTTAAATGCTAGTATTTCACATTAATAGGCAAGAGTATCTCCCAAGACTGAGGGTGGTGACTTCCAGTGAGTCTGCCTGCAGCAGATGCTTGTGGGGGAAGCAGTGATATTTGAACCACTGCACAGATGTGGGAATACAACTCAAGACAAGTGTGGGTGGTGCTGTGTGTTTCAATGCAGCCAAATACAAAAGACAAACCACACTTGTTTGAGTAACCCTGCGCTGACACCTGTACACGGGAACAAATGTACACAGCCAGAGAGACCTGCTCGACAGAGAGCGGCGAGTGTTTACTTTGAAATGAAGGTGATGTCGTGAGGAGCTGAGAGAGGCTGGGAAGCCACGTTTAGAGGATAATCTTGGTCAGACCCTCTGGTCAAGAGTCTCTGTGTATTTCCGATTTCCTGTTTTATGGATTAAAAAGACAAAAAGGGTCTTTTTTGTGAGGAGGCTGATTTTATTTGATTTAGGTCTTCAAATGGATAACTGAATGACATTTGTTAGAGGTCAAGCTTGTGTAGCATCTCAAGCCAGTGTTGAAATACTGTATATATATATAATCTATACTTAAAATATTACTGATCACTTCCAGTTGTATCGGCCCATCTGGATGCTTCAGCAAGCCCATTGCCCTCCCAGTATAATCGCTGTTGACACAGGAAATTTAATCTAGATATGTTGGTGATTATGAAAGTGGATGTAATAGGATTAAACTTGGGCTGACAGGAGTGTGACATCGCTACTACAGGGCACTACTTCATAAGTACACCACTGCTGATGGGATAAAATATGGCTCGGCTCAGGATCTGCCTCGTGCCCAGGGCTATACTGATGTGAAACTATAAATATATCTATTATATTTTTCCAATTTAGAGTTGATATTATGCCCCCAGGAAGTATAGGGGATGTGGGGGACATACTGTAACAATACAAGTATCTGGGTGAGAAAGGAGACAGAGGAACACAAGGAACAGATTTATTAAAATTAAAAATGAAGGAGGCCATCAAACTGCTATCACCACCGGAAATAAAGAAAGCCACAAGTCAAAAACCTACTCTTTCACAAACAGGAGTAAAAGGGCCCTTATGGTTGGTCTTGCACACTTACTCATAAATTTAAGTTTAGCATTATTAAGTCTAAAGTTTGAGATAATAACCTAAAATTTCAACTTAGCTATGCCTAATGTATAAGTTAGCATCACAGGTCCCATGTGAAGGTGGTGGCTTTTGTCTAGAAAACATTTTACATGTCTCACTCTCTCTTTAGTCATCATTGTTAAAACTTAAAATGAATGTACAGTAAAAATACACATGTAAATCCATACTAAAAATTAATTGCACATGTCTAAACGGACTACAGTGAGTGCTGTTACTGGCATTACTGTGCATGAGTTCAAATGTCCAGTCAGACCAATGCCTCATCTGTGGAGCAAGAGGTTTAGGATGAATGGATGTGTAAGAGAACAGCTTCATTGTGTTCAAAAATAATTTCATACGCCATTTTTAGTAAGACGATACCTTCTAGTTACAGTTGTGTGCAATTATACTCCAAAAATGGGAAATAAAAATAGCCCAAAGACCATAAAGTGTATTTTATTCTGGACTAAGGATTTGAAAGTCTTTTTCTCTGCTCATGTATCTGCCTTTGTGGCCTGTTACCATACGACCAGATTATGGGTTGCATGGTTCGACCCACAAAAAGCCATTACTTAGGAGCTAAAGGCTGGAGTTAACATTATCTGCAGGCCTCCAGGCCAAAGAGATTTGTTTCCACAAACACAAAGCATCAGTGTGTTTAGTAGTGAGAGGATTCTGGGGTTGCAGCAGTTAAATCCAAGATTAGGCTAATTCTGGCTGATGGGCATTTTGGTTGAATTTCTGTGGAGATCCAATAACACTGAATGTGTTTGAGCCTATAGAATTCAATCACTTCAGCACACTGCAACAGCTAGCTTTTAGTTTAGGTACAGCTGTCAGTCTAAAGGAAATTAATGAGCTTGTTGCTGGTTACAGGATGGTGGAAGAGATGGAGCATGAAATAAGTACAGTACACTTAAAGGCAGATGTGCCATGCTTTTCTTAGCGTGAAACACTGTCATGTAACACATTCCTTTTAAAAGCAAAGTGACCCAGCACCACCAACACCACCTGCCAGGGAGCGTGAAGGGGCCCCAGCAAAGGAAGAGAGTACAGACTGTGGCGTGTCAACGAAATTCAGCAACTTTTAGCATTGAGGTGGAACAACTGATAGCACTGATAGACTTAGTAAAGCCGTGACCACATATAAAGCGATTAGCTCTTTGCTTTGTAGCTGACAGTTAGTTGCTGGTGAACATTAGAGGCTAAGGGTCTGTCTGTCTATTTAGCTTCTGCTTATATGTCAGTCAGTTGGTAGTGGCTTCAAACACCTCAAAGGTGAGAAATGTTTAAATGGGACCTGCCCACTTCAATCGTTATTGCTTATTGCCACGGTGTCTGGTTGCTACTGCTAGTTTCTTCCTGTGAGGAACCCCATTAACATTGGGAATGAAAAAAAAAATTATATGGCGTATGATGGTGTGGTGTGTTGCATAACCCAAGCGTGCTTGTCCTTAAGGATTTTCTGGTAGAAAGCAGAATTCATGGTTCCATGATTCATGGTTGTCCAGGTTCTGCAGCAGCAAAGCAGCCCCAGACCATCACGCTATCACCACCATGTTTAACTGTTGGTATGATGTTCTTTAATGAAACGCCGTGTTAGTTTTAGCCCAGATGTATCAGGACGCAAACCTTCCAAAAAGTTCAACTTCTGTCTCGTCAGTCCACAGAATATTTTGGGGATCATAAAGACATTTTTTTTGGCAAATATGAGACAAGTCTTTGTCTTCTTTTTGGTCAGCAGTGGTTGTCCCTTGGAACTCTCCCATGGATCCCATTTTTGCCCAGTCTATTTCTTATTGTTGAATCATGAACACTGAACTGAGGCAAGTGAGGCCTGCAGTTCTTTAGATGTTGTTCTGGGTTCATTTGTGACCTCCTGGAGGAGTTTTGATGTGCTCCTGGAGTAATTTTGGTAGGTTGGCCAGTCTTGGGAAGGTTCACCACTGTTTCAAGTTTTCTACATTTGTGGATAATGGCTCTCACCGTGGTTCACTGGAGGCCCAAAGCCTGAGAAATGGCTTGTAACCCTTTCCAGATTTATAGATGTTAGTGACTCTGTTTCTCATATGAAGCTTAGGCGTAAGTTCAGTAAGGAAGATTTGTTTTCACTTCTCTGTTTGCTTTCCTGGGTATTTGGTTGCAACTTTAGTCTTCCCATCACTTCTGCTTTTCCATGCTGTCAAACTCAAAGGTGACATCATTGCTCTAGTCCAATCATCTTTCTGCCCGTGTACTCCAAGCCAATCAGTCTCCACTTTGCATACTTTAAATCTCACTGCTTATCTGTCATTCTTCCTTGCAGACTCATTCATGCAACCCACCTCCTCCCCATCTCCACCTCATCCAAATCAGTCACTGTGCCATCCAAGTCTACATCTTTATCTTTACCGCCACCAGCGTCTAGACTCCTGTGGGGTCCTGCCCTGATTCCTATCATTGCTGGAATTCCATTCTAATTAGATGGGCCATCGGAGTCTAACCACCCAATAGATTAATTGAATTCTGCATATCAATAAATAATCAACTTTTTCAAATGATCTCTCTTTATTGAACTGTTCTTGAGTTTCTTTAGATCTTTTAGCCTACTCCAGTTTGTCAGACAGGTTCTATTTCAGTGATTTCTTGATTCAGCTTGTCTGACAGTAATCAGGCCTGGGTGTGGCAAGTGCAACTGAACACAAAATGTGGTTAATCACAGTTCGGTGATGATTTAACAAGAGGGGCAATTACTTTTTCACACGGGACCAGGTAGGTTTGGATAGCCTTTTTTTCCCCTTCTTCCCCTCATTTTGTATTTACTCAGTTTATCTTTGTCTAATATTAAAATTTGCTTGATGATTGGAAACATGTGTGACAAGTATGCAAAAAAAAAAAAGTCATCAAGAAGGGGGGAAATACTTTTTCACAGCACTGTACATTAGAGCATCACAGAGTTGGCAACCGGGTGTCCACTAGTAACTAGCAATCAGCTACATAGCGGTGCACATCTCGTGAATTGCTTTACATGTTCATTAAAGTTGTCTTGTATGCTTCTGTCATAATTATAGTCTGTAACTAACTATATACACACACACACTTTACCTCAGTTTTAAAGTTTAATTATATATACTTAACTCTTTAATCACTCAAATTTGCCTGGGGAGTTTAATAACACATTTCTCTGCTAAAATACACTCAGAACACATTCATCACTGCTTTATACAGACCTTAAAACTACAACTGCATTAAAACTCAGGCTGGGTTTAGGACTGCCCACTCTGAATGAGGAACGCCCATGGGTATTCCTCCTGATGCTGACTAGCTGACACTTACTTGAAAGAAAACACAGCTTGTGATGCTTGTACACTTAACATTTAAACTATAGCTATAAAAATGTATGAGTGCAAATCTTTAAAAAAAAAAGGATTAAGTTGAATCTATGTAACCAGCATACTTGACTTTCATCTACTGCTAAAAATACCCCACTAATCACAAAGCCTTCTAACGAGCATTGTATTGCATTGTGTAATGAATGAAATTCAACAATAACAACAGTTATGCAGGACAGAGTCAAACAGTTTGTATTGCCAAAAATCCTGAGTAACCATGCATCATTGGCCTGGTGCACTGTGACTATGACGTTGTTTTTAATCCATTTTTGTAATTATTTCTGAGAACAAACTGTATTTGAGTGTTTGTCATATTCATGTTCTGCACGGGGTTTCGTTGTTGATAATTCTGCTTAAGTTACTCAGCTCTCATGATGATAAATCACAAATATTCCTCTATGTTCTCTTCTGTAAATGTGTTAATCTGTGGTTCATCACTACAAACGGCCCCTTTCACATTGCCCTTTTGTTATTAGAGGACTATGGCAGTTTTAAACTGCTTTATATTTTGCTATGTACGAGGCAATTTCTTGAGTGATAACCACATCTGATGTGCTTATCATTGTCAGTCGATATCTTCAAAGTGGAATTCTTTAAAAAAAAAAAAAAGTACTTTATGACTGCAACATGTTGAAAATCTGGAAAAGTCTTCTGTAAAATACGGTTACAGTAAAAAAAAACACATATTTTAGTCATTTTGTTCTAAAACTACAAATGTATGAACTGAACACAGACAGCTGTGTACTAGATTTGTAGCACATTTATATTCATCAGCCAGAGATCTCTCTCTTTGACACGAGTGGGTGAGCCCCTCTAGGTTCCTCATCCAAAAGCTCTTGTTTTATTTTCCAGTAATCAAGGCCAGTAATTGATCCACGCTTGGCAGCAGTGTACTACTGGAAGGTAGCCACAGTAGGTCTGACTGACCTTCGGCCCTGGGTCACTGCTCCTGGTTTTATGCAACTGGCTTTAAAAAGAGATGAAATCTATCAACCAGTCACCAGATGGATATTTATCAGATGTATATCTGACCTCTGACAGAGGCTGCACAAATGCAGGAGAGGCTGTCTTTTTTTTTTGCTCTCCACATACTAAATCATGCAGCTGTATTGCACTGGTTTATCAGATTCTGTTGTATCCAGGTCGTGGTCAGACGGCCTTATCAAAACATGCAGCCTGAATTTCAAGAAGAAGCCGGGAACATCATCACTGGATTTTTCACAGAAAAATACATTTAAAAGAAATCACACCTCCACAGAAATCTTACAAGCTGTTAATCAGGTTTACACATTTAGCTGCACATACAAATAATGCAGCAGGATTTAGCCAGAGTGTCTGTCACTGAATTGCATGAGTCATACGTGGTGAAGCTCACAGGCTGAGTGTTTTAAAAAATATTGTAATGGTTTGTATATGAGATGTGTGTTCGTTATACATTCGGAACAAGTCACAGGTCTGCACCTTTGCATTGCTTCCAATTTAAAGATAAGTGGGATTATATCAGTGACTCACAGAGGGAGGAAAGGGGTGGGGCTGCCTGCTTCTGATTTATAGAAGATTATATTATGGATTACCAAAGACAGAACAAGCATGAAGGTCAAATTAGTTATTCTGACTCTGAATACTCAATACTTCTTAGTCGTTCTTAATAACTGTTGGAGGGTATCTTTATAAAGGGTTTGCCCTGGAAATATTTACTGAGCTACTTATGAATTATTGGGTGCTGCAGCATACTTGTTTAGAATAATAAAAATGGGTGAAATCTGTTTGAGATTCTGATAAACTCTGACATTATATTATATGTATTTTAGGCTTGTTAATAACAAAACAACGTGGTTGCTGTCAGCTAATTTATGGTGGCTAATTATCACACATGCTAATGCTAATAAATCAGTCCTAGATGTTACCAAAGTTTAGCCTATTGGGCCTCTGTATTGTGACACTGGGTGCCAACAAAATATTGATGTACATTCTTGTTAAAATGCTTTCACAGGACTCCTGTGAAAATTTAAATAAACCCTGTGATTCAGTAGTTTGTAGAACCACCTTTAACAGAAATAACTTGAAGAATTGTTTTTTTGCATGACTTCATGAGTCTCTAACATTGTTGTGGAGTAATTCTGCCCCACTCTTCTTTGCAATGCTGCTTCAGTTCATTGAGTTATACAGAGTAATTAATGGTCGACTCAGTGACTGCAAGGTGCCCAGGTCCTGTGGCTGCAAAACAAGCCCAAGTCGTCACCCCTCCTCCACCGTGCCTGAAAGTTGATATGAGGTGTTTGTGCTGATATGCTGTTTGGTTTTCTCCAAACATGGTGCTGTGCATTATGGTCAAACATCTCCACTTTAGTCTCATCTATACAAAGGGCATTGTTCCAGAAGTCTTCAGATACAACTTTGCAAACCTAAGCCATGCCGCCATGTTCTTTTTAGCGAGAAGAGGTTTTCTCCTGACAACCCTTTCAAAAAAGCCATGCTCGCTCAGTCTTTTTCTAATTGTACTGTCATGAACTTTTACATTTAACATGCTAACTGAGGTCTGTAGAGTGTGAGATGCACTGTAGCTCCTGGGTTTCTTGCAGTTTCTCTAAGAACTGCGTGGTCTAACCTTGGGGTGCATTTGCTGGACTGCTCACTGCTGGGAAGATTGCAGCACTGTGTTAACGCACACCTGAATGCTCCAGACCAGCAAACTGCTTTTATAGAGGTGGTCACACTTTCTGATGATCATTTAATCAAATACATCTGATTAGCAGCACCGGGTTGCAGTAAGCAATAAGGGTGTCCTTTGTTTTTCACAGGACTATTGGAATTCTAGTCTCCTCAGTAGTAACGTTCTATACACAAATGTTTTACTTTATTTTTGTATTCTACAGCCCTTTGAAAAGTTTATAGATCAGCTAAAACATTAAAATCAATACTCTTTTTTGTGTCTTTATGCCAGATATAATGGTCTTTCCCTATAAATATTTAACAGAAGTTAAGGGTCTACGTCCTGTTCGCGGGTCAGTGATGAACTGTCATGCATACACAGTGAGAGTCGTGTCTGATGATTTATCTGACTCGTGAGGAAACTCCTGCTGTGGAGCTCAGATGTTTACTTCTGCTAGGAGTTTTTTTTTTAGCTGCTGTAGGACACCATCTTTCTCATGTACCACCCCGGTTCAGTTCCTGCACTGTGAGCCACGATTGTTTAACTTCAGAACGGGGCACGACAGCATGGCACCGCTTCATAAACCACAGCTCCTCTTTGATGTGTTATTTTTTATGGGCGAGGAAAGCTTCATGGGTTGGGCTCCTCTCCGCCTTCACCACAAACTCCTCCTTTGGCCCAGATGGCATCTGACTTTTAGCATGAGTTTACTAAAGGTTAGGTGAGCTCACCAAACAGGAATGACACTGGTGTATATGAAAACGTGAACGTACGTATAAATCATTAACCAAGGGAGGTGAGGGTCAAAGTGTGCTGAGCCAAAGGGCTGCACTGTACACCAAACTGCACATGAGTCTGTGCTTCATGGGAAGCATGGAGCCTGCTAACTTGTAATTAGCTGTTACTATTTTGATCGTGCATCGCCCTGAAGCAGCACAGTGTTGTTGGTTGTCCACTCTTTGCCAGGAAAGTCTGAGGCTGTCATATGGCTTTTGAGTCTTATAGTCCTCTGACATTATTTATTATTGAGGAGAGGACCCCTTCACTCTAAATGAATGACTCTATATCTTAAAACACTATCCTGAATGAAAAGTAAGCTTACTTAGGAAGTGGGGTTTTTAATTTAAGATTATTGGCAATTTCCTCAAAAAGGCACAGAAGCAAAGGAAACATCATGCTGTGCTCTTTAAACAGATGTTGTTTTCATTCTTAAGAGAAGAAAAAAATGTCGACTCAGACAGTTGATATTATGGGTTTTTAAAAGACTTTGGCCAACTCCTGTACTGTAAGTGGAAAGGAGAACTGTCCTCCTGAGGGACCTCTCAGTGACTTTGAGGATAAAAGCTCATTTTCCTCTTCCCTAAATCCTGCCGCACTGAACATCATCCAAACTGCAAGCTAATGCAAACGCCTGGCAGAACTTCAAAGCAGGGCTGGTGTCTGCCTCACTTCCTCTGCCCCCTTTCCTCCTCTGCTTTACCCCCCTTCAACTCCGACAAAGTAACAGCAGAGACTTAAAGAAAGACACTATCAAAACCAAACTGATCCCTGACCTAGAATTGAAGAAATGGCTCTGTTTGGACTGAAGTTCAGTCATGTTGGTTCTAATAAAAGAAGAACTGCATTTAAAAAGCTGAGGTGGATTGATGGAGTCCAATGAACAAAATTCTGCTGTTTTAGTTTTGAATATTGATGAGCAGAATAAAAAAAAAAAGACAGAAGGCGAGTTTGCAAAATGTGAATGTTGAGATGAACTTTATAGCTTTTTAGTGTCATTAAGTATTAATGGTGCTAATATATTTCATCAATAATTAAGCTGTTTTTAAAGTATGAGCATATTTTAAATGCAAACAGTATGAATCTTCATTCCCAAATCACATTAAACTAGAAAGACACTCAGAGGGTGAAGCGCTCTGCCAAGGTCAATGCACTTAATATTTCAAATAAAGTTTAATGGGTTTTTCCTTTGCCCAGTCTCCATCTCTCCATAAAGCTTAATGACATTCAGCCTAGCAGTTTTTTATGTAATTGTGCTGACAGACAAACAGACAAACCAACCAACATCTTCGAAACAGGCCAATGCTTTATCCCCAATTGTTTTTATTACCAAGAAAATGATCTAGAGTGTTTGCCAAGATTTTCTTCCTTTGGCCATGCTCCACCTCTCCACCAAGATTCATGAGCTTCAGCCAGTTCATTTTTGCATAATCTTGCTGACAGACTGATAAATAACACTGAAAACATGCTCCAGCTGAGACTCCAGAACTGAAACACACAATTTCGCTTTCAAATCGTAAATTCTTTCATTACTTGTTACCAAAAAAGGTCATTTCAATGCTGTAACTTACCAATCATGGATATGTGAAGAACTGGATGCAGAATTATTATGTGGCTCCCTTTCATTAATTGAAATGAAAGTAGCTCAGTGGCTTCCATAATACTAGGATGCACCACATGGTTCTGCTATTTTTGGGCCAACAGAGCATGCTCAGCAGCTTTCCTATTAGTCCATACTTAGCATGGACTAGCTGGCTGACTTAATATTGGCTCCCCACACATATGAACAGTGCTAAAATGAAATTATCAGTGGCTTTTCATGATGTTTCCAGATGTTATTGAACCCAATGGATGACACAATAAGTCTTGCTAATGCTAGAATATTTAAGTAGTCGCTGTGGAATAAATTCTACGCTCCAATCACGCAGGCCTAGAGACCAGTCAGTGGCCCTATGGTAATTCAGTTACTAAAATGTGCATTCCCCGACTGGTTGCTGATGATTGCTTGCTGTTGCTGAGTGAAATAGATTACAAAAAGGTAAACAGTACTGCACTAAAAACCTACTTGTGATTGCTGCAGTCGCCTGTAGTTTTTCTGGAAGATGCCAACTTGTCTTCCAACTACTCCCTAAGTGGTCGTGAAACTGTTGAGAGTACAATGCAAACCAGAAGTGGAGCAAAGTTAAGTAAAAGTTATGCCTCACCACTGCAGCCAACAGCTTTCAAAAAAGTTCACCTTTTACTTTGAAGGCAAATTGTTCTCTTTCCGATATGCATCACACTGCTGCTCACTGGCTAGTTAACAAGTGTTTGCAGACAAGCCAGATTCTTCTGTGCAAACTAAAGAAGACCGCAGCAATCAGCTAGCAGCCAAAGCAACCACAAGGAGGGTCATTGTACATTCTATATAATGACAATAAAGGCATTCTATTCTATTTTGGTGCAGACTGATTTCCCCAGGCGACAACCAGCAACCACTTACCAAATGGCAAGGAATACAATACAGTTTTCCCTAGTGACCGGAGGTCACCAAGGAGTTGCTGAACGGTTTCTAGGCCTGTGTGACTGAGGCCTAAACGTATATGGCAACCGTCACTGACTTTTGTTTGTAAAGATGTGGGATGGTCCTAGGTCACATTTCCAAACTTACCAGCACTGTTCTAACAATATATATATTATACCTGACAGAATTCTGAGGATTTAATTTAATAGATAAATGTGAGGTAAAGCAACTATAATATATGGTATTTTATTTCAGTTAAGAAATTGACAAGCACTCATCAGTCAACATATTGAAACATTTGGTGCCATGTGTGGAAACTCACACAACGGCTCCTTAAAATAAATACTTTTAAGAGGAAATAATACAGACAGAATATGTGAGGCTCACACCACACGGACAAATAAATTCTCCAAATGTCCAAGAGACGAAAGCGTCCGAAAGTTCCCAAAGTCAACCCCGACTCTCCAATGAAAGGTGTTTGTATAAAACAGTTAGGTATTTTTAAAAATACAGAATCTTACAAAAAGTTTTATCTTTTCACTTCTTTAAATCACTGTAAAATATCGGCTGGTATTATGACAAGAAATCAGGAATTATCTTCCATGTATAATCATAAAAAGACAGAATGTGCTTCTGCATTTTTACATTAGTATTCACATACATCATGAGTGAACTGCATCGAGAAAGTTGTCCACACCTCATATGGTGCCATGATGGAGACTAGTGTATAGCGCAGGGCCGCTCCTCACTGTTGCATTGTGCATCAAGCTCGCCGTCTTTTCAGAATACAGTACACCCTTCGTGCCCAGGCTACGTAAAACACACTTCACAGCCAAGTGTTCGTTGTCTTTATAGGTTATATTAAAAACAGTGTTCACATTTTCTGTATATAAAAACAAACAAAAGAAAAGTAAAAAACAATAATCTTTTTGACAATTTGTCATCTTTCCAATGGTCAAAAAGAAAGAGACAGAACAGCCATCAAGAGGAGAGGATTTTACAAGTTACAGTACAAAAATGTGATCCAGGTGGTGGCACATGAAGCATGCATGTGTTTATGTTGCCCTGCTCACCCCTAAAACCCTCATGCGAAGACATACTGTATAAAAAGGCCACATGGCTTTTCCTTCTCTGTTAAATGCACAGGTACTCTGACAGCTGGCCTCTTTGCTCTGCTCATCCAAAGACCAACAAAAGGTGATTTTATTTCTTATTATGAAGCCTCTTGGGGTCACTATGAATTATCTGTTTGGTTGAAGCTACTCACGATGGGGGTCAAACTAGCTAAAGATACAAAGTCATGAACAGGTCCTTCAATCGGGAGATAGAGCTGCAGTTTTATTGTTGGCAGGTGAAAAACTGTTTTTTTGGAGTTTGAAAGCAAACATTTCAGCACAGAAAAACCTTTGACCATCTTTTCTCAATGTCTTGGTGGTAAAGTGAAAGCTGCCAGACGATATGAACTTAAAGTCCTGAATGTCTTTCTTGGGACTTTGTAGTGAATGAAGATTTGTGTAGAAGAACTGTTTCATTTTATCCTTTTAGCAATTAAAACAACACAAATATTCTCGCTTGTGATGACAAGAAACTAATGAAACTGGTCAACATTTGGACTCACAACCTGTTGTACTGGCGGCTGTGGCTTGGCCTGCTGAGCTTGGATGTTGTGTGGTTGCCTGATCATAACCATTTCATAGCCACACAAATTTATCTGCTTGCAATAATCTGATCAATAGTTTTTTGCTTTGTAAGAGATGGTCTCACTGCACAACTGTTGCACATGCAAACAACCTCAACTGTTTTGAATCGGAAGATAATGCTGATATTTCAAATGCTTGCAGGATTTTTATTGTTAAAGTGGTTTAAATCTAACAGTTGATAACACTCATTTCTTTGTTACAGCTGGTCGATAGTTAGCTTATCAAGGGGAAACAAGAGGAAAAGCCTTTAAAAAGTGATGTATGAAAAAGCTTTAAAGGAATGTTACAGTTTCTGTGATCATGATAGGGTCTACTTGGTCCGACACTATAAAGCACCAGCTGCCCAGTTGCCCTTCTGGTGGACTTCAGACAGACTTCAAAATGACTACTCCTCTGTGGTGTCTGTAGCTGTATAAACCCCACAGGAGGGTTGGCTACAGTTGCTTGCAGGCTAGCAGGCTCTTCAACAAAGGCAGGCTAGCTGTTTCCAGTTTTCGATCGATGCTAAGATTGTTTTTTTTCCCTTTTTTTACAGACAAGAGCTGCGTAATATTTATGTAACTAAACATCCAGTGAGCCATTCATTTTCTTTTCCAAGCTTATTCCAGCTGACAATGAGAGAGAGCCAGTTCATCGTAGGGCTAACATAAAGAAACCATCATCCAACTCATTCTCACATTCACAACTACAGCCAATTTAAATTCACCAATTAACCTAACAGCCAATCAGGAGGTTCAAACCCAGAACCAGCTTTAATCATTACTCCATTAAAACATCAAAAATAATCAATACTTGAGCTGCAAGTTTCTCACCTGTAAACAATGACTTGCTTGCATGTCCACAAATCTCACAAGCGGTTCTTACTGGGGACTGTGTTCAGGGATCATATATACTGTATGAGCACATATACAAAAGGCAGTTGGGCTTGAGCTTGAGTCTGCCATGTTCCCTCTACTTTAGATCACCCCAGATAAAACGGGACATCTCTAAAACAGCTTATTTTTTTTTTCCTTTCTTCCTACTCTAAATGTAGAGGCTTGTGAAGCCCTTCACCTTTGTTTTATATCTGTTCCATAATGTTTTTTTTTTTTTTACCATTTGTATGGTGCAAACAAAAACAACAAAACCATAACTTAAGATAAACTCTTTAGGCACTGTTTGATTTCCAAGGCTTTCTGTTGTAGACTGTGATTAAAGGTCAACAAACGGAAATAAAAAAACAAACAAAAAAAACAATAAGAAAGAAACACCAGAGAGTGATGGCTCTGCAGACCAAACACTTGCTCCTCTGTGATATATCAAGGTCCTCCAAGTCCACTTACAGCCAGAGAGGCTCATTTCAAGCTCTGTGGTGGAGAGGCTGTGAGGGCAGAAAGTGTCTAAAGGGTAAGTGTGTAGAAGTTTTCAAGGTTAAGTTTCAGTTCCAGTCTTTAACCCATCTTTCTCCTTCATAGACAGAAATCAAAGCTTGGATCTTAACCCATTATCTTCTGTGGAATCTCTATAGAAGCCTTGATGAAGATGCAGTTGTCCCGGATGTAGTTCCTCTTCTTGATCTCCTCATGTGAGATGAACTTGGGATATCCGAAACCCAGGGTGCTCTCGTCCAGCGAGTTGCGGCTGCTGCAGGGCTTCTGGAAGTTCTTCCAGTTGGGGTCAGGGTTGAAGGTCTCCGTGATGTGCTGGGGTTTTGAAAGTGACGGGTCGCTCTGGTCCAGGATGGAAAATGTCACCTTGTAGGAGAAGGGCCATTCCAGCAGGTTGTCGTACTCTCCAGGTAGCACGCGGATGTAGACGGAGAGATGGGAGCCCTCACCACTGCCGTTACCATTGAGGAAGGCTGACACCTGCAGTTTGTAGCCATAACGGTGAGTGTAGAAGGGTGGGCTAAAGAACTCGTGGTTGCTTCTGAGTTTGGCCTCCTGGAGTTTCCGCGAATAGTCGCTGAGTTTCCAGATGAGCACGCCGTCGTGGCTTACAGACAGCTCCTCCATCTCCCTCCGCAGCTCCAGGATCTCCTGCCGCTGCCGGCCCACCAGGTTACACATCATAGTCAGGTGGGACTTAGTGGTGTCTTCCAGGTGACGACTGATAGCCAGCTTGGGGCACTGTAGAGAGGAAGGAGAAACTGATTATGATTGTGCAAATCTTAGCTATTTACAGTAGTTCCCTGAGCTTTTTTTTGCAACATAAGACAAGCTTCATTCTTGGATAACAAAGAATGATGAAAATTTGGCACACCTTAATAGTGGCATTAAAAGGAAAACACCTCCAGAAACCAGACGTCACCTTAAAGGTCAAATTATGCAGGTCAGCCTTACCCTGTGTTTGCAGCCGGCGTCTTTGAAGGGGCAGAGAACGAGGGCGCTGCCGCAGTTGTCCTTCATATGGTTAGCCAAGTCCTCTCGGGCAATGTTGGGTGTGCCGCACTGGTTTGGGCACTGGACAGGAAAGCGAGGGCAGTGGTACTGATGGTTCTGCAGAGGACAGACACTAAGAGTGGTAAGAGCACAGACTGCACAGCGGGGGTTCAGATTAATGGCTGTACAGGGAAAAAGAAGTCCTTGAATGTGCCCCCCAAAATACATGTGGGTTTTAAAATGAGGCTACAGAAATAGAAGACATAAAATTGTTTATGCTAAAGGAAAAAAAAAAAATTGATTTTTGCCTCTGAAATGAAGCATTTTTTTCTTGTCTTACATTATATTTTTAGATCTTTGACTCAATAAACAAGGTCACCAGCGGATTTGGTTAATTGTGATTAACATTTTTATCCATTTCTGATGTTTTATAGATGAAAGGGATGTGGGTTGATCTTTTCTTGATTAAATCAGTCTATAAAAGGCCTTCCATGCCTTCATGTGACTTCATGTGAAGCATTTGATTTTACATGACTGTATTAGTGTATATTTGCATGGCAAAAAAAAAAGCATTGTTGTTGTCTGAAATGAACAGCTGCCCTATAACAGACATGAAAAAATAGAATAACACCTGTCTAAGTAAAATTAGTGATATTGAGAGAAACTGAAAAAGGAGCCCTTCAGGTCTAGTGCACACTGCGACCAAGATTAGATTATTACATCTTAGCCCACAGTGTGGGGGAGGGGAGAGTGACACTGACTGCTCTGCCTCTGGCCAGATGTGTGCAGCAGGAGGTGCCTTCATATGAAAACGCAGACAGGAAAACAGCAGCTTCATGCTAAAATCCCGCTGCCACAAGACAGAGAAAGCCATGAATGACAACATCCTCAAGCTACAGCAGGTTCTCTGTGCCATCGTGCTCCAATAGGCCAATGCGTCTCTGCACTTCATCTTGCCAAATATAATTATTTCACTAATTTAAAAAAAAAAAAAATAGACTTAAGGAACCATTTGGGGAAAGCATCTGGTCATAATGTGAAACCGACCTGGATCGTGTCGAAGACAAACTCCTTGCCGCAGTACTTGCAGGGCTGCGTGCGTTTGGGACACTCGGCCATGCTGTGTTGGGACAGCAGGCGACGCATCATCCTCGCCCCGCACTTGTTCTCGCAGTAAACGCTCTCCTGAGGACACACACCCTGGTGATTCTGAGACAGAAAGAAAACACACGGCAGAGGTTTAGAGCAGGATTATTAATTACATCAGTTGCTAGCTAATATTGCAGTATGGATAAACAAATGAAGTTGTTAGCTAAAGTTAACAGATAAAATCTTGATATTAACATAATAAGCAGTTGTTAAATGGACAAGTAGCTTCAAGAGATAATAAATAGTCAAACTAGTAAAATGTGACACCTACAAGTGTAAGCGTCACAATTGTAATTTGCTTAGAAGTTATTTGTGGAAAGGCCAATGCTAATGGTAGTATTATGTTGAATTTGAGGAGATGTAATTGTGTAGTTTCGCCACTAGGGGGAAATAGCGCGGGTGGTATTCGGTGCTGTGGGGCTTCCGGGCTTCAGACGAGGAAGAGCCTGCAGACCGAACGCAACTGATGTCTCCCGTCTCTATTTCTTTCTGTGTGAAACAGGTTAGTAATCTGAGTTATTTCACCTCAGTACATGTTTACAGAGAGGCGATTGTGTTTAGATGCTCGTGATGTTGTGTAATGTTGTAAGTTGTGTGTTCGAACATAGAAAAGAAATATAAACTGTTTTCCGTCGACCGACGGGAGAGCAGCCATCTTATCGGTGGGTAATGGTACGAAATGGTGAGGCTTTACAATGTGTGTTTCATTTTGTTATGGATGTTGCTCCGAGATATACCTCTTAAATGCAAAGTATTGTTGTTGACTGTGTTTTTATATGATGATGTATTCTGTTTCTTTTGAGATTTTGATATAGATGTGTTTTAGTTGGAAAATATGGGTTTTCATATGTTTAGTTAGAAAGAAGTGTCAGCAAAAAAAAAAGGTAATAATAAGCAGGTAAATAGTGATGATATTATTACATGATAGGTTTTTGCAGCAGGATAGCTGTAGCATTTCGCTGTAGTAGCAGCGCACAAAAGAGACCCTGAATTATGGGGCAGTTATTTTGTATATTATATACAGTGGAGCAAAAGATGTGAGTTTGTTTCAATATTGTAGTTTGTGTTTAGAGATATGTTAGATGATATTGTGAATGAGAAGGATGATTTAACGTTTTGTAAATAAAGAGACGAGGAAGAGCCTGCAGACCGAACGCAACTGATGTCTCCCGTCTCTATTTCTTTCTGTGTGAAACAGACCCCACCAGAGGTCTGTAACATAATTTTGGTGGCCCGTACGGGGATCGGCATGCTACAAAGATGGATGCTGATCCTTTAATCAACGAACCCGCAGCAGACATCGCAGGCGTGCTGGAGTGGTAGACGTGCAACTGAGGCAGCCGTGGGACCAGAGGAAGGAGGGGACCCCTGCTGGAGGAGTGACGTGCTACCGGTTGAGCTGACTACGCTGTGGAGAGTGCTGCCAAGGGACAAGATGGAGGACAAGGAGCGAAAAGAGTTGACATGGAAGATCAAAAAGAGTCTTCATGAGCTGACAGCAGAGGAACTCTTTCAGATTGCAGAGGACATCACACGGCTGTCGGACTTGGACCCTGTGAGCTACAGACTTGGTGATGAGGAAAGTTGTTTTGATTATATTTGTGCATACCTTCATTGTAAAACACTCTTGGGTTTAGAAGATGCAGGAGTTTCACACCTACTGTCTTTAAGTGATGCTATTGTTCAGCTTATAGCGAATCATACTTGTGAAGGAGGTGCCCCTGTGGTGTCAGAGGAAGAGGGTGTTGTCTTTAGCCCGGCACTCGTGCATCCTCAAGCTACAATGTTCCATGAGTCTGTTGACCCACAAATAAATGAATATGATGAGTTGAAAGCTAGCTATGAAGCACTTGGTAAAAAACTAGCAGAGTTAAACCCAACACCAGCAGTACAGTACACACCTGTTCTGCCTGCTCCACAGATACCGCCACTTAGAAGTGCAAATGCAGCTAGCAGCCATGCAGTGAGAGATGTTAGACACCAGAGACCTGAGCAGGTGGTTTCTTTGAGGGATCTGCCATTTCTGCAACGCAGAGAGTTTAAGGTGCATGGGGGCCAGGTGGGAGACACCACATCTGACATCACCTACCACGGACTATGTAAACAAATGGAAGAGGGATTGAAAGCGAACCATACAGAGGGTGAGATCATCCAGGGCGTGCTTCGTATCATTAAACCTGGACAGTTTAAGGATATGTTAGTCAGTAAAGATGACTTGAGCCTTGGGGAACTTAAAAGTTTATTATGTTCACACCTCAGTGAGAAAAGTGGGAGTGAGTTATTTCAGGAACTACTGAGTACCAAACAACATGACCACGAGACTCCCCAGCAGTTCCTTTATAGGATGATTGGGTTGAAGCAGAAAGTCATGTTTGCTTCCAAACAGGATAACATGGATGTTGTGTATGAGACACGGACAATTCAAAACGTGTTCCTACGCACCATTCATCAAGGTCTCCTTCCGAAATATGGTGACCTGCGCAACGAACTTAAGCCGCTGCTCTCAGATTATAGTGTGTCAGATGAGACACTGATAAGACAGGTAAATAAGGTGTCGAGTGAGGAGAGTGAGAGGCAGCGGAGACTGGGGCATGTTGCTCGGCAAAAGGTAACACATGCCCACACTGCTCAGCTGGAACCGGCTGATGATGCGGGTAAAATGAAGAGTAGGAAGAAAGTAGTTGATGAATTGAGTGCAAAGATAGACGCGCTGACTAAAGTGGTGGAGTCTCTCACGTCGAGGCAGACTTGTGAACCAATGTGTCAGTGTGCGCACTCAAAACCAAAACCCAGGCAAAGCACAAAGCAGTATGGCTGTCCCAACTGTATTCAAAAGGGGGCAAGCACATGTAATCATTGTTTTGTCTGTGGGGAGGCGGGTCACAGAGCAATTGGTTGTCTCCAGCAAGGCCAGCCAAAACACTCTGGTTTGTCCCCTGCTGGTGCACCGTCCTCCAGCAGCCGTGGGCAGCCCAACCCCGAACCACCCCACCAGAGCCCGAAGGAGTTTGCTCATGTGAGAAGCAGTCAAGCAACCCCCCAACTCAAAACTAAAGAGACTGAGGGGAGTGAGAGAGTGGCACAGTTGGTGGGCAAGAAGTGTAAAATTAAGTGCTACATCCACAGCTACGCAGTGGACTGTGTGCTAGACACTGGTGCACAAGTGAGTCTTCTAGATAGCCAGTGGGTGAAGACTTACCTCCCTGACCACAAGCTACGACCACTGACTGAGCTCATCGGTGACAAGGCCTTCAGTGTGTTGGGTGTTAATGGCCAGCCATTGCCCTATGATGGATGGCTGGGGGTGATGGTGAGTCTACCAGAGAATAGCAACCCGGACCTGACTATTCAAGTGCCCTTCTTGGTGAGCAGCGTGCCATTGGATTGTCCCCTGATTGGGTTCAATGTGATTGAGCAGCTGGTCCTGGGGCCGGACGTGAGTGCGAACCTCATGCCGACCTTAGTGAGCCTCCTGCGGAGCGCAATGAACCTCCAGAATGACAAAGCCACAGCACTGGTCAATTTCATCCAGACCAAGCTTACCAGAGATAGTAGAAGCAGCCAAAGTGTACTCACAGTAGGACTGCATGATGTAGTTATCCCAGCTGGCCAGGTCACATATGTTAAATGTAAGGTCCCTTCTGCACTTGACATTTCCAATCCCCTCCTGCTCTTTGAACCAACTGAGAGCAACCCACAGTTGCAACAGCTGGATGTAGGCAACAGTCTCCTAACAGTTTATGAAGCAAAAGTCCCGTATATTAGGGTCCCCATTGGGAATCACACCAAGCATGATGTGACGCTCACCAGTCGGGTCGCTCTTGGGACTGTTGAATCGATTGCCGGGATTGTACAAACCGACTTACCAACCACCAGTTTGCCAAAGGCACCCTTGGGAGTTGGTCGCCTTGAATCCACAAGTGTTCCGAAGGGCAATGGGAGTAAAGTTGCAGAGGAATGGGATCCGCCTGTTGACATTAGCCATCTAACAGGGGATGAACAGAGAGTAGTGAAGCAAATGCTGAGGGAGGAGTCTGGGGCATTTGCACGGGATGAGAATGACATGGGGTGCATTCCTAGCTTGGAAATGACAATAACCCTGAGGGAAACAACCCCAATTCAGAAATCGTATACGTCCATCCCGAAACCCCTTTACAAGGAGGTTAAGGAGTATATTGAGGACCTCCTGGCAAAGGGATGGATCGTTAAGTCCAGATCTCCTTATTCTGCACCCATCGTGTGTGTGCGGAAAAAGGATGGATCCCTTCGACTTTGTATAGATTACCGCCTCTTGAACCAGCGCACGGTGCCCGACCGGCACCCCTTACCGCGAATTCAGGATCTCATTGACACTTTGGGGGGTTATAGTTGGTTCTCTGTGCTAGATCAGGGGAAGGCGTACCACCAGGGCTTCATAGCCGAGGGATCACGCCACCTGACTGCCTTCATCACCCCCTGGGGTCTCTATGAGTGGGTGCGGATCCCCTTTGGGCTGACCAACGCACCCGCGGCATTTCAGCGGAGTATGGAAGAAATGCTGGCTCCCTTACGGGATGAGTGCTGTATTCCATACCTGGATGACATCCTGTGTTATGCGAAGACTTTTGAGGACCACGTGGAAGGACTGAGAAAAGTCCTAAGAGCCTTGCAGGCACATGGAGTTAAACTCCGACCTGCAAAATGCGACCTGTTCAAGAGAGAAGTAAGGTATGTGGGACGTTTGGTCTCAGCTGAGGGGGTGCGAATTGATCCAAAAGACCTCGAGGCCGTGTATGCCTTGAAAGATAGGACACCAGCGACAGTTGGGGATGTAAGAAGGGTTACTGGCTTCTTGAGCTATTATCGTTCTTACATCCAAGATTTTTCAAGGATAGCGAAACCTCTCTATGAGCTCTTGCAAGCCCAGAAAAGAACAGAGGGACAAAAGGGAAAGGGTGCACAATTACCCTCAAAGACTCCAGTTGAGTGGACCGTGAAACATCAGGAGGCTCTGTGTAAGCTGATTGACAGGTTGACAGCTCCTCCTGTCCTCGCTTATCCGGATTTTGAGCTCCCTTTTGTGCTTCACACGGATGCCTCCAATGACGGACTTGGAGCCGTCCTTTATCAGAGACAGGGTGGGAAGCTCAGAGTGATAGGGTATGGTTCAAGAACGCTAACACCCGCGGAAAGAAACTATCGACTCCACTCAGGCAAACTCGAGTTTCTCGCTCTCAAGTGGGCCGTTTGCGAGAAATTCAGGGATTATCTCTATTACGCCCCGCACTTCACCATCTACACAGACAATAATCCCTTAACATATGTCATGAGCACTGCCAAATTGAACGCGGTTAGTTTCCGGTGGGTGGGGGAACTGTCTGACTTTAGATTTGACATCAAATATCGACCTGGAAGAGTCAATGTCGATGCAGATACACTGTCGAGAAACCCTCTTGATATCGAAAGATATATTGGGGAGTGTACGAACGGGCTCCCGAGGGAAGCGGTTGCTGCTACCTGGGAAGGCTGTGGAGCAGGCGAGCGGGGGGATGTAGCCTGGATCGCTGCTCTGACGCTAGCACAGCACAGCCAGGGCGAACCAGGCATCCAAGAGGTGGGTCCGCCCATCGAGTTAGCTGAACTAATCCAAGCTCAAAGATCAGATCCCATAATCGGTGTCATTTTGGGAATGAAAGAGTCAAGTCAAGTACTCACCCCTGAAATGAAGGAGAAGGTGAGAGGTCCCGTTAGAAAAATGATGCATGAGTGGACAAGACTGAGTATAGAGAATGGCATCCTGTACCGCAGAGCGAAAGAGAAGCATCAGCTAGTCTTGCCAACAAGCTTCAGATCGCTTGTCCTCAAACATCTACATGATGATGTGGGGCATGTCGGAGTTGAGAGAGTTCTCAGTTTGGTGAGACCTCGGTTCTATTGGCCATATATGAAGCGAGACATCGAAGCTTATGTCACCCGGCAGTGCCCATGCATCAAGCAAAAGAAGCCGGTGGCACGCATCCGAGCTCCCATGGCCAGCATCGTCACAAGCTCACCCATGGAATTGGTCTCGATTGACTACCTGCATTTAGAACCGAGTAGGGGTGGATACCAGTACATCTTAGTTGTGGTAGACCACTTCACTAGGTATGCTCAGGCTTATCCGACCCGCAACAAGAGTGGCAAAACTGCTGCTGAAAGGATCTTTAATGACTATATTTTGAGGTTTGGCTATCCGTTGAAGCTACATCATGACCAAGGGCGGGAGTTTGAAAATGAACTGTTCCGAGCTCTGCAGCAGCTGGGCAAGGTAGGACACTCCCGCACGACCCCGTACCACCCCCAGGGCAACCCAGCTGAACGTTTCAATCGCACCATCTTGCAGATGCTGCGGACCCTGGGGGACGAACAGAAGGAAAGGTGGAAGGATTACCTTCCACAGATGGTACATGCATATAATTGCACACGCCATGAGGCAACTGGCTACTCACCTTTCTTCCTGCTGTTTGGTCGCCATCCGCGGCTGCCAGTAGACCTCCTATTCCAACTGGAGACTGGAGAAGAGCCACAGACAGCAAGGAACTATGTGAAACAATGGAAGGAACGGATGACTGAAGCTTACCGGATCGCATCTGGAAACAGTCAAAAGTCAAGTGCTCGTGGGAAGAAGTACTATGACCGACATGTGAGGGGAATTGTGCTACAACCCGGAGATCGGGTACTGGTACGGAACTTGACTGAACGAGGTGGTCCGGGGAAGTTGCGGTCCTATTGGGAAAACACCATCTACGTGGTGAAGCAGCAGATTGGAGAAAGCCCAGTCTATAGGGTGGCTTCAGAGATGGATGGAAAGAAGGAGCGTGTGTTGCATCGCAACGTATTACATCTTGTCAATGAGCTCTCCAGGGACTTACCAGCCACAAACCAAGGAAGTAAGCCCCCAGGGGTCAAAAGAAAAGAATCTAAACCAACTCGACAAGAGACAAAGGCGCAACGAGACGACGAGTCAAGTTCGGATGAGGATGGGGGTTCCATTTATTATGGACTAGGATACGATCTGAGAGGTGGACATGGAGACAGTGCTGTGGATACCTTTGACTCTACTAATGTACCCTCAAGATGTGTAGTCCCGGCTGAGTCGGATCCAGATGTCAGCGAAGGGATGCCGCTGGACGCAGAGGGGACGCCACTGGAGGAACGCATGGTAATAGAAGAACAGGGGGGATCAATCGACACGGAAGCGGCCCTCACAGAAGACAGAGGGGGGGTTGAACTGTTGCCTGAAAAGCAAATGCAGTCTGCATATAACCTGACCCCCTCCAGCTGAGGTACCAGGGTTGAGAAGGTCAACGAGAGAAAGGCGACCAGCTGCACGGTTCACCTATGAAACACTTGGCCAGCCTTCTCTCCAGTTGCATTCGTCAGTTAGTTTCGCAGATGTACATGAATCGCCAAACACATCAGCTTCTAGTATGCCACTGTATCACTCAGTACCTTATTTCCTTTGGACACCACAGTCCATTCCATCATCTCATGGTATACAGAGATATATCCTCCCAGTATACTATAAAGAGTTCATTTACTGATGTTAGCAAGAGGGGAGGCACAAAGTGATCTGAATATTTGAGTAAATGTTATATGTTAAAGTTTAAGAGGTCAAATGTCAGGAGCCATTTTCATTTTGTTGGGGAGTGTGTGACACCTACAAGTGTAAGCGTCACAATTGTAATTTGCTTAGAAGTTATTTGTGGAAAGGCCAATGCTAATGGTAGTATTATGTTGAATTTGAGGAGATGTAATTGTGTAGTTTCGCCACTAGGGGGAAATAGCGCGGGTGGTATTCGGTGCTGTGGGGCTTCCGGGCTTCAGACGAGGAAGAGCCTGCAGACCGAACGCAACTGATGTCTCCCGTCTCTATTTCTTTCTGTGTGAAACAGGTTAGTAATCTGAGTTATTTCACCTCAGTACATGTTTACAGAGAGGCGATTGTGTTTAGATGCTCGTGATGTTGTGTAATGTTGTAAGTTGTGTGTTCGAACATAGAAAAGAAATATAAACTGTTTTCCGTCGACCGACGGGAGAGCAGCCATCTTATCGGTGGGTAATGGTACGAAATGGTGAGGCTTTACAATGTGTGTTTCATTTTGTTATGGATGTTGCTCCGAGATATACCTCTTAAATGCAAAGTATTGTTGTTGACTGTGTTTTTATATGATGATGTATTCTGTTTCTTTTGAGATTTTGATATAGATGTGTTTCAGTTGGAAAATATGGGTTTTCATATGTTTAGTTAGAAAGAAGTGTCAGCAAAAAAAAAAGGTAATAATAAGCAGGTAAATAGTGATGATATTATTACATGATAGGTTTTTGCAGCAGGATAGCTGTAGCATTTCGCTGTAGTAGCAGCGCACAAAAGAGACCCTGAATTATGGGGCAGTTATTTTGTATATTATATACAGTGGAGCAAAAGATGTGAGTTTGTTTCAATATTGTAGTTTGTGTTTAGAGATATGTTAGATGATATTGTGAATGAGAAGGATGATTTAACGTTTTGTAAATAAAGAGACGAGGAAGAGCCTGCAGACCGAACGCAACTGATGTCTCCCGTCTCTATTTCTTTCTGTGTGAAACAGACCCCACCAGAGGTCTGTAACAAAAACATTTATTGATAAACAGTTTGCTAATCATGTTTAATAAATAATAAGCTGAAAGTAATTGATAAAAGTAAATGGTAAGCTTGAGCTAACATTAAAAAATGTGAGGAAAAGTGTTAATGAAAGGGTCTTGAGGATTACGGGGCTATGGCATTTAGTTTCTTATTTTGTAGGCATAACCAAGTTTGTGTAAGTTTTAACAACCGATCTTCAGTCTTAGGAATAACTGAGTAGTCTCTGTACTGATCTGCAGCTCAAAGGCAGGTCCATACTAATCCTTACAAATAATCCTAATATTTAATGTAAGAGTAAAAAGGTGTATTTAATGTTCTTGTAATATTGGGGAGTGCAGAGTAAACAGAGGAGGGGCAGGCTGGCAGGAATGACAGCAGTGTTAGTGAGAAGCCTGAGGTACCTCAGCTGTGGAAAACACTTTCAGTATGAAAGACACAGTTATATATTCTTTCTTTCTGCCAACACAAGTGTTATTTCAAAATAGACCAGGAGTCTCTGAGGTAGCTGACACACGTGCATTAATTTTTCCTGTTGCTTTTATGAAAGACAGCTTTCATATAACCATGGAAATCATGAATCGTCACACGAGGCTGTTTACAGTGAGGGAGAGGAAAAAATAGAAATGCAAAAAAAAAAAAAAAAAAAAAACCTTTGGAGTGTTTACCTCATAGGCTTCACCGGTGAATTCACTGCCACAAAACTCACACTTGACCTTGCGCTTCGGGCAGTCGTGCTGCAGGTGGTCGGGCAAGTCGCGGCGCGTCAGCTTGACAGAACAGCGATTGGGGCAGGGTATCACATTGAAGGCGCAGGTGGAGAAGTGGCTCTGAGAGAGACACAACGGGTCATCAGACTCACCCCATATGCTGGGCACAGAAACAGGGGAAGGCGGCGGGTATCGGCTGCTTCTTACCTGCAGCTGCTTCATCTGGCCGGTCCAGCGGCAGCCCTCCTCGCTGTGAATGCATCGAATGGGCAGAGCCAGGATCTGCTGCTCCAGCTCTGGGTCTGGGTAGATCTGAAGAAGAAAAGCAGGTGGAGGTCAGTGTAGCAGGTCCCAGGATGTGTCCAGCATCTGTCTGCATGTGAATTTAACCAGTTTTTGCTGCATTTGGAAGGGCTGCCATTTATTTTAAGGGTAAGAACGATGGGATGGATGAGCCAATGGTTTAGCTGAATAAAGGGAAAGAATACAGACACTCACTGGCTGCTCCCAGTTGCACACAGTTGAGACTGATTTTGAAAGAGAGGCAAATTTTGCAAAAGGGTAAATGCAGCCCTCATCAGACTGCAGCACAGTGACTCAAGCCAACCACTGCAGTGATAATGAGTGAGTCTGTGGGTTTATTGGACATTTGAGAGAGTAGGAGAGGGGAAAGCAGAGGAAAAGATTTATTTATCCTTGGTCACTGAGTGATAGGGATGAATCAGTTTCCTGCCCAAACATCCCAAATCCTCCCCTTACAGTACACTGTCCAGAGGATTTACAGCTCCTTCTATGTGTCTCCATCCCCCCGTGCTGTCACACGAGGCACGGGCAGAGCACTGATCAAATAAGAAAAGCCACTTCCTCAAAATGTCACAACAGCCCTCCGAACAAATAACGGCTCACAGTAAGTGCCCAACTGCACTCACGTGTCTCTGCCAGCAAGTTAAAAATTCATTTGGAAAATGATCTGCAATGAAACCCTCATCATCCCTCTCATTGTTTGTAGCTGCTTTGTTAGGAGATAGATGCCTCTTCAAGTGTATTAAAGTATATCTGTGCAGTGAAAGGATATCTATAAGGAGCAACTCCATTTATATTGAAGGAGCAGGCAGTATTTCACTGCCATAATCACATTCTCTGAGGAGAAACAAAAAAGGGGGGAAAGTCCTCTAAAGCACACTGAAACACTTTCTCATTGTTCCCGTTTTGGAATTTGCAGGGGGACAGCAATAATGACCTTTTAATAAGTTAGTCCCAGGCAGATTGGGGAGGGGGGGTTAAGCTCTTTGGAGCTCCAACTTGGGGGTTTATTCTGTCTGCTGCAGCAATTGTTGGCCCTGCACTGCTGCTACACCAAGAGCAGTGCAATCCTTTAATGACTGCAACACTGTTGTTCTGTGAGAGCGAGGTTGTGTTTGTGCACGTTTTCGAAGGACAGTGTTCAGTGAGCGTTGCAATAACCCTGACAGGGACCACCAGGATGGGGTAATTTACCGGCGACTGGGAGCCTTGGCAAATAACAGCGTCTGACAGGTGTGCCATGAGCACATCCTTCCTGTGGGGAGTCCCTGCTATTACAGGCACCTTCATCCCTCTGAGCACAGCATGCACACCTACACTGCTGCCCTGCTGAGCCCGCTGCAGCTCGGGGTTAACCCCTGAACGTTTATCTTCATCTTTAATTCGTTTTAAGGTCATAAAAATCACCTTATTCATCATCGTCTGACAGTGTCTGCTTTCATTAAATCTGAATGATGATGAACTTCTACTGAATGCTCTTTTTTCCCCGTTTTTCTGCTGCTTTGATTAAAGATATTTTGTGCACGCAGCATAAGCTCAGAAAGAGTAAAGCTAACAAACTGCACGAGAGACGTAGCAAGTGATGCCAAATGCTGCACTAAAAAAGGAGATGATCCTTTTCTACCCCTATCCTTGTCTTCCAGTCTCTCATTTTGCCTGGGGGGGGGGCATCCTCTGACTCTGAATACAGTTAGTCATTATCTTTTCCCCCAGAGCACAATCTGATTAACTGCATTTAGAGTTCAGTTGAAACTTCTTCTGGACAGGGAGAGATGTATTAAAAGGGGTGGGGGGGTACTAGTTCTAATAGATTATCCTCTGTAATGAAATGAAATGCAATCTCTGACTCTGAGTTAAAACAAGGATTACTGACTTTACTTTTGGAAATTCAGCTTTTATTGCACCATTACAAAGTCAAAGCCATCATCCTAAAGCAGTTGTTTTCTGATAATTTGCATTTTCCATCCTGATTGATGACTCCATCTTTATCTACACTTGGTGCTTGTCTGCCATCTGATTTGCATGTTTTCCTGGTTGGACCAGTGTAGCCCAGTTTATTTACATTTCGAAGCAGCTGAATGCAAACAAAGCAAAAATGCTACCCTTTTACTGTTTTTATTTTGGTTTAATAAATTTCTTGTGCTTATGTTACTGTGTTACCATGTTACTGTGCTCTATGTTTACATTATTTTAGCATTTTTAGCATCATCTCCATCAGTATCAGCCGTTGCTGTATTTTTTTTTATCTGCCTGACACCAGCTCATTTTAAGCATTTTAGCACATTGATGTTACCTCACTGTGTTGTGAGCCGTGGCATGACCGATATCACCTTTGGCCTCTTGAAAAACTTCTTCCAGTGTAAAGACATCCAGAAGAAAGAGGAGCTTTGACATGTTCTGTTAACAATTTTGTTTACATTAGGTAATGTTGTTCAGTTTGGACATGACCAAAACTTCAAAAAGTGCAACACAAACTGGAAGTTGAGCACATTTGACTTCAAAATAAAAGTTGTGATGCTGCAGTAAATGTGTTGCAAAAGCTGCGGCTTTTATTTTGGAGGCGAACCGTCTCCATTTCCAGTTTGCATTGCACTTTTCACAGTTTCACTACAGCTCAGTGAGTAGCCAGGCAGTGTTTGCAGGCACTTCCATTCAAACTACAACCACAGCAACACGCTGTCACAATAAGGCAAAGCAATCACAATAAGGTTTTGACACCAGCTGTCGAATACACGTTTATCCCTACTGACAAGTGGTTGCCAAATGATCACTGACTTGTCCATATACCTGTGTGAATGGGGCTTTAGCAATCCTTTTCCCAGCAACCCCCAGCAACCTCTAACAACCAGAAAGGGAAAACTAATTTTCCCCTCATAAATGGTGGCTGGCAGATGGTTGCAGACCAGTCTCTAGGACTGTGTGACCAGGGCCTTACTCAATTGATCTTACACTGTTGAAATGATTATCACACATCCAAAATGGAGGACAAGTTAATGTCACATGGTTAGTGGTTACGTGTCTGCAAAACCTCAATAAAGGCAGACATAGATACTGTGACGACACCAAGTGGTTTCTATTCTGAAGCCTCCAGAGCGACGTTTTCATTGTCACAATTTTGGTTTAAAAAACAAAACAAAAAAAACCCAAACAGATGTGACGAAGACGCCGCTGACTGTCAAACCGTTTGCTCATTTGTTAACGATTTGTGATTGACATGTTGTTAGCAAATGAGCATACCAGTAATCCTCCACTTTGAAATACAGTATGACCCAGATTTACAAAACTGACTTCATTTTGTATGCAATGTGGCCCAAAACGAGAGGAGGAAAGTGTTTACAGAGGTCGAGGCGCATCCACACTGGCATCATTTTGCCAACCATCATTCCCCATAGACTGACGGCAGATGGTATTTTCGGTTGCTCCGTTATTTCCCCAGGGGTCACTGCACTGGATGGATCCGCATGTTTGATATGGCACAGATTTTACACCAGGTGCTTTTCCTCACATGACCCTCCCATTTATCCGGACTTGGAACCAGCACTAGGACTACACTAGCTTGTGACCCCGCTGAGGCTGGGTTTGCACGTGCTCCTGGGATCTGAACCATGCAAAGCAAATGTGTTAACCACTACACCACGGAGCCACTTGTTCCTCATATACTCCCATGTTAAAATACCCAACTTCATGGTAATTAAAGCGCGTGTTTACAACCTAATACAAAAATCCATCCATCCATCCATCCATCCATCCATTCTCTTCTGCTTAATAAATAAAATAAAATTGCTTGCTTATGGTACAGCCGCATCCAAAAAGTTTGTGCTTCACAGTCTGTTGCTTAGCATTAATTAGCAGATATGTACACTAGTGTGTAACACCACCCTCTCATCTAAATATGCTAATTTACCCCCCCAAAATAACATGGCAACAGACAAAATGTGAATGTTGAGGCTTTGAAATGTGTTCGAAACCACATCACAGTGTCCATGTTTTACAGATCTATGCTTTTTTTCAAGGGTCTAATTAGTAAATGGCTCTGGGGCTTGGTTTATGTTGCTTACCCTGTTATTTTCTTAATCTAATCTAATGTGTTTTTAAAAATACCCCCGTATGTGTGGACGTGGCTTTAGTTTGGGATCAGGAGTGTTAGTCGTACCTTGGCATAGTCTAACGGCAGCTGATCCTCTGGACACTTGAAGACGCCCTCACTGCAACAAAACAACAGAAAAGCTGGGTTAGTCTTGGACACAAAGAAGACAAAACAAGTTTAAAAGCATCTCTTCAAAGACAATCAGACATTTTTAAACCACGCTGACCCTCGGACAGAGTCAGAAGGCTCTTCTATTATAGTCTGAAAGAGCAGCGCTGCTCTGCCCTTGGTGCTACTCTGTCTCTTCACATACACTTTTAATCTGAGAAGTTCTCCGACTGATCACGCTGTGTGACGCACTCTCATGCACAGTGATGTCAGATCAGTGAGCCGCTGACTTTAATGACATTGGCTCTTCTGTCTTTGGCCCCTCAGAGGACACGTCTGCACAAATTTTTATTACTGCGGAGGACAAAGCTACACTGTACAGCTTCATCAGTTTGTCTATAAAAACATACAAGAGATGATTGTGAACCCCACTGTTTAGTTTCTTTTCTCTTTTACCCTTGTATCACAGCCTGCATAACAAGGTGCTTGTTTTAACAGGCTTTTGTTTTTCTCAGTACGCAGACTAAACCTCGCCTTCATGCTCCGGGCTCTTCCTCGGGAAGATTTGCTGATCTGCTCTCACAACAGTGAGGCTACTATTTTCTGCATTTTTCCCCTGCAGCAGTTAAAACACAAAATAAGACTTGAACTCCCATTTTACTACGTACCCCCTGTGCAGTTTTTGTGGCGCCACAGAAGTGCATTCACCAGCCCATTTAAGGGCCAAATGAGTGAGTGCCATGGCTCATTAGGGCAGCCCTCTCCCAAACTCCAACCCTAATGTTGTCATAAAATATTCACACTTGTAAATAATGGAGGCAGCAGCCACTAGGGGTAAGCTGCTATACAGCGCCGAGGCTCACAGCTGCACAGCAAACGCTTCCACACACACAAACTTAAACCAAAAAAAAAAAAAAAAATCACAGCTTATCTCCTGAGATGTTAACCATGTTATGATTTTCTCTGCTCTTTTTGAATCACGCTGGCATTGAAAGGTGACACCTGTCAATCTGTCTGTGGATGCTCATAATAAACATGACCACATGTTCATGCTCAGGCTCCAGACTGCTCGCTCTCTGACAGTTTTTCTACTCTTGGCCCTGAATGTTGTCAAGTAGAGGGGATGCGCCTAATATGGTCACCTCAAGCACGCAGCTGCCCCTCCCACCTGCATGTATTTGTGAAGGGCAGCCAATCAGACCAGAGCTGGCTTAAATGGAGGAGAGGAGGTAAAACAGCTTGTTTCTTACATAGTGAGGGGCTAGTATAAGATTATTTGAAACTATGAATCATGTAAATTTATTCTAGTAGAAGCCATGATTAAAAATACAGAAATAGGTCCTAATTTCAGCACTAATTTTGCACTAAACTACAAAAAAACAAAACAAAAAGAAAAAAAAGACACAGGAAATGTATTTTGGACAAAAGCCCTGAAGCTTGATCTGACCTGTGCAGAAGCCTCTTATAACCCCGACCACGGCCACATTATGTTTAATCTAATTAAGGGACAGTAGTATGCAAACAGTAAGTATATGCCCTTTGGTGCTTTAATTTGCTTGGCAGCGTCACCTGACTGCATCTCCCAGAGGCACAGGGACATGTGACAGGGCGGGAGTGCATGTGCACTTCACCCCCGTCTAACCAGCTGCTGTGAAACCAGAGCGTGAGCAGCGGGGGGAGCGGAGGTTAGGCCTGAGAGGGAGTGAGGGTTGATAAAAAAAACGGGGGGAGGTTAATGCATGACGAGACAGCAGTAATTCTCTTCCATTAGGGTCACTGTGTCAGCAGGGAGCTGGAGACCAATTAACAAGCCACAACGGGCTCTAAAAGAGGGTCAATCGATTAGAGGCTTCGAGAGCCCAGTCAGCATCTCGTGTGGTGTGAAATCATTTACAGTACTGTGCATGACCATCGCCGGTTTAGAAAGCGCCGCCCGTCCCACAACTGCAAAGCAAGAAGAGATGGGAGGCGACAGGCTCTCCGCTCTGGACAGGGGTGATGTAGGCGCATGTAGAGGGGGGGTTGGACAGCCCGAGGCCCCGTCCAGCTCGGACCCCGCATCTGACACACAGAGAGGCAGACAGGCGAAAAGAGCCTAGTCACAGACTGTCAGGATAATTCCTTCCCCGGACGCAGAGAAGCTCCCACAGCTCCCACACAATCATGTGTTCGGCCCCACTAGTGATAATGCTGCCCGACTCGCACGGGTCGCCCGTGAATCGAACTCTCTGTCGCTCTGTGACAGCACATTAGCAGTGAACGGCAGAGCCGATGTGAAACACAGCTCCGGTTCAATTCATCCATCTTCTCTGCCAAACAGTTTCTCTAGCTAGTGAGGGCTTTTTAGAAGACATAACATATAACCCACAGGGCTGTGACTACAGCACCGAATAATCTAATACTGGGTTTTTTCAAGCTACTTGTATACATTGGTACCAATTAATTTTTGCTGCTTTTTTGTAAATATATTTTTGGGGCTTTTGTTTAGTCTTTATTTGATCGGACAGTGGAGAAAGGACAGGAAACCTGGGAGAAAGACCAGGGGGAAGATATGGAGTAAATGTCCTCAGGATGGATTCAAACCCAGGCCACCCAAATATGGACCGTGCAGACACTGAATGGGACAAACGATTCAATCTGAAGACGTCACCGTGGGCTGTGGGGAACTGCCAGGTTTCACTGGTCCTTGACATTTTGTAGCACTTTATACAGTATGCAATTAGTAGAGCTATTAAAAAAAATAGTAGAGGATAGCTGCAGTCTGACTGAATTTACTATAGGGTAAACATTTTTATTACATAAAGCCTTGAGGGTAAACTCCAACTGTGCTTGTGGGAACTTGCACCTCACAAACGTCTTTCAAAACAAGTTTGTCATAAATTTGCATCACAGTCTAGATGCTGGTAAACAGTGTTTCAGTGTTGTGTCGAGCACCCACAGGGGAGCATCTTAGGACTGTACAGCATACAGTATAACACAATCACTTCATTAAAATTTTACCTCCTCCTTCTGTCCACTCAGCTGCTCTCAGGCGTGTTTAAATCACCTTAGATTCACTGCCAGGTGACACTACCACATCGTGTTAGGGGGTGGAAATCACATTCACTCCTCTGCAGGTGAGATCCACCCACCCACCACTCACCCCCTAAATCCCTCTACCCTCTAATTGCCCTCTCTCTCCCCCCTGTCCTTAAATCTTCTTTTCAGGCCCAGATTAAACAGCCGTCCATTCATCCAGCTGATACCACGAGGACAGCCGTCACAACATGCTTCATCACTCTGCGCGCAGCTCCTGACAGGCAGACGGTGAGGAGTACAAATCCCTCAGGTTTAATCTCACCGGCGCAGAACAGAGGAGTGTTTTTCCAAGAGACAGCGACCAGCCTGCAGGCCACACGGAGAGGACATGTTGGTGACAGTCTGCCTCGGAGTAACCTTGAAACCTGCTCTGTATTGACGAAGAGAGAAACTCCTAAACAAACCCTTCTGTGTTTGCCGTTGTGGCAGACAAGGACTGTCGAGACACACAAAACAAACTAAATCAAAAGCACGAGAGCTTCGGAGAGCGCCAGTCTGTGGCACATTAACTCTCTGAGCAGACTTTTGTTATTGAGTCAGATAGCTTCGGGAGCCTTGACTGAACTGCCCACTTATCTCCCGCTGGAGCTCGCTGCCAGCTTTTATGTTCATCCTCATGCTAAAGCCTTTTTGTCTTTTCAAGATATAACCAGGATTAACTTTAATATGCACAAACAAAACCTTAAATTCCACCATTGCGCTCCGTGAAGGCTTTGGGTCTCACAGCTGAAACCAAACTCTCTCCGTTTCCTCTCAGGAAGTTGAGGGAAAACAGGACTTTTGTTTTATCTCATCTGCAGTTACGATGATCCCGCAAATCCATCTGGTTTTGGGTTTATGTGTGTAAGAAGTCAGGACTTCCTTCGCCTGAGCCTTCTATTTTGAACAATAATGAGCACAGATTCCATAGAGGCGTCACAGATTATGTGACTTTTATGGCTGACCTTCAGCTCAGTTGATTGCTTAATCCTTAATTTACAATATAAGATTGAAATTATTGCAAGTTTAGGATGAAAAAAAAAAAAGAAGTGTTTTTTGCATTTCACACTAAATTTTCTGACATTTTTATTGTTCTCTGATGTTTTAGTTGCAGGGTTAGGGTTCAAAAATACAGGAAAACACCTTCTCAGCACCTCTTCACCCATTAACTAATCTCAAAAGGTCAGTTTGAGCCCTCACCTCTATTCCAACTGTTCAGCAGGTCTCGCCAAAGCGTGGCACCGCTTACTTGATGAGTCACTCTGAGTAGAGACGCAACCCTCGGGGAGCTGTTGGTTGCTAACAAAGCCCCAGAGTTCAACTGCACACCTCTGAACCTGAACCCCAAGCGATGCAACAGGGTGTGTCAAACTATATGCTCAAATGTAGCAGTGATGAATATAAGAAAGAAAGCAAAGCATTTCAGGAAGCTCAGCATTATTTTTTTTTTCCCTGTGGGAGGGAAACAAAACCATCTAGCATGGACTTTGAAACCAACAAACTACGTGAACATTAAAGTGCTAAAGCAGACTAAAGGAAAAGAAAGAAACCCAAAGAAGCAAAACGTAGGCACAGACTGTACTACAGCTTATCAGCCGTTTTCACACGTGGACTGCAGCCCTCGACCGTTTTATACGTTTCATGTGAGAATGTAAATACTCCTGCACAAAAGACTGGGTGATATCTGAGAGCGGAGGAGGGAATAGACCGGAGAACTCATAGCATGCGAGCACCCCCCGCATGTTTTACCAAGGCACCTCCCCTCGCCTAAACCAAACAAGAGCATTTCCTAGAATGAAAACGGCAAAGACAGCTACCTGCTATGTGTTGCATGTGAGCAAGAGCAACTTGGGACAGGGCCAGGAACCAATGCTCCTCATCACAATATATGGAAAGCAGAAGTCTACACACACAAGATGTCAGGGAAATTATGTGTGACATCTACTACCACTTTAATGAGAAGTTCACACAGAGAAAGCTGTTTTTCCAGAGATCTAACAGTTTATTATTACGTTTTTTCAACTGTCTCTGAAGCTGTCTGACCACAAACCACAATTCGTTGTAATGTCTTCCAAATGAGAGTGGAGGAGCAGCTTGCAGGCAGAATTTTTAGAACAATAGCCAAAGGTTACACTGCACACCACAAGCTCAAAAGGTACAATTAGTATGGTTAGTGCCGCAGCTCAAAGGTGCTCCTGAAAGCAGCATCCTGTCTCTAGCACGGTGTTCTCCCCCTCGGCCTCATGATCAGCTGCGTATCCCCTGAATAAGCCGGGTGATGTTTCCACCTGTGGAACCCGATAGACTTCACCCACATCTCATTTGGCTTTCCGCCGAGCTCTCCGCAGCCCTCTCATTTGTCTGAAACAGGAGGAGCAGCGCCTACTTTCACAGAGTGCGATGACACACCGGCCCACAGGTGGATTGACGGCTCCTTTGCAGGCTTTCTGTGTGGCACATCCACACATGAATGATGCTGTGACAGCTGCTTGTGTGGGATTTAATACCTACAGCATAAGCTGTCCATACCTGTGGTTTGTTGGAGATTATATTATGCATAAGCTCTCTGACGTTTGTGGAAGGCAAAGCTGCTGCCTACTAGGAAGCACGGTGACCTTTTAAAAGAGTTTGTTTGGCACTGAAAAGCTCTGCTGATCATGCTGATCAGCTTTTCTAATGAGTAATGTTAAAATCTTGGTGTAGATCATTTCTTCAAGCCAGTGCTGTGAAATGACTAACATAAAATAATTATCCTGAGACATTTTTTTTTCCAAATAAAAACTCCACACATTTTTTTTGTTTACAATTCTCAAATGTGAAAAACTCTTTTTTTTTTTTTCTTTCATTTGATAGTTTCAGATGTTTTTTTTTATACTGCTGTCTGATGATGATTTATAATGTTGTTATTACCTTCTAATCTCCTGTAAATTTAAACAGTCTGCACAGTTTTCTGCTCTGTCTTTACTTTGTAAAGTACAGATGTCATTACTGAACCTCACTCAGGTTTCTTTACCATATAAATGCTCCAAAACCCCAAAAGGATCCGGGACAGAATCTTAAACTGTGCACTATTGTTCACCATTTCCCTAAAATTATTTTTACAGTTTTTGACAGCCCTCTGGAACCTTTTTGTTGAGTTTAGCGGGACTCAGTCTGGAATATGACACCTGTAAAATCCTATCTGACTTTCTGTGCTGGTTACTAACAGCCTCTGGCAGCTGTTTAATGTGAAGTAACAATGGCTGACAGTCTGCAGATCATGGTCATCAGCAAAACAGAAACAAATCACATGTGACTGTGTGTCAGATGACGCTCAAAAGGGCAGAAAATGAAAGGGGTTTTTTTTTAGCTTTGTCGCATAATTTCCTGTAAATTAAACTTTTGCAGTCGTTTCAGCTCTCTATTTTATGCTTCCTTATCTAGAAAAGGACTATTTTTGTTGTGTTGCTTTGCGAAAGCAGGAATAAAATGATGCAAGTGGAAGAAAGGCACTACTACTACTAGAGAGAGTGTGAGTGTGTGTGTGGGTGGATGTCTGGCCTCGTTCCCTGGCTTCATCTCCTGCACCCCATGCAACACACTCGCTGAGACCAAATGTGGACCAAGATAGAAAAACCATTAAAAGGATGGTTTTACTATGAGCTACACAGACACCACCTATAAAAACCTGAACAAAAGAAGAAAAGTAGATTTCAAAGCTACTGGGATATTGTTCTGTGCCTACACGCGGGCAATTTTCTGACCACACACAAACACTGGAGATCAGGACACCTGAGGCCATCCCCGCTCATGCCGTCATCGCTTATGTAAAGCTATTCATTTCTCTGTGCAGTTCACCTCACCGTGTTGACATTTGTGAGCGCGAGCCATCTGTGAGAGAGTTCGCACATGTTCGCACAGCATCCAAAGGTTGACAAAAAAAATATCTGTTTGTTTTTCTTAAATGTCAGCTCAGCAGTAGCACCGGAAGCAGATAAAGGCGAATATTACCCTGCACTCCATGTTGTTTAGGAGCTCTGACTGAGCTTACTGAAAGTCTGACCTGACAGTAAGAGAAGGTTTCCAGGGGCTGTCCTTTAAATTTCCAATAGCCAATTTTCATAGCAAGTGATGGCTGATTTATTGCTTTATGCATGTGGACACCCACAGATCATCTTACTGCACAAGACCCAACTCCTGCTGAGAAGGCCTGCAATAAACAATATTAGGCGACATGCTTCATGAATCTGCACATACAACATGTAAACTATGTCACGGTCTGTTCTTTTGGCTGCTCTCTTTAGGGGTCGCTGCTGCAGCATCTGCCTCCATCTCACCCAAGCATCCCCCTCTGTCACACCAACACTCTGCATGTCCTCCTCCTCCCCTGTGGTCTTCCTCTGGCAGCTCCAACATCCTTTGTCTGATATGCCCAGTGACTAAAATACCTTATTCTGGAATAAGTACTGTGTTGGCCGTGTTAAGCCACACCGTTTAATTAGATTCAATTGTCTATATAAATAAAGGGGAAAACCTGTGGCAAAAACAGGTCTTGTTAATTTTTCTTCCTTAACAAGACAAAAACCAGACTGATCTACTACAACTATGAACCGATTAGCTTTCATTCAACATATTTGGCAGTTAACAATATAGCAATTCTGCTAACATCCTTAATTTTGTTGTATTTCTACACATAAAGGCTTGGTTGTACTTGTAGCATTACACAATAACCAACCACTGATGTGTTATTGGTTTCCAGAAAACACACCTACATTTCCTGGGCAGAAATACCCTTTTGTGCGATCATAAAAAAGTAGAACTCAGACGCTCGAGAGGTGGAATCAGGCAGTTGGTTTGAATTTGAGAGCAATTAGATGACGATGACTCATCCCATCAACCAGAGGTGCAGCTCAGACGCACAGCCGCGAGGTAAAAAAAGAAAAAGAAAAACACCTGCCAGAGGGCAAGCGGGAGAGGAGAGGAAGGAAGGACATATATGGAGGATCGGTGGGAGGAGGAGGAGCAGTTATGTGCTGGCTGAAGGCAAGCTTATGCGATGCATAATCCATCTTTTAAGTGTGTGAGGAGGGGAGAAGGCACATACAAGTAGTTATAATCCTCCCCCCCCCCCCGAACGCTGTCTCCTTCCATCAGCACGATCAGCCTCTGACATGGAGTCTTTATCAGAAAAGGGAGGGGGTATAAAAGGGAATGAATTCCAGCTCCTCCACTGACATCATGAATTTATAGCAGTCATAAACTAAAGACCTCCTCCTAGGTCGCACCTGGGATATTGTGAAATGAGCAGGGGCTTGATGATTGATAGCAATCATGTTCGGGATAAATATGAAGTCAGCTGCAGCAACTTGTCAGGGTAGCTCCAGTTCAAAGAGAGAGAAAAACGGCTTTTTGAAGGTTTCTGTACAGTTAAACGATAAAGAGATACCTGCAGCGTCATCGAGCAGCATGAGGCCGTTTGATTGTTTCCAACAGCAATAACTTCAAAAACACTCAATTATAAATGATCCTAGACAAGATAGATCAGCATCTAATAATCTAGAGAGTGGTATCACTCCTCTCTCTTGACAAAGAAGCCAATAAATGGATTTCCCAAATTGTCCAACTCTTGCACTAAAATGCTCCTAATCATATGGACGTCGGTGCCAGTTATGCAGTTTTATACCAACACAGTCTGTTTTGGAACTTGGCAGGGAATCAAAGAAATAGAAGAGCAAATATAACAGAATGCAGTAGGATCTTTTGTTTTCCTGGTCGATTTCATCCCCCTGATTAAACACTGGATGCAGGAGGTACAGGAAAATCAATCCACTTTCATTAACTGCTGCTGATCTGGGAGCAGGGTGGTGGAGGGGGAGGAGGAGAAAGAGAGAGAACGGTCCCATCAATTGTACTGGGAGCTGAGCTCATGCATGTGTGAGTGCAGTCACCCTCACCCACTCAGTACACAGCAAAAGCAAAAAAAAAAAAAAAAAAAAAAAAAAAAAAAAAAAAAGGAATGAAAGGAAACGAGAGAGACCACCATAACGGAGGCGTACCCGCACGAACAGGGCCCGCACCGCGTACATGAAAGGAACCGAGAGCTTGAAAGGAGATGCTTTACTTTTGATCTGGTTGAAGGGTGGTTTGTGGAGGGCCGGAGTGGGTGGAGGACTGCATCTGGAGATCAATGAAAGTCCTGAGCTTTAACATGTCACACATGTGAGAAGGACTTACTGCCATTGAAGAAGTGCTAAAAGCTGCAGTCAAGGTTGCAGCAGGTGAGAATCACCCCACTCTCCGTTTTACTACCAACTGTCACATATTTGTGAAGATTCAAATGCTGCAAAGGAGCTGGAGAGTGATCAGCTATAATTCAGCAACAAATGGAAGCAGCTACATGCTATAAATTTCTCCAGACACGTGTGATATTTAGCGGTTTTAATCACAGATGGCTGGTCTAATTTTAGTTCAGAAGGCAGATTTCTGCTCAAAAGAGCAATATGCAGCGATGATGGCTGGCTTTGAGGAGCCGCTGAGCTGCCACTCTAATCTCATGGAGTGCCTACACCGGACGGGGAGGCATTGCTTGGCCTGCTCAAAGGAGAGCTGCAAGCCAACTGTATGCATATGGCATTAGGGAAGCAGTAGCAGACAGAATCACCTCATTTTCCCCCCTCCCTCAAAACAGCATTAATGAATCAGCTATTGGAGTCACAATCACGGAGAAGCACAGCATGAAATCACAGCACTAATGCAGATTAAGTGTGGAAGCAGCAGCGTGCTTCGAGCTATTGTACAAGCTGCCTGTCAAAATAAGAGCGTTTTCGATCAGACGTCGGCAATAATAAGGCACGAGGTATGCTGCTCAAGAATAAGGAAACTTTAATCCAGGTGTTTAGTTTGAGGCAGACAGGAAACACTAAATCAGTCAGCCTGGCTCTTTCCAAAGGTCTCTGTACACTCGTGGGTGGATTTTTCTTTCTATAGGACAGAGCTAGGCCAGCATCAATGTTCTCCTGGTGTGGCTTCATATTTAAAGAAATAGTCCGTCTGCTGAATGAAGCCACGTCTACTGTAGTACACACTGGAAGGCTGAAAACAGGGGGAAACAACCAGCCTGGCACAGTCCAAAATCTGCTTATTAACACCTCTAAAGCTCACTAACTAACCACTTTATATCTTGTTTGTTTAATCCGTACAAAAGCCTTTGCACAGAGCCAGACTAGCTGTGCATGCTCCCACTATGCCGAGCTTCTAGCTGCATGTTCAGCAGAAGAAGTGTCCACACTCTTCTCCCTTTACAAACCATTTTCTTACGAACGCCTAACTGAGCCGGGATACTGCTGTAGGTCAGAATATCTGACAGATGGTTGACAGGGAGGTGAGGAGGTTAATGCCCAGTAAATCCAGAGATGAGCATATTCTGCATCATAAAGCATTTTTACTTTGAACATACTTTCTCTGATTAGTTGGGATAGTGGCTGGGAATACAGTCCTTCACACAAATACTGGATTAACTCAAGATTTAAATGCCAGGACAGTTCCTGCTCAAGCAAAGTGAGTGAGAGAAACCCCTGTCGGTCACGACAGAGCATCTCTGCCTCCCGCACAGGAATAAAAGCGCCCAGACACAAAAATCCCTTATTTAAACAAAAAAGCATTTTGCATGCAGAGGTTTATGCTTCTTTATGCAATTAAGACAAAAATTCATGTGCCCAAAATGCTTTTTTGTTTCTTAAAATCAAGACCATTTTATCTCCTTTGGTAGGATGATGACAAACACACCAGTGATTTGTTAACTGGTTCTAACAACACATTATTCCCGCGTAATGACCTCGTTTTGCTCTCTGTGAGGTTTGTTTTACGGCTTTAAAAACTGCCAAGATCTCTTTCACGCAGATGCCAAGAGGGACATTTCAACTTTACAGAGAATTCAGTCCAGACCTGGCCACCAGAGGCACAACATCAATCAAAAGCCACTTAGAGCTAAAGTTTCACTATTTAGCGCCTATAGACGCATGAGCTCATGGCAGCAGAAGAGGAGAGGAGAAACTGCTGCTGCTGCTTTGCGCGGTCTCGTCATAAATCACGGTTTATAGCGATTCATGAGAGTGCTTCGATTCGCTCGTTTATTATGGAGTCGACTCTCAATGCCAAGGCCTGCACCAGACAAAGAAGACTGTTGTTTTTACAGCAAGCAAATCAGCCGTATACCCGCAAGGAAACAGCCTCAGAGAAACACAGAGCTCATCGCCCATCAATTAAAAGCTATTCTTTTACTGCAGACTGACTGACACTCACTCTGGAAATATGTAGAGCGCAGTAAACAAGCCGAGAGGAGAAAAACACCAGACTAAAATGAAGAAATTCACACCACACACACACACTTCTCTCTCAAGTTTAGAAAGCAAATGATCGATGAGCAGATTCTTACATAACTTCTGCATCGCCTCTCCATTGAGAGACCGCAGCAGGTGGGCAATGCAGATAATCCTTCTGGCTTGTAACATCTTACGGACGATAGATCTTTTAATCGACTTGCACCTGTCAACCGTGTGCACGGCAAAAGGAAATCAGAACCAAGATCCACCTGCTTTTACAATTTGCTCTTAAAAACATTAAAAACGTGAAAGTAAATGTAATGGAGAAAGTTCAGTGAAAGCCACTCTTGTCGAAAGATGAATATAATTTCCATCCACAGTAATTTATATGTGAGTATGGCTCTGCTTTGAAGGAACCAGCAAGACCTCTCTTACAGGACAGGCAGCAATGACATCAGCATGGCTTCAAGGTGTAGGCAATCTGAAGGATATCAGCTGATCCATCAGCAGCTCCATCAGCTGATGTGGACCGGTAATCTGATGAGATGGTGGCTTGGAGGCCTGACTGAACCATACGAGACATGTAAATGTCACACACAAGTACAAAAATAGGCAGCAAATACAAATCAAGCATGAATGCCAGACTTCCATCGTGGTTACTGGGTCACCTCATTTTGTCAGCACTGGTTCAAAAGCACCTGATCAGCGCTGGGCAGCATTAGCCAGCATTTCAGTTTGCCAGCTGCACATTAGGAACAGGAGCCTGACTTGTGCAAAGAAAATGATTATTTACTATTGTTTCTTCACACCGGGTCAATGTAATGCTCAGCAACATGCATTAAATCAACAGCAGAAAGACAAACTCTGCCTTCAACAAACAACTGTCTTTTCTTTCCAGCCCTTCAAAGATAAGTACCACACACACACACACACACAACCACACACACACACTCACGGCTGACCTGCTATGTGTAAGAGAGATAGGAAGAGATGGCAGGTGTGGGCAAACCATTATCAGCTTTGCTGTGTGAAGAAGTTATTTCAGTCCGACCCCACAGGAACAACACAGAGGAAAAAAATGTGAATTGTTCAGAGATGGAGGAGTTTTTATGTCTGGATCCGATGAATTGCTACTGAACTTTGTTTTTGGTTTGCATGAACTTTTACCAGAGTGAGTCTGAGGTCATGGCAAACTAAAGACGGTGCAGACTAGAGTGAGGATAACGACTTGGATTTCGTCTTGTCAGAGTGTGCGATCTGCGTCGTTGTGATTCACCGTTATCGCGGCAGCAGAGCGCGGGAGGCACAGCCGCGAGTCTGATGTGTCATGAGTCACTTGTGTTCCTCTCAGGCAGAAAAACGGAGAACTTTTGCCTCTCCTCCTCAATCCCGCTCACCTTAAGGAACAGATGCCTCGCTTTACTGTCAGATATCAAGGAAATCAGTGTTACGCAAAGTGAGTGTCTGCTTCCAGCTCGTCTGAATTTCCACTGAACTGCGAGCAGAAAAGCTCCTTTTCCTGATGTGTCAGTAAGCTGATTCGGGCCTGAGAGGTGTGCACATCACTGGCAGGCAGTGACAAATTTAGGTCCTGTGCTTTTGTGTCCATGGTAACTAGAAGTAGGTGTGTTTGTGTGTGTTTGACAGTGAGCACACGCACAGATGCGTGTACTAATTCACAAAACCCACACACAACCCCTTCTCACTGCCCTTATTATCAGCTGCTGGAATCACACCTCAGACGGGCTGTGGCTCCGGCTTCTCCTTATCAGCCTCAGTCCCTACAAACCAGCACAGAGAGCCCCCCCCCCCGGCTTGTGCATGTGCACGGCCCCCCTTGTGCCTGATCTGTGAGGCACCTCAAAGCTGGGCCTCCTGCAGTTGTCCACTTCTCTGCCTGCTCTGTACACGCAGTTTCTTTGTTCGGCGAGATGAGGCGCTGACGTCAAATCGCCTCCTTTGTTTCAAAACGCCTCAGCTTGCATTGTTCCTCTAGCATGGATTCTTCAACCTGCTCCTGTTGCTGGGAGCAACAATGAGATAAATGACAAGATTTTTCAATCAGCGCATAAAAACAGGAGGGGGAGGAAAAAATAGAGGAATTAGCAACAAATACAGATGTCATCCATTCCTCGTGATAATTAATCCTTATTTTTGTCAGCTAAAACACAAGCTGCGCTGCTTGAGCTGCAGGATTACTTGTGTGTCTTTATGGTACTTTCCCCAGTTAGCTGTTAAAATAAACAGATGCGTTACTGCAGGGCTTCGTAAGCAAAAAATGACCAAAATTCAAGTTCTTCTCAATTATGAATAATAAACTCAATATCATTTGTTTGCCTGGTGCTTGTTGAAAGCTAAGTATCAAAATAGAGGCACACCCCCCCAATACACCTGATCCCAGTCTATAGTCCATGAGCCGAAGAGGTAATGTAAACAAGCACTCCTTCATTCTGAACAGGGTGACTGACCCATCTGGAGGTGCACCTGATAGCACGACTTCCTGTGCCGCCCTGTCGGGGTTGGCCCGTTCAGAGGGAGGAAGAAGGTGACCAGGCGCAATAACACTGTGTTGACATATCAGCAAATGAGCTGGGAGCGAGATCCTGAGGCAAAACACAAGGGAGCCATTGAGCTGTTTGGTTAAAGGACCGCCACAGTAAATAGATGAGAGGAAGATGAAGAGCCTTGGCAGGAAGGACAGCCTCATCACTGAAAAAAGAAAAAGGAGGGCGGACGGAAAGGCTGAGGGGCAACTGGGCAATGACCTTAACATTGACAGAGGGCCCTGTGGATAAACGACTATAATTCAGAGTGTGTTCACTTCAAGCGAGGGGCTTAACTGCTCCGCAGACACCTGTTCGGCTCGACAGAGTAGCCTTTCACTGAGGACAGGTGCCTCGGCAGAGAGCCGCCTACTTCCCGCTCCCAGCTGCTCTGCTTTCAGACCTCGGACACAGATTCCTCACATGCCTTCCTGTCAGCTCAGAAACCCGAAAGGCAACTCCCTGATACAACCGTGAGGCATTAGAGTGAAAGAGTGTGGTTAAAGTCACACGAGCTACACACAAAAAGCTGCATTAGAGCACATTTGTCGGTCTGTGATAGATTACAGATGTGTTGTCTAAAAGTATGCGTAGGCTTCACTTCCCTCATGATTAACAAGGCATCACCTTCAATGCCAAGAAGTCTGACTATGATTCAAGTAAAATAAACTCACAAACCTGCTGCATCATCAAAGTTACTTCTCAGAAATGTTTCCACAATCGGATCTTCTCAGTGGGAAACTACCAGTGGGTAGGTATTTTCTTTATTAGTCCAAGGTGATGCCTTCATCACTCTAACCAACAGTCCAAAACCTAAATATTCAATAGCATGAAAAGACCAGCGTTCAAGTTTTATCTGTAGATTACTTCATTGATTGGTTTTTCATTGCAGCTGTCAGCATTTTGGTCAGAACAGTCCACAAAGTCCAGCAAAGTGCTGACTGTCAAATACTAAAAAGAAAAATATGATTCAGAAAACTTCACAGTTCAGCTGCTGAAACTAGAGCTTCTTCAGTATTTTTGCCTGAAAAGAACTCGTTAATCAGCCCTAATTTTGGGCCTTGAGGCCGTCTGGTTGCACTCTCCAGATGCATTTCATGTTTTCTAGCTTCAAATCAAAACGTGTCCTCCTGGAATAATCTGTGTGAGAGCCTGAACATGTGTTCATCAGCTCGGTGGCCTGTACACAAGACAAACACACTGAATGAGCGGGCAGTCAATTAGCACGATAGGGAGCAGCTGGAGGCGGGCTGAAAACTCAAACCTTGAAGTATCTGCTGCTGAACCCTAAAATCAGGGATCAGCAGTGGGAATCGGCAGAAAGCATATATGTGGTTTGATAATACATACTCACATAGCATGCGTACCCAGGCACATGTAAGCACTAGTCATACTTTTCAGATCTGGGCCAGTTGGCTGTGGTCCAGCAGCAGGGCTGGGCTGAGCAGCTCGGTCTCAGCACGCTTGCTGTTCGAGGAGCAAGGTGCTTCGCTGCATAGCAGGAATGTTTTCTGTCTTTGTTTGGGCCCAAAGGGGCTGCGGGGTTCATTTTAAAGGAGCTCTTATAGACGAGGGCAAGTCGAGGCATGTCTATAATGGCCTCTCATTGGGCCTCTCAAACTGACTGTCAGACCTGTGGTTTACTTCAGGGATATGTTCACGGGCATATTCACAGAGTTACACACAGACCAAACATCTTTTAGGGAAAAAATATTTCTTAGTTTCACAGCCTTGGCTGCCATTTCTGTGGGTTAAAGTAAAGGCCAGTCTGTGGCTTTTCTTGTTTGTGTCCTTACAGCAAGAAGAGCTGCTTGTTTGTCATCTTTGGGTGAACAGCATTAAAAAAAAACAACAAAAAAAAACTGCGACCAGCCCTGTACACTGATGCGTGCAGAGGGCTTCATGCAGACCCTGTACTCGAGCACATAACAAAGCATAACGTGCAGAAACGTTGAACTGGTGTCATCTAAGAATGCAGAAATCTGTGTGATGGCACAGGAGCATCAGTCAATGACACGGGTATTAAACAAATTCCCTGCCGACCTTCAGGGACATTTTTCCCTCCAAAGCAACACAAATGAGAATTTGAAATAAATACTTCACAGTTTTGTTGAAACAGCCTTGTTTGGCCTGCTGTGTCCATTAACCTGCAGTGGCTAACGTTCGGTAAGCTTCGCACCAACCACGTATTGATGTTAATGAGTCATTTAGTTGAGTTAATATCTCCTTAAGCTTGTTACAGTACTTTAAGCAACACCACATAACTGTCAGGTGCAGCCACAATTAAAAAAAAATGTTGTCCAAAGACCAACTAATCCATTAATTGTCCATTTAAGTTCTAATTTCACCAACAAATAATTGTCCTCTTCACCTGCCAGACCTGTTTTCAGCGATGTGACTGCAGCCTCACGATGAACCAATAAAAAATAACCACAGCTGCAAAAACAGAAGCCATAGTGTAATAAACCTTGTCTTTATTTTAAGTACTACGACCCAAATCTGCACTTGAAAAAAGTCAAGATTTGCTTTTATCTCAACATACTTGTATTTATTTTTCAAGCTGATCTGCTGTCAGTTCATCAGGTAACGTGAATCTGTGATTGGAAGTCTTTTGGGCGGATGGAAGTTGACTCACGTTCTTTAAACCACAAATTAATCTTCGTCTAAACGTTCACACACAAACCACAAACAGAAGTGGAAACACACTGTGTGCAGTCACGCTCCGCGCAGAGGTCGATTACATCCTCTGAAGTCATTTAGGGTGTGTTCCTGCCTCAGCTCTCATACTCAGTTTCAGAGGCCTTTGAGGGGCGAGGAATTATTCCTGAACTGTCACAAGGCTCGTGAGAGAGGCGAAACATCGCCATTAGAAAATCCACCTAAGAGTCTTAAGTGGCACTGATTTTCATCCGGATGCAAGCGCCCACTCTGGTTTCTTTACATCTGTAAAATTATGAATTTCATAATGACATATTTCTGTACTGGAGCGCCTCTGCAGCTGTGTGAACTGGCCGGGGCGCTTTCTCTCAGCAATGTCATCATCGCAGCTGCATCTCTAAAGCCTCTCAGCTTCCTCCCAGGAGACAAGCGTCTTATCCTGAAACAGCCCGGCTGAGATCTATCTGTCAGTCTCAGGAGTGAACAACTTCCATAAATGTATTTTTGCTCTCTGCTGCACTACTTTTTTTTTTTTGGTTGCTTTTTTTGAGGGGAAAAAAAAAAAAGTGTTGGTTCACAAGAGAACAGGAGCATGTAAGCAAAGTCACATGCAGCCTATTGTGGTGGCAGCCAGAAAAACAAATATAATCTGACTGTGCAATAATTCACTCTGTTTTCTGTTTATAACAAGCGGAAAACACCAACATTAAAGCAGGTTGCAGATCGTTTCATCGTCTCCTGTCTAAACATGGATAATTACGGGCTATTAGATGTCAACATCCATTTCCTTACACCCATAAGACATAGTTATTTGAGGTTGTTTCCTTTTATTTGTGCGGATTATATTCTCAGACTCAGATTTTCAGCTTACGGGCAGCTAAGCTGAAATAACACTAGTTGCAACAGAAGTGAGTGATTAGTTCTTAGAGACAAAATAATGAATCAAGAACAGAAATGAAACCACTGGGTGGTTGCTACTGTCGTTCATAAAGCCCAAACTACATGAGTTAATGTCCATATTTTTTTCTTCCTGTCCGTCTCTCTGCGGCTGAACTCCAGTTTTTAGGAGGTAAACATTCTCCGTGTTAAACTTTAAACATCAGTGTTCTAATCATCTAATCATTATGTTCAAAGTCCGACTGTGTGGTGAGTTCAGGGACTTTCGGTGACTAACTTCCCTGGCAGTAATTGCTGCTGGAATTAGAAAGGTGTGGGTGTCACAGTTTCACAGCAGCTGGTGTTTGCTTCTTGACTTTACAGGTACATTTGGGTGGCACAGAGCAGCACCAGCTGCCCTTTCCCCAGACAAACGCTGCAGTGTCCTGCTGCATTTCTTTACTCTGCATGTGTCTTTATTCTCTGCATCAGTTTGTTAAAGTTTATGCGATCCTTTCCAGCTCTGTTACCCCGAGCGCAACAGCTGACAGTGGCTTCAGTGCGCAGCTCTGAGAGGCCTTCACAGACCCCAAAGTGTAGAGCGGAGGCCTGAGAGCTTTTGCTAAGCTAAACACAACATCTCTCTGTGCACAGCTCGCTGACCACTATTGTCGTCAGAAGGACGAGGCGCTGAAGCGCCCCCCCGAACTCTCCGGATCTGGACCCAGGAAGCCTGTACAGCCTCGGGACACCTGCAGGGGGACTGTGAATGTCTCTGTGACAGGACTGCAGCATGGAAATGGCAGTGAACACGCAGTCATTCACCAGTCATCCGTGGCTCTGCTCCCATTCAGACACAGACACCCACTGAGGCACAAAGACCCAGCTGCCTCGAGTGGCAAACTTACACACAACATTGAGCACTAATACAACACAGCTCCATTAAGCCCTTTAAGAAACGTCCTGTCACTGCAGCCAGAGGGCCTCTCTATACATCCCTTCGCACAGAAGGGAATTCATCGCAAAGTTAAAAGGGGACACATTTAGATCATCGTGCAGAAAACAGGCCAAACACAACTCAGATCACACCTGTTGTTTTGGTTAAATGGCCCAGTCCATCTGAATCCTGCCTCTGATATTATCAATTCCCTTTATTAATGCTGCATTATGATTCTGACAGCTGTGCATTACAAAACTGACATCAAACTCAAACTCAAACTGGAACTTTGCACACCTGAGTCACTCGCAGTCTTTTTTTCTGCTCTGTTCCTGTGACAAAAACTAAACGGGCCTACATTTGTTACACTATTGATCAGAAATCGACAAAAGACTCGATAAAGAAAAATGAGTTGTACCTTATCAATATCCATCCCTAGTTTTCAGACCTAGCCATTGATTAAAACAGCTTGGCACCAGCAGGTTCCTCAGCAGAACATGGATTGCTTATTGTTTTTGAATGAGAACAGCCCAAATCACTCAAAGGACTTTGCACTAAAACAGCAGCGTGCAGGCGTTCTCACAGCCACACCTGTGCCCTTAACTTCACCAGCACGTCTTTGGGCTGTGACAGGAAACCAGGGCACCTGTAGAAAACTCATGCAGGATTGGCCCCACGAAGGATTGAACCCACAACCTTTTAGCTATGAGGTGATAGTGCTAATCGCTGCACCACAGTGCTGCCCATGGTTCCAAGAATACCCAACTAAGAAGACATCTGGCAAATAATTCCCTGACACATAGGCTCGCTGGTCTGTTTTTTTATTATATGAAGACAAAGGAAAGTTTTGTATTTCACCCAGAAAATGCTCTAATGGGCCACTTCTCACCCTGAAAACCATTGCCAAACAGAAGGGAGCCAGGGTGGGCTTTATTGCAAAGTAGTAAAAGAGTTAAGTACTAAAGCAATTAATTTATTAATATAGGAGCCAATCATCAGACAGTCGACAACCATTTAGCCACTTGAATAATCCTTTAAACAGTTTATCGAGCAGAGATGCTCACACTAAGCCTTTAATAAGTCCACTGGCTTCTTATAAACACTTGCACAACTTAACAGTTTTCTACTACCACACTGCCCACATATTAGATCAGAGGATGAAGAGTGAAAGAGGTACGAGACGATATGTGTCTGTGCATCAGGACACTCACAGTGTAAAAACATTTGGAGAGCACAGCTGAAAAAAAAAGAAGAAGAAGAAGTATATCACCTACATCAGCGAGGAGGGGAAAAAACAGACAAACGCTGCACTACACACAGAGGACGTGTCAAAGTTAAAATGAATCAAGGTCCGCTCTAAAAAACACTGCCCTGGCTTGCGGACAGTGAATAATCGAGCCGTGAAAAACTCTCACATTAGCCCACTTTGGAGCTCCTCGTGACTCCGGGTAAGTCAGCAGTTGTGCTGTACGACTGCACGGAGGGCCTGTAGGAAGAGATGCTCGAGAGCTGAACAAACCAATTACACCCCTGTCAAGGCCGTGGCGCAGCACTGCATCATCCCCACACAGGCCCCACTGTTATACTGCAAGGCATTGCTCTGGCTCAGGAGTCCTGGCACAGTCCGTGAGGCCTGGCATGTGTGGCTCCACAATAAGCCCGACTATTAAGTGTTGATTCTCCCTTATTAGAGAAGCAGTGTGGCTAAAACAAAGGTCTGCTCTGGTCAGCACACACTGAACTACTGATGCATGTGACTCTTATTTGATTGCAGACAGTGGTAAAGCTGCAGGGCAGGACTGCTTTTACCCCATGACTCTCCCTTTAGAAGTGTGTGTGTGTGTGTGTGTGTGTGTGTGTGTGTGTGTGTGTGTGTGTGTGTGCATTGGGGGGGGGGGGGGGGGGGGGGGGGGCCTCCAAGACTGCTGCTGCAACTGCACATTCCTCCCAAAGCGGAAACACAGGCCATTAGCATCACATGCTAACAGAGGCGCTCAGACACAGCAGAACCACAACGGCTCATGTGTTTCCTCGAGTGCCTCTCAGGGACGTTTCACTTCACTGTGACGTCCTTTGAAGTGAAGATACAGGATTAAACTCTTCATAGTCCCTACTTAGCATTTATAAGCAGCATATGAACAAAATGAATGGTTTAAAAGTTGAAATAAGATTTTATGAGCATGCCTGTGTTATAGCTGCTTACAGCTACATTATAAAATGTTTATACAACATATTGGTGCTGTTACCTCATAACAAGAACGTCCTGGGTTCAAATCTCTCACTCCAGGTACCCCGGCCTCCCCCCACAGTCCAAAGACAGGCTAATTGCTAATTGTGTCTTAGACCTAGGTGTGAATGTGAGCATGAATGGACCTGTCCAGGTACCCCACCTCTAACCATATGACAGCTGGGATAGGCTCCAGACTACAATGCCAACTTATTGCACCTTGCATCTGACAGGTACCCCCATATTACAACTAAAACCAAAAACAATAGTTTTCAACAATAAAAACCAAGCTGAAATGTCATTTATTACCACCCGAGTTCTTCTCATGAGGCACGTTATAACTAGGGATGCGCCGATCCGATATTCAGTATCGGTATCGGTCCGATCCTGGCCTAAATTACTGGATCGGATATCGGAAAGAAATAAAAAATGCAATCCGATCCGATCTGACGTACATTAGCTGTATTACATTGCTCCGTCGTCTTCTTCTTCTTGTGGGTTTGCGGTTGACCAAACCAGCTTAGAGCTGCATTACTGCCACCTACTGGAATGGAGTGGATCAGGCAATAACCCCCTCAGTTCTCCGTCGCTGCGACGGATTCCCTTTGACACTGAGTGGATCATCGCTGACATGTTTTTTCTGCCTCCACCGCTCTCTGCGCGTTCGTGTGTTGTGCTCACTGTGCTGAGAATTTCAGCTGTTATTTTTTTCTCTACTTTAGCTCCCGGACATACTGCTAGCGAGCGCCACCATTAGCACTAGTGATCGTCCGGTACCGTCAAAATATTTTTTATACTTTAATCCCTGATTAGTGACTAAATATAGACCCGCAGTAGAAACGTATTTAGGAGAATGCTTGTGAATATAAAGCATTACAAGATTGCGCTCACGCAGCCCCCAGTTTATCAACATAAACACTGATGACGCAACAGTAGCAGTCAGCTGATTTACGTGCAGTCTGTCTCTACAAGCAGAAAGAGCCAGCGAGCTCAGATGGAGCGGAAGAAAGTTTTCTCCCTGTAAGCACCATTAAACCTTTATTGGGAAACAGCTGGAGGTCCTTCATCAACCACCTGATCAGTAAGTGAAGAAAAGAGAACTTTGTAGCTGCTTCATCCACCCTGTTTGTTTCACACAGGGAAAAACTGCAGTACAGAAGTTAAAATATGCAGCTGAACTGTTAATGTGAAAAAAGTATTTCTTATCCAGTTACTCGGGTAATTGATGGTATAATTGATTGAATACTCGATTACTAAATTAAGTGATAGTTGCAGCCCTACTGAAATTTGCAACATACCATAAGCCAGTGCATCATCTTCTCACATAGGAGCAACAGGATTCAGGTGATAGAGCGATTGTTGTAAGTAAGTAAAGTTTATTTATTTAGTGTTTTTCACAGACAGAAAGGCGTTTTACAATAATTAAAACACAATATCAAAAACCCAGATAAAACATAATGTTAAAAACATATTAACATTACCATATTAAAAGAAAAAGAATAAAAATAAAGTGAACAGAAAGCCTGGTTAAACAGAAAAGTTTTCAACTGTTTTTTTAAAGATGCCACAGAGTCAGCTGGAGCTGGAGTGGTAAACAGTTCCAGAGCTTTGGCACCACTGCCTGAAAAGCTCTGCCCCCCCTGGTTCTTAGTCTTGTATGTGGGATAACTAAAAGATTTTGATTTTGTTGTGTGAGAGATTGTTGACTTATGTAAAATGTACCCAGGCATTTGAAATCAATTGTTTTTTTGTTTTTTTTAAAAGATTGGATTTGTATCGGTATCGGCAGATATCCAAATGTAAAATATCGGTATCGTATCGGACCTAAAAAAGTGGTATTGTGCCATCCCTAGTTATAACCCAATTATATTGCTCCATATACGTTTCAGAATAATTCTCAGTGATGAGTATTTCTTGTGAAATGATGATTAACGCCACAGCAATGCCGTGCATTTGCTTTCTCGCGACTTGTTGCGACAGAGCAGCGGGCCTCCGGAGATGGTGACAGAGCTGTCCATGTGAAAGTGGGCAGACTGGGCTGGCAAGCCTGGACTGGATGTGACACAGCCTTCAGTAACTTCAGAGAAAGGATCAAGCGAGTTGCACAATGGGGCAATGCATTAGCTAACTACCGACTGTCAGCCTCAATAAACTTGAACCGTGCTCACAAAAGACACGCATGCTTGACGGCCTCGACTGGCACACTTTGTTAATTAAAGAGGTGAGAACGAAGCCTGTCGGCTGTTTCGTGACAACGGGTGAGCTGCTAAAACACTGTTTGCTGTTTATTTATTTATATATAAATGTTTATTTATGCTTTAATCTACCTGGGAAGTGAAGCAGGAAATCTCCTTTGAAGCAAGATCAGAGTTCCCACTATGAGACAGTGTGACCTTGTGCGTCATTTGATTTTATTATTATAAATCTGAATGTGGAAACAGCTCATTTAGAGAACTCAGCACCACTAACAGACTCCTCTTTATGAAGGGTTCAGAAAAAAAGCTTTATTAGTGGTTAATAACATTTATTTACTACATAAGAACAAATTTTGTTGAAATTTTGGCGTGAAAATTGACCTGGACAGCTTTACAATATATATATTATTTTGTGTCCACTTATAGCTGTTAATAAGTTAGTAATAAAGAGTTCTAACCTATAGACTGCATTTATAGACACTAATAAGTCAGTAATTATAAGTATTAATAAGAGTTTTGAATGTTAGTTACTGGTCAGTGCTGCAAATGCTTTTAATAACCTTGCAGCCTGTTCTTATTGATGGCCAGCAGCTGATCTGTGAAGCATTAATAACTATTGATAAAGCCACGAACCACAGTCTATAGCTCCTTTGCTCAGGATGTGCTGTTAAAAAGGAGAATGCACTCACTCGATGGCGGTCGTGCAAATTATACAGGGAGGACTCATATTATGAGGCATCTCCACCACGCAGGAGCACGATGTTGCTCAACTGAAAACTTTAAGATGTTGAGAAACTTTCGTCAAATTCAGTCTGTGGGAGTTTAAAAAAATGAGCATAAACCGGAGGACGAACACGGAGGCGGGCGGGATGAGGCAGACAAAGCGTCGGGCCAAACTCATTGATCAGCGGGAACACTGTTCCTCCCTCGCTCCCTTTGTTCAGCACTCTTTCTGCTTTTCAACCAGATGCAATTTACTGCTGTTTAGTAATCCAGAGGAGGCTTCCCGATGACTCAAAACACTGCAAAGCAGGAGCTCACGACAAACTAGTTAATGTATTCATAGCGTCAATCCACCTCTGTGCTGTCAACTCGTTCTGACACAGGAAGGCCGACTGAATAATCATTAAAGAAGACATCTGTCTTTCCTGAAAGCGAGCAGATCTTTCAGTGAACTTATCTGAGTTTCCCTCAGGGCGGCTTCATGTTTCATCAAGTAAAACTGAAGACTGGTCACAGCTAAAGCTGATTTTATAAGTGAGCCACACTGAGCTGAATTCTCCCCAGAAAGATGACAAACCAGGAAACCACAGTATTTTTATGACTCATAAAACTACGTTTTAACAATTATAACATGACGTTTAACTATAGTACAGACCTCACATGCATTAGAAACTGCAGACAATTGGCTTTATTGTTTCAGACAAAAGCAACTTTGTGTTTTGTCTTCCTCTATTTATCTTCTCATTTAATCACTGCAGCTCAGATTTGAATCATCACAGCAGCTGTCAACCATATACCATCCAGACTCCATAACATAAAAACAGTCTCTGCGAAGAGAGGAGATCCACTTTCATTCAAATCTGACGTGTGAATTCAGTTTTCAGCCTGCAAAGACGCAACTAATGATCCTATTTCCACCAATTCAAAAATTTAGCACAAAATACTACAAATGTTCATCAGTCCCATCCCATTCACTTTAATCTACACCAGCAAATTCTCACGTCAGGCTGGACTCAGAATCAGAATCAGAATCAGAATCAGAAGGTTTTTATTGCCATATGGGTGAACAGGTTCACAGCATTAGGAAATTGCTGCGGTACTTCGTGCTTACAGAAAAAAACAAATAAGTATAAAAACTATAAGACAATATACAAGTATACAAATTGCAAATATACAGAGATATTAGAGCTATAACTATAGCACAATATTACAAAATTACAAAATATACAGTGCAGAGACTAATTAAAAGATAAAAGAATGTAAACTATATTCCACTAATATGTACATCAGTGCAGTCAGACAGGTGCATAGACATAGGGTCATCAGCGTTTGTGGAGGGTGGTGGTAACAGTCTTAGGGTTATTGTTCATGAGTCCAACAGCAGAGGGGAAGAAACTGTTCTTATGGCGGGAGGTTCTGGTCCGTATGGACCGTAGCCTCCTGCCTGAGGGGAGAGGGTCAAAAAGTCTGTGCCCAGGGTGAGAGTGGTCAAGTGCTGCTGGCAGTTTTGCTCAAAAAATGACTTTAAAGGATCTGTTTTCTGGCAAATCGACAAATTGCTTAATCAGCCAGTTTTTCCAAAACAGTGTGAGTCACATTCAGAGAGCACGGTACAGATAAAAAAAAAAAAAGGAAATAAAAGCCAAGCCCATAAACACAACGCCCACAATCAAGTCTTTAGACCTTCAAGGACAGAAATATTTACTACTGTGGAGGACAAACCCTAAGCAGATTAAACTAACAGATGCAACTGTATTACAGAGATCAGATCTGTTACTTAATCAACTACTCTACTGAAAAAAAAAAGTTCTCAGTGTCTCAAAGCCCAAAACCAACAGGTAAACACACAGTCAGTTATTAAGTATTTGTCTAATTTATCAATCTGTTTGCTTGTTTCCTGTTTCAAATCTTTGTGATGGGGTTTTTTTGTGGGGGTATTTTCTGTTACTTTCCATTTTACAGACAAAACAATGAATCCTTTAACACTAGCAATAATCATTAGATGCATTCCAACTTCATAATTTCCAAAAGAAAATCAATTCTCACAAATCAAACCTGGTTTATCCAATCTCACTCCTACACGAGGAAGATTTTCTTCCAGCTTCAATGAGATTTAAAGAGGTAATAACACAAATGGAGATACAAGAGCTTCCACCTCCTCAGAGACTGAGCGGAGCTCTTTTCCCCACAGATTTATTGCAGCTAAACATCACAAAAAGACATAAATCAGAACTCAAGCGCACCATCTACAGAAGTTTACTGCTTGACATGGTGACACTGCAGCCAATCAGGCTGGAAAAGCAGCTCCCGATGCAGGTGTGTGATCTGCAGGTAAGATGCTGAGAGATTTTGGTGTATTACGTGAGAGTCCTGTAGCTGTTGTGTGATAATTAGCGACAGTGCCATCTTTAAAAAGGAAAAAAAACAAAGACTCTCTTTGTCGGAGTCTTAACACTGACTCCAGTGTTGAGCAGATTAGGAGGTGAGGAGTTCTGCCATACTGCTGACCTCTGAGTGAAAGGTCTCTCAGTGGCCCCCTGATGCCCCCAACCAATGAACCACTGTTTAATCCTGGACTCAAGACACACACACACACACACACACACACACGTACACACAGCCCACGCAGACTCATCCACCCCGGGCCAGAAACACAGACAGGATGGTGAGGCAGGGGCCCTCTGCAGGACACAATCACCACAGCATGAAAGATCAAAAATAAATAAATAAAAATGAAAATAAATCACTTTAACTCAAAGATTACACTGATGGAAAAAAAATAACCTGCAAATTAAATGATTCTAAGTGAAAACTGGCGCCACTGACGGAGTATTATCTTTCCTAATGCTGCACATGCAGAGAAGAAAATACACCTGACATAAAGAGGGTTCAAGCCAGGCATTGTTTACCAGGCCTCACATTGTGTTATTAATCTGAGCGGCAGCGGCACAAAAGACCCACATTAATATAAACCGAGGCAAGACGGAAGAAAGGTGACTAGGACACACCTTCGCGTGCTTTATTTAGTGTCGCTCGACCGAAACTACAGCAGTCATGTCCGGTATCGGCTGCAGAGAGGTGGATCCCTGCGCACACAAACACACACGCACGCACGCACACGCACCATACCTTAGAAATTCTTGCAGACAGGTGTCACAGAAGCGGTGTCCACAGGTGGACACTTGGACCGGCTCGCGCATCGCCTTGCTGCAGAGGGGACACTGGAAGCGTCTCTTTGGCTTCTCCAGGAACTTGTAATCAAACCCGGGCATGGCTGCAGGTTCTGTCGCTTTTCTCGGGCCTTCGGCTGCAGGTTAAAGGTACAAATGTCCTCTCGGTCCCCCTGCAAACGGGGCTGTTTAGCTGCGCTGCCGTGAAACCGATGAGAGGTTCATATCACGTCCCTTACGCCGCCGACGGATTCGGGCTCTGCAGCGCTTCCTCCTGCAGCCCCCGCTGTCTGATGCCAACAAAGACTGAACGGTCCGGGAGGCGCTGGAGACACGGTTCTCCCTCCGCAGGGTTTAGTTTGGCCGGCAGAGCTGCTACAGCTGTGCGGATGTCTCCTCTGATGATGCAGAACTGACACTGAGCGCAATGCAAGAGCCCTCCGTCTGTTTAGGTGCACCGAGTCCCGCCTCCTCTTCCTCCTCCTCCGGGCAGGAGGAGTCAAGGAGCTGAAACGCTCTGTTCACACCATTTTATCTCTGTGATCCCCCTCTATGAAGCTTTAATCGAGCCTTTGTCCGGCTGCAGCGGGCTCTCATCATTCTTTCATTTCACATTTGATAATTATTATAGCTTATTTATCAGTTTAAACCCCTTCAGGTGTGGACATAAAGTGGTGGAGATTTAAAAAAATAAATAAATAAATAAAAATAAACTAAACATATGTAGTCCCAGCTGGTGAAGTCACGTGTGAGGGAGGTTTTACTATAAAGATGTAAATCAAATAAAGAAAATTTGAATCCAACTCAGAGCATACAGCAGAGGGGAGAGGCGCCCTCTGGCGATGGAGCGCCGCAGCAGCCTGTCATTATTCCCGGTGTTTCACGCTTAAATGTTTCATATACATGCTGCATAAAATCACCTCTGATATCTGGTGTTATAGGCATAAAAAGAAATAAACATCCAGATGTCATTTTTGACAATGTCAACAAAGCGCACAGCCACACATCTGGATCGTTTTTCACCTGCTGTATTGCCACCGGATTACATCACCATTACATCATCACACAGGACAACAAAGGCAGCTGAGCCTTGTCCCCAGAAAAAGTGAATAAGTCTGGAGTAATCTTCACCGAGGAAGAAATACCCACGGATTAAAAATAACTCGGTGTGTTAATGATAATGAAGGGGAGGGGAGAGGATAAAGATAACCACTCTGTCACTGAGCAGGTTAGTTTTTTCCATTTTATGCTCATCTGTAATAAACAGTCTATCTTTTAAAATGTTTTTATATCAATAAAAGCTTTAACACAAGAAAATGTCACTGAGTCAAATTTAATGTGAATATAAATGTAAAAAGACATACATATTCAAAAGATTCACCTCCTTGAGCAGCAGTGGACACAAACATTTTGAGGCACTTGTACTTGACTTGTATTTGTATTTTATTATCCCTCTGTGTTTGGTTTGTTCACTTGCTTGTCAATGTGCAGGATCACTTAAAAGGTTATGGACATACATGCATTAAAATCTTTACCAGAGGTGGGTTTTAGCCCAACTTAGAAGTGACTACCTGTTGGAGCAAATCCAGCAGGTAGTCACAACTGATCAAAGAATTTTTGGAATGATATTTTAGCACTGTCAGATATTTGGTGTCATCAGAAATACCTATCAACGTGCAACCATCAGACATCACCTTGATGTTTACAAGAAAATATCACAAACTTCAGCCTTACACTGCCTGGTCCTGCTTCAGCTTTGACGATGGCACACTTTCACCATCATGTCGTTCCGATAAGCTCATGCACTGTCACATTTACTTCCACTCAGACCTGCATTCATTTTTTTCACCAAGATCTGGGATTGGTGATGGGAGGGTTGGACCGCTGCGCGAAGTCTTCTTCAGCACATCCCAAAGATTCTCAGTGGAGTTAAGATCTGGACTCTGTGGGGGCCAATCCATGCGTGAAAATGACGCCTCATATTTCCTGGTACTGTCATCTCGGAATATGCCGGTGCCATGAGGGAAGTGAAGACTGATAGAAAAACCTGCTCATTCAGCATATCCAGGTGATCAGCTGATGTCACTTTTTGGGCACATAACATTACTGATCATGCACCTCCAATCCAGTGGAAGGCTCTTACCCATGTCCTCAGTTAAATGCAGGTGTTGACTTTTTTTGTCCAAACAGTGTATTTTGTCTTTATTTACTTCAGTATAAATTTATATGGAGATTTTCCTCGCTGTGGTATTTCCATTGGGCAGAAGACATTAGTACCACGGAGGTCTCTGCATCGGAAACAGACTGGTGCCAGGTCCTGGTGCCTTTTATAGAAGTTTACAGAGGAGGCGAATTCGGTGAAGATGCCACCTGGTACTTCTCTAGACACTTCATTTGCATCTCTTAATTTACAGTTTTGAGGAGGCAGAAGTTAAAAAAAAATGGTACATTTTCTCAGTCTCAGTCTGGCCTGATGATCGAGAGAAGAAACATATTCATAACTGACTTGTTTGTCTCTGATCCACGGAGCCCGTGGTTGTTCACTTTGGCCTTACAGCTGTTATTTATTCTAAGGTTAAAACTGTTGTTACTTGCAGCTGTACTGCTGCACTCTGGACACTTTGGCAGCGTTTGTTTTTGGTCATCACACAAACATGCAGATTTCAATGAGTTGCAATGAGAATGCTGATACAATATTAAAAAAAAGCTGCGCCTGAAGTAGCTCCCTGTTCACCGTATGAAGCGCTTCATTAACTGTTCACCACTGTCTGCGAGTCCAAACTGTGAACTTTGCACGCTGTTCGAAGTCCTGCGCTGGAATAAAAACAGCACAGCACGCTCACCTCTATCTGCTACACTCAGTAAACAGTCTGAAATCTCCTTCACTCCTCTCATTGAACTGCTGTTTATCTTACAAAAGTGAACGAGCGAGTGCTTCACACACAGCTCGAGGGGTCGTTATGTGGTGGCAGCGCCGCTGTAATCCAATAAATCGCAAAGCGACCACTGATGTGACGGACATACATGTGTTCACTTAATTTGGCCGATGAACGCTCAAGTGGCTTCATTCTTTTCATCTCATTCATCCGTAGCTCAAGAGAGCTCAAAACAGTTTGACCTTTTAATGGTCTTTCTTGGCCTTCTTGTGCTCATGCTGCACATGAGAGCAGACAATGGCTCACCACATGAGCCCTGCCTAATGACTTCCTGTAATCCAGCTTCAGGATCTGTGTTGCAACATTCCTTTAAACGACCTGATGTGAGATAAAACCTGCTGCAACAGATAGGCTCTGACCTTTTTCTGTGCTTTGCTCCATGAAATCAAGCCATCAAATGAAAACACCTGAAAGAAAAAAATAGATAGAAAAGATCGAGAGTGAAAGGCTGAGGCTGCAGCTGCAGAGTGAATAGAAATCTTTCAACTTTGGCACAGATGGATATGTAGGCGGAAGCTGTCCCCCTCCTCAGTCCACTGCCGGGCCTCACGACGGCCGCTGAGTGGGTTATTTTTCAGGATATGATCATCTGGAGACAGGCTCCTCGAGCAGAGCTGAAACAAGAAGCAGAAACAGAAAGGATGGAAACGTCAGTAGAGCTGAATTGGCAACTATTGTACTCGTTCTATCTTCTGTTCTTCAAATATGACAGCAAGATGAACATCTTGCCACCTTGACCTAAAATCTTTGCCAAATTTTGTCACGTTGGAAAAAAAATCTTCATTCATCCCACAAAGAAAACAACTGGCAGGTTAATCAATCGGTTAATTGAACCAGCAGCAAATGACTCTTCTGTTCTCGTGTTGCACAAAAACTTTTAATCAAATAAATCAATTGGCTGATAATGAGGCTGACGGTTAAATGAATATCAATACAAGCTTGTCATGTTTTACAGGAGGCTTCCAATTACGTGTGCCACATGGTTAGACCTTCCTGAAGCACTGTGAGTAGTTCAGAAGTCAAATGGAAACCACAACCCTGCAACAGACTGAGTCCAGACATTTCATCCTCCTCTTTCTCTGTCTGCTTTTTCACTCTCGTTGGCTAATAAAGGCAGAAATACCAAAAAAAAAAAAAAAAAGAACTTCAGGTCTTTTTAGTTTCTGTTTTTGTTTGTTTTTATTTGAATCACAACATTGTATTGCACTTTAGAGAAGTGGGCAACAGTGCTACAATTTTTGGAACTCTTAAATCATAATTAACAGTTTAAAAAATAAGTTTTTTAAG